>NC_053136.1:32407186-33007186 GCF_016808335.1 Panicum virgatum
AACCAGTGCGATCAAGGATTATCGGTAAGTGTGATCCTCCAAACCATTCCTGTCTAGCGAGCAATAGAAGTATTCTAAGCAGGGCTAAGCATCTAGTCAAGTTAAGTAATTAACTAACTAACTAGTGCCAAGAATAAGGATAACAAATCAAGGAAGGTTTATGCATAAAGATAGGTATAACAATGCAATACATAAATAATATATATATATATAGCCCACAATACCCAAGTGGAATAGCTAAACTAAAACAGATTAGATAGGTGCAAGGAATATGCTTAGCTGCTTGCCTCGGTTAGCTTCAGACTCGACCACGAACGGGACTCCAGGCTCAGACTCAACGGACTCGGCGGGCTCCACGGGTTTGTTCTCCGACGGTTCGGTCACTAAAATGCATGAATGCGATGCAAGAATTAAGAAATGAACTTAACAACAAGCATAAATCATGGAAATAATTGAGCATGCAGATAACAATACAAGGAACTCATGAAAACTGGTTTTGCAGTAAAAGCATTTTCTATAAGTAATCATAAATATATTAGTTTTCAGCCACTCTAAACAAGGTAAAACAGAAAAGGAATGCAAACTAAACTAAACAAATCAAAGAAAATTATCACAGAAACTAGGCATGAAAACAGAGCTAACAAAATTGGTTTTACTATTTTCTCACATTCCAGAAAAAAGTTCTATATTAAACCACATTTTGGACAGCAAGCACGAAATCGAAATTAAACCCTAACAAACAGCAAGGAAACACATGAGAAAGCTGCACCACTGGAAAGAAAATTTCACGAGGAACCTAACAAAATTTGGTTTGGCATTTTTCGAGCAGTACACAAATAACTAAGCATTAAACTCACTTTTGCAAGATAAAACTATAGATAAATCTATAGCAAGGTAACATACAAAACAATATTTTTTTCCTGAGTAGATCAAAGCTAGAGGAATCCAACAAAACAAGTTTCATAATTTTTGGAGCTATACACGAATTTCTACACATTTTGCAAGATTGCTGCTCAAACACAAAACCCTAAAACGCTAGGTGCACCCGGATCCGGCCACACCCGCCAGCCAGAGGCCACAGGTGGGTCCCACGGGCAGGCGCCCCCGGGCCAAGTCAAGGCAGGCTGGCGGCCTTGACCCGGGGCGTGCGCGCGCCCACGGTGCGGCCCGCGCGCGCGGCGCGACGCGGCGGCGGCGCCGGCGAACGGCGGCACGGCGGAGGCAGGGCCGGAGCGGCCAGGGGAGGTGCGCACGGGGATGCGGAGGTGGCGGCGAGCCTCACCGGCGGGTTGGACGGCGGGGAATGGCGGCGGACAGGCGGCGCGGCGTGACCCAGTGGCGGCGGGCGGAGAAGAGCGGCGGCGGCCCTGTGCAGCAAGGGAGGAGGCCGAGTGAGCGCCGGAATCGGACGAGGAGGGTGAGAAGGAGCTCCCCGTGCGAGGGATTGAGCCACGGCTCACCGGAGCGGGCGAATCGCGGCTGCGAGCGGTGGCGGCACGGCTTGGGGCGGCGGTAATGGCGGATGGGGAACGGATAGGGTTAGGGTTTGAGGGGAACGGGGTTGGGGCTGGGTCTTGAGGCGATGAGAGGAGGGAGGGGTTGGCACGGAACACGAGGATGGCCGGCACGTGGCGCGAGGTTTGCCGGCGGCGGCGCCGCGTGCGTGCGGCGCGCCGCGAGCAAAACAGAGAGAGGAGAGGGAGAGGCTGACAGGTGGGCCCGGCGGGAAAAAATTATTTATTTCTCTTTTTTTTCTGGGCTGTGACATTCCCTGTAAACAATCAGGTTTCAACACCTTTATTGCAACTGTCATGTTCCGGAGGATACCTCTGTACACAAGCAAACCCACCTTCTCCAATCTTCAGGGAACTACTGAAATTTTCAGTTGCAGACTCCAGTTCAGATGATGAAAACTCAGAGTACGTTGATGTAACCAAAACCGAATGCATTTGCCCTCTTCTCTGACATAACTCTTCAACCTCATGAACTACACGATCCCTATCATGTAGCAAGTTATCATGCTCTGATAGAAGCCAGTCATATTGTCCTGTGGATTCAGAGAGCTGCCCTAGTAAAACGCTCAGATGATGAAAACTCAGAGTATGTTGATGTAACCAAAACCGAATGCATTTGCCCTCTTCTCTGACATAACTCTTGAACCTCATGAACTACACGATCCCTATCATGTAGCAAGTGATCATGCTCTGATAGAAGCCAGTCTATTGTCCTGTGGATTCAGAGAGCTGCCCTAGTAGACGCTCATTGGCCTTCTGAAGTCTTTCAGTGACATCATCATGTTGTATTTTAAACCGTTCCAACTCTTGTTGTGCCCTTGAAAGGAACTCCTCAGTTTCTTTTCCTTTGTTGGACTTGGTTTAAATACGAATCCTCCATTGTTCTAGCCTGAAAAATTAAAAACCGAACCATTCGTATTCATAACATTCAGATAGATGGCTTTTGACTGCATATAACATGACAGCCTATTAGTTTTGCTATAAGATTTAGCAGCTAACATCCTAGATTTTGTAAATAAAAATTTCATATGGCTGCCATGGGCTTGGCACATCAAGAGTAAACGCAGTGGCAGTGGTCTGTTGCAAGCCTGCCCATCTCTTGGAGCAGCAGTAGCGACAATATAAGAGAAGTTTGTTCTGTAGTTAATATGATCAAACTATTGGGAAAGAAATGATTGGATGAGATATCGGCCTTTGATCGAGATAATTTATCTTTGGCTGCAATGAATTATTTAGAAAATACTTCAGCAAATCCTGTTCAAGATTTACCATTCGTTCAGATTCGATACGCCTCAAACGCTCCTCAGAAGCTTCTTTCTTGAATATTGCAGCTTGATCCGTTGCTTTTTGGAATTTATGCAAATCATCTTCTGTACAAAATTCTCCTGGAAGGACCATTAAACAGGTATTCATTTTGGATAGTTTATCAATTGGAAAATTTGACACTACCGTGAAAATGGAAAATGGTCTCATATGACTGCCAATCTACCACAGGAATACAAACAGTGTTCTGATGCAAACTTGTCCATTTCTTGGAGTAGGAATAGTAAGAAGTTTGTTTGTGTTTAACAAGTTCAAACTATTTGGTAAAGGAATCGAAGATAATGTAACTTGTTGCTTAAAGAAATTGTTTAGATGACAAGAGTTTCAGTAACTCATCATGTTACAGAGTTACCAGTAGTTCAGATTCTGTACGCCACAATGGCTCTTCAGAAACTTCCTTTGTGAACATTGTAGCCATGGCCTTTTGGATTCCATGAAAATCGTCTTCTGAGTGAAAACCTCCCTGAAAGGATCGCAGTATAAATAACCGGACCCACCCCGGGAAAGAAGAACGAAGTCTATTGCATAAATGGATATACCCTCTAAACACCCCATGTCCCCTTAGTTGCACCTTGAATAGTAAGAGACTGAGGTAGGGTGCTTATTGAATTAGGCTTGCAGAAAAAAAGGTAATGATTGACAGTCTATCAAAGGAATTAGACTTACAAACATCTTTTTGAAGTACTCAAGATCAGCACCCCCATGACCCATCTTAATGCTGCTTCACATCTAGAACAACAAGCAAAATGTCACTTCAAACAAATCATGTCAAGAAGGCGAAAAGAACTGGAAATCTACCTCCTTAAGCCATCAAGTATTTCCGGATTGTTTGGGTCACACCTCAAACCCTCTTGGTAAGTTGCCATATTTTCATAATCTTCCATCAGGAACTGAACTTTAGCTTTGCGCACATAGCCCTTCAGAAAAGTAGGATCCAGTTCAATGCATTTCTGCATCCTCAAGACCTTGGGTAAAGCTCCCAGATAGATGTAGCATTGAGCTCTGTTGCTAAAATCTGAAAGATCAGATATTGAAACATCAAAACAAATTACTATAGCTATAGAAGACATCAAAACAACAAATTACTGTATCTGAGCGTGTCAAGGAGAAAAGGGGAAGCCCAAGGACATGACAATAAAATGAACAATGCATGCCAAATATGCCTGATCATAGAGGCATATTTGATTTACCAATGTAAATTTAGTTTGGAAGAAATCGCACCAATATAAAAGAGGTGAGATTTTACCAAGGATCTATAGTCCTATATTTATTTGAGAAGGAAAAACAGAGTAGTAGCCAAAATGCTTACTCTAGGATCCTTTTGGGTTCATTTTCATAGCTTGAGTGTAGTGCACTGCTGCTTCATGGTATTTCTTCTGCTTGAACGATTCATTGCCTGCAATTTTGTGCACACTAAGCAGCAGTTGTATATCACAATCAGATATATATATGATGCTTTAAAAACAGACTACTAGGAACCGTGTGTAGTATCGACTCGTCCCTTTCTTTTGTGCTCTCTGTCGTTCGGTCACATCAAATGGGAACCCTCAGATAGCATAACCTGCTGCGTTCCCCATTGGAAGTTCATTCAAAGAAACCATGATCTAGCAGCACCCAGACGGCCAAACCTCTCTCACGGTTGTGGTCGGCGGCCTGGCCCCGTCGCTCCTTCTCCTCCAGCTCCTTCCTCTTGCTCTCCGCCCTGCCGAGCCTGTCAAGCGTCTCCTCGCTGTAGTGTTCGGCCAGCGACTGCTGCAGGGCCCTGACTGCCGGCGCGTAGTCCCCGGCGCAGCCCGCGAGCTCGAGCAGCGCCGACGCCTTCCGCGACAGCGCCTTCGCGACCAGCTTGTTGTCGGCGGCGCTGAGCTCCCTGCCGCGCTCACGGCCTCGTCGCAGTCCCTCACGCACTCCTGGTACTGAAAATTTTCTCGAAGCGTCGTCAGCGGCCGGCGAGGGCACGGAATGGAGGGGGTCGTGGCCGTCAGCGCATTTGGCGGGTGCCGGGCTGCCGGCGGGTTGATGGTGCGGCGGCGACTAGGAGGGAGCGGCTGGACGAGACCCTTGCCGGAGTTTGGGGAGCATCTGCTCCGCGCGGCGGTTTGTCTTCATCTACTGCCAAGTGGGACCTGGGGAGAGGGAGTGGGCCCACCTCCTCTGTGCAGCCACGAGCCCACTGTAGGTAGCAGCAGGTCCTACGGCTTTGCTACTGCAGTTCAGAAAGAATCTTTTGCGTACAACTATCCGCGCTCCGTCCTCGTGCCATGGCCCACTTTTCAGGACGCCCGTGGCATTTTGCGTTTGGTAGGTCCAGATGGACCAAATCATGCACGAAAAAAAAAAAGAACTTTACCATGGCAGCACATCGTGACATCTTGATGAATGATGAGCTAATGACGTAGTTGGATAATAGGCAAATATGTCTTTTAGCTCCGGGCCTAAACAGTGCATGCAGGTCTTGGCAGGCATCACTGTCTTAAGTTTAATCAATACAGGCTACAAGCATACAATGCTAGTACACTATTGCAGCTAGTTGAATGTTAGCTCTACAGTTCAAAAGGAAAAGAAAGTTAGCTCTACGTGAGCAGCAATTCAACTCGTCAGGACCAAGGCATTGGTAGAGGGGGCACCGAACAGATATCTGGTGGCGGAGAACTGGAGAAGCACGCAGCACCCAACAGACTACAAGGCCACATTCTGCTTCTGGAGCCATTCCTGGATGGCGGAACGGAGCGCGCGATTGGGAATGAGCTCGTCGTGTTCCAGTCGCATATTAGTCATCGGTGACGTGTCATGGCCTCCATCGAGCCAGCTCCTGATGGCCTCGGCTTCGTAGGTGAATCCGTCCGCTGCAATGTGTGGATCGTTCATGACATCCTGAAATAAGATCACAAAAGTAGTATGGTTAGTCATCAGAAGAAAAGGGAGTTGTTCATGTGTTGCGTGCATTTTCACGAAAGAACAAAAGCAGAAGACACATTCAGCTTAATATTCGGTTCTTCAGTGCAACAATCCATACATTTGTTCACGAGCTGGGGAAAGCCAGGTGAAGGCGCAAAAAGTCGTCATTATACTCACCTGAAATATAGGGCAGATGAAATATGACGGTGTGCAGTTTTCATCAGATACTGATCTAGAAGATGAGGCCGACGGTGTCAGTATGGTTGCAGCATCCCTAATCGCTTCAACCACTCCCCACACCATGACTGAAAGATCAGGACGGCACTTCCGGCTTGTCTCTGTGCAACTGAGAGCAAGGTGTGCTAGCTGTTGGGCGTACACGTCAGGCCACTCTCCTGCTAAGGTATCAACAACTGAGTTCAGGTCGCCTTTGACCATGGCATCCTCCACAATCTTCTTTATACCATCAGGAGGCCTTCCTGTCAAAAGGCGCAAGACCACAATCCCAAAAGAATAAACATCGGATTGACATGTCAGCTCTCCAGTGGCAAAAAATTCTGGGTCCATGTACTGAAGGGTTCCCATGGGATGCATGGTGAGATACATGGTAGTGTTGTTGGGGCTTTGCACCAGCGAGAGAGTCACTAAGTTTACTGACTAAATTAACATCAAGAAGGATGTTGGCAGGTTTCAGATCTCCATGAACAACAGGGTGTGGTTTATTCTTGTGCAGAAAGGTCAATGCTGAACAAATCTCAGCAATAATTCGGATGCGAGTCTGCCAGGGTAGATTGAGTCTCTTTTCTGCACAAACAAGAAAATCTTCAAGGCTTCCATTTGGTAAGAACTCATATACAAGTGTAGATGACTCCAAGCAGGCTCCTAACAGAGTTACAAGGTGAGGGTGCCTCACTCTACTCAAGATAGCAACCTGCAGCAGGAAAACCAAACAAGCCATTCAAGCATTCTTTCATGGGTAAAGTGTGCTTTCAAAGTACATTTTCTATTTTAGTTTCATTTGTAAGCTTAAAAGGAACTAGAGATCAAGCCTTTCTTTAACTTTGACAAACAATTTAGTTTTCAGAATGAATTGAATTGGACTACCTCTTGCTCGAACTGTGATTGTCCCTGTAAATTATCAGGTTTCAACACCTTTATTGCAACTTTCATGTTCCGGAGGGTACCTCTGTACACGCATCCAAACCCACCTTCTCCAATTTTAAGCGAACTACTCAAATTTTCAGTAGCGCACTCCAGTTCAGATGATGAAAATTCACAGTGCATTGATGTAGTCAATACTGAAAGCATCTGGCCTCTTTTTTGACGCAACTCTTGAACCTCCCGGACAGCATGATTCCTCTCGCGGAGCAAGTGATCATGCTCTGATAGAAGCCGTTCATACTGTCCTCTGGATTCAGAGAGCTGACCTTGTAGATGCTCATTGGCCTTCTCAAGTTTCTCTATGACCTCAGCGTGTTGTTTTTTAAGTCGTTCCAACTCTTGGTGTACCCCAGAAAGATGTTCCTCCATTGTTCTAGCCTGCAGGGGAAAAAGCCATTCTCATCCAATATTGAGATAGATATCTTATGGTTCAGTAAGAACAGCATCCTGGAAACTTTGTTAAGGACAACTTGCTCATGTCCTGGATTTTTTTTTTGGGGATAAAACTATAAAGCCTACCATGAAATAAAAGAATGTTCAAAAGACAAGACTGACATGGCTATTCGATAAATATATTTATTCTTACTCTACATGATAATTCTATTGGGAAAAAAATGAATTGATGATGATCTTTGATCACCAATCCAGATAATTCAACTTTTTGCCACACAAAAAAAGATTATAATAGTTTTGAGCGAATCATAGTACTAAAGATTGTAAGAGAGAGGATAGGAGAGAATAATAGCTTGTATTGTTCCAAACCCTAGAAGGGTGGGATATATAGATCCTACACATGGGCCTCTAGATGGGCCTCTATACATGGGCTCAATATACTCCAACACCCCCCCGCAGTCTGAACTACCGGCGCAGCGGTGTTCAAGACTAGACCACAAGAAAGCTAACACCCCCCGCAGTCTGAACAACCGACGCAGCGGTGTTCAAGACTGGACAAGATGAGAGTACAAATAGAGCACAAAAGGGCTAACAACCCCCCCCCCCCCCCCCGCAGCCACAACTAGCCACCGGCTACGTTGAGGCTGGATCGAAACTCCGAGAAGGTCGACGAGGGCAGCCCCTTGGTGAAGATGTCAGCAAACTGGGAGGTAGTCGGGACATGGAGTACCCGAACATCGCCGATGGCGACTCTGTCGCGCACGAAATGTAGGTCGATCTCCACGTGCTTCGTCCAATGATGCTGGACGGGGTTGGTGGAGAGATACACGGCGCTGACGTTGTCGCAGTAGACGAGTGTGCTCTTGGCGAGCGGGCTGTGGAGCTCCGCCAAGAGCTGTCGTAGCCAGGACGCCTCCGCCACGCCATTAGCGACAGCCCGGTACTCCGCCTCGGCACTGGAGCGGGAGACAACCGGCTGCCGCTTGGACGACCAGGAGACCAGGTTCCCGCCCAGGAAGACGGCATAGCCAGAGGTGGAGCGACGAGTGTCCGGGCAGCCAGCCCAGTCAGCGTCGGTGTAGACCAACAGCTCAGCAGAGGACGAGCGGTGAAGTACCAGGCCGAGATCCACAGTGCCACGGACGTACCGGAGGAGACGCTTCAGCGCAGCAAGGTGTGACTCCCGGGGATCATGCATATGGAGACAGACCTGCTGAACAGCGTAGGTGAGATCCGGCCTGGTGAAGGTGAGGTACTGCAAAGCGCCGGCCAGACTCCGGTAGGCGGTAGGATCATCCATCGGAGCACCCAGATCAGCAGACAGATTCGCCTGAGTGTCGACTGGAGTGGAGCAGGGCTTGCAATCATTCATCCCAGCCCGCTCCAGAATATCGAGGGCGTACAGCCGCTGGTGAAGGAGAAGACCAGACGGGCGAGGCTCAACAGTGACGCCCAAGAAGTGGTGGAGCTGACCGAGATCCTTCATAGCGAACTCCCGCTGCAGAGAGGAGATGACACTCTGAAGCAACTGCGGACTGGAAGCTGTGAGCACAATGTCGTCGACATATAGCAGCAGATAGGCAGTCTCATCCCCACGGTGGTAGATGAAGAGAGACGTGTCAGACTTGGCCTCGGTGAATCCCAGTGTCATCAAGAACGTGGCGAACCGAGAGTACCAAGCCCGAGGAGCCTGCTTCAGTCCATAGAGAGACTTGTTGAGCCGGCAGACCATATCCAGACGACTCGAGTCCACAAATCCCGCTGGCTGAGAGCAGTAGACAATCTCTGACAAGGTGCCGTGAAGAAACGCATTCTTCACGTCCAGCTGATGCACAGGCCAAGAGTGCGAGAGCGCAAGCGAAAGGACCGTGCGCACCTTAGCGGGCTTCACGACTGGGCTGAAGGTCTCATCATAATCAACACCAGGCCGCTGAGTGAACCCCCGGAGAACCCAGCGAGCCTTGTAGCGCTCCAGTGTGCCATTAGCCCGACGCTTATGCGTCCAGATCCACTTGCCAGTCACCACATTGCAACCAGACGGACGCGGCACGAGGTCCCACGTCTGGTTGGCAAGAAGAGCCGCGTACTCCTCTTCCATCGCACGACGTCAGTGAGGATCCGCCAAGGCGTCGCGGACAGAGGAGGGTATCGGAGAGACCCGCGGCTCTCCCTCGGTGGCGGAGAGAGTCGCGGCCTGAGACGCCATTCGCCGAGTCACCATGGGATGGATATGCCGAGGATCCCGATGGATGACTGGCGGGTGGTATACCTCCGGCTCGGCTCGAGAGTGAGCCGGAGGAGGCGGCGGCGGCGACGGCTCCGGCGTCGGCGTCGCAGGAGCCTCTGGAGCAGGAGGCGGCGCCAGTGTCGGCGCCGAACGACGCCGGTACACCTGCACCGGCTCAGCGTACCGCTGCGGTGTCGGGGTCGGCGTCGAGCGACGCCGGTACACCTGCACCGGCTGAGCGTACCGCGCAGGTGCAGGTGAAGGCACCAGGGCCGCGCGTGGCGCAGCGGGTGACACCGGGTCCCCGCGGCACGACCGGAGGTCCGGGACCGCGCGTGGCGCGACCGCGGGCACCGGGCCCGCGCTTGGCGCAGCAGGGATCACCGGAAACGGTGCCGGCGTGCCGGAAAACCTGCAGGAAAAGGACAGACAGGTAACGGTGGCTGAACCACCGGGTCAGTCGGAAACAGAGACTCCAGCTCGGGGTCAGGAGAAGGTGTAGAGGAGGTAGAGTAGGGGAAATCCGACTCGTCAAAGACGACGTGTCGGGAGATCAGGATGCGGCGAGAGGTGAGGTCAAAGCATCGGTACCCCTTGTGGTCAGGGGAGTAACCAAGGAACACACAACGAGTCGAGCGGGGCCAGCTTGTGAGGCAGTGGCGGAGGTGTTAGGGTAACACGCACACCCGAAAACCCGAAGGTGGTCGTAGCGAGGAGGGGTACCGAAAAGAGCGTGGTGTGGAGTGGGAGCAAGAGAAGCAGTGGACGGAAGACGGTTGAGCAAGTAGGTGGCGGTGTGGAGGCTCTCAGCCCAGAAGCGCGGGGGCAGAGAAGCCTGGATCAGAAGGGTGCGCACGACGTCGTTCGTCGTGCGAATCATTCGCTCAGCCTTGCCGTTCTGAGGAGAGGTATACGGACAAGACATACGCAGCTGAACACCCCGAGAGAGGAAGAAAGAACGGGAGGTGGAGTTGTCGAACTCCCACCCGTTGTCACACTGGACGGCCTTAACGGTGAGACCGAACTGAGTGGACACCCAGGCAAAGAAGTGGAGGAGGGTGGAGGTCTCAGACTTGGTGCGCAAAGGAAACGTCCAAGAGTAGTGTGAGAAGTCGTCGACCACCACCAGATAGTACTTATAACCAGAAAGGCTAAGTACAGGAGAGGTCAACAGGTCACAGTGAACAAGGTCAAATGCATGCTTCGCATGCGAAGAAGAAGAAAAAGGTAGCCGAACATGACGACCGAGCTGGCACGCATGGCAGAGGGGCTCAGCAGGAGCCCTAGTACCAGGAACATCGGTACTACGACTGAGCTGAGCCAGAACGTCGTGGCCAGGGTGACCAAGACGGCGGTGCCAGGTGGTGGAAGACGGCGTCGCGACAAAAGCGGCAGACCAAGACGGCCAGGGCGAAGAAGAAGGCGAGAGTGGTGCAGCGGAAGAAGGAAGGCGAAGGGTGTAAAGGGGCCCCGTACTGTCACACCGGAGTAGCGGACGCCGGGAGGCCAAATCCTTTACAGTGAGGCCAGAAGAATCAAACTCGATGGAATAAGAATTGTCAGTTGTAAACTGACGAATGGAAAGAAGATTATGAACCATCTGAGGAGCAACAAGGACATTGGGAAGACGAAAAGATCCAGGAGCAGAACCCACGGCGGTGACAGGAAGGCAAGACCCATCACCAACCATGATGGAAGAAGAACAAGAGAGGTGTGGGGGTCGGACAGACGAGAGAATACCGACATGTGGGGTGGTGTGGAAGGAGGCACCCGAGTCGGCGATCCACTCGGTGCTGACCGGCTGCGTCCGCCCCGTGGCGCTCAAAGACGGCGCCAGTACGTTCTGGTCCCACCCCCCAGGCCAGGTCGGCTGCTGGCTGGGTGGAGCGGGCGGTAGCCAGAACAGCGCAAAGAGAGGGGCAGCAGCGGCGAGCATGGCCGCCGGCTGGGGCTGAGGACAAGGGCCCACCCCCTGCGCGGCGAGCACGACGGCCTGGGCCTGCGCGGCAGCGAGGGAGGCGACGGCCCGCGCGGCCTGCGCAGCGGGCGCGTCGGGCGCGACGGCGGCCACAAAGGCGGCGGCGGCGTGCGTGGCGCGGCCCGCGCCCTGGAGCAGAGGAGGCGCCTGGGCGGCGGCCTGGAACAAAGGAGGGGCGGCCCCACGCCCGGGAACAAAGGAGCTGCGGCAGAGGCCGTGGATCCAGCGCCAGGGGCAACGCCACGCCGTGAGCAGAGGCGGCGGCGGCGGCGGCCCAGGTGCGGCGACGGCAGGCCAGGGGGCGGAGGCCCACGAGGAAGGCGGCCCTGGCGGCGGTGGCGCGTCCTGGGGCCACGGCCGCGCCGCGGGGGGCATCCCGGGCGCAGGCCAAGGAAGGAAGGAGGGAGTAGCAGCGCCGTGGGCGGCCTGGGCGGCGGCCGCGGCACTGGCAGCGGCGAGCGGCTGCTGCAGCAGTCCCATGGCCCCGACGCCAGTCGCTGCAGGGGCGGTGGGGGAGGCTGCATCAGCGCTCGAACGGGCCGGTGGCGTGGCCTGGGCGGCCGGGCGGCGGCGGCAGGCAACACGGCGACGGCAGTTGCGGCGCGTGCGATGTCTGCGGCACCCACGACGGCCACAGGAGGTAGTGGCGGCCCGTGGGGAGGTGTGGAAGATGGGCCACCTCTTCCTGGGCCAGGACCCAACGTGCCGCCGCCCCCTGGCCCATCCTCCAACAGCCTGGGCACAGCCCCCTCCGCGGCCTCATACGCGCAGGGCGGAGTCCAGAGGCGCAGGGCCGAGGAGCGGTCGGCGTTCACGGGCGCGGCGATGGCGATCTCGGCGGCGCGAGGAGCAGAGGAAGAGGGCAGGAGCTTGGTGGGAACGTGAAAGCATCTAGGCCCCTAATTCGAGTTTTGGTAATTAATGACAACGGTTTTGGATTAACGATTTCATTTGATAATGAGTATAGGTTGATCCACGGATGAAAGAGATTCGGTTGTGTACGTATGGAATTTTGGAGATGATGAGCAAAGCTCGGGCTCAAGGCAAAGGTATAAAATAGGGCCTTTGTATTTTACCGGTCACAAGGCGTTTAGTGGTTGAAAAGTGACCGGATTTGTTGGATAGTTAGCCGTTCTATCAAGAGGGGTTGTGTACTCATGCTTGACGGGTCTTTAGTGCCATTTTGCTCAAAATGTCTAGTTGCATGCATGAGGGCTAACGGCGTTTTGAAAAGATTTGAAATAGACTAAGTTCGAGAGCTCACTGAGTAACGGCGGACAGTCCGCACCTGAGGGGCGGACAGTCCGCGCCCGTTCCAGAGAGCTTGCAGAGGCTCTGGTGGGCTGGCGGACAGTCCGGCGCAGAGGGGCGGACAGTCGCGATCGTTCCAGAGAGCTTGCAGAGGCTCTGGTGGGCTGGCGGACAGTCCGGCCCAGGTGGGCGGACGGTCCGCTACTGTATTTCATTTTTACCAGAAAGGGTGTCTCTCTGGTGTGGGCTTCAAAGTTAAACTGCGGACGGTCCGCTCCTGAGGCGCGGACGGTCCGCAGGCTAATCTCAAAGTTGTTCCAGAGACGATGTTAGTCTCTGGTGGGATTGGAACTCTTAACTGCGGACGGTCCGCCACTGGGGCGCGGACGGTCCGCCAGGGCTTAACGGCTAGTTCTGACATGCATTAAATGCACTCTGACTCACTGGTTTATAATGGCGGACAGTCCGGTTTTTGAACCGCGGACGGTCCGCGACTTCGCAGAAAAGAGTGTAACGGCTAGTTTTTGGAGGGATGTCTATATATACCCAATGCCCGGCCATTGGGTGACGCTCTTGGCCATTTGGATAGCATTCTTGACACATTAGAGCTAAGGCATTCCTCCCTCACACACACTTACTTAGAGATTGCATTTTTAAGAGTGTGAGAGCTTCCTAGTGCATTGCATCAAGAGTTTGAGCTTTGTGGCATTAGGGAAACTTCAAGCAAGCGTCATCAACTTGTTACTCTTGGGAGTTGCCGCTCCCTAGACGGCTTGGAGAAGTGGATTTCGTGGAGCACCTCCAAGGAGATTGTTGAGGAGCCCCGATTTCGGTTGTGAGAGGTCTTGTGCTCACCTCACCGGAGTGGTGAAGAGCAACTCTAGTGGAATCGAGGTGTGGAGCGGTTCCTTGATTCAAGCCGGCTCAAGATCAAGAGTTCTTGATAGAGGAGCGGTTGATTCTTGGAATCCACCTCAACGTGGATTAGGGGTGACCGGCAAGTCATCGACACCACGGAATATATTCTTGTGTCAAGCTCGGTTACTACTCTTGCTCTCTTTTATTCTTGTCTTTACTTTGAGCAATTTACTTTACTAGAGCTTGATTCGTGTCTTGTCACCCTAGGTTGCAAACCCATCTAGAGATTGTAATAGCTTGACATAGGGCTTTCCTTTGTTAATTAAATTTCTCTAGTGTTGTTGGTTTTAGATTTTAAACCGCCTATTCACCCCCCCTCTAGTCGGTGTTCTTGATCCTACAAGTGGTACCAGAGCTAAGTACTCCATTATTAATTAAGGATTTAACCATCTTGGAGTAGAACAATGACTAGTGATCATGGGATTCATGTTGGGAAGCCACCGTTCTTGATCCTACAATTATGATTATTGGAAGACTAGGATGTCGGCTCATCTCAAAGCCATGAGTAGAAAGCTATGGAGAGTAGTAAATGATGGATATGTCATTTTGGACCCAAAGAGTTTGACACCCCTAGATGAGGAAAATGAGACACTAAATGATCAAGGGGTTAATGTGCTCTTTAGTGCTCTTGATGTAAATGAATTCAATAGAGTCAAGAGCCTCACAAATGCAAATGACATATGGAAGAAGCTCATGGAAATTCATGAGGGTACATCAACGGTGAAGAAGGCCAAGCTATACTTGCTTAAAGGAAATTTTAGTGAATTCACCATGAAGAAGGATGAGAGCATAGCCGAGATGTTCAACCGGCTAAATGACATTGTAAATGATCTCAAGGGACTTGGATTTGAGGTACCGGATGGGGATTTCAACCACAAGTTTCTTAGATGTCTTCCGGAAAGATATGACACAATTGTGACCTTACTTGTAAGGTCAAATGTGAAGACCGCAACTCCCACACAAATATTGGGAGAAATTCTCACACATGACATGTTCAAGAAATCTCAAGATGAAGCTCATGGTGGAGAAATTGATATGAAAAAGAAAAGTGTGGCATTCAAAGCTCAAGATAGCAAAAATGAAGAAGAAAGTGGATGCCAAGAAGAAGAATCGGATGAGGAGATGGCTCTTTTTGTCAAGAGATTCAATAGAATGATGAGCAAAAAGAGTTTTGGCAAGAGAGGTCAATCATCAAGAAAAAATCCTTTTGTGGACAAGACTTGCTTTAATTGTGGTGAAGTAGGTCATATCATTGTCAATTGTCCAAACAAGAAAAAGGACAAGAAAAATGATGAAAAGAAGAAGAAGAAGTTCATCAAGAAGAAAAAGAATGGCCAAGCTTATTTTGTTGAATGGGATTCCGATGCAAGCTCCGATGATGATGATGATGATGATGACAAGCCATCCAAGGGAGTTGCCGGGATCGCCATCAAGGAGGCTCCATCACTCTTCTCTACACCACATTGTCTTATGGCAAAGGGTGGTGCAAAGGTAAATTACAAGTCCGGGGGAAGACATTGGGTGCTTGATAGTGGATGCACTCAACACATGACCGGAGATCAAATGATGTTTTCCTCTCTAGATGAGAATGTTGGTGGCTATAGTGACATTATCTTTGGTGACAATAGCCGGGGCAAAGTCAAAGGAGTTGGTACAATTCCTATCTCAAGCAATCATTCTCTCTCAAATGTATGTAGTTGATTCTCTCAAGTTTTAATCTCTTAGCGGTCACTCAACTTTGTGATTTGGCTATATAAGTGTAGTTCACTAAAGATATGTTGTAGTGACTAGCTTGGATGGAAAAGATCCATCTTTACGGGATTAGACATGAGGATGTATATCTTGTGGATTTTGCAACTAAAGAGGCAAATTTGTCCACTTGCTTATTCACTCAATCATCTTTGGGTTGGTTATGGCATAGAAGGCTTGGTCATGTTGGCATGAAACAACTCAACCGACTTTTGAAGCATGATTTAGTAGTTGGCTTGAAGAATGTGAAGTTTGATAAAGATAAGCTTTGTAGTGCATGTCAAGCCGGAAAGCAAGTTGCAAATACTCATCCCACTAAGAGTGTCATGTCAACCGAGAGACCTTTGGAATTATTGCACATGCATTTATTTGGTCCTACAACTTATAGAAGTATTGGTGGAAATTGCTATTGTCTTGTGGTAGTAGATGATTACTCAAGATACACATGGGTTTTTCTTTCTTCATGACAAGGCCGATACATATGACACATTCAAGAAATTCTTTATAAGGGCCGAAAATGAATTTGAGCTCAAAGTGAAGAAAGTGAGGAGTGACAATGGAAGTGAGTTTAGAAACACAAGAGTTGAGGAATGGTGTGATGAGAAAGGAATCAAGCATGAATTCTCAACCAAGTACCACTCCGGAACAAAATGGTCTGTTGAGAGGAAAAATAGAACCTTGATGATATGGCAAGATCAATGCTCTCCGAGTATAAATGTTCGGATAGTTTTTGGGCCGAAGCAATCAACACGGCTTGTCATGCCTCAATAGATGTATTGCCATAGATTTCATTAACAAAGACCCCTATGAGTTGCTCATTGGAAGGAAGCCAAATATATCATATTTTAGCGTGTGTTGGTTGCAAATGCTATATTCTCAAGCAGGGAAACTCGGTTATCAAGTTTCAAAGCAAATGTGATGAGGGTTTTCTTCTCTTGGAATTCATCTAGTAGCAAGGCTTATCGGGGTCTACAACAAACACATGGCATTGTTGAAGAAGCATTTGATGTTGAGTTTGATGAAAACCAATGGGCTCACAATGAACAAGAAAATCTTGATGACTGGATGTGAGAAGTGATGGTTTTTGAGAAATGCAATGAAAAATATGTCAATTGGTGATGTTAGACCAAGAGAAGAAGATGAAGATGAAGTTGGTCCTTCTATCTCTATTAGAGTTAATCCTTCAACTTCTATCTCAAATGATCAAGCACAACAAAATATACAAGATTCAAGTAATGATGATTCTCAAGTACAAAATCAAGTTGGTTCATCTAGTGCACCTTCTTCATCAACTCAAGAACCCATTATTCCTCAAAGAATTCATCATGTTCTTGCAAAGGATCATCCGGTGGATCAAATCATGGGTGATATTAGTAAGGGTGTCCAAACTCGATCTCGCATTGCTTCATTTTGTGAACATTATTCTTTTGTATCTTTCTTGAACCTAACCGTGTAGATGAAGCATTGAGAGATCCGGATTGGGTGAATGCTATGCATGAAGAATTAAATAATTTCACCCGGAATCAAGTTTGGGATTTAGTTGAGAGGCCCAAGAATTATAATGTTATTGGCACTAAATGGGTCTTTAGAAACAAGCAAATGAAGATGGAATGGTTGAGGAACAAGGCAAGATTGGTCGCTCAAGGCTTCACTCAAGTCGAAGGTTTGGATTTTGGTGAAACTTTTGCTCCCGTTGCTAGATTAGAAGCTATTAGAATTTTATTAGCTTATGCTTGCTCTCACAACATTAAACTTTTTCAAATGGATGTGAAAAGTGCTTTCTTGAATGGCAAATTAGTGTGAACTTGTTTTGTTGAGCAACCTCCCGGTTTTGAAGATCCCAAGAAGCCAAATCATGTATACAAGCTCTCTAAAGCTCTTTATGGTCTTAAGCAAGCTCCACGAGCTTGGTATGAAAGATTGAGGGATTTCTTATCTCTAGGGCTTCAAATTGGTAAGGTTGATACTACCTTGTTCACTAAAGATATTGGTAAAGACTTGTTTGTTTGTCAAATTTACGTCGATGATATTATCTTTGGTTCAACTAACCCAAGTTTTATGAGGAATTTGGTGAAATGATGTCTAGGGAATTTGAGATGTCCATGATTGGTGAATTGAGTTTCTTTCTTGGACTTCAAATCAAGCAACTCAAGGAAGGCACCTTGTGTGTCAATCAAATATGTGAAGGATATCTTGAAGAAATTTGGAATGGAAGATGCAAAACCAATCAAGACTCCTATGGCCACAAATGGGCATCTCGACCCTAGATGAGGGAGGTAACCCGGTTGACCAAAAGCTTTACCGTTCTATGATTGGTTAGTTTGCTTTATTTGACCGCATCTAGGCCCGACATCATGTTTAGTGTTTGCATGTGTGCACGATTTCAAGCCGCACCTAGAGAATGTCATTTGACCGCCGTCAAGAGGATCTTGAGATACTTGAAATATTCTCCTAATATTGGCTTATGGTATCCCAAGGGTGCTCATTTTGATTTGGTTGGATTCTCGGATTCGGATTATGCGGGGTGCAAGGTTGATAGGAAGAGCACTTCCGGTGGTTGTCAATTTCTTGGAAGATCTCTTGTATCATGGTCATCAAAGAAGCAAAATTCCGTGGCTCTTTCAACCGCCGAAGCGGAATATATCTCGGCCGGAAGTGTTGTGCTCAATTATTATGGATGAAGCAAACTCTTCTAGATTATGGTGTGAAATTTGATGAAATTCTCTTGTTGTGTGATAATGAAAGTGCCGTGAAGATTGCCTCTAATCCGGTTCAACATTCAAGAACCAAGCATATTGATATCCGCCATCATTTTCTTAGAGATCATGTGAACAAGGGTGATATCAAGATTGATGGTATTGGCACGGATGATCAATTAGCCGATATCTTTACCAAGCCTTTGGATGAATCTCGGTTTTGCAAGTTGAGAAATGAGTTAAATATCATTGACTTCTCAAATGTGGCTTGAAAACTAGCACATGTGGCATATGGTTCTTTCATGCACTTCTTGTTTCATTTTTATGAATTTTTGAGGTATTTTTGAGCCATTTATGAGTTTTCATGATTCTACTCGATTTATTATTGAATTCTTGTTGAAACTTGCTCATATAAGTCGTTTGAAGGTTTTCATGCAATATTTGAGATTTTTGGATTTTTATATGAGCAATGATCCCAAATTGGAGTTGGAATTGAGAAAATTGGCAGAATTCAGACTTGTCAGATTTTTGGTAGCGCGGACGGTCCGCGGGTAATAGGCGGACAGTCCGCCGTTAATTGGACTTGTTCACCAGAGGCTCTGCAGAGAAGTTGTCAACCGCAGAAATTCATTGCGGACAGTCCGCAAAAGGACCGCGGACGGTCCGCGCATGTGGGCAGAGGAAGTTCAGTCAGTTGCAGTGTAAAAATTTCAAAGGCGGACGGTCCGCCAAAGGACCGTGGACAGTCCGCGACTGGACAGAATTGTGGGGTCGGCCAGACTTGACTTATATTGGATGTCCCCCTCACCTCCCCCACCAAACCGAACACATACTCCAAAAGTGTCTCTCTCTTTCTCTCTCAAGCACGTGGGGAAGACGACAAGGTCAAGCCCTTTTGGAGTGGTTCCCGGACGGTTTCGAGCACATCCCCGGACTCTCCTCAAGATAGTGCATCATGTCCTCGCGGTATTTCAATGAATCCCTAACTCTTGTTCTTGGATTTCTTATTGGAAAGAGTTAGGGTTAGATGCTCCGATCTATTTTTTGGCCATGGATTCTTGAAAATACTTGGGGGATCTTATTCCTAGTGATGAGGAGATGCTATAGTTTAATTTTGGTTGATGGATTTGAATCGAAACTCAAAATATGGATGAATCAAAGATGAGGGCGATTTTGTGTTCCTGCGCAGAACAGATGGGTCGCGGACAGTCCGCCTGCTGGACGCGGACGGTCCGCCGTGGTAGTTCATGAACCGCGGACGGTCCACGTTCAGAAGTGCGGACGGTCCGCTAGTATCAGATTTTTCAGATCAGTGCTGAATTGAGTTATATCATTAAGGATTCATTCTATTGCTTTAGTAATTGTTCTTATGGTTAAATCTTGATCTCAGGCCACCCCGGAAGATCATCAAGGTAGCTTCTAAAATCAAGAAGGCTATGTCTTCCAAAAGACAAAGAGACAGTGATGACTCGGATGATGTGGACTATGCTCCAAATGTCAGTGAGATGGCTGCAGCTTCTTCAGTAGGAGATGCAGGTGATGAGTCTTCAGAGGAAGAGACTTAAGGGGTTGGTGATGATATCACAGATTTAATGGGGCTAGATCTACCTAGCCGTCAGTGGACTGCAGAGAGCTATGCCAATGCAAGAGCAGTGGATCAATTCAGCTTACCTCGTGACACCAACATTCTTTTCTTCAAAACCGAGGTACAAAAAGATGTATACTTTGGTCATCTAGTAAGAAAAATGTATTCAAACATCAGACCATTGACATAGGCTACATGAGACAACAACAAGTCATGACTGATCTAGTAGATAGATTTCAGCAAATGGGGTTAGCTAATTTTCTGCAGCATAGGTGTGATTGGAATGAAACTGTGATACGCCAGTTCTATGCCACCCTAGAGATCAACATGGTTGAGGAAACTTTTAGGTGGACAACTGGGAAAAGAACCTATGGTGCTACATTTGCACAGTTTGCTGAGGCAAATCAATTGGATTATAATTTCATCAATAGTGAGTAAAGCATGAATGTTGTGTTAGAAAACCCACTAGATGAAAATGACTACCCCATGTTCTATGAGCCTGCACATCTTGGAATTGCTAGAACTTTTGGGGGGCACTCAGGGTCTGAGGCATCATCCTGCAGTGATCAATAAGATTGCTAGAGTCACATTCATGCCTAAGAGTGGCAACAAGGACAAGATTAGAGGACACTATTGGAATGTGATATCTCATGTCATGAATGGAAATAGAATCAATGTCATTGCTCTTATCATGGATCAGCTTGCAGACTTGAGGCTTAACATGGAGATGAACTTGTACTTTGCTCCATACATTATGTCCATCATCAAGGTTAAGACTAGCTTCAGAGGGTTATGTGAAAGCAAGCACACTCCTTTCAGGCCATTCAAGAATGACAATGCTTTTCTCTTGAGGCCTTTGACTCCCTTCCCTGGAGATGATATGGATGCCGAAGCACAGGGGCAAGATGATAGTGATGATGATGCTCATATGGGAGCAGCTGCAGCTCAGCATGCCATGCCACCACCGCATCCTCCAGCACAGCAGCAGTGGGCTCCTCCAGCTGGCTACTTTGATCCATACTTTGCATCCATGCAGGAGAGCATGTCCTCTCAGATTGCGGGGTTGGCTAGTCAGATGCAGAATCAAATGAACCTCAACTTTCAGAACATGCAGCAGCAGATGTTCCAGCCCATGATGACTCAGATGCAGGGGTTTCATGAGAGCTTACACTCAGATATAGCAGCCCTTGACTCACGTTTTGAGGATTTGCCCTCCTCTGAGCAGTTTGAGCAGCTTGAGCAGAGACAGGAGCAGCTAGAGCAGCGCTTTGATGCTTTCAGCACAGCCTTCACAGGGTTTTCTGATCATTTCTACTCAGTGTTTCCAGCTCCAGTGCCGCCTCCAGAGTTCTACCCGCACCGGCCGTTCTACCCACCGCCACCTCCTCCACCAGCCGTTTGACTTTCTTGGCAATTGATGCCAAAGGGGGAGAAGAAGCTTTGGAGTGCTTGGATCTAGGGGGAGATCATTCGCTTGTGGCTTCCGCTTGCTACTCATGCCTATTTGTGTCTTGTTTGATCTCTATTTAAGACTTGTGTTTGGATTTGAACTTTTGGGTTGTATTGTGTGATGAACTATGTTGGTTTGTGCTACTCTTATCTATTTATGTTCATCTTGTGGTTGTGAGGTTGTGCTAACCATGTTAAAGTTCATATCATATATATCTTGTATCTTGTATGCCTCGATTTCCACTTGTAGGGAAAACTCCGTCAAAAGTTTCAAATATATATATGTGTGCTTGGTATTCATGAAAATTTATATGCACATATCAAGGGGGAGTTCTCTCTACTCTTCGAACTTGGGAAATTTATTCATACCATATTCTGAAATTTTTCAAGAAAATGAGTAAGTTCTTCCAAAGTTCAATTCCAAGTCCACCTTATGCCTAGTGTATAAAGTTGACTTGAAAACTTCTATCACTCCAAAATTTAGTGTTGTCATCAATTACCAAAAAGGGGGAGATTGAAAGCATCTAGGCCCCTAATTCGAGTTTTGGTAATTAATGACAACGGTTTGTGGATTAACGATTTCATTTGAGATAATGAGTATAGGTTGATCCACGGATGAAAGAGATTCGGTTGTGTACGTATGGAATTTTGGAGATGATGAGCAAAGCTCGGGCTCAAGGCAAAGGTATAAAATAGGGCCTTTGTATTTTACCGGTCACAAGGCGTTTAGTGGTTGAAAAGTGACCGGATTTGTTGGATAGTTAGCCGTTCTATCAAGAGGGGTTGTGTACTCATGCTTGACGGGTCTTTAGTGCCATTTTGTTCAAAATGTCTAGTTGCATGCATGAGGGCTAATGGCATTTTGAAAAGATTTGAAATAGACTAAGTTCGAGAGCTCACTGAGTAACGGCGGATAGTCCGCACCTGAGGGGCGGACAGTCCGCGCCCGTTCCAGAGAGCTTGCAGAGGCTCTGGTGGGCTGGCGGACAGTCCGGCCCAGAGGGGCGGACAGTCCGCGATCGTTCCAGAGAGCTTGCAGAGGCTCTGGTGGGCTGGCGGACAGTCCGGCCTAGGTGGGCGGACGGTCCGCTACTGTATTTCATTTTTGTACCAGAAAGGGTGTCTCTCTGGTGTGGGCTTCAAAGTTAAACTGCGGACGGTCCGCTCCTGAGGCGCGGACGGTCCGCAGGCTAATCTCAAAGTTGTTCCAGAGACGATGTTAGTCTCTGGTGGGATTGGAACTCTTAACTGCGGACGGTCCGCCACTGGGGCGCGGACGGTCCGCCAGGGCTTAACGGCTAGTTCTGACATGCATTAAATGCACTCTGACTCACTGGTTTATAATGGCGGACAGTCCGGTTTTTGAACCGCGGACGGTTCGCGACTTCGCAGAAAAGAGTGTAACGGCTAGTTTTTGGAGGGATGTCTATATATACCCAATGCCCGGCCATTGGGTGACTCTCTTGGCCATTTGGATAGCATTCTTGACACATTAGAGCTAAGGCATTCCTCTCTCACACACACTTGCTTAGAGATTGCATTTTTAAGAGTGTGAGAGCTTCCTAGTGCATTGCATCAAGAGTTTGAGCTTTGTGGCATTAGGGAAACTTCAAGCAAGCGTCATCAACTTGTTACTCTTGGGAGTTGCCGCTCCCTAGACGGGTTGGAGAAGTGGATTTCGTGGAGCACCTCCAAGGAGATTGTTGAGGAGCCCCGATTTCGGTTGTGAGAGGTCTTGTGCTCACCTCACCGGAGTGGTGAATAGCAACTCTAGTGGAATCGAGGTGTGGAGCGGTTCCTTGATTCAAGCCGGCTCAAGATCAAGAGGTTCTTGATAGAGGAGCGGTTGATTCTTGGAATCCACCTCAACGTGGATTAGGGGTGACCGGCAAGTCATCGACACCACGGGATATATTCTTGTATCAAGCTCGGTTACTACTCTTGCTCTCTTTTATTCTTGTCTTTACTTTGAGCAATTTACTTTACTAGAGCTTGATTCGTGTCTTGTCACCCTAGGTTGCAAACCCATCTAGAGATTGTAATAGCTTGACATAGGGCTTTCCTTTGTTACTAATTAAATTTCTCTAGTGTTGTTGGTTTTAGATTTTAAACCGCCTATTCACCCCCCTCTAGTCGGTGTTCTTGATCCTACACTTGGGCAGTTCGAGGTCCGCTTAGCTCAGTTCCGTACCCTAAGCCTGCACCCTCGCCGCCCTATGGAGAGCACTCTAGTACCTAAACCTGGCGACAAGTGCTACGGCCTTGAAGGGGTCCGGAGCACCCGCTCTCGACATGGGCATGCCAACGCAATCAGCATTGCGTCATGATAATGGCCCCACCTGCGGGTTCGAACCTATCCCGAGGTGGGCCCGGGGGCCACAGTCGGTAACTCAGGACTGGGGTACCCCCTCTTGCTATGTCAAGACTCGTGTAGTTATCCGTAACTGCGCCCTAAGGACCTGAGCAGCCGGATCTCTGGGGTCCGGCTCCATCTCACCGGACCAACAGCCCCGGACCCGCTTCCCGCTCGGGACAGGTCCGGTGTCACCACGTGTCCTGGAGAAGAAAGCGCTCAGGGCCAAAAAGGCCGGGGGCCCCGGACCCCCCACGGGGTCCCGGACCCCCATATACTATTCGGACCCCTCTCCGGGATGGAACAGACACCCCGCCTGGGGGGGTCCGAAGCCGCCACGTGTCTGCAGGCACAGGTACGCGTGTAGCCACCAAGCTCCCTCAGAAAGACTTGCCCACCTACCACATTCAATGCGGGAGGCGTTAAGTGCGCTCTGCCATAGCAGAGCCCGAGGAGACTTTTGCCAGGCTGTGCTGTTAGTCGCGTGTTACCAAGGTGCACAGTACAACCGCTGTTAGTAGCATCATTAATGTCTATTTAGTATAGTATACATCCTTGTTGGGCCCACCTGTCGGGGTCCAACGCCTATGTACGCGCCCTCCTTACTCTATAAAAGGGGAGCGCCCGATAGAGAAGCCCTAAGGTCCAAAAAGGGGCCAGAGGCAGAGGATAGACTCATCCACTAACACAAGAGCAATACTACTCTCAAGTGGATGTAGGGTGTTACGCTCCGGCGGCCCGAACCACTCTAAATCCGTGTGTTCTTGCGTTCTTGCCCCGAAGCTAGATCGGCCTAATAGCTTAGCACTTCTCCGAGTACTCCCCCTCGGGGAATAGGCGGGTGCGTTCCGCCACCCGGCTGTGGGTATCCCCAAAAGCCCACGACATGTTCCTTCTGCTGGTGTGTGACATCCTGATACTCGATTTATACAAAGGAACGTCGTGTTCAAATCCTTCTTCTGGATCATGAACTTATCTTTGGGATGATATATGTGGAATGGCTTTCTCCCTAGACTCACCTTTCCTATAAAGCTCTTTTATGGTGCACAATACTACCACTTGGTAGTATATAGGCCCCGTTTGGATCACTCCTATCATATCTATCACAAAAGAAAATCTTCCATGCATGATGTACTAACGAAGTTTATTTGCAAAATCTTTTCATGAATGGGTGTAACTTTTCACAACGAATCTAATTATGGTAATTAATCGATGATTAGCTACAGCAATGCTATAGTAACTTACCTCTAATCGTGCGGTCAAAGGCCTCATTAGATTCGTCTCGCGAAGTAGAGTAACGTTGTGGAGTTAGTTTTGTAAATTATCTTTATTTAGTACCCCTAATTATTGGTCAAAGTTTGCGATACTTCCTAACGCAAACAAACCAAACAGGACCTGTCCATTAGTAGGAGTAAGATAGTATAGAGTGAATCCCACCGTCCACTAGTAGGGGTGAAATAGGAATTATTAGCTTAATATTAATTGAGGTTAACCTTTCTTTTTCTTTCGAAGTCACGCCCTCCCGATCTCATCTCGGCGCCTGGAGTTTTAAGGTCTATAAACAAGAAGTTGAGAAACAGCACAACACTTCCATTAAAATTGTGAGATCAGATAGGGGTGGAGAATATTATGGAAAGCTTGGACAATATGGTCAGATTAAGGGACCATTTGCCAAGTACTTAGAAGAAAATGGCATAAGAGCACAATACTCCATGTTGGGAGAACCACAACAAAATGGAGTTGCTGAACGTCGCAACTGTATGCTAATGGATATGGTACGGAGCATGCTCAGTTATTCTAGCTTGCTTGTGGAGCTGTGGATGGAAGCATTAATGACAGCGGCTCATATACTTAACCGGGTTCCATCAAAGTTAGTTCCCAAGACGCCATTTGAATTAGGGACCGGGAGGAAACCGTCTTTGAATTATATAAATGTGGGCTGTCCTGCTGAGACTAAGTTATTTGATCCACATCATAAGAAATTAGATTCTAAGACTGTGAGCTGTCACTTTATTGATTATCCTGATAAGTCTAAAGGGTATCGATTCTACTGTCCTGGTTGCTCCACTAAGTTCGTTGAGACCAGACAGGCTGAATTCTTAGAAGATTTGGGAATTAATGAAGAATTTCCAAAGAGGGATATCAGTCTCGAAGAACTGCAGGTTGAGCTTCCAGATCTAATAGTTCCAAAGCCTACGATGGTATATCAGTTTTTACCACCTGTTATTCCTCAGATGAGCAGCACCGTGGCAGCTGCGGGGGAGCAGGCGCCACCTCCAGAGGCCCAGGCACCGCCTCCAGAGGCTCAGGCGCCACTCCAGAGGTGCAGGCGCCAGTCGCGCCAGTAGTGCAGCCTCAACCCGCTCCTCAGCCAGTTGAACAACAACCATTAAGAAGATCAACTCGGCCAAGGAAACCAGCTCTTCCTGACTGTTATGAGACATATTTGAGTGAGGATTTGTATGATGTTGGGAAGATTAATGACCCTGCCACATTTAGAGAGGCAGTTGAAAGTGAGAATTCCACTAAATGGATAGAAGCCATGGAAGAGGAACTAAAGTCTATGAGTTCTAATCAGGTCTGGGATTTAATAGAAATTTCTGATGGAGTCAAAACAGTAGGCTGTAAGTGGGTCTACAAAACCAAATGTGATTCCAAAGGGAAGATCAAAAGATTCAAGGCAAGGCTCGTAGCTAAAAGGTTTACACAGAAGGAAGGGATCGATTATAATGAAACCTTCTCTTCTGTGTCTACCAAAGATTCATTCAGAGTTGTCATGGCACTAGTAGCCCATTTTGATATGGAGTTACATCAGATGGATGTTAAGACTGTGTTCCTAAATGGATACTTATATGAGACAATTTATATGGCGCAACCGGAAGGTTTTGCCATTAAAGGTAAAGAACATATGGGATGCAGATTAATGAAATCCATTTATGGACTTAAGCAAGCGTCCAAATAGTGAAACCTCAAATTCGATGAAGTTATTAATAAATTTGGATTTGTGGAAAATGATGCAGATAGATGCATCTACATTAAAGCCAAGGGTGGAAAACTAATAATTCTAGTATTGTATGTGGATGACATACTGTTAGCCTGCAACAATAAGAATATGTTGCATGAGACTAAGAATTTCCTTTCATCCCATTTTGATATGAAGGATCTTGGTGAAGCCTCATATATACTTGGCATTGAGATACACCGAGATAGAGCCCAAGGCGTACTAGGATTATCTCAGAAAGCTTATATTGAGAAAATGCTTAAGAGATATAATCTCGATAAATGCAACACGTCACCTGTTCTGTTGTAGAATGGCGACAAGTTAAATGGAAGTCAATGCCCCAAAAATGATTTTGAAAGAAGTAAGATGAGTAATATTCCATATGCATCAGCTGTAGGAAGCGTGATGTATGCGCTGGTCTGTGCGCATCCAGACTTGTCACTTATAGCCAGAGTACTTAGCATATATCAGTCTAATCCAGGATGGGCTCACTGGGTAGGCGTTAAGAAGGCACTAAGATATTGCCAAGGCACAAAATATTATATGTTAACATATAAGAAATCAAATAACCTTGAGGTTGAATGTTACACTGATGCTGACTTTGCTGGTGATGAAGATGACAGGAAGTCGACTTCCAGTTATATTTATACACTAGCAGGGGGAGCGATATCATGGAGAAGTGGTAAGCAAGGTGTAACGGCTGCATCTACAATGCAAGCTAAATTTGTGTCATGTTATGATGCCACGGGACAGGCAGTGTGGCTTAAGAAATTTGTACTGGCATTAAGACTTGTTGATAGTATCTCGAGACCTATCACAATGTACTGCGACAATCAGTCTGTAGTTTTCTTTTGCGCAAACGATAAACTAAGTGGTGCTTCTAAGCACATAGACCTTAAGTATCGTGTCATGAAAGATAGAATCCGTGACAATACACTTAAGATTAAGCATATAAGTACTAAAGAAAATATTGCGGATCTACTCACAAAAGGTCTACCACCAATCCTTTTTCAGAAGCATGTCCTAGGCATGGGTTTGGTCAATAGCCTGGATCAAGTCCTGGTTCAGGGCCATTAAATTTTCCCAAGATAAGAGTAAGAGTTCTGACAAGGTTTCTCAGTAAGGCTATGGGTAATGTTGTCCCAGTATGCCACTGTGCTACTGATGACGCATTGGTCTGGTACTTACTGATTTACTAAGGAGGAATGTTAGTTTAGTTTATATTAAGTTAGTGACCGAATAGTCGTTAGTTTAAGTTTAAGTTGTTGACCTTCGGTCAAGGGGGAGAATGTTGGATTTGTTAGTTTGACCTCGGTCAATCCATAACCAATGTGATTAGAGGGGATCTCCATTCCCCAAATCTCGGACTCGGAAACAAATCCCGAGTCCGGTTTTGCCGTGATCGGGAGGCAAAACCTAAGCCCATTGGGCTCGGCCCTGGGCCTACAGCGCGACTATAAGTAGAGGGTCAACCCCATAGGGTTCCCTCATCCCAAACTCTCGTGATTCTCACGTAGTCCACCCTAACCGATCGCTAAGCGCGCTGGAAGGCTCGAAAGCTCGAGTTCCACGTCCGGGGCAGTCTCGGTGGTGCCCTGAAGGATGCCGCTACCCTGTGAAGTCGCTCAAGGAACGACTACGCTACGTCCCCGACTTCGCCCTCATCGTCGACCACATCACCACTACACCGACGACCATGGACGCCACGGCCGCCGGTATAGGACCGAATCCTCATGTTATCCGCGTTAGTGAACTCAGTGTGATCTACTGTGTAGACTAGATGATCCTGTTAAGAATGTTCTAAGTCAATGTTTTAACATCCATCTGATGTAACTCCATATCAAAATGGGCTACAAGTGCCATTAACTTAGAACAAACTTAACAGGATCATCTAGTCTACACAGTAGATCACACTGAGTTCACTAATGCAGATTAACATGAGGACTCGGTCCTTTACCGGCGGCCGTGGCGTCCATGGTCGTCGGTGCAGTGGTGATGTGGTCGACGACGAGGGCGGAGTCAGGGACGTAGCGTAGTCATTCCTTGAGCAACTTCACGGGGTAGCGGCGTCCTTCAGGGCACCACCGAGACTGCCCCGGACGTGGCACTCGAGCTTCCGAGCCTTCCAGACGCGCTTAGCGATAGGTTAGGGTGAACTACGTGAGAATCACGAGATTTGAGATGAGGCAACCCTATGGGGTTGACCCTCTACTTATAGGTCGCGTTGTAGGCCCGGGGCCGAGCCCAATGAGTTTAGGTTTTGCCTCCCGATCACGGCAAAGCCGGACTCGGGATTTGTTTCCGAGTCCGAGATTTGGGGAATGGATATCCCCTTCTAATCACGTTGGTTATGGGTTGAGTAAGGTCAAAACAAACAAATCCAACACCATTAACTCAAAGAATCAGGCAATGGGTTTTTATCATGTAGCCTTTCTTTAGCTAACAAGAAAGAAAGAAAAATGGAGGAGAAACCGGGTCGTCTCCTACCTCTTGACTATGCTCTATAACTGCCAGGTTGGTTCAACCACGTAACACAGTTAATTATAGGCGGCCATTTGCCTTTGCAACAAGGCCTGACTAACTAACTAACTAACGAGGACAGCATAAACACAGCTGTCTGAGCGGCCATGCAGGAGCACGCCCAATTCGTTCATCACCTCTTACGGCACGGCTCCTCCCAGCAGATCCATCACCTGCCGTAGCACGACGCTGCGTTCTGCACTGAACGAGGACTGGGCTTCCCCCTGCTACTAAGGCACTGATCAGCAGGACGCGGCCTTTGACAGGGATGAGGTAGAGCGGTAGAGCTCGGCTTCCGCGCTTCCAAGGTCACCGAGGTTAGTCACCGCCGGGATCGCGGCCAAGGAGTCGAGCGCTGAGCAGGGCCCGATCTGAATCCCTGGTAGTGGCGAGCGGCGCGGCGCGCGGGGGCCGACACCCCGGTGACGGCGTGTGGGGGGCGACTCCCCGGCCGGCGACCGGCGACCGGCGGCGGCGTGCGCGGGACGATTCGCCGGCGGCGATTCCGCCGGGCGCAGGAAACCTAGGCGTGGTCGCTTGCTCTGGACGAAAAGGAGTAGATGAGAAAGGGTATAAATGAATGGACGGAAAAAAGTTGTAAAAAGAACGATAATAAAAAATAAAAATATTAATCTTTCCCATATTAATCTTATACTACCTATACTGTCTAGATATACTACCTTATACTACTTATCAAAATTTTAATAGTATAAATAAATCTCATCCGTCCAATATTTATATACAAGTCCTTTTTAAACAGTAGTATATAGTCGTATTGTGCAGTGTAAAAATCCTCAACCTATAAACTTCACTCTTCCACCATGACTTCGACTCTGCATATCGCGCACCCACCGGCACCACATCAAGTGCATATACAAAGAAATCATCTAGTACTGACACAAAATGCATACTCAAGTTAAGGAAGACCACCTGTTTGGCAAACAAGGTCATTACTCAGGATCGGATATTTTCGTGCAAATTGGAAGGAAAAATAACAATAGACTTCATTTTGCTTGTGTCATCTCTTTCCTCCTTTACAATTGTTGAGCTCAAAACATTGTAACGCGAGGAGGTTGTGTGCAAACAAGGTTGTCATTTTGCTGACAATTACTATTTTGACGTCTTTTCTAGATCAATACACGAACGCACACAATCGCGTGGCATGAGGAGGCGCTCGATGCAGCCCCTCCTGCGCAGAGCGATCAGACCGGTCTAAGGGATCGGTCAGATCGGTTCGCCGTGTAAACCAGCGAAGTCCAACAAACGCTCGCCCGGGAGGGACCCGTTAGGGCAAGCACACGTAGGGTTGTTCTAGGATCGACAGACCACCTAGAACGTTTTCAACCGTGGCGGTGATGAAGGAAGAACAATAGATAATAGAGTTGGAAGAGCTAGGGTTTGGAGGCAAAAGTGAAGACGATAAAAGTAATAGATTTGTTTGTATTTTGATCGACTAGGGTGGGGAGGTCTTACCCGTAAGAAATCATTTTGTATATCTAAATCTATGAAATTTCTTAATAGCACTCGGACTCTAGCTGGACCGGTCTGACCGGTCGAGCCCACCGATCACACCGGTTGGCTCTTATCAAACCGACTACAAGACACCGACTGGTTGCTGCCAATTTTAATCATCAACAATTACTTTTCATGACAACTCGGAGTTTTTTGCGCTGGCCCATGAGCAAATTAATACAGCTTATGAATCATGATCACATCTCAGGATTAAACTGATTAATGAATAGTACAAGACAAACGAGCGGAAAGATCTAATCTTCAATGCATCGAGAGACGGTTAAACATTTTTCTTTTTTGTTTCGGACAGACGGTTAAACATTAGGCAAACCGTTTAAAGTTTTTTCTGTTTTAAGCAAGGATACTTCTAGATTGGCAATGTCCACTCCGAATACGGTTGCTTCGGTGTCCTTGCACTCCGCAACCGTCCGCGCCTCCGCTTCACCCGCCGGCGTACGGCCCCTCCCCCTTGTCGTTTAGAAATTGGATTGGAATGCCCTAGCTAGCCCACTTTGTACAAGTGAGCCCCGATGCCCCACGATGAGCACGCCGCAGCGCCGCCGCCGCCGCCTCCGCCGGGCCCAGAGCCGGAGCCGGAGCCAACGTGGTTTGCCGTCGGCTGTCGGTGGCGGCGGTGGCGCACCCGAGGGCAGACAAGTACGCAGGAAGAAGAAGAAGGCTTTGATGTGGACGGAAGATGAGCACAGGTATGCACATCGTCTGTTTTGCCTTAATAGCTTCATCATTACCAATACCAAGTCAGGCCTCTATCAGACATCGAGTAGGCCTTTATCAGATCAAACTTCAGGATAGAAAAATGATACAGTAGTTGTATGGCATCAATGATCTGTACACTGAATATTTCATTTGATCCGGCGCCAAATTCTTGTAGACATTTCTTAGCGGGTCTCGGCAAGTATAAAAGCAATTGGAAGGCGATGTCGATGGAGTACCTGCCGTCCAAGAACGCGAGCCAGATCGCCAGCCATTACCAGAAGTATCAGAACAGGGAGAAGCAGAGGGAGCGCGACGAGTGCAGGCGAGCGAGCATACACGACATCACTGAACCTGCGAGCGCCGCCGCCGTTGCAGTTGCACTTGCAGGTGGTGACGCAGCGGCTGCATGGAGGAAAGACGATGGTGATCTCCCAAGAGCAAGAGCTGAGCCTAGCGCTCGGGGTCAAGAAAGTGACCCACGGGAGCCACCAGTTCAGAGTGATGAGCCGCCCACACGTGGAGACGGACCTGCTGGAACAGGTGAAGAGTTTCCTGGTCCAGATGACCCTGGAACTCTACTTACATAGGAGAGCGAAAAGGATATACGGACGTATATGGCTATATAATACTAGGGGATTTTGTGGCTGCATGCATGTTGGAACAAGCGCATGCATGCGTATGTGCTGTTTTGATTGAGGTTTTTTAAGCAACTACCAGTTCTACTAGTGTCCTAGTAGTTATAATAGAGTAAGATATGAACCATATGTCATCCCTTATCTTAGAACATTCTATGCCTGTGACCGATTCCGCTGCACCGGGTCTGACAGACCTCCGAGCTCTTCATAGTCAAGTACTGCATGTGTTCTGAAGGTGTTTTTAAGTTCCCTCAAATTGTATGCTGAAGGTGTGCTCCGAGTTCTTCCTTGCATTGGTTGCATCGAGGCTACGAGATGCTCAAGCCCCGAGTAGTCTTCTTTTATATGCTATGCGATGACAATCGCAGTCCGTATGGAGTATTCCCGAGCCTTAGGTTGAATTGAAAAATCATACTGAGGGTCAATTTAATCTTGAATCTTTTGCATTTACCTTCCAAAAGAATTTTGAAAAACAAATTGTTGATGACACGTATCCTGCAGCCCCGAGTCTTGAATACAAATCCCTCATTTGGAAAAAGGATCCAAAACATCGTGGCATGCATTGTAGAATAGTTTAAGAAATTGAATTGAATGGTTAAGACATATAGAATATTTGGATTGAGATTTGAAAACCCCTCTTTTTGGAATCGAATCCCTGAAAAGATGGTTAAACAAATGACTTCCAAAAACAGACCCTAAATTACCAATCAAAATAAATCTTATCCCGAGAAAAATGCTTCGTCTTCCGCACAGTAATTCCAAGCCTGCTGGTTATTTAACAACACCGTGACTTAAGATTTTTTCTGCGATTCTTTCGAATAGTTTTGTTGTGTCCAACCCTCGAGATTGTGAGCTAAGCAAGTCATAGAAGCCACATCGAGTAGTAATTGGCACCCATTCCCGAGCTTGGGAGCTAGCGTAGCCATCATAGATGTGCCAAGCAAGTTGCTACCGAAGCTCGATCTGGAAAAAGATAATGCAAGCATTATGTAGCACAATGTGAAGATATCAAAATTTTATTTGGTGTAAAAATAAATTTGTTGTGCCAAGATCTTGTTTAGGCCGTGTGTTGACGCTCCTTAGAGCGCCAATTTACGTACCGCAAGCGCACGGATCGTGTAGCTTTTCCCTTAGAGTATTCCCCCAAGGTTTATCAATCCACGGAACAAGTGTATTACTATGCTTAACTAAGCACTAATGATGTTGGTAAAAGATCTATATTGAGTGTTTGAGTGTGAAATAGATCTAATCTAACCAATCTAATCTAATCTAGACTAGTGAGCAATAATAGATGTGTGCACAAGATGTGAAGAGTATTTGTCCATAGGGTCTAAGATCACTAGAGATGTAATCGCCAAGCAACGAAGAACGGATCTAATCTACCAAGGGTGTGTTCCAAGATCAAAACCTTTCCCTCCCGCATACTGTCACTACACGAGGATAATTGGTAACGAATCAACAAGAACACGATAGTTGATGTAATCTAAGTAAACCATGCAAGAGCAAAGCAAACCCCAAGCCAAGTCGCGAACTATTAGGCATCAAAGCATCATCAACAAGAATCATGGTAGATCAATCTCATAAAGGATTCAGCAATTACAACTCAAGATCTCCTTACAACCCCATAAACAAACGAGGACTTTACCCCATGAAGCTAAGCGAAGCGTAGTCGATCATGGTGACGAAATCTCCGGCAAGGGATGGATCCCTTGCTATCCTCCAACTTGTAGCGGCGCCGAGGGACGATGAGGCCTCCGGTGTCGCCTTTCTCTTGTGTCTAACTCGAATGGATCTGTGAAACTCGTCTCTGGATGCTCTCTGGATGACTCTCTGTGATCTCCGCCTGCGATCTCTGCGCTCTTCCCTTTGACGGCGGCTTCGGGGTATATATAGGCGGTTCTGGTCGGCGGTTTTGGTAAAACACAGATTAGGGTTGACGCATACTTCGTGCTGAAGAAAACTGAGACTGATTGGGTCCCGGAATGGGCTAGGCCGGCCGGCTCAGAGGGCCCCAGGCTGGCCGGCCTGGGCCCTTTCTGGCCCCTTTCGGTCCCATCTTTCACGTGTGGCCTCTTCTTCTTATTCCTCATCTTAGCCCAGTTGTAACCATGCGTCAAAACATCTCCGAAAATATCAAATTTCCTGTCAAAATGCAACATGCTCCAAAATCCAGGACAAAATCGAAAATGGTCAAGTTCGGGTGCCAAGTGGCGAGTTAGTACATGAATCATCCCAAAAAATTTACCAAAATAAATCCTAATCATATAGTAAAATGGGTACTTAAGGAGCGCCAACATTCCCACCATGCTTATCTTTTGCTCGTCCTCAAGCAAATCAAATCATCAAGTCCTTCCATGGGTTGCTCGAGTGTTCTCAAACTGCAAAATTTACTTATGCAAATAATTCTAACAATATTTCTTCAAACAAAGGTCAGAGGAGCAGCAAGGATAATCATATCATGGGCGTTCAAAAACTCATCCAATATTACTCCACAACTCTTACCTTTAGCCGGCAACTTGAATATCGACAACACTTGCTTTTCTTGCCATCCTTGGAGGTTTTTTTTTTCTTTTTTTTTTCTAGTTTTTAGAAGCAAAATACCCTGCAACAAAGGTTAGACCAAAAATTCTTGCACAAGTCCTTTCATGTCTCTCAATATAAGTGGCTATCCTATTTTCATTTGCAAGCTCTCATCTTCCGAAAGTCTCTCAAGTATAAAGTGGGGCTATAGGTGAGGCTTAGCAAAGTATATACATTTATTGTCAAGTCAAGAAAACCTTCTAATGAGTGCTTTCCTTCCGAGCCAATGATCATGAGAGTTTCTCCATAATGTAAGGGGTTCAAGGATAAGAAGATTTAGAATGGTTGACATGTGCAAAGGCATACAAAAAGATTGACTTCAAGGCACAAGCATCGTCCTCATTGTCGGATTGCACATGGTTGGAATTGAGGATATTGTTCTCAAACAACAAGGTGATATCTCTTTGCACTTCTCTAACCATAGAATCCCTTCATTTATTCTTTTCTTCTCATACATTTTTTTCTTTCTTTCTTTCTCCCGAATTTTCTTTCTCTTTTCCGAACCTTTTCATAGGACACTTTCTATAAAATATAGATAGACAATTCTCCAAAGTGGCTCCCTGAGATTTTGGAGCCCGAGCCGAGGCCAGAGGGGCCTAGGCCGGCCGGCCCAAGGGGTGTAGGCCGGCCGGCCTGGGGCTTTCTCAGGTCGGATTCGGTCCATCTTTGCAGTACTCCTTCCTTTCTTCATCCCGAAATTATGTTTTATACAAATCATGCGCAGAAACAGAACGTATCCTCATAATTGGCTTGTGGTCAAGGAAAAGGATAATAAAAAAGATAATCTCAGGTTCGGGTTTTGGAATCCGGTAGATCTCATGAGTTGTTCCGATGAGGAATTCTCATTACCGAATATTGACGTGGCTAGCAATTCAAAGATGAAAAATACGGACATGATCATTGCTCGAAATTAAAACTCCCAAGAGAAAGAAATCCTAACTCAACTCAATGTACATCCAATACTTATGGTGGAACGAATATAGCTTGTGGATGATAGGATTTTTAATCTCGACTTGTCAAGAACTTGATCAACCTTATGTTTGTAGGGGTTTATTACTTTTATGAAATTAAAGTCCTCCAAATCATGCCTTACTCGCAAGCGTAATCAAAACCAAGCGCTAGATCAAAGCTCAAGTATGGGTATTAACATGGACGAATAATTTACAAAGCTCCACAAATAGGAATTAATTTTCATGACAACGCTCGTGAACAATTGCTTTAAAGAAAATAAAGTAAAACTGAATGCATAAATAAAATTGCACAATCCAACAAAAAACAAAGACTCTTTTTATTTTGTTTTTATGACTCAACACTAATTTAAGACTCACTCTCACACAAGCGAAAAATAAAGCACACAACGCTAGACTATGACTCTCACACATGCGGAATTAAAGACACGTACACGATGAATTTTCGACTAAACAAAGACTAACAAAACTCAATCTACGAGCCGTCACACCTTTCCCCCCATGCTTAGATTATGCGGCGTCCTCGTCTCAATGATATAAAAGATGGGTGTGACGCTCGTCGGTGTTCTCAACGGCACCTAGGGCAATTGCATCTAGGGCGCCCTCCTCGCTTTTGTAGATCTCCAACCATCCCAAATAACTTCCTTATGTTGCGGACAAGGAAGTTGTAGTCTCTCTCGGCCAAGCTCTCGATGTCGTCCATCCTTCGATCCATTGCCACGATTCGATCTTGGCACCTATCAATGGTGGCGTGGAGATCCGCGATTTCATTGCGGCACTTAAAACAGCACTCGGAGTGATGCCCGCTGCGGTTGGGGCTGTCGTCCTCAGGCTCGTCGTCGTCCTTCTTCTTCTTGCCGCTATCACCTCCGGAGGGGTCGTCTTCCTCCCTTCTCTCATCTTCGGCCCACCCCGGCCAATCATCATCGTAGTCACGACCGGTGGCGTCCCATGAACCGGGGCTCATGTAGCTCTCCCAATCGCTATCTCCCGCATAGTCCTTTGGCTCTGGGGTGTGCTCAATGTAGTTTTTCCTTTTCACTCTAAGAAGGCGCAAGGAACACCTAGGTGCGGGTGGCTCTTTGTCTTGTTGCTTCCCACCCTCGTCTTCGTCGCTGCTAATGACGACGACGACCCTTTTGGCTTGAGCTAGCTTCTCGTTACACCATTGAAGGCCCTTCCCTCCGATGCTCATCCTTGCTTGAGTATTGAATTTCTTCGAAGGGGCCTTCGCTTCACATCGCTTTGCTTCGACAAGGAGGGGCTGCTGTAACACCCCAATGTTACTGAGCGCTAATCATGAGCTTAGAATTGCTAATTAAGGTTAATCACAATTGTTAGCGTTAATCGAGTTCGCACGGTAAACATCGTTTTAGCAGTGTTCGACCCCGTTTTTGTCTCTAATCCGATCTTCAAATCAACTTCCACCCAAAACAAAAGTTGTAGATCTTATAGTTCTCTACAACTTCTCTTTTGGCCAAATTTCATATTCCAATGTAAAATTTGGAGCTTTGGACGGTCAAAGTCGGCTAAAAATCACTCAAATTTGGTTACTGTGCCTCCCCGGTTGGTCAGTGCCTCGCCGGCCTCGACGTTGGAGTCGCCACGCGTCGCGCCGACGAACCTCGCCCATCGTGCTCACACACCCGTCCTTATCCGCATGGAGTCGTGCTCGTTTTCGCCATCCGTTCCCCTTCCACGCGCTCACGCCGAGCCGAGCTCGAGCTCAGTGCCATCGCCGACGTCCCCATCGGCCAAACTCGCCGCCCCTTCTCGATTCGCCGCGCCCAGAGCCCCGCGGCATCGCCCCGAACCTCCTCCGCCCAATCTCGAGTTCGCTTGAGCTGCACGCCGTCCAAATCAAGCCCGCGACCGCCGGCCGCCATTGACAGCCCCGTCGAGCTCCGCCCCCTCTTGTCGAGTTCCACTTTCCGGCCTCCCTCTGCTCAAATCGAGTCGCCGGTGAGCTTCTCCGCGCGCCCCTCTTCCTTCCCGGCCTTTTCCCCGCGCGAATTAGGCACCGCTGCCCCCGGTTCACCGCTGCGCCACCATAGCTGCCTTCACCGCCGCCTGTGCCGCTGCGGGCTGCCCTGGCTCGGGCTCGCGCAGCGCTGCCGCGCGCTCTAAGGCCGCCGAGCTTCACTGAGCGTCGAATCGCCCAGCCCCGCGGTTGCCCAGCCCCGCGGTCGCCCAGCTTCTTCGCCGCCGGAACGCCGCCATGCGCCGCCGTCGCCCTGCCTTGCCATTGCCGCCCGCGTGCGTCCTGGGCCGCCCCCACGCGTTCCTCAGCTCGGCCGCGGCCGCGCTGTCCCCTGCGCGTGGGCCCGCCCGCGCTGCCCCGCTGGCGTGGCCGGTCCACGGCCGCCCCGCGCGCTGGCGTGCGCCGCCGGTGTACGGCCGGGGCAGGCGGCAGAGCAGAACAGGGGAGACCCCCCTTTTGCTCTCTCTATTCCAATGACAAGTGGGGCCCACGAGTCAGAGGTTAAGGGTGGAGTTTTTTTTTATTTTTGTTATTTCGGTTGAAAGTTTGATAATTTCTAGAAAAATGCAGAAAAATTCTAAAAATACAAACTAAATTTTTTTAGGTTTATAAAATCAGGATCTTCAGTAGAAAAATATTTGTGCAGGTGAAATGTCACTTTTGCCCCTGCTAAAAATCCGGTGTGTGTTTAAGCTAGTTTATCATGTATCGGTTGTTCTGTTTGTCTAAAAATCCTGAAAATTTTATGGTAGCCTAATCTTTGCATGTGTAGTCCACTGAAAAATTTTCAGGTGCATGGCCTATGTGTATGTTCGTGGATATGTTGTTGTTCCATTTATAGTGCTAGGGCCAAAATAATTTACTTTCTGCAATGTATCTTTTAATTTTGGCTTGGTTTCAGTTTAACTTTTGTTCTTGCAGTAGGATCAAAATAGGTTACCCTTGAGAAATATTTGATTCTGATTGCTTGTTCGTATTTTGAATCTTTAATAAATCATTGTCATGTCGTTTCTTCTTTTAATTGGCGTATTGCCTCCTGAGTGCCTTGCACCGTTGTAACTCTTGCATGGCATCTTTTCATACATGTAGACACCACAAGCGAAGCCGTCTGCGAGTTGGTCGCCGAACCGATCCCGGAGCCGCAAGCGGGAAAGCAGCAGGAGAACACCGTCGAACCCATTTCCGAAGAAGTCACTAACCCCGCTGACTTGCAAGGCAAGCCCCGGAGCATATCCCTTATTTTAATTACTCCATGTTATATTAAAGTATTGTGCATTTATGTTCAAGGAATGGATTGGAACCGTAGATCCATAATCTTAAATACCCAGTGTCTTACTAGTGCAGTTATCGCTAGCACCGCTATGCTTAAGTAAGCGCGGTAGAAGACGGGTGATCACCTGTCACCCGCGAGATATAGGTTTGTTACTTCAGGCAGTGTTTTGAGAAATAATGCAATGAGAAGGAAATTGGAGACTGGGCGGAGGGAAAGTTGGACATGGTTATTGAGTAAAGAAAGTTGAGTCTCCGCCTGTGTCGATTGAGGACCGTTCCGTTGTTGGCCCTTTGACTGAGGATTGAACAGTACTAACCGCATGCCGGGAGTAGGAGGTAGTCGAAACCGGTAAGCTAATTACCTTAATTGCGTCGGAATCTGAGTCTCGACCTGCGGTGCTGGGTAGGGTTGACGGATGGTGAAGTGGCCCACGGGTTCACCGGATGTTCGCACGTGCGGGGCTCATCATCCGGGTGTTTGCGGGCTTGATTCAGACTTCGGGGTAATTATGGGAACAGTTGACGTGTGTGGCCCGACGGGGTTTTCACGTGTCGTGTGAGTTAGGTCCACCTTGCAAGGTTAAATCGGATCGATTCGCCGTGACTCGCGGATATGAGAGCCTTGGTCAATGCGTCACATCGTAGTAAGGATTGAAAGGACAGAAAGAGAAAAGATGGATTTATGTGCATGTCTTGAAAAGATAATATGATTAACCATGTGTGCTCTAGAAAACTAGGCAAACCTAGTTTCTAGCTATCAACACAATTGGAGCTAAAATATTAAAAGTAAGGATCCAGTATTAGTTGCTTTTCAGCAAAATAACTCCAGAGCCAAAGAGCTGTGCATGTCTAGATAATGGGCTAAGTATACCCATAGACGGGTAAGCCTTGCTGAGTATTAGAATACTCAGGGTTTGGTTGTAACCCTTCTAAGCAGGCTATCTTCCGGAAGACTTCGAGAGAATCGGTGCGTCCTGGAGTGGTCAGCCTCTTCCTCCAAGTTGGACGGTCGAGTGGGTTCCGCCTTCTCCATGAAGTGCTGGCAGGGAAGCCTCACATCAGTGGGCAAGATGTGAAGCTTTTCTTTTGTCATCGACGTTATCTACTGTATTGTATTTTGAAGCTTGTTTCAAACTGTTTGTATTTTCCGCTGCATTTGAACTCTGTATTCGAAATGTAACTCTGGTTGTAAGTTAAGTTTGAAAACTTTTGTTGCTTGTAATCACCTGTGCTCGTCTTTTGGCGAGAGTTCCCGTGTAATCGATCCTGGTTATAGCAGGCAGTCTGGGTGTACTGGTGAAGTGCAGTAGCGGAGGTTTAAGTTAAATGGTTAATTAGTGCACTTGATCGGTATTATTTGGACTGTCCTGTGACAGCTGGCATCAGAGCTAATTGCACTGGGAGGTGATTACTTGAGTGCTTAATTGCAAATTTTTTGGGTTTTTCGAAAAGTTGACGCTAGATGCGCTAAGGAATAGGATAGATAGTTCGTATGCCCTAATTATGTGTTATAAGTTAGGAGGCATCTAAGTATCTATTTTATTCCAGCACTTCCAGCATTTACTTCTCGTTAAACCTTACTTTTGTGCACAACTACTATTCTGTAACGACACACCTACGCTGAGGTAAGCAAGGTAAGCATTCTGGTAGTCCTTAGAATAGCCCACGTGTTTCATACGTGCGCGGGTCCCGTATGATGAGCATACGAGGAGGTGATAAGGCTCAATTCAAATGAGCCTGTCGCTATCTGCCGCCTGATATGGAGTGCGGATTTCTTACCGTGTGATTGTGATCACGGCCATCTCGTAAGTCAATGTTATGAGATGTAAACCTGTCATGCGGTTGGCCATGACCGTGACCCTTGGGACACGTCTACCCTTGGATGTCCCGTAAGGCGAGTGTACGGGAAGTGAATATGTTGTTATGACGTATGCAGCGCTGCCCATTCAGCGTCGAACGTTTGGGTGCCGTCTCTATAGTGGACGGTAATGTATGGGTGAATATGTGGGAAACTGCATATGCGTTACCCGTGTGGCGTAGGACACATGGGGGCCGTTCGTGTGTGCTGGCACGAAGGGTCCAGAAATGGATATTTATATCTCTCTTGTTGTCTTGGTTTGTCTGCAGGAACACTAACTTCGTTAAGCGCATTATGAAATCCTTGATCGTAGGAACGACTAATATATATAGGGAGAGTACGTAATTGTGCCACTAGTCGTCTTCGTATACCATATTTGGTACTTGCTTGGGTAAGAAACGATAGAACATGCATGCATCTGGCATATTTGAGTTGGTTGATCGCTTTGTTGTTTGCGGTTGCTCCTCGTCAAAAATTTATTTTGATCGCTTCGTAGTTAATAGTTGTGCAACCCCGAGTTACCAATCTGTGGTTCAAGTTGAGTAGATGAGGTTTCAACCGAAGCAAGTCGGTTTATTTTCCCTTGGTGAACCATATCGCAAGGGAAATGATTCATGCCGTGTGTTCATATTAGATATGCACATTCTTTATTTGCATGAATTAGTCCTGATAGCGGAATGGCTAACCAAGGGGTGGTTATTTTGCAGATGGGTGAAAAACACACTGCCAACCATGAACATGGGAATCACGGAGCACAGCCACAACCACCTCCCTCCTTGGCTCAAGTGATTGCGGCTCTTATCGCTGACCGCAATGAGCAGACTGAGTTGATGAGGCAATTAGTGCAAAACAATGCTAGTAGAGGTCGACAAGCACCACCAGCAGAAACTGACTATGTCGGTTTTCTGGCCACACATCCACCTTTGTTCCACAAGGCAGATGATCCCCTTGAAGCAGATGCTTGGATTCGCACCATCGAAGACAAATTTAGCATCCTTAACTGCACAGAAGTGAACAAGGCTGCCTTTGCAGCGCAACAACTGAGAGGCCCAGCGAAGATATGGTGGGTTAATCACAAGTCTCTACTCCCCACTGATGCGCGTCTCACTTGGAATGAGTTTGTGGCAGCATTCAAGTCCCATCATATTCCTACTAGTCTGATGAGAAGGAAAATGGCAGAGTTCCTGGAATTGAAGCAAGGAAACAATACTGTTCTTCAATATGCTCAAACATTCAACCAGTTAGCTCAATATGGTGGTTTTCATGTGGATAGTGATGAAAAGAGGCAAGATTGCTTCAGAAGGGGACTGAATACTAAGCTGCAGGACAAACTGGCTCTAACAACCTGTGCCAACTTTACTGAGCTAGTTAATAAGGCTATTACTCAAGAAGATGCTACCTTATCTCATAAGGCCGACAAAAAGAGGAAGGCACCTGTTGGATCTTCTAGCAGTGCGCCCCAGAGGTACAAGCTAGTACAGACAGGAAGTCAGCGGGCTCCAAGTCGTCCACCGCAGCAAGGCCGTTGGGTCGCTAGGCCACCACAGCAGCAGCCGTGGGAACCACATCTCCCAGCGCCACAGCAAGGGCAGAGACCTCCCGCTTCGCAGTTTGTACGCCCCAGCAACTATCCTTGTTATAACTGCGGGCTTCCTGGGCATTTTGCACGTGATTGTCCCATGCCACGCAGACAAGTCAATTACCAGCCTCCTACCCCAATTTCAACTTCTAGTACCCAAGATAATAAGAAGAAAACTGTACCTGCAAAGACCGGTCGTGTGAACTACACTACACTGGAAGATGTTACTGACGGTATTCAAGTAATGACGGGTATGTTTTCCATTAACCAGCGCCCTGTTGCTGTGTTATTTGATTCCGGAGCATCTCATACATTTATCAGTGAAGCCTGTGTAGCACGGCTCAACTTACAAGTAACACACATGAAAAGACCATATATTATTCATGCACCGGGTGCACCGTTAAAAGCCGGTCAATGTGTTTCGGGTGTATCCCTTGACCTAGGTGGGAAAGTTTTCCAAACCGATTTCATTGTTCTTCCAAACCAAGGAATAGATATCATTCTTGGAATGAATTGGATGGAAGAACATTGTGTTATCCTTGATACTTCATCTCGCATTGTCCGAATCAACTCTTCCACACAAGGTATTTTGGATATGCATCTCTCTAAGCATGAACTACCCATCAATGCAATCAATCACCTGAAAGGAAAAAGTATAGCAGAAATTCCGATGGTCAGTGAGTATCCTGATGTGTTTCCAGAAGAATTACCAGGTATGCCTCCCGATCGAGATGTGGAGTTCGTGATTGAACGACAACCTGGTATAGCACCTATATCTCGGCGACCATATAGAATGACTCCTATTGAGTTGGCTGAATTGAAAATCCAATTGCAAGAATTATTAGATAAGGGTTTTATCCGACCCAGTACTTCACCATGGGGTTGTCCAGCCTTGTTCGTGAAAAAGAAAGATCATGGGTTAAGATTGTGTGTGGACTATCGACCTTTGAATGCGGTCACCATCAAAAACAAATATCCTCTTCCTCGCATTGATATTCTCTTTGATCAATTAGCCGGTGCCAAGTTCTTCTCAAAAATAGATCTTCGATCTGGTTATCATCAAATCAAAATCCGGCCATCAGATATACCAAAAACAGCATTCTCCACTCGATATGGTCTTTATGAGTATTTGGTCATTTCCTTTGGATTAACCAATGCTCCAGCCTACTTCATGTATCTCATGAATTTGGTGTTCATGCCAGAGCTGGATAAATTTGTTGTGGTATTCATTGATGATATATTAATCTATTCCAAGACGGAGGAAGAACATGTTCAGCATCTTCATATAGTACTCCAGCGTCTCAGAGAACATCAGCTATATGCTAAACTCAGCAAGTGCGAATTTTGGCTAAAGGAAGTTCTATTTCTAGGTCATGTTATCACAGCTGAGGGTATCTCTGTTGATCCCAGTAAAGTACAGGATGAACTGAACTGGAAGGCTCCAACCTCAGTGGCTGAAATCCGAAGTTTCTTAGGTTTAGCGGGTTATTACCGTTGATTCATACCAGAATTTTCTAGAATTGCTAAACCCATGACTGAACTTCTCAAGAAAGGTACCAAATTTCATTGGAGTGACCAATGTGAGGCAGCTTTCCGGAAGTTAAGAACTCTACTTACTTCAGCACCAATCTTAGCTCAACCAGATACTACAAAGCCATTCGATGTCTATTGTGATGCTTCGGGCACCGGAATTGGCTGTGTTTTGATGCAAGAGAATCAGGTGTTTGCTTATGCTTCTCGATCACTCAAGCGTCACGAAGAGAACTATCCCACACATGATCTTGAATTAACAGCTGTAGTCCATGCTTTGAAGATCTGGCGACATTATCTTTTGGGCACAAAGTGTAACATTTATACAGATCACAAGAGCCTCAAATATCTTTTCACCCAAGCTGATCTGAACATGCGTCAAAGACGATGGCTTGAGTTGATTAAAGATTATGAGCTCGAAGTACACTACCATCCCGGAAAAGCAAATGTAGTTGCTGATGCGTTAAGTTACAAGGCTCACTGTCATTGCCTCTCTGCTATACCCCTAAGTCAGTCTCTCTGTTTTGAGATGGAAAAGCTGAACTTGAGCATTGTACCCCATGGCACATTGGCTCATCTAGAACTTACTTCTACTCTTTGTGATTTGATCATCGAAGCACAAAGGAAAGATAAAGGAGTAAAGGAAATTCAGAGGAGATTATCGGAAGGAGATCCGAAAGTAAACTGTTTCCACCAAGATAGTGAGAATGTGTTATGGTTTAAGAACCGAATAGTGGTACCTAAGGATTTTGAACTCTGAAAACAAATTCTTGATGAAGCTCATACTTCCCGCGACTATCTATCCATCCTGGTAGCAACAAGATGTACCAGGACCTGAAACAACGATTTTGGTGGACTCAGATGAAAAGAGAGGTCGCTAAATATGTGTCCGAATGTGACATGTGTCGCAGAGTTAAAGCTAGTCATCTCAAGCCAGCAGGAACTCTGCAACCTTTGAGTATTCCTGAATGGAAATGGGAAGATATTAGTATGGATTTTATAGTTGGGTTACCTCGGACCCAAAAAGGTTACGACTCGATTTGGGTTGTGGTTGATAGACTAACCAAGTCAGCACATTTTATTCCAGTCAGTACTCGTTATTCCACAAAAAGATATGCTGAGTTATACGTTCAGCGTATCTTATGCCTGCATGGTATACCCAAGACTATCATCTCTGATCGTGGAAGCCAATTCACTGCTCGCTTTTGGGAACAATTGCATACTTGCTTAGGAACTCGTGTGATTCGTAGCTCTGCTTACCACCCTCAAATAGATGACCAAATGGAAAGAATCAATCAGATTTTAGAAGATATGCTTCGTGCTTGTGTTTTAGCCTATTCACATAAATGGGATCAATGTTTGCCATTAGCGGAATTTTCTTATAACAATAGTTATCAAGAAAGCATCAAAATGACACCATTTGAAGCATTATATGGTCGTCGATGTAGAACACCTTTGAATTGGTCTGAAGCGGGGGAAAGAACTATCTTCGGACCTGATATGGTTCAAGAAGCCGAAGAACAAGTCCGCCACATTCAAGAAAATTTGAAAATTGCGCAGTCGCGGCAGAAGAGTTACGCTGACAGAAGGAGAGATCCACTCGTCTTTAAAGTTGGTGACCAGGTATAATTAAAAGTATCACCTTGGAAAGGCGTTCAAAGATTTGGAGTAAAAGGAAAACTAGCTCCCCGCTACATTGGTCCATACCCAATCGTGGAGAGATGTGGCCCTTAGCATACCGGTTGGATCTTCCAGCAAATCTTTCTGCAGTTCATAACATTTTCCATGTATCACAACTCAAAAAGTGCCTTAGAGTTACTACTGAAGTTGTGGAAAGTGACTCGATTCAATTAGAGTCCGATCTTACTTATTCTGAGCATCCTATCAAGATTATTGATCGCAAGGATCGAGTTACTCGCTGCACCACCAACCGATTCTACAAAGTTCAATGGAGTAATCACTCCGAAGATGATGCTACTTGGGAGCAAGAGGAATTTCTAAGATCCAAGTATCCAGACTTTCTAAATGCTCATCAAGGTACTTCTCACTTGCCCATCTCATCTTATACGTCCCATCGTGCCTGAATCTCGGGACGAGATTCCTTTAAGGGGGGAAGGCTGTAACACCCCAGTGTCACTGAGCGCTAATCATGAGCTTAGAATCGCTAATTAAGGTTAATCACAATCGCTAGCGTTAATCGAGTTCGCGTGGTAAACATCGTTTTAGCAGTGTTCGACCCCGTTTTTGTCTCTAATCCGATCTTCAAATCAACTTCCGCCCAAAACAAAAGTTGTAGATCTTATAGTTCTCTACAACTTCTCTTTTGGCCAAATTTCATGTTCCAATGTAAAAATTTGGAGCTTTGGACGGTCAAAGTCGGCTAAAAATCACTCAAATTCGGTTACTGTGCCTCCCCGGTTGGTCAGTGCCTCGCCGGCCTCGACGTTGGAGTCGCCACGCGTCGCGCCGACGAACCTCGCCCATCGTGCTCACACACCCATCCTTCCCCGCGCGAATTAGGCACCGCTGCCGCCGGTTCACCGCGGCGCCACCGTAGCCGCCTTCGCCGCGGCTTGTGCCGCTGCGGGCTGCCCTGGCTCGGGCTCGTCGAGCTTCACTGAGCGTCGAATCGCCCAGCCCCGCGGTCGCCCAGCTTCTTCACCGCCGGAACGCCGCCGTGCGCCGCCGTCGCCCTGCCTTGCCGTTGCCGCCCGCGTGCGTCCTAGGCCGCCCACACGCGTGCCTCTGCTCGGCCGCGGCCGCGCTGTCCCCTGTGCATGGGCCCGCCCGCGCTGCCCCGCCGGTCGGGCCGGTCCACGGCCGCCCCGCGCGCTGGCGTGCGCCGTCGGTGTGCGGCCGGGGCAGGCGGCAGAGCAGAATAGGGGAGCCCCCCCTTTTTGCTCTCTCTGTTTGTAACACCCTAGTTTAAATTTCAATATTTTATAATAAATTTAATTGGCTTTATTTAAAATTCTAAGGTTTATTGCGTTTAGACTTTCATTTAATCTAATTTTGATCCTCAAGTAATTAAAATTCATCATAGGTTTAACTTTGTTGATGCATTCATGCTGGTGCATTGTTTTAATTGTTTGATTTCATAGGGGTTTGAATTTAAATTTCTTTTGAATTCAAATAGTTGAGCTTGAGTGAGAAATAGAATTAGAAAAGAGAAGTATAAAGGAAAACAAACCCAGTTTCCCAAACCTGACTGGGCCTAAACCCAGCACCCAGGGGATCCAGCCCAGATGGCCCGCCACCCTTTCTTCCCCGCTGGCCCAGTCCGCTCTCTCCGCTCGGCCCACTCACCCCGCGCTCCCTCTCTCCCCCTCAGCGCGCGCCCCCGTCTCACCCCGCTGACCTCCCGGCCCCACTGGCCAGAACTTTCCCCTTCCTCCGCCCAAGATCCTCACCGTGATGCCGCGCCTCTGCGCCGCGCCGCGACCCGCTGCCCGCTGCCCCGTGGCCCTGCTCCGCCCCGCGCGCGCGCCCGAGACCCACCGGCCAGCCACACCGCTCCCCTTCCCTCTAGAAGCTTCGCCCAGAGCTGGGCCGAAGCCGTTGCACGATCCGCCTCTCACACGCACGGATCGCGGCCGCAATCACCGCAACGCCCGTGCGGTGCGCCCCCCCCCCCCCAAGATCCCCGGTGCCCTTTAATTGGCACCGCTGCGACCTCCCCCGCACGCTACCCTCCTCCACAGCCGCCACTGAGCCCTAGGGCGACGCCGCCCCATCGCTCTGCATTGCTCCGCCCGGCGCAGAGCAACCTTGCCACCGTGCCGAGCCGCGGCGCCGTCGCTGCGCCGCTTCACCACCTCCCCGCCTTCGCCGAGCACCGCAGGAGCTCCGCCGGGCTGCTAGGAGACTCCCCGACCTCGCTGCTCTTGGCTCCGACTCCTGCTTCGACCCGTCCGCGAGCACATCGCCGCCCTCGCCGCCGGACGTCGTCGTCGCTCCCCCGGCACGCCGTCCTTGCTCGATTCGGGCCTAGGTGAGCCCCACCTCAGCCTGTCTTTCCTCCTGCACCCGACGTCTTGCCCCGTGTGTCACCCCAGAGGCCGGGCACCGCCCGCCGGCGGATTCCCGATGCCCAGAGTCGCCGCCGCAGCGTCTAGCGCCGACACAAACCTCCCCGAGCCCAGCTTAGGTCTCAGGTGGATCACGCATGATGCGCTGACCATCCCTAACCCAAATCCGGCTCGAATCCGCCCCTGGAACGCCGGATTCGCTTACTCCGGCGACCCCTCCACCGCGGGAGCCCCGTCGCCGGCGAGTCCCGCCGCCGCCGTCGCCCGCAAACCACCCTGGCCACCCGATCTTAAACCGACGCCCAAGATTAGAACCCGATCTGAACAGATCTGGACCACCGGATCGAGATCCAGCGGCCTAGGATCGTGCGTAATGGTTCGGCCTGGACCTTTTTCTAAAGAGACCCCCGGTTTCTTCCTAATCAACCCGCAGTCCACCTCTAGTCAAAAGAAATTACAGTTTAGGCCTGTTTTTAACACATAGCCCCCTGAGCTCTTTAGAAATAGTACCCGCAGTCTAGGCCCTGTGTTTTTGCACGCTAGCCCTTAGATCTAATGTTTAATTACGTTTAGGCCCTCGGTTTTTGCAGAAAACCCCCTGGAACTTAGTTTTTATCGCAGATAAGCCCCTAGAACTTGTTTTTGGCCTAGATTATGCGTTTTAGCTCCGTTTTAGGCGTTCTTTATATCCACGCGATCGTTGTAATGCGTAGAATAGTTTTAGAGTAGTTTTGTGTGCTGTTTTCATGTATTGTTGTACTGTTTCTTAGTTTTTGTTAGTGTTTGCTTGTATGTTTATGTTGTGCATTGTTTTTGGCCATGTGTTCGTGAGTAGACGTTGAGCTACCGGAGGAGCCCCAGTACCTGTACCCGGAGCAGCCGTCTTTTGACCAGTTTGAGCAGCAGCAGGAGAGTACGAGGAAGGCAAGTATAACATGAACAACCTATCACTTTTAAATACACTTTCATACTGCATTTTAATATTGTATGCCTATAAGGATTTCCTAGCCACATTTATCCTTTATATAATTACCTTGGGTTGCATTTTGGTTAGTTGTGCTAGGTGCCGCGCTATAACACATAATGGTCCTTTTTAATTAATTTGATTAATGGTATATGCAACTTAATTCTGAGAGTGGCCCTCTGTGTGGCTTGAGTGGCTCACTTCTCGTTAAAATTGGTTTTGTTAGAAACATGGTTTAGGGGGCCAGCACAGTGCTTACTGCCTGGTTGGCCACTCTCCATAAGGACTGGTTCATAGAGCGACAACCTGGGATAGCAGCGCTACCACAAGACTGGAATGGGACGGTCTTGGCTTACTAATTAGGCCATTTTGGTTCGGGAGTAACTTACCGACGGGGCAAGAGGGGAGTCGAGCCTCAATGGTGCCCAGGCTACGAGGCTTGGTTTGCGTACCCCTCGAGGTGGGTACCATCGTTGCATTGCCTGAATCCTTAGCGGTTACACCTTACCAACGTGTCCTTTGTAACGGCCTCGTAGTGAGTCGCTAGTCATCACACCTAAGGAAGTGAGATGAACAACTAGCGTAGCTCACGACTTGTGGGTAAAGATGTGCAACCTCTGCAGAGTGTAAAACTGGTATACTAGCCGTGCTCACGGTCATGAGCGGCCCAGATCCTCCTTTTGATTAGTGGGGTTATCTCCTTCCGACGAGGGAGGTGCCTCTCGGGGTTACCTTGGTGGTTTCGGTTTGGTTCTCTGTAGTAACATGATTAATTTTGATTAATTACTATGTAACTGGGTTTATGATAATTCATCAACTTGTAGTAAATAGCTTTAATAAAACTTTGCCAAGACTTAAAAGCTAATGCAGTCAGTCAGCCAACCTAGAGCCTCATAGTTTGAGTTATACTTGTTGAGTACATGTTGTGTACTCACTCTTGCCTCTTCTCTACTTTTTCCTCTTGGACACTCTACTGCTGCTCAGTTCCTGCCGACGCGAGGGAGTTCGCTCAACGCTACCAGGACTACGAGGACTTCTAGGCGTTCATCTCCCAGTCGACGTCCCTGTGGCGCCCTGCTCAGTTTCGGAGAGTTTTTATCGTATTTGTACTTCGCTTCCGCTGTATCAGACATTTTTGTCATTAATGTAATAAATAACATTCGTATTCGCTTTATTATATCTTTTTACGTGATATGTGCTATGATGTACTGTTCATTCTGTTGTATATACGTGTGACTTGATCCTGGCACATATATGATTGCTCGGTTTATGTTCTTTTATAAACCGGGTGTTACACTGTTCCAATGACAAGTGGGGCCCACGGGTCAGAGGTTAAGGGTGGAGTTTTTTTATTTTTGTTATTTCGGCTGAAAGTTTGATAATTTCTAGAAAAATGCAGAAAAATCCTAAAAAATACAAACTAAATTTTGTTAGGTTTATAAAATCAGGATCTTCAGTAGAAAAATATTTGTGCAGGTGAAATGTCACTTTTGCCCCTGCTAAAAATCCGATGTGTGTTTAAGCTAGTTTATCGTGTATCGGTTGTTCTGTTTGTCTAAAAATCCTGGAAATTTTATGGTAGCCTAATCTTTGCATGTGTAGTCCACTGAAAAATTTCCAGGTGCATGGCCTATGTGTATGTTCGTGGATCTGTTGTTGTTCAATTTATAGTGCTAGGGCCAAAATAATTTACTTTCTGCAATGTATCTTTTAATTTTGGCTTGGTTTCAGTTTAACTTTTGTTCTTGCAGTAGGATCAAAATAGGTTACCCTTGAGAAATATTTGATTCTGATTGCTTGTTCATATTTTGAATCTTTAATAAATCATTGTCATGCCGTTTCTTCTTTTAATTGGCGTATTGCCTCCTGAGTGCCTTGCACCGTTGTAACTCCTGCATGGCATCTTTTCATACGTGTAGACACCGCGAGCGAAGCCGTCTGCGAGTTGGTCGCCGAACCGATCCCGGAGCCGCAAGCGGGAAAGCAGCAGGAGAACACCGTCAAACCCATTTCCGAAGAAGTCACTAACCCCACTGACTTGCAAGGCAAGCCCCGGAGCATATCCCTTATTTTAATTACTCCATGTTATATTAAAGTATTGTGCATTTACATTCAAGGAATGGATTGGAACCGTAGATGCATAATCTTAAATACCCAGTGTCTTACTAGTGCAGTTATCGCTAGCACCGCTATGCTTAAGTAAACGCGGTAGAAGACGGGTGATCTCCTGTCACCCGCGAGATATAGGTTTGTTACTTCAGGCAGTGTTTTGAGAAATAATGCAATGAGAAGGGAATTGGAGACCGGGCGGAGGGAAAGTTGGACATGGTTATTGAGTAAAGAAAGTTGAGTCTCCGCCTGTGTCGATTGAGGACCGTTCCATTGTTGGCCCTTTGACTGAGGATTGAACAGTACTAACCGCATGCCGGGAGTAGGAGGTAGTCGAAACCGGTAAGCTAATTACCTTAATTGCGTCGGAATCTGAGTCTCGACCTGCGGTGCTGGGTAGGGTTGACGGATGCTGAAGTGGCCCACGGGTTCACCGGGTGTTCGCACGTGCGGGGCTCATCATCCGGGTGTTTGCGGGCTTGATTCAGACTTCGGGGTAATTATGGGAACAGTTGACGTGTGTGGCCCGACGGGGTTTTCACGTGTCGTGTGAGTTAGGTCCACCTTGCAAGGTTAAATCGGATCGATTCGCCGTGACTCGCGGATATGAGAGCCTTGGTCAATGCGTCACATCGTAGTAAGGATTGAAAGGACAGAAAGAGAAAAGATGGATTTATGTGCATGTCTTGAAAAGATAATATGATTAACCATGTGTGCTCTAGAAAACTAGGCAAACCTAGTTTCTAGCTATCAACACAATTGGAGCTAAAATATTGAAAGTAAGGATCTAGTATTAGTTGCTTTTCAGCAAAATAACTCCAGAGCCAAAGAGCTGTGCATGTCTAGATAATGGGCTAAGTATACCCATAGACGGGTAAGCCTTGCTGAGTATTAGAATACTCAGGGTTTGGTTGTAACCCTTCTAAGCAGGCTATCTTCCGGAAGACTTCGAGAGAATCGGTGCGTCCTGGAGTGGTCAGCCTCTTCCTCCAAGTTGGACGGTCGAGTGGGTTCCGCCTTCTCCATGAAGTGCTGGCAGGGAAGCCTCACATCAGTGGGCAAGATGTGAAGCTTTTCTTTTGTCATCGACGTTATCTACCGTATTGTATTTTGAAGCTTGTTTCAAACTGTTTGTATTTTCCGCTGCGTTTGAACTCTGTATTCGAAATGTAACTCTGGTTGTAAGTTAAGTTTGAAAACTTTTGTTGCTTGTAATCACCTGTGCTCGTCTTTTGGCAAGAGTTCCCGTGTAATCGATCCTGGTTATAGCAGGCAGTCTGGGTGTACTGGTGAAGTGCAGTAGCGGAGGTTTAAGTTAAATGGTTAATTAGTGCACTTGATCGGTATTATTTGGACTGTCCTATGACAGCTGCGCACCGGTTGCCGAGATGGGGCTAGGCGTCCTTGGCGTGGGGGTGTCGGGCGCCATGCCCCTCTCCTTGATCTCCATTGCTTCAATCATAGCTCTTGCGCTCGCTGGACTGGCCATTGTCGACGTCTCTCACGAGGTGGTGGTGTAGAATGAAAAGTATGAGAGAATAGATCTAACCTGCGCCTCTATTTAAGTCCCGAAAAGACTTGGACGAGAAGTCCAATATCTCTTCGGTTTTGGCATGCGAAATCTATAAGGCACAGGTTTGAAATTTTCTTATCTCGTACCTACCAAAAATCGAGACCGAATCGCACACGAGGAGCCTTAGGCCGGCCGGCCTAGGGGTGTTGGGCCGGCCGGCCCAGGGGATTTTTCGTCCCCCTAGACTCCAACTTTTTCCAAGGTGCTCACCAATAAATTAGAAGACTATGTTTTACTCAAAGTTCGTCCAAAATAAAAATAAAACTATGAAAATAAAATCTAAAAGAGAATATTTACAAACTTACCTTGCTTAACGTCGTTAGGCTTGACGTTCCGGTTCCTCCTCCATGGTGTATATGTCGATGTAATGAAGGGACACGACGTCGGGCTCCAAGAATACCTTTAGTCGCTGTCTGTTCACCACATATTGGTCACCTTTCACATCCATGATTGTCACCGCTTCTGTAGGTGAAACCGAGTGTACGACGTACGGTCCATCCCATTTGCTTTGTAATTTTCCTTTCCCAAAAAGTTTGAATCTTGAATTGTAGAGTAGGACCTTGTCTTCTTCTTTGAATTCCTTGTTTTGTAACTGCTTGTCGTACCACCTCTTCATTTTTCTTTGTAAATTGATGCACTATTGTACGCTTTCAATCTTAACTCCTCCAATTCGCTTATTTGGATTCTCCTTTTAATTCCAGCGGCTTCCGCATCAAAGTTCATCTCCTTCATCGCCTAACACGCCTTATGTTCTAGCTCAACCGGCAAGTGGCATGTTTTTCCATAAACAAATTGATAAGGAGTCATACCAATCGGGGTTTTGTGTGCCGTACGATATGCCCATAGTGCATCATCTAGTCTCTTCGACCAATCTTTTCCTCCTTTTACCACGGTCTTCTTTAAGATATCCTTCAATTGCTTGTTCGAAGTTTCCGCTTGTCTGTTTGTTTGGGGGTGATAAGCCGTGGACACTCTATGTTCAATTCCCAATTTCTTCAAGCATTTACCAAAGTCTTTGCCCGTGAAGTGTGTTCCTCCATCACTTATCAAGATTCTCGGGACGCCATATCGAGGGAAGATTACCGATTTAATCATGTGTGTGGACTCCTCCGTTGATGCCTTCCGACATGGCATAGCTTCAACCCACTTTGAAACATAGTCCATCATCACCAATATATGTTCATACCCATGTGAGTTCACAAATGGTCCCATGAAATCGATTCCCCATACATCAAATAGATCTATTTGCAAGTTGTAGTTCAACGCATGGCATTTCTTTGCGAGATATTCCCCATCCTTTGGCATTCCGGACAAGTCGAAACAAATCTTTTCACGTCTTCATGCATCTCGGGCCAATAGAATCCACTAGCCCATACCTTAGCTTGAGTTCTAAAGTGCCCATAATGTCCTCCATATCCCGACGAGTGACACTTTCCTAGAACTTCTTCACGTTCCTCCCTTGGTATGCATCTTCTTAGGACTCCATCTTCTCCATATCTATATAAGTATGGTGGATCCCAATAGTATTTTCTTCTTTCCGCGATCACTCTTCTCCTTGCATTCTTGTCCAAGTGATCCAAGGGCATCCCTTTTATTGCCCTTATTATTTCATTCATCCAACTATCTTTGTCGACAATTCTATATAGGTAGTCATCTCTCATTTGATCCTCGATAGGTTCTTTTCCATCATCTCCATGGTTCATCCTTGATAGGTGGTCGGCCACAACATTTTCTGCCCCTTTCTTGTCCCTTATCTCCACATCGAATTCTTGTAGCAATAGGATCCATCGAATCAAGCGTGGTTTATCATCTTTCTTGGACAAGAGATACTTGATTGCCGCATGGTCGGTATAAACTATCACCTTTGAATTTACTATGTATGATCTGAATTTTTCGAAGGCGAATACCATGGCAAGCAATTCTTTCTCCATTGTTGCATAATTAAATTGGGCTTCATTGAGAGTCTTTCTTGCGTAGTAGATAGCATTTACCTTCCCCTCTTTCCTTTGTCCAAGAACGGCTCCTACGGCGTAGTCGCTTGCATCACACATGATTTCAAAAGGTAGATTCCAATCCGGAGGTTGCGTGATAGGAGCACTTATGAGAGATTGCTTGAGTGTTTGAAAGGCGTGAAGACAATCACTATCAAAGATGTACACCACATCTTTTTGGAGAAGTTGTGTCAATGGCTTGGTGATTTTTGAAAAATCCTTTACGAACCTCCTATAGAATCCAGCATGACTGAGGAAGCTCCTCAAAGATTTGATGTCCGTAGGTGGTGGCAATTTCTCCACGGTTTCTATCTTTGCTCTGTCCACCTCTATCCCTCTCTCGGAGATAACATGACCGAGGATAATTCCTTCTTTCACCATGAAATGACACTTCTCCCAATTAAGCACAAGATCAACCTCTCCACATCTTTTAAGAACTTTCTCCAAATTTGCCAAGCAATTTTCAAAGCTAGTACCATGCACCGAGAAATCATCCATGAATACCTCCATAATCTCTTCTATGAAATCTGAAAATATAGCCATCATGCACCTTTGAAAAGAAGCGGGCGCATTGCACAATCCAAAAGGCATCCTCCGATATGCAAAAGTTCCATACGGGCAAGTAAATGTGGTCTTATGTTGATCATCCGGATGAATAGGTATTTGGAAGAATCCTGAGTATCCATCAAGGTAACAAAAGTGTGAATGCTTTGCCAACCTTTCTAGCATCTCGTCAATGAATGGTAGTGGAAAATGATCCTTCCTCGTTGTATTATTCAATTTTCTATAATCGATGCACATCCTCCATCCCGTGATGGTTCTTTGCGGTATCAATTGCTCCTTCTCATTTTTCACAACCGTGAGTCCTCCTTTCTTTGGAATGCAATGAACGGGGCTTACCCATTCACTATGTGGCACAGGGTATATTATTCCGGCATTCAACAATTTGGTAACCTCCTTCTTCACCACATCACGCATAGCATGGCTCAACCTTCTTTGATGCTCTACGACTGGCTTGTATTGCTCCTGGAGTTGCATACGATGTGTGCAAAAAGTGGGGCTAATACCTTTCAAGTCGTTAATCGAGTAGCCGATCACCTTTTTGTGCTTCTTCAATAAATTCAGCAACTTCTCCGTCTCTTCCGGGCTCCATTCGTCGCTAACAATCACCGGAAAAGTCTTCTCCCAAAAATTCATATTTCAATCCCTTGGGGAGTGGCTTCATCTCAACATCGGGCGCACCATCATCTTCTTGTTCTAACTCTCCAATGTCTTCAAATTTTTCTTCCTCCAAATTCCCGTGTTGTGGCTTCAACTCTTCCATTGTTTCCACTAGTTCTCCGTCTTGATCATCTTGAGCATCTCCATTCTCCAAAGCGCGTTGGAGAGGATCCCTGAAAGAATCAATGGAACGAATGCTCTCTACCTCTTCGTTAAGAGGTAGAGGTGAAGCAAAAGACGGTTTCGAATGAAATTCGAATGTGCGCTTCTCTCCATCTAGATCAAAAGTGACAATCCCTTTTCCAACATCTAGAATAGCATTTACTAATTTGAGAAAGGGTTTTCCAAGGATTATGCTTTCATGTTCATCATCACTAGCATTAATCACAAAAAATTCGGTAGGAATATCTTTACCCGCTATAGTAACTTTTAAATTTCTAAGCACTCCTAGCGGTTTGATTAATCTACCATCTCCCATGATCAATTTAATGATTGTGGCATCTAGGATCGGTGTTTTGTTAAAAAGCATAGCATAAACCTTGGAACTCATCACACTAACATGGGCGCCAACGTCACATAGAACATTGCAACATTTTGTTCCGTCTATCATGCAATCAACACGAGGTGTGGGTGATGGATTACCTTCGCATTGATCGCTTCCAATCACATATACTTGGGCTATGTGCACGTAGGGTGATGATTCTGATTTTACTCCCATGATCCTTTTGACCTCCAGCACTTCGTCCAAGTCAATCTCTTCTTTTTTTTCTTCAAAAAGTTTTCGAATAATATCACCGGCCGATTCCTTGCCAAATGTATATCCTGTGTGATTATCCGGCGGGAAGTCTTCCGCTATCACCTTCGCCATTCCTCGTTGATTTGGATGCGGTCTTGCTTTGTCCAAGTCAATTGGTATCCAATCCATTTGCTCGAATTCCCTTAGCGATTTGGCGGTGCCCTTGGTTCTTCCTTTCTTTTCCGGGTCGTCTTTCGTTGCACTCCGGATCGATGCTTCTTCATCGTGGTTTGTCTCTATGACTTTCGCATGCTTCGGTTGTTCTTCCCTCACTTCCGATGCCTCTTTTCTGAAAATTCCAGTAAGCACCCGCACTTGAGATTCTTCCTCGGAGCTTGCCGAACATCGTTTTTCCCAATCTCTTCGCATGGCCGCACACTTGCTGATTTTTTGTAGGAGTTGGGCGGCTTCCGTGAGTGTTTTCTCCATGAGATCTCCTCTTGCACACATTTAAACAAATTGCATGCACTCAGGGGTTAGGGAAAAATAAAAGGTATGCAAGAGTACTTCACCGGCAAATCCGAGCTTCGGTCCTTGTTCAATCAATCCATTGAATCTATCCCATGCTTGATCTATTCCTTCTTCTTCTCCTTGCGCGAAGTTTATCACTTGCTTCCGAATATGTTGAACCTTGCTTAACGGAAAGAACCGCTCGCAAAAAATTTTCATCAAGTCATCCCAATTTCCTTTTACCTCGAAGGATGCAAGTGCAAACCATCTTCTCTCTTCTTCCGCAAGTGAGTATGGGAAAAGATTCCATCTAAACCAAGCTAGCGGAACTCCGTCTTGTTGTACCGTGTTGCATAGCATTGTGAACCACTTGATATGTCTATATGGGTTGTCCGTCTCATCTCCTCTAAAGGGGTTTGCCGCCGCCATCTCAATGATTTGAGGCTTGATCTCGTACTCGGTGGCTCACAACACCGAATCTGATTTTTGCATGTCAAAGTCCTCCGATCGCGGGCTTGCATAATCCATTAGTGATTCTTCTCCTTACTCTATGTGTTGAATGAGATGGGCCATCTAGACAATCAAAACAAAAACAAAAAAACAAAAATTTTCTAGGGAAAAGGTTAGGTGTTAGTAACCAACAAAATTAATACAAAGTTAAACGTAGCAAAATCGCTTGTCTCCGGCAACGGCGCCAGAAAAGCTTGTTGATGCTCCTTAGAGCGCCAATTTACGTACCGCAAGCACACGGATCGTGTAGCTTTTCCCTTAGAGTATTCCCCCAAGGTTTATCAATCCACGGACCAAGTGTATTACTATGCTTAACTAAGCACTAATGATGTTGGTAAAAGATCTATATTGAGTGTTTGAGTGTGAAATAGATCTAATCTAACCAATCTAATCTAATCTAGACTAGTGAGCAATAATAGATGTGTGCACAAGATGTGAAGAGCATTTGTCCATAGGGTCTAGGATCACTAGAGATGTAATCGCCAAGCAACGAAGAACGGATCTAATCTACCAAGGGTGTGTTCCAAGATCAAAACATTTCCCTCCCGCATACTGTCACTACACGAGGATAATTGGTAATGAATCAACAAGAACACGATAGTGGATGTAATCTAAGTAAACCATGCAAGAACAAAGCAAACCCAAAGCCAAGTCGCGAACTATTAGGCATCAAAGCATCATCAACAAGAATCATGGTAGATCAATCTCATAAAGGATTCGGCAATTACAACTCAAGATCTCCTTACAACCCCATGAACAAACGAGGACTTTACCCCATGAAGCTAAGCGAAGCGTAGTCGATCATGGTGACGAAATCTCCGGCAAGGGATGGATCCCTTGCTTTCCTCCAACTTGTAGCGGCGCCGAGGGACGATGAGGCCTCCGGTGTCGCCTTTCTCTTGTGTCTAACTCGAATGGATCTCTGAAACTCGTCTCTGGATGCTCTCTGGATGACTCTCTACGATGTCCGCCTGTGATCTCTGCGCTCTTCCCTTTGACGGCGGCTTCGGGGTATATATAGGCGGTTCTGGTCGGCGGTTTTGGTAAAACACAGATTAGGGTTGATGCATACTTCGTGCGGAAGAAAACTGAGACTGATTGGGCCCCGGAATGGGCTAGGCCGGCCGGCTCAGAGGGCCCCAGGCCGGCCGGCCTGGGCCCTTTCTGGCCCCTTTCGGTCCCATCTTTCACGTGTGGCCTCTTCTTCTTATTCCTCATCTTAGCCCAGTTGTAACCATGCGTCAAAACATCTCCGAAAATGTCCAATTTCCTGTCAAAATGCAACATGCTCCAAAATCCAGGACAAAATCGAAAACGGTCAAGTTCGGGTGCCAAGTGGCGGGTTAGTACATGAATCATCCCGAAGAATTTACCAAAATAACTCCTAATTATATAGTAAAATGGATACTTAAGGACCGCCAACACCGTGTAATTTTTCTGAGCAGTTAGCTGTCACACCTGGTTTTAAGGACAAAACCGAATGCATATCTATATGTATGCCAGGATCAAGTTTCATACATATAGAGACATTATAAGTGAATAATCAGTAACAGTTTCACGAAAAAGAGAATTAAAACAACTAAAAGACTATCAGAGTTATACAACTTGTCCTGGAAATGAAGGCTTCAAACTTCACAGACAATCGACTGGGGGTTGCGTACGCCTAGAACTCAGCAGCATCTTCAACAGACTTCATATACCTTTACTTCTGAGCAGCAGTAAGCAAGGGTGAGTACACTTATGGTTGGTACTCAGCAAGGCCACAAGAAATAACTAGAAAATAATTTAAATCCATCTTTAAGTTTAATTAATCATGCGAGGGTCCAAACCACTCATGACCGTGAGCACAGCTGATATATCAGTTTTACACTCTGCAGAGGTTGTACACTTTCTCCACAATTCGCGTAAAAGTTCCGAAGAACTTTGAACCCAACCACGCAATGTGCTAGCTAGGCACAATACCACACTTCCGAGGTGTAACTACATAGGGACGCTACGAGGTCTTTACAAAGAATCCCTATATGTATGTGTTGGTCCCTACCTTTGCGGCACCTCAGAAGACGCAACTTCCTTCACCCGCTCCATCAATTCTCGGTAACCCAAAATCCACCAATCAAATCACCCCAACACAACATATAGTTCATCTAATTACTTAGCCAAGACCAGAGCCATATAGTTGTAACACCTCAGGTGTTTAAAAATAATTAGAAAGGTCATTAATCATGTCTTCGTGCATAATCATCAAGAGTAAATAATGCATTTCTTGTATGTCTACAAATGCATGTGTATGTATGTATGTGTACATGTGTATGTGTGCAAGTATAGTGTGACATTGTAACTTTTCATAAACAACTCAAAATTGGCTAGTAAAATGCATCTACTCATCTCTTTTTACAGGGTCTACAAAAGCCTAGTTGACATCATGATCAAAATAATGATGACTCCACATGAAATGACAAGTATTTTTGAATCATAGTTTTTGAAGATTTAAAATAACCTTCAAATCATTGCTCGAATGAAATTTTGCCCAATACGAAGGTTGTAGCTCTTTAAATTTCCTACAACTTTGATGTTCACCGTTTTTCAAGTTTCAATACAAAAATTTGAATCAATTTGTGTCAAACTTTGGTTGACCCTCTTCCCTTCTCTTTCTTCCTTCTCTCTCCCTCCTCTGTTCTTTCTCTGGCGCCATGGCAAGGTGGGCAGCGAAGCCCCACTGCCCGAGCGACCGCCTGTTGCTACATGCCCCGACAGCCACGCCCCGACGGACACTCGACGACAACCACGCGCAGCCGAGCTCCCGCACGCACGCCGTTGACCCAGAGCCGGAGCGGAGGAGCGTGTCCTGCCACCGCTTGTCAACACCGCCTCTCCTCCTCGCTGCACTCCTACTCATGGCCTTCCAGGATGAGCTTGCAGCTCGCTCCGTCTTGTCACTGCTACGGCGCCCCAACCCCCTCCTCGCTGCGTCTCTGCCCCGGCCATTACTGCCGCTCGGCGAACACGCCACCGCGACGCCGCACGCGCCTGCCCCTACCACTCCCGGCACCGCGCCCCTCTCCTTAACTCGCCGAGCCCCGTTGCTTCGAGGCAAAGCCTTCCCGCCCTCCCTCTCCACCCTCCCTCTCTGGCCCAAGTAAGCCGAGCCGAGCTCGCCCAGAACCACGGCCATGGCCGCCGTCCCATAGGAGCTCCCCGTGGAGGACCCCCTTCCGCCCTCCCTCGACTCCAACCAACACCGGGAATGGGTTCCTCTCACTCCCGTGAGGCTCGCCGACCCCTCCCCCACCTCACACGGCTGCTAGAGCTACGCCGCCGCAGCTCGCCACCGCCGCCGGCCCTGCTCGCCGTGGGTAGGCCGCCTTCGGCCATCCCCGCCCCAACCAAGCACATCCTCTGGTAGAGCACAACCCCCTCTGGCCTCTCCCCCACTTCCCCTTCGCCACCAGAGACCACAGGCACCGGATTTCAGCCGCCCGCCGCATCCTCTGCTCCAAGTCCGGCCAGGAGCTGGATTGCAAACCCCCAAAACATTCCAAGGGCCCAACTGCAAAGTTTCGTTTTCTTTTTCTTTTGTTTTCAAAAACAGCAAACTTGTAAAATCTATAATAAATCGTAGAAAAATCACAAAAATGAAAATCCAACTGTTCTGAGTTCTTTGTGAATAGATATACAATTTTTGTTACATGCACTTTTCTTTTGCACAATAGTTTTTGCTCTATTTAAAATACAAACAAAAGGTAGCTTTTATTGTATCACAAGTTGTATCCACTGCATGTCTACCATTTTTGGTCATTATGTTGCATGTTATAAGATTAGCCTTGTATAAAATTTTTGGTGGCCAGTTGACACACCTAGCTATAGGTTTTATTTAGAACTTTATGTATGTCTAGGATAAATATTTTTATTTATCCAAGTTGTTCTGCTATGATTCATGAGCTGAAACTTTTACAGATGCTCTATTTTGATGCATGTATTATTCAAAAAAAGTTTGGCAATTTTTAGTTAAGTTAAACTGGTCCAAATAATTTATGGTAGGAATAAGTGTACTAAATAAATAAAAATAGTTTCTCTACATGGAAAAATCTCAACTTTTTACTAGAGCTTCAATTTTTTCAAAAAGTAATTCTAGTAATTTTTTAGCCTCTTAAACACAGTACTTTGCTCTATAGATTGTTATTTTGATATATGACTTAGAAGGGAATCTTATTTATCCTGCCTGTTGTGCAACTTGTTTAATTCTGAAAAATTTACCACAATCTAACCATAAGGATGATGACCTCCAGTTCAATTTTCATTATCAGCACTTGCATTCTCTAGTCTGGAGAATTATTTTTGTGTACTAGGAATAACTGTTTTTTATGAATTTTCCTGGTTTACCTGCTACACGAAATGGCCTGAAAACTTTATAGCAAACGGTTTGCTCAGTTTTGCACCTCACATAAACATTTCAGCACCATTACATGCTGTTAGAATTAGTTATGGTTTTCCTTTGACACTCATGTGGTAATTAGATGAAAATGCTTTTTCTGCACTCTCATAAAAGAAAAACAGAAAATCCAGTGGTTTAATGAGTCGGTATAGATAAAGTAATAATCTATAAATGATTGCCCAATAAAGAGAAAATATGATGTTGTACCACTTCACTTGAGTTGTTGGATTACAACTTTATAGTGAATTGTACTTGTTTATCTTTTGCCATCATCAACTCATGCATATGCATTTGCGTAGATTCGATGACTCTCGCTAACGGAACATACGAGCTGGTGTTGGAATATGAGAGTGAGCAGCGTGAAGCTCAAGTGAATCTAACTGAAGCCACTGAAGATCCGAACCAAGTTTCGGAAGAGCCCAAGGCTAGCTACGCTCAGGAAGGCAAGCCCCAGAGCATGACCTATTATTTTCAACATTATGCCACTTATTGTTTCTATATACTTGTGCATTTAAGTTTACAGGAGTTGATTGAAACCTTAGTTGCATGATCCTAGGTACCTATATTTGAACACTAGTATGTGTAGGTCGCTAGATAGCTATGCTAATGATTCGGTAGAAGTCGAGTGATTTCCTGTCACTCGCGAGCTTATAGGAGTTGAATGTCTACTACATGCTGCAATCATAAGATCCATGGGCGGGGCTATGGTACTTGTGGATGCCCCGTCTATTTATTGAAAAAAATTAAGGCCGCAGTGTGTGGTAGTAGTGGTTAAGTGTTTGAACGTACTAACCACATACCGAGAAATATGATAATTGGTAAGCTTAAGTACCTGATGGAACCGGCCGTGGAACATACTCCCCACTATCTGGTTTTTGTTCATGCACGGGTGCAGGGCACCCTAGGGCGGTGGGCATGTTCCATGCCTGGCGAAAAAGGGGAAAAGTTGCATGGGTGACTTTATTTCCCCATGCGTGTGTTTAGGTCTGCCTGGCCAGGTTAACAAACTCGATTCGAATCGTCCGTTTCTCGCGGTTATTGAGACTTCTTAACCCTTTTGCCACATAGAGTAAGAAGTGGAACAATGATGATGATGAATATGGTTGAATGATGAAAAATAATTGTTTTCCACCATGTATGCTATTGGATAGATGCTCACTTAGAATGGTAAACTAAACTAGAATTTTGAAGTTAAAATCGGAAATTAAAGATTTACTCATAGTTGCTTTTTGGCGAAACAAACCCCTCCAGCCAAAAGCCTTGATGTCTAGGTAGTGGGATAAGTATACCCATAGTCGGGTAAGCCTTGCAGAGTATTAGTATACTCAGTCTTGCTTGTGACTCAACTTTGTTTTCAGGTGATATGTTTGAAGATCACATAGCTAGCTTGACTTGGCCGTGTACTTTACCTCCTGGTTGGTCGGTGGAGTGGGATCCGACTCCGGCCAATGATGACAATGCCGAGTGATGTCATGTATGGGCTTCATCATGACATCTTATATCGTCGTTAGAACTCGCTTTATTTCCGCTGCAGTTGAACTCTGAACTACTTTAAATTTGATTTTCAAGTACCTTTTTGAGATTTCAAACTTGGTTTGTAATAATTAAGTTAAGACTCTGTTATATAATATATTTGTGAAATAGTGTACTCTCTGGACTCACCTTCATGTGAGTTGCATGTAAGCTTTGGGTTTTGATTGCAGCTCAGGTGGTTTCATCGGGACTTTACCCAACTGGAGTGTCAGATTACTCCGTTTGAAGTGCGTGTTAGCCGGGATTACCTTTATGGTGATGGTTAACGCACTTGAGCCGGATTAATCAGAGCGGTTCTGCCACAATAGTATTGTGGTTGTACGGTTTTCTTGGGTGGTTCTCCATGTCCCAATTAAATCATAGTACTCTTGTAAATAAGCACATATAGAAGGATGGTTAGGGTCACTTGCCTTTCTCCAACGAAAAGCTACTCTTACTGCTCTTCAATTTTTGCTCACTTGGAATCCTTGGTTCTTCAATCTTCAAACAGCGATTCTTCTACTCGAAGCAAACATCGGGCAAACATACAAAGTAAACAAAGTAGATCTAAGAACAATACACCAAAACAAAAGAAAAGCTTTAAAAGAACGTACTAAAGGATAAAGTTCGCTGCTACCGTTATGAGGGCGCAAGAAATGCGGAAAACGGAACTAAAACGGCGATTCTATATACTAAATAGTGTTTCAGGGATCTAGTCGCGATTAACTATGGACTTCAAGGGCTAGCAAAAAGGATTTGTGAGGCACATTAAAGTGTGCTCACAAAGGACAACAAGGTGGTAAAACTATTGCACACATCACAAGGATCACGTGAGCGCAAGAATCAATGAAAATGGAGCTAAACCGAAGAAGTTATAGCCAAAACGAGGTTCTAGGGGCTTATTTGTAAAAGATTTGAAAGAACAGGGGCTCTGGGTAAAGAAACCAGGGACCTAAACATAATTAAACCATGAATTCGGGGGTTAGCGTACAAAACTCTAGCTTAGGATGGTGGGTTATATTTTAGAAAAGTCCAAGGGTCAAAACATAAACGGAAGGGCTGTTTTGTAAATATTTTTGTACTGGAGTGGACCGCGGGTTGAATTCTAGAAAAAATAAGGGCTCTTTTGCAAAACTACCTCAAGTTGAATTATTTTTGACTCAGATCAGATCCGATCTGGGCCGTTAGATAGAAATTCGACGGCCATGGAGGGGTTGGCGGAGCGGACGGCGCTGGCTGCCGGCGGCGAGCTTGCGGCAGCGGGGCTGCCGGAGTTCATCGTTTTCGGTGCTCCGGGGCTCGGATTGTGCGGCTTGGCCTGGGAGCACGCAGGGGCGACGGCGAACATGTTCGCGGGGCTTGCGCGATGCGTAGAGGCGGCAGAAGGCGAGTGCGGCGGCGGAGTGGCGAGGTGGAGCTCCGGCGATCTATTCTCGGCGGAGGCGAGCGCGAGGGAGAGGGAAAAAGGGTTGGAGAGCTTCCCTACCTCGGTTTGAAGCTTCGGGGCGGCTCAAGCAAGGCAAGGGAGCGGCGGAACGGCGGAGCGCGAGCGGCGGACGAGCTCGAGCTCCCAACAATGACGGCTAGGGTTGAGCGAAGCGAAGGCGGCAACTGCGACTTCGATGGGGGTCAAAGGGGCGTGGGGAGACGCTTTATATAGGGAGGGGCGGGACCACCTTGGCGTGCGCGCCAAGGCGCGGACGTCGGGGCGCGGCCGGACTCGGAATCGAGTCTGAGCTTGGCTCAGCTGGAGCCTGGAGGAGGGGGACGGCCCTGACAGATGGGCCCCACCTGTCAGCGGCGCGGGAGGGAGAGGGGTGGACGGATTGGGCCGGGAGAGAGAGGTGGGCCGGCGAGATGGATAGTTTGGGCCGGTTTGGGCTGCGGAAAAGAAGAGAGAAAAAGAAAAAGAGACTTGGCTGGGCTGAAACAAGAGAGAGGGGGGGAAAAGGTTTTCCATTTTCTTGAGAAGAAACAAACACATTCAAATTAAATTTGAATTCATGAATTCAAACTCAATTTGATCAACAAGCAAAAAAATAATAATGCATTACGGCGTGAAATGCAAAACCAACCAAACATCCTTATTTAAAATAAAAAACAACCAATCTATTTTCTTTTACACTAAATTCTCTCTGAAGAAAATAAATGTTGAGAAAATTTTAAAATTTTGAGAAAATTGTTGTTTTATTTTAATTTTAATCACACCCTAAAAATTGTTGTTTTATTTTTAATTTTAATCACATCCTGAAATTTAAAAATTTCAGGGTGTGACATTAGCCTATTAAGTTTAAGCACATGATCCCTGATGGCCGTAGCCCATAGCGTAAGGAGCTGGTCACGTGCACGCGTCGAAACATAAATGTACAAAGGAGTCATGGTTTGACGGATTAATGCGTGTGCTATCCGAGTACTTTAGTCGTTAAGAGAAGATAATGGATGCAGAAATAAGTTATCGACAGTGCGACAAAGAGAATATGTGTTGTGCATAAAGTAGTCGGTGAGAGCGCGTGTTGCAACGCGCATATCCGTAGGGTGTAGCCGCTATGAGCCTGACACAACTCGGTGTACAAAGCACATGGGGGGCGCCCTACAAACTCGATGTACCAAGCATGTGAGCTGTTGGTTAGCGAACCCCTGAAGTAGTCGATCAAGGTGTAGCCCCTGAGGGTAATTCCCGTCAAGAGGCGTACCCAAAATAGTAGTCGATCCTGTGAAGAACAAGTCGGAAAAGATATAAGTGATTTAGCTTGATTCGTGGATGATTGTCGATGAAGCCGTGGTGGTTGTCCATGAAGCCAACTAGTTGGAATTTGTCTCCGACTAGTTGTCGATGGTGTGAGGCCTGCTTCCGACTAGATTTCAACTCAAGACTAGTAGTCAAAGTAGTCGACGACTGGTCGTCGAGTGTCCTCCACGAAGTCGAAATAGCTGTAGATTGATCATTGCTGGTTGCTTCTTGGTGTGTGAGTAGCAATTTGCTCCCAAGATTTTATTTTGTGGAAGCAAAACGGAAACTGATGGCCTGCTTCCTGCCTCTATGCACGCATGGAGCTCACCTCTTCATACAGTACTGACCGAAATTTATTCGTGTATGAACTCGACTTGGTAATCAACTCCACATCGACTTCGAATTGCTGCTCTGATTGGATCAGACTCCACCATAAACTTGGCATTGCCATGAAGCAAAATCGGTCGATTCGAAACAACAATAATGTGCTAATCAGATCAACTCTCCATTCTTGCTTGCGTAGATGTGGTCATGGTCTTAGGATGTTTTTTCTCAGTGACCAAGATTGATCATTGCTGCATATGCCTCCGGCCTCCTGATAGATGGCGGCTACTCTACATAACTCGAACAAGGCCGGGTATGTTGCTCCTTAGATCGGATCGGATCCGATCCGATCCAAGAAGTCGTGGTGGAGCACGAGTTGAAGTCACGTCAAACATGGACAGCTCCTCGATCTTCCTGGCTAGGTCAGGAAGCAGCATCTCATCGAGGTTGTCGACGAACTCGTCGAGATCGCCGCTTTGGGTTGCTGGCTTGCTGCAGGAGCCTCTGGCTCCCTGGATACGGCTCCAAATTTTCATCCAAGATCAACATTTTCACATTCAGAACTTCATGCTGGGCATATGAAAAAGTAATCAAAGATGTGTTCCGAAATACTTGAAATGAGAACAATAAAACATGGGATGCTCTTTTTACAGGATCTAGTTGGATGTGTTATGAATTTATTTTGAAAACGCAGTGTGGAACAGATACAAAGCAACCTATAACCTCTTTTAATGAAGAACATGTTGGAATTATGGGCTTGGCCCATTTATTCTAATCAATACAATAAAAGAATTTAAAGCCCACTATTAAATGCTAGGGAATCAATTGCTTAATTCCGTACCGGGATTTGAGGAGGATCTCAACCGACTTAAAGGGTGGACTTCATGTACACCACTTGTGAAGCCGGTAAGAGGAGGTCGGTGAACCACACGCGCGCGCGCTCGCTCGCCTCGCCGGGCCGGGCCGAGGCCGTGGGCGTGGGCGTGGGCGAGGCCGGACGGGCGGTGCGGTGCGCGTGCGTAGCCGGACGTGACGTGCAGGTGCTGAAAATCACACCAGTAACTGCCGCTCCTCAAAGCTCTTTACGACGTCCAAGTTCGTTGAACTTGAGGCACCTCCACGCCTATATAAACCACCCCTTCCTCCTCTCATCAACACACACTTCAGCACTTGATCCAGGTACTCCTGCTTAGGAGACATCTCCCTTCTCCCTCCCATCGCTATCGCTGATGGATTCCTATGTCTGGCTGCAAACTGGCAAAGCGTTGTGGGATGCTCTTGAGGCTCAATATGGAATGTCTGACGCCGGCAGTGAGTTGTATACGATGGAGCAGTTCCTTGAATATAGGATGGTCGAAGACCGTTCTGTGGTGGAACAGGCTCATGAAATACATACTCTGGCAAAAGATCTCAAATATTGTAGTAAAGAGTCCCCATGTGTGTTACACAATAAGTTTGTGGCCAGAGGTATTATCTCTAAGCTGCCACCTTCTTGGAGGGACTTTGCTACTTCTCTAAAACACAAGAGACGGGAGTTCACCATAGATGGACTCATAGGGACTCTTGATGTTGAGGAGAAGGCGAGAGCAAAGGACATACGTGGGAAAGGAGTTGTTGGTGCTTCTAGCGCCAATCTTGTTCCGAAGAACAACTCCCATAAGAACAAGAAAAACCCACCGCAGAACCAATCAAAGACTAAGCAGACAACCACCTCCAAGAAGAAGAAGAAGAAGGGAGCTTGCTATGTGTGCGCTAGTACGGAACACTTTGCTGCAAAGTGTCCGAACCGCAAAGGCAACGACTCCGCCAACATGGTCATTAGCGAGCCTGGAGGAACATCGGGGTACAGTAATTTATTATCTACAGTTCTTTTAGTTTTTTGTTCACCCGAATGGTGGGTTGACACTGGTGCTAATATTCATGTTTGTGCTGATGCTTCTTTGTTTTCTTCTTACCAGAACGGCGGGACTTCATCCTTGCTGTTGGGGAACGAATCGCATGTGCGTGTTCTTGGTGTTGGTATGGTAAATCTGAAGTTTACTTCGGGGAAGACCGTGCAGCTGAAGAACGTGCAGCATGTCCCCACCATCAAGAAGAATATAGTCAGTGGCTCTCTACTGTGTAGAGATGGTTTTTAATTAGTCTTTGAGTCCAATAAATGTATCTTGTCTAAATTTGGTACTTTTGTTGGAAAAGGTTATGAAAGCGGAGGCTTGTTCCGTCTTTCTTTGTCAGATGTTTGTAATAAAGTTGCATACAATGTTATTAATGTTGATGAAACAAATGTTTGATATTCGAGGCTTTGTCACGTTAATTTTGGTTGTATGATGCGCTTAGCTAATTTGAGTTTAATTCCAAAGTTTACTTTTGTCAAAAATTCTAGGTGTCATGTATGTGTTGAATCAAAACAAACTCGCAAGCCTCATAAGGCCGCGGAGGCGAGGAGCTTGGCACCCTTAGAATTAATTCATTCTGATTTGTGCGAAATGAATGGAGTGTTGACAAAAGGTGGTAAAAGATATTTCATGACTTTGATTGATGACAGTAATAGATTTTGTTACATCTATTTGTTGAAGTCAAAAGATGAAGCTTTACACTACTTTAAAATCTATAAAGCTGAAGTAGAAAACCAACTTGAGAGAAAGATCAAAAGAGTTAGGTCAGATCGTGGTGGCGAGTACTTCTCAAATTTATTTACTTTATTCTGCGAGGAACATGGTATTATTCATGAGAGGACGCCTCCATATTCACCTCAGTCAAATGGGGTTGTCGAAAGAAAGAACCGCACTCTAACGGATTTGGTTAACGCCATGTTAGATACAGCGGGACTTTCCAAGGAATGATGGGGTGAGGCTATATTGACTGCATGTCATGTCCTAAACTGTGTTCCTAGAAAGAATAAAGAGATAACACCATTCGAGGAATGGGAGAAGAAAAGGCCAACACTTGCATACTTACGTACATGGGGTTGTTTGGCAAGAATGAGTGTGCCAATAACCAAGAAACGTAAGCTTGGACCTAAAACTGTGGATTATATCTTTCTAGATTATGCTATTCACAGCGTTGGGTATAGATTTTTAATAGTAAAATCTGGAGTACCTGACATGCATGTTGATACTATAATGGAGTCCAGAGATGCTACATTTTTTTAAAACATTTTTCCCATGAGAGATGAAACAAGTTCATCTAGGCAAGAGTTCATCGAGGATGATAGCTCTACTGAGCCGATAGAACACAATGAACATACACTTGTAGAAAATCCTTAGGAGGATAACAATGATGCTCCGAGAAAGAGCAAGAGACAAAGGACTATAAAGTCTTTTGGTGATGATTTCATTGTATACCTCATAGATGATACACCCAGAACCATTGAAGAGGCATATTCATCTCCTGATGCTGACTATTGGATGGAAGCAGTGAGGAGTGAGATGGATTCTATTATGTCTAATGGAACCTGAGAGGTCGTTGAACGTCCTTATGGATGTAAACCGGTTGGATGCAAGTGGGTGTTCAAGAAAAAACTTAGGCCAGATGGTACTATTGAAAAGTACAAGGCTTGACTTGTGGCCAAGGGCTATACCCAAAAAGAAGGAGAAGATTTCTTTGACACTTATTCACCAGTTGCCCGATTGACCACAATTCGAGTGTTACTTTCCCTGGCAGCCTCTTATGGTCTTCTCGTTCATCAGATGGACGTTAAGATGGCTTTCCTCAATGGAGAATTAGAAGAGGAGATCTATATGGATCAGCCGGATGGGTTTGTATCAAAGGGTCAAGAAGGAATGGTTTGTAAGTTGTTGAAATCTTTATATGGTCTCAAGCAAGCACCTAAACAGTGGCATGAAAAGTTCGACAGAACTTTGATGTCTACTGGCTTTGTTGTGAACGAAGCTGACAAATGTGTGTACTATTGCTATGGGGCTGAAGGAGTGATTTTGTGCTTGTATGTGGATGACATACTGATCTTTGGCACTAGCCTTAATATGATTAAGGAAGTCAAAGAATTTTTATCTCAAAGTTTTGAGATGAAGGATCTGGGAGAAGCTGATGTTATCCTTAATATAAAGCTGGTAAAAGAGAGCAATGGTGGGGTGATTCTTACACAGTCTCACTATGTGGAGAAGGTGTTAAGTCGCTTTGGTTATAGCGACTATAAACATGTCTCAACACCATATGATGCCAGTTTAATTCTTAGGAAGAACTAAAGGATAATGCGAGATCAGCTGAGATATTCTCAGATCATTGGTTCATTGATGTATTTAGCTAGTGCTACAAGACCTGACATCTCGTTTGCTGTAAGCAAACTGAGCCGGTTTGTTTCAAACCCGGGAGATGATCATTGGAAGGCTCTTGAAAGAGTAATGCGCTATCTGAAGGGGACAATGAACTATGGAATTCACTACACCGGGTACCCAAGGGTACTAGAAGGGTATAGTGATTCAAATTGGATTTCTGATGCTGATGAGATAAAGGCCACAAGTGGATATGTGTTTACACTTGGTGGTGGAGCTGTTTCCTGGAAGTCTTGCAAGCAGACCATCTTAACGAGGTCAACTATGGAAGCAGAACTCACAGCATTAGATACCGCCACTGTTGAGGCTGAGTGGCTTCGTGAGCTCCTTATGGACTTGCCGATAGTTGAAAAACCGTTACCGGCAATCCTAATGAACTGTGACAATCAAACGGTAATTGTCAAGGTGAATAGTTCAAAGGATAACATGAAGTCATCTAGACATGTAAAAAGGCGGTTGAAATCTGTCAGAAAATTGAGAAACTCCGGAGTTATAGCCCTGGACTATGTTCAGACGGCTAAAAATCTGGCAGATCAGTTTACAAAGGGTCTTTCACGAAATGTGATAGACAATGCATCTATGGAATTGGGCTTGAGACCCACGTGAGTCATTCTATAGTGGAAACCTGTCCTATGTGATCGGAGATCCCGTGAATTAGGATGGTGAAACAAACTAAAGTCTGACAGTGAGAAGAGAACCTTTGTGAAAAGTGCTCATTCCGTGTATAAGGTGCATTTCTCTTCTAATCTGTATGGCAGGTTGGTCTATACCTTAATGTGTGCCAGGTGGTTTCTTTTAAACAAATGAGTTGTTTTCTTGAAACAAAAATGTTGTCCTACAGAACATCTGAAACAAAGATATTGTCCTACAGAACATCTGAAAGGAACACACCTATATGAGTCTGAGTACTGGTCATGGTCTATGAGAACTGGGTATTCTCTAGAAACTCATGAAGGGCCTGGAGTATGACTTATAAGCTCCAAACCGCAGGGATGCTTTTGCAGCCTAGTACCAGTGTAGGGCTCTGGTCAAACTTGTTTGCACAAGACTGGGAATTCAAGGCATAGTCCATTGTATAGTTGTGAATAAGTGTAGCTTTTGTCCTAAATGGAAGTTCAACTTAACAGTCTCTGTCAAATACTGGTATATCAATGAGGGAATGAGGGCATTTCTAGTGTGGCTTGAATTTCTTGGTGGGGATTGTTGGAATTATGGACTTGGCCCATTTATTCTAATCAATACAATAAAAGAATTTTAAAGCCCACTATTAAATGCTAGGGAATCAATTGGTTAATTCCATACCGGGATTTGAGGAGGATCTCAACCGACTTAAAGGGTGGACTTCATGTACACCACTTGTGAAGCCGGTAAGAGGAGGTCGGTGAACCACATGCGCGCGCGCTCGCTCACCTCGACGGGCCGAGCCGGGCCGAGGCCGAGGCCGTGGGCGTGGCCGAGGCCGAGGCCGTGGGCGTGGGCGAGGCGAAGCGCGGCGCAGCCGGCTGGACGGGCGGTGTGGTGCGCGTGCGCGTGCGCGGCCGGACGTGACGTGCAGGTGCGGTGCGATGTGATGTGCTGAGATGAGAAGAACATTTTGCTGTTAAGAGCATTAAAACAGAGAATAAATGTTAACAGTAATGACTGGAGAATCACACCAGTAACTGCCGCTCATCAAAGCTCTTTACGACGTCCAGGTTTGTTGAATCTGAGGCACCTCCACGCCTATATAAACCACCCCTTCCTCCTCTCATCAACACACACTTCAGCACTTGATCCAGGTACTCCTGCTTAGGAGACCTCTCCCTTCTCCCTCTGCTGCTTTCTGCCATTCCCATCGCTAGTGCTGCGCGCACAGCTCTAGCGAGAGCAGGCCTCTGGAACCTCTGCTCACTGAAGGTCCTGCACGGGACGCGGGCAATCAGGTTTTTGGGGAGCGTCTTGACACGACTGCTCGCTCCCTGATCGACTACTTCGTCTACTTCCCAGCATGAACGAACGACTACTTCGTCTACTTCCCGGCGTGAACGAACGACTACTTCGTCTGCTTCCTGGTGACCATTCGTGGGACTGCACTGTGAACCTCTTCCTGCATCGACATCATTCGGCTACTTCAGGCAAGGCCAGTCGAATAGCATGTCTATTCCAGCTGGTAACGGCGCAACCGGTGCCTCCGGCACCGGTCCCGCATTGGGGTACACTCTAAACCTATTCTGGTTTAACTATTTGTTCATGCTTATTAGTAAGAATAACATGAACACATGCACATATCTTATTCACACATTATCACTCATTTATGCCATGAAATTGCTAGTAATATTTGGAATTAAAATATACCGAAAATTGCCTAGTTATCTAACAGAACACGGCTAACTTATGGCTGGCCGTAAATTAGACGTGGTGTGCGGCCACCCCGTCATACATGCACTTGAGGATTGGGAGAGAGGGAAGAAACGCATGCATGCACATAATTTCAAAGAAAAAAATATCACAATTTCAAAATCGAGCATCAAAATCAAAATCCGATTGCACAATTATGTTTGTTGCAATAAAACTTCAAAACAAGATCTCACACCACTATGTTTTGATGATATATTTTTTTAGAGAAAATATTTTTTTTCTATATCTTAATTTGCTTATGATATTTGCAAAAATTGCTTATGAGTTTACATAATGTTGATTCGTATGCCCGAGTCCGGTTAAGTGGATATTGGTGTTTATGTTATGAAGATAGATTGTTTGGTGTCATTAGTGGACAAGGGCAAATAATTTTGTTAGATAGGTGAATGTTTATTGCATGATCCATAATAATCAACTTTAGCAGATCGGTTGAGCAATTTAACTAATTTTTTTCATTTTTTTATTGTACTTAAAGCAATTTATGTGTTTTGAAACATATAGTCGAAACATATTCAAGTGAGATCTTGTTTTGAAGGTCTATTCGAAAGAGATATAATTGTGCAATCGGAATTTAACTTTGATAGATGGTTTAAGAGCTACAACTTTTTTAAGTTTTGAAATTGCTTTCACGTGCCACTATCCGAAGGGGTGGAGGGTAAATATAGGCTACCGTGCAATAACACAAACATATGGCTCACCGTAATAAAATCATTACCTTTAATGAAATCCAATGCCCTTATATCCTTAAGCGCTAGTAGACACAATTAGTTCAGTGATTTTTACATCTATTATTTTGACTTCCATGATAGATATCCTAGAGCTCAACTCGTGACATTCCTTATCCTAGAACACTCTATGCCTGTGAGCAGTTCCGTTGCTCTGTTTCTGACAGTTTCCAAACTAAATATCATGATAGTTAGTGATAGTCAAAGTGCTCTTTTTTTGTGAAATTTGACCAAATCCTATCCAAAAATGGTGCTTATATCAGTGGTGGGAGGGAGTATAGTTACCAAAAATAGGTATTGTACTATCATGTTAACTCTTATTTCTATGTGAGCATGTGACATCCAAATACCAGCCTCATATTCTGAAATCTGAGTGCGATATTGATTCTTATGATATTTGGTTCACATGTTTTTCCCTGTGTCTCGAACGCACACACTTTATGAACACTTTGATGTGCTTTGTGAAGTGTAGTAGTTGAGGTGGTGGCTATCAAAGAGTTTAATTTCCATTAAGGTTATTTTGTTTATTCTTTTGTTACTGTTGGAAATCGAGGTGATTCTAATACCCACTAAGGTGAGAACCTACAACTACGATGCATCAACTCAATCTAGAGTCGGTCGATGCATCAACTCAATCTAGAGTCGGTCGGCTCTTTTAGTTTCTAGTACTTAGTGCACCAGGTCCTTTTTGATGGCAGGGCTGTCTTTTTACTTCGGGGTGGCCGAGCCTACCAACACTTGAAACTAGCTTCCGGGTGCCAGAGCCAACCTATTATAAAGTTCATACCCATCATAATCTCGGGTGGCAGATACAACCTTTGATGGACCACACCTTATGCACCAAGTACTTAGAAACTATATAGCTTAATCGGAAAACTAACACTCTTACAAAGAGACCCACTTTATTGGAGCAACAATGTTACAAATAAAGAGACTCACTTTATTGGAACTAACAATGTTATAAATGAACACTTAAATCTTTGAGTGGATAGCCTGGCACCACTACCCTACTACATTCATCTACCATGCTCATGGATGAAAACCATGGCAAGGGAGGGAGTCTATTTATAGGCCAAGGGGACTATAATATTAAGAAAAAGTGTCCCCTTTCTAAAGAATTTATAAATATTCTAATATTTTTTTATTTTTACTTATTACTAGAGTGCTCTATGAAAAATATATCCTTCTTGCATAGTGGAGAATATTCTAAAGGGTTAATTGGATTCATGCCATTACAATTTTTCAAGTTCACTGATCTACCATTACAATTCGTCTATTTGGATCTGTGCCATTACAATTTTATGTTTGTTCAAAACACGCCACTACGTACCCCTTCAACGTGTTTCTAAAAAATTCTGGACCAAAATACCCTCATTCTTCTTCTTCCTCTAGTCCCCTCCTTCATCTCTCTCCCTCACCCCGCCGCCACCTCTGTTTCCCCTCACCCGGCGGTGTCCCTCCCTTCTGTCCTCAACACACGGCGCGAGGCACGCGGAGGAGCCGCTCATGGCACGCGGCACGTGGGGCGATGGGCTCGAGCGGGGCGCGCGCTAGCGATGCGGAGGACCAAGCAGCGTGCACAGGACTCGGCCGGCGAGGCGGCGTGCGGGCGGGCCGGCACGCGTCGCAGCGCAGGCGATTGGGAGCTGCGCACGGCGGCGCTGCAGCCACTCGAGGCGGGGCCACCGGCGCGGGAGCGACGTGCGGGGCGCCTCGCACGCTTGGGAGCAGTTCGCGGTGGCACTGCAGCCACGTAGGGTACGCCACGCAGGCGTCCAACAGCGCGTGGGCATCCACCCGTGGAGGCACTCAGCGTGGCTCCCATGGCAGAGGAGGCGCAGCAAGGGCGGCGAGCTCGGTGAGGATGGCTGGGAGGGAGTCGGAGGCGGAGGGGGACGGATAGGGGGGATCTATTGTCGGCGCCGGCGCTGTGAGAGAGAGAAGGAGATGGAACGGGAGGAAGAAGATAGGAGCATTTTAGTCCATAAATCTTATAAAACAAGTCGAAGGGGTATGTAGTGGTGTGTTTCGAATAAACATAAAATTGTAATGGCACAGATCTAAATAAACGAATTGTAATAGCAGATCAGTGAACTTGAAAAATTGTAATGGCATGAATCCAATTAACCCTATTCTAAAAGTTTGCCTTGCTCTTTTCAACAGTCACCGGTACACATAATCATCTTTATCCCATGGGCGGCTAGCAAAGAAAGAGGGCAAATTGTCTCTTACTGCAAGCTCAACCCCAGGGTATCGGAGTCAACTCCGGTGGCCACTCCGTCTGCAGGAGTACCTTGAGCTCACGTCGTACATGTACCTTATCGATGTTGCACCTTGCCACAGAGGAACGATCCAATGGTCAAGGCCCCGGGCGCGAGGGTAAGGGCATGAGGCGACAGGTGCTATTCCCAGTCGCATGTACGACTGGGATGCGAACCATCACAGAAGGCCTACCAGGCCCATGACAAGTTCGCCCCCACTGTCAGCCAACTCCTTCATCTTCGGCGGCTCCCACCGTCAGATACGCTGATGGGAATATGGGGTCCCGATTTTCCGTCAGATGGGGGTAACTATCGATTTGGCGGAGATGTCACACAAACGATCCGGCTTCTAATCAACACGATTCGAACCCCGCAATCGTAGCACCACTTCTCTGGTTATCAACCAAGCGCTGCACAATTCACCTCGCCACGAAGGCTAATCCTTGCATGTGAATCGAAGATACAAGGAAGAACACAATCTGGAAAATTGCGGATGAATAATTAAGCACTCGAGTTGGGGTCTCACAAACCGACACGGCGGCGAAACTATTCTTGACAAAATAATCTAAGCAAAACTCTAACTCTAACAAGGATGTGGCGGCTTCTAATAAAGTCTCTAGGGTCGTGCAAGACCCCCTGGTGCGCCCCTAATGGGCTCCAACACGATACAAGGCCTAAAGACCAAAAGACGGCGTCGCAGCGCCAGGATAGAAACTGGACATCAACTTCCTCGGACGATTCCCGTCGACTCCAGATGAATTTGGGTCTGAAACTAATGTCATTGGAAGCGTCTTGAAATTATATTTCCAACCATATAAAGAACGTCCAAACCTGACTCCGTATGCGACCTGAGTGTCCATTTTAGCGTGGGCTATTCCTGGAGTCCGAAACTGAAACGAAGTCGAATTGGTTTGGGCCTCCATCTTGTTCCGGACGTTCTTGCTAGTCCTCCACGACTCTAAGGCCTTCTCCACGCTCTTGCTGATTCTCTCCTTTGTTCCTAAGTACAATTAAATTATTAGGTAGTAAACTATTCTCAAAGTCACAAGAGTAATTACTTAGGAACGAGCTCACCTGTAAATTTAATAGTCGAGCGCGTACGCGAGTAATTCGACCTTGTACATCAACTTGAGAAGTGTTGTTTGTATCCATGGGAGTGATGTCCTCATCATACGCCACCACCCGCCGGCGCCGTCCGCTGCCACCACGCCTACACCCCGGCCTTGTCCTAGCCCACTGGTTGTGTAACTGACCACCGGTGGCCAGCGGCTCCCGCTGCCTCACCGCAGTACCCGCTCAACCCGCCACCACCGTCGGGCTTCCTCCCTACCCCTCGATACTCCTTTCTAATAAGTCTGGAGACCACAGGAATTTCCGGCACCGTCGGGCTTCCTCCCTACCCCTCGATACTCCTTTCTAATAAGTCTGGAGACCACAGGAATTTCCGGCGCCTCCCCGAACTCCGGCGGTGAATTTGCGGAGGTAGATTTATAAACAGAAGCTCCCGAGCCCACTTGCAGCTCTGAGCATGACCTTCTTCGACGCTTTGGCTCGCACGGTCGCACCCGCGCGCATCTCTCGGGAGCTCATTCCCGATCTTTAGAGAAGGTTAAGGGATGAAAATAATTAGCTTAGTCTGCCGGTCTCAACTAACTAACAATTTCTATTTGCGTCATACACATATTAGATCAGACTGGCTCCTCAGGTCTGAGTCGTCATGCCGGCCAGCCGTGTTACACACTTACACAACGACCTTGGTGTCGATGATCACTTGAACGGGTCCAAGTAATAATGCTTATTACTTTAATGGCTACTAGCCGAGCTGTACTAGACACTCTGGATCGATCTCACACCGAGAGCCGACCCTTTTATTTCCAAGGAGAGCTGGAGAGGAGACCGAGCGAATGCCACCGGCCGCGCCATCTCCCCTACTGCTCTGATCATGGATCTCTATCTTCTTCTTCACAGCGTGCTGATGCACATCTCTGCGGCGATTGTCATCTTGGTATACATCCCTCTCTCTATACCGGTGAAGCTGTTCGTGTGGGCGTTCGTGAAGCCGCTGAGGAAGGAGGACCTGAGGGGGAAGGTCGTGCTCATCACCGGCGCTTCCTCCGGCATCGGCGAGGTTAGTACGTAGCAGATCACAAAAACTCCCCTACGCTACGCATGCATGATCAATATGAATTGGCACGGGATTCATTCCGTAGTCGCAGCTGGATGATTATATCTGTGTGACTAACATCAAACATCAACATCAACATAGTCTTTTTTCTCAAGCAAGTTGGGGTAGACTAGAGATGAAACCCGAAAGAAATAAGTTCAAGGTTCAGGCACATTGATAGCTAGTCTTCAAGCGCTCCTATCCAAAGTTATCTCTTTAGAGATATTCCAGTCCTTAAGGTCTCTCTTAACCGACTCATCCCACGTTAGTTTAGGTCTACCTCTACCCCTCTTTACATTATCGACCCGCTCAAGAATCCCATTACGCACCGGCGCCTCATGAGGCCTTCGTTGGACATGTCCAAACCATCTCAGCCGATACTGGGTAAGTTTCTTCTCAATTGGTGCTACTCCGACCCTATCCCGAATAACTTCGTTCCGGACTCTATCCCTCCTTGTGTGCCCGCAACATCCGCATCTCTGCTACACTCAGTTGCTGGACATGTCGCCTTTTTGTAGGCCAACATTCAGCACCGTATAGCATCGCCGGACAAATTGCGGTCCTATAGAATTTGCCTTTTAGCTTTTGTGGCACCCTCTTATCACAAAGGATGCCAGAAGCTTGCCGCCATTTCAACCAGCCAGCTGAAATTCTATGCCTAACATCTTCATCAATGTCGCCATCCTTTTGTAGCACCGATCCTAAATACCGAAAAGTATCCTTCTAAACCACCACTTGTCCATCTAGACTAACGTCTCCCCCCTCATGCCTAGTCGCGCTGAAATCGCACATCATGTACTCGGTCTTGGTCCTATTAAGTCTGAACCCTTTCGACTCTAACGTGCGTCTCCACAGCTCTAACTTCCTATTAACCCCTGTCCTACTCTCGTCAACTAGTACCACATCATCAGCAAAGAGCATACACCAAGGGATCTCACCTTGTATATCCCTTGTGACCTCATCCATCACTAAAGCAAATAAATAAGGGCTCAATGCTGACCCCTGGTGTAGGCCTATGCTAATAGGAAAGTCAGTGGTGTTGCCATCACATGTCCGAACAAACGTCGTTGCATCCTTGTACATATCCTTAATGAGGGTAATGTACTTAGTTAGGACTTTGTGCTTCTCCAAGGCCCACCACATGACATTTCTCAGTACTTTGTCATATGCCTTCTCAAGGTCAATGAAGACCATGTGCAAGTCCTTCTTCTGTTCCCTATATCTCTCCATTAATTGTCGTATTAAGAAAATCGCCTCCATGGTTGACCTTACAGGCATGAACCCAAATTGGTTTTGGGTCACACTTGTCACTCTTCTTAGGCGATGCTTGATAACCCTCTCCCAAAGCTTCATCGTATGGCTCATCAGCTTAATCTCACGGTAGTTAGTACAACTTTGAACATCACCCTTGTTTTTGAAGATAGGTACTAATATACTTCTCCTCCATTCTTCTGGCATCTGGTTTGACCGAAAAATGAGATTAAAAAGCTTAGTTAACCATACTATTGCTCTATCTCCTAGGCATCTCCACACCTCAATGGGGATACCATCAGGGCCCATCGATTTACCTCCCTTCATCCTCTTCAAAGTCTCCCTAATCTCTACCTCCTGAATTCCCCTCACAAAACGTCTGTTGGTATCGTCAAAAGAGTCATCTAACTCAAGGGTAGGACCCTCACTCTCTCCATTAAACAACTTGTCGAAGTACTCTCTCCATCTATCCATGATCTCCTCATCCTTCACTAGCAGTCGATCTGTTTCATCCTTAATGCATTTGATTTGGTTGATGTCCCTTGTCTTCCGCTCGCGGATCCTAACCATCCTATAAATGTCCTTCTCCCCTTCTTTCGTGCCTAGCCGCTGATACAGGTCATTATACGCCTTACCCTTTACTACATTCACAGCTCGCTTTGCAACCCTCTTCGCTAATTTATAGCCCTCGATGTTGGCTGCTTGTCAAGGTGGCTAGCTAATTTGTGTGACTAGCTAATTTGAATTTGACATCTCCTTGTTTGTGCTCTTCGCGCGGTATCATCAAAATGAAGAGTTAAAAACTCGAAAAAATCATTAGTTAATATGGTTTATTAGAAAAAAAGAAAAGGGGGTAATTTTCAAAAAAAAAGAAAGGGGACCTATTTTTAAACCTTTATCTCCAACTATCGGTCAATGGAAAATTAGCAGCCATGCATTTCTATAATTTACATGCTCAAGTCAAGTGATGCATGCATTGTAACTATTCAAGTAGGTACGTACTCTCCTACGTAGTCGTTTGATTTAATTACAAACAAAGCTGGCCTCGACAGTGAGCATTATTAATTTCTCCATGACCAACTTGCATTGGTTATCGATCGGATTCCTGTTTGTCGTCATGTAACTGCAGAAGGCGTCTCCATGACTCCAACAACCTCCAGCAGGCGCGACCTCCAAACACGGAACAAGATTCCTCGGACCCCCGGCTAGATTAATTACGTAATTGACAGTTCACGCTTGATCGTCTATATAATGCCATCGCCGCTGCTTCACAGCCAGAAATTATATGTTAGTATAGCCGTCTAATCAAGTACCCACAGCTGCTTCCCAAGCTCCGTTGTAGGATATCGCAAAACAACAATACAACCAAAGAATCTAGGTGCCGCGAATCTAGGTGCCGCAAATCACCAAGAGTAATAGATGCATATCACATCATCACTCACTACTCACTACGGGAAACGGCCTAATTGCCGTGTGCCAAAGCCTTTGCCGTGTGCCATATTTCGGGCACACGGCAAACACCACCTTTGCCGTGTGTCGAAGGTGTAGCACACGGCAAATAGTTGGGCACACGGCAAAGCATATATTTGTCGTGTGCCGGAGCGACTGACACACGGCAAACAAAAGACACACGGTAAAGCCTCAGCTATGCCGTACGCACACCAGAAAAACACACGGCAAACAAAAAATACACGGCAAAGGTTACATGTTTGCCGTGTGCTACATCAAAAACACACGGCAAAGTGTCGGCACACGGCAAAATATTCTCCAAAAATCTTGAATCTGCCATTGCAACTTTTATGGGTAACTTCATATTTTATGTGGGACTCTAAATTATATTTTGGTAGTTTTTCTTGATCATTTGCTATATTTAAATTTTTTATTTCAAGAAATGGAGTTTCATAGAATAAGTGAAGTTTGAATTGCAATACTTTTACATGGAGTAATAATGAACCAAAAAAATTATATTCACATCATGAGATCCCATGTGAGACCATATCCAGAAAATGAATGGAAAATTTGCAGTTCTTGATCATGAACCATGCCTTCGAGCATGTGGCCCGACAGTTTTAAATTTCTATAAAAAGCAAATGAAGTCTGAAAAATGTGAAATTTGTAATGATATCATGATTTCATACATGGACACTACGGTAAAAATTTGAGAAAATTTCGCACAAGTTATCACCTGTACTCCTTATAAATCGAAGTAACTCCATAAATGATCTATATAATTGAATATGAGCTGTCGAGATTCGAAGCGAAAGTGACGGTCAATTTGGCTGTTGAGTTAGCATTAATCTTTTTTTCTAATTTTACATAACCATTGATATCTCCATTCCTCGGACGGATGTTTGGTGATTAATAACACAATCGATAGGGCTACATCAAATATTAGAAAGTATGAGTCAGTCCAATGGATGCTAGAAGTGATCGAAAAACGACAAAATCGGATCAAAAGTTAGGTAGAAGTGGACAAAGTTCCAAGGGAAGCGATGAATGTCGGATGGGTTTGATGATAAGGAATTTGTATACAGCTCGAGCTTTGGGCTTAAGAACTTGTACACACATAATAATGTTCCTATGCTTGATTAGTTATGTGATTGACAGTCTGTAGCTGTAAAAATTGACGGTGAACTTCAAGGAACGAGACACGCTAAGGCCTAGGAGATTTGCTTAACTTCAGTGCAGATCCTGATCTCAAGGTTCACGGCGTGCCAGTCAGTTTACATGTAATTGACAAGTGAAATATATCAATAAGCAAAAGAAATGCATCAGCTGGGATTCCGAAGAGTTCTAAAGTGGCATCGGCTATTAAATCTGGTATAGAAGATGATCATTGGCTAAATTTGCAAATCTCAATCATAAATGATTTTCAAAGCATACTTTAGGATTTATTGATTAAAATAGCGGATTGGAGACTGGAACCCTATTAAAACAAATTCTCTTTTATAAAGAGATCAACCTAACTGATAAGACCAACTTAGCATCACCATCGAAGGATGGGACCTAACCAAGACAACAAGATAATAAATTAAATAAAACGGCCCTACAAATCTAATTATATCAGAGAACAAGATTAAAATGTCCCAAGATAGAACAACAACCAAGAAGCTTATCGGCTTTAATAATTATGATATTTTACTTAGCCGATAGATTTTGATTGTTGTCAGGTTGTGATATCTATAAATTAAAGAACTAACAAGAGATCGAACGATGCAGCTTTACAAGAACTTGATAGAAATTGATAACTTGTTTTTTTTTGCGGGTATAGAAATTGATAACTTGTGACTAAGATAGATTCAAACGATGAGTCGTAAGTTAAAATCTAAATTACTCGATAAATAACTATGCTTACAAGCACACCGGAGGTCGTCGTCGAGAAATCTACTTTACTCCTACTCTAGGGTTTTGGCAATGAGCCAAGAAAAGTTATATTGATGATTGATTTTGTGTAAAGACCCTAACTTCTCCTACTTATACTCTGAACTAAAGACTTCTAGTTCATCACGACATGCTAAAAACTTGATGAAATAGAAAGAAACACTATTATTTTTTACAAAAGATTTAAAAGAAATCGAAGTCTCGTAGAATCTTCTGCTGACATCATCATCTTTGTGCGAAGCATGTACTATTGCTTTTTCTACCTTTGACTTCGCTCCTCACTTAAGTTTGACTAGAACTCCTTATCGGCTTCTCCTTACAGCTTTTTAGTTAACATTAAGTTTGACAAAATTAAATTTCATCAAATTAGGTGATAAGCAGAACTTGAGCATTTTACAGGAGCAGGACAGGAGCAGGAAATGGCTAACCATTGAATCAAAATCTAACGTTTCAAATTCATTCACTTTTCTAGAACATTTTATTTATATATGTGGAAATTTATTTCCCGCTGTACCCATTCTTTTTCAGACTAGGGTATTAAGACTGCGGCATATTTTCAACAAAAAAACTGTTACCAGCATGCATTTAGGATATTAAGACTACGGCATATTCTCAACAAAAATAAAACTGTCAGCAGCATGCAGTTTTGCTGTAACATTTTATTTCTCTGCCTAAGGTAGTATTTAATTTCTCTGTCGGAAAATTTTCTATGCGCTGAGCATTACAAATTTATTGCCTCTCATGTTTGCATCATGTGTAGGAGCTTGCTTACCAGTACGCTAAGAAAGGGGCGTGCCTTTCGCTGGTGGCCCGGAGGAAGCACGCGCTGGAGGGCGTCGCCGCGGCCACCCGGGAACGCGGCGCGCCGGACGTTCTCGTCGTTCCGGCCGACGTCTCCGACCCGGAGCAGTCGAGACGCGCCGTCGAGGAAACCGTCGCTCACTTCGGCAAATGTACGCTATGTACCCTGTCTTTAGATTATCTCTCCATTTCCTGCTGCTTCAGCAGCAACTGGATATATGCTCCCTCGTCTTCTGAACTTGAGTCTTGTCTGACCATCACCGTGTTCGGCTGGTCTACAGCCCTCCAGCCCTACAATATTTCTCTCTCACACCACTCCAGCTCCAGCCACCAGCCACCAGCCAGGTAACAATATTTTTCTCTCACACCACTCCAGCTCTAGTCTCCAGCTCCAGCCTGCCGAACACGGTGCATGTCTGCATCGCTGCATCTGGGCCATCAGTGAACCATCTGGTCGCCAATGCCGGGGCCTGGTCCATCTCCTTCTTCGACGAAATCACCAACATAACTGCGTTCACCAAAATGATGGTAATCCAATCGAGTGCGATGTGAATGAATTCAACTGTTCAAGCGGTAACGTATATATGGTGATGTTTTTGGCATGCTTCTATACATCACGGACGTGAACTTCTGGGGCTCTGTCTACCCAACCTACTACGCCCTGCCACACCTCAAGGCCAGCAGGGGAAAGCTCATCGTGTCTTCCTCCATAGCGGCGACGGCGCCTACAATGTAAGCAACCGAGAAACAATTAATACTCTCGTCGCCTGAAAGAAGTTTATATCTCAGCCGATCATCGATCACCTAATGCTAATTATGGCTTCTGAATATTGAAATTTGCCTGTAACAACAGGCCACCAAGGCAGCACAGGTCAGGTTCTACGAGACGCTGAGATCCGAGCTTGGCTCGGAGGTTGGCGTGACGATACTGACCGCCGGGTTCGTGGAGTCAGAGATGACCAAGGGCAAGGCGATCCAGAGAGACGGCGAGGTCGCCGTCGACGAGGAGGCCAGAGATGTAAGTTGTAACAGGGACAGATTCAGTGTTTCAGTCAACGAACACAGCTTCCAACCTCCAAACTGTTTCACTGATGAGCAAATAAATAAAAATTCCTCTAATTGGTCTGCAGGTGCAGATCGGGGTGTTCCCCGTGGCCCGTGTCGAGAAGCTGTGCGAGGCGGCCCTGAACATCATCCGGAGAGGCGACTGGTACGTGACATGGCCGTCGCTGTACCTGACGCTGCCGCTGATCGCCTGCCTCGCCCCCGAGGTCTTGACCTGGCAGTCCTACGCTCTGTACAACGCCAAGAAGGGGACCCCGCCGCTGAGCCAGAGGATGCTGGACGCCACCGGAGCCAAACGGTTCTACCCGCCGTCGCTCCGGAGCCATCCAGGCATCAAGACGGACAAGACTGGTGATCAAAGGGAAGAAGATGATGCAGCGTCAAATGTGTAGTGTAGCGAGCCACGCACTCTTTTGTGGTGAAGGAAAGTGCTCAGGAAAGGCTGCAATGGCTGTGTTTCCCAGGGTTTAATTAAAAGTATAGAATTCAAGAGTGACTGATCGAGTGAGGACTGAGGAATGGTGCTGCCATGAACTGCTAGCTGGGGTGTTGCTGTGGCAAAAAGAGAGATAATCCTTTAATTTTAAATTGATTGCCCGAACAATTGAGCCCAACCCTAACTCCATCTCACTTTGGAGCAGCCAAAACTCTGATCTGTATTCCATATGCACGCAAGATTCAAGAATGCAGAGCCAATCGTGGATTTCGGCCTAACCCATGTCAGAGTTGAGCCCAATCGCGCCCATGGCCTAAGTTCGGTGTCAGCCCAACGACCAATATGGATTTGGGCTTATTTAATTTAGGGAAAAGTCTATTTTTGGACCTTGAACTATCATGATAGTCCGATTTTGAACCCTAAACTACGAAACCGGACATCTCACACCCTTTAACTAACCAAACCGTGCAAAATACCCCCTCGAGCTAAAACCAGACCGGTATTGCTATGACGTGGCAGCGGTTTTGTGACGTGGCTGCCAGCCTGGCGACTCTCTCTCCCCACGTCTCTTTCTCTCTCTCTCCTCCCTGCTTCTCCTCCGCCGGCGAGCGGCCCAGCCTCCTCCCAGCGGCCGTCCCTGCGCCCGTATCCGCGCGCCGTGGCCGGCCACGCCCGCACTCGCGCCCGTGGCCGCCGGGGGCCGCGGCGGTGCATCGGGCGGGGGTCGGGGCATGGCGCGGCGCCCCTCCCCTGCTTCGCCTCCGCCGGCGAGCGCCCCTCCCCTGCTTCCCTCCGCGCGCGCGAGGCGGAGGAGCGGCGGGGCGAGGGTGGGCGAGAGGGCGGTGGCGCGGGCGGGCAGGCGGACGGGACGGCGGAGCATCCTCCCCGCTCCTCTCTCCCCCTCCCTGCGGCGCGGCGCAGCGGGCAGGCGGACGGGGCGGCGCGGTGCACGGCCAACGCGGGCGGGCAGCCGGCGCAGGCGAACTGCTGTCACGGCGGGCCACCGGAGCGGCGCGAGCTCGAGCTCGGCTCGCGCGCGGGCGGAGCGTCGCAGGCGGGGCGAGGGAGGGCGGGCGGAGCGACGCGGACGCTCCTCCCTGCTCCCTCCTTGCGCGCGAGGCGGAGGAGCGGCGGGGCGAGGGCGGGCCACCGCCGATTCCACCGCCGATTCGAAGCTCGCCGGGGAGGAGGAGGCCCGCCGCCGATTGGAAGCTCGCCGGGGAGGAGACCCGCCGCCGATTGGAAGCTCGCCGGGGAGCTCGCCCGCCCGCGGGCCGCAGAGGCGCGGAGGAGGCGCCCCCCTGCCGGCGCCACGCTCCGCCGTCCGCGCTCGCCGCCGAGGGAGCAGGGGAGGGTCGCCGCCCGGCGCCCGCGCACGGAGGAGGATGGGGAGCAGAGGGGCCACCGCCGGAGCTCGGGAGGGAGGCGGCGCAGGGGAGGGGGAAGGAGGCCGCCGTGCCTGGCCCTCGCCGGCCTGGCTGCCGCGCAGCTCCGCAGGCCCGGGGGAGCGGGAGCGCAGGGGAGGACGCGGCGGCGACGAGGCGGCGGCGGTGGCGGCGAGGCAGCGGCAGGCGCATGCGAACGGGTGACGCGGCAGGTGCTTGGCCCACCTCTCTGTGAGAGAAAGAGAGAGGAGAGGTGCCACGTTGGATGGGTGACGTGGACAAAACCGGGTCGTTTCGGTTCGAGGGGGTAATCTGCACGGTTTTGAAGAGTTGAGGGTGTAGGATGTCCGGTTTTGTAGTTCCGGGTTGAAAATCGGACTAACGTGATAGTTAAGGGTTGAAAATTAGACTTTTTCTTTTAATTTAAAGCTAAGGGCCATCTTATATATTGTGGCGGAGCCCACCATGGATCAAATCTTTGAAGTTACACACGCGGGCGTGCACTTTTAGTAATCTACTTAGGGAGTGTTTAGATATGCTCAAATAGTGGTGCTAAAATTTAGTCCTAGATGTGCTAATGGGCTAAACATGAGCTAATGAGAGCTAATAGGCTCTAACGACCAAATTAATTAGCCATCATCTATGTGATTAGATCAGTAATTAGCCTGTATTTAGTCCTACTATTTATCTCTTCTCTATCTCTTCTCTACAACTAATAAAACCAAGAGGGCGACGGTACGTCGCGATACCGTCGCCTCCCCCCAGCCCGTCGTAGTCCCTCTGGGAATTTTGAGCCGTCCGATGCCTGGTTGCCGCTCGGATCTTCCTTTCTTTCCTTGCGATATGAACGCCGCCGCTCTAGCCTGGTTGCCGCTAAGATCTTTTGACGCGCTTTCATCCTGCCGCAACTAATGTTCCGCAATCAGTGGGAGAAAACGAGGGCAGGAAAACGCGCACAGTTTGATTTTCATCGCGTGTGCTCTTGCGGCGGCGGAGGCGGCGTCGTCCCTATCGTTTGTTTTGCGTGCATCAGATTTCATCACCATCGGAGGGAGGAGAGTGGACCTGCTGCACGGTCGATCCTGCATGTGCGTCTTGCTGGTCCCTGACCCGCCATGGCCACCGCCACCCGAAGCTTCGGACTCACCGTCGACGACCCTCCCCCGTCCCTCCTCGACCTCCGACTGCAAAGACGGAACCCAGGTGGGCTACTCGTCCTCCCCGGCCTTTCCCCCACGCGAATCTGTCGCCGTGCCGCTGGGAACGGCCGCGCCACCGGCCCACCGCGATGGTCTACCTGCACCGCCGGTCCGCAAGCCATGCGCCGCCCCTACACGACCCTGTACCTGGTCGATCTCCTTCGTGTCCTTGCGCGGTCTGCCACGCGGCCACGCCGCTGTGTGCGTCCGGTGGTTAGAGAGCTGGGTAGGGAGTCCTCTACTTCGCGGCTGTTGCCGGCCGCAGGTACGTTCTTACCATCAAATTCCTGATCGAACTGCAGCGCACAACAAACTCCCACAGCGGCGGCGGCCAGTGCTCGATCGAGCCACCGAGGTCCTGATCGAACTCTAAGTAAGAGACCTCGCTCCTCCCGATGAAGAGACGATCAGGTAATTGAGTTAAATGCTGTCGCATCACCTGTTTGCGAGCGGAACCTGTTGGTTTCCATTTCAAAAAAGGCCATTATTACGACTTTAATAACATGTGTTCATAGCTTTGCTATATAGGAGTATATGGACAGTTTTAACGTAATAAAAAAATATCATGTATATAGCAAAAAATTTTAGTATTTGTGTATTGCATTAGTTGTATTTTTGTTGCACGCAGCAACGCACGGGCATACTCCTAGTCATGTAAATAATTAAGTGGGCTAAAGTTTAGCATCTAGGATCCAATCAAACACAGGCGAGCACTTTTTATTTTGGCCCGCAATCCATGATGAAATTGCGTGGCGGCCGGCTGGCGGTTTTGGTATTTCCTTGGCGGTTTTTGTCCCTCAAGGTAATTTCATTTTGGTGTAGATTATAAGGTTTACTCATAAGTATTGATTTGTATACTGCGTGCTCGTGGTTTGTCCTTATAACCTAAAACAATCTGGACGTCTTGCTCTCCACTCCCGGTCCTTGCTCATTTTCTTCTAGATACCAGTAAAACAATGTTTTGATTAGAGAACTTATAGCAGTATGGCATTAGAGATAAAAATTGTCTAATGGCTTGCATTATTCTACCTATTTGTTAACACATTGTTGCTTGAATACATATATTGAGTTGCATATCTGAAAAGTCAAAAGAATTGCCCGGATAAATACATCGAGATTGCCAAGTTCTTAACCATTATTAACTGGATAAATGCACTGAGTTGCCTATAGTAAAAGTGCTGAAATGCTTCTAGTAATTGATAAATTGCCTATATAAAAGTATTGAAAATGCTTCTACACAAAAATGCATATTGCAAAGTATTGAAATACTTATGTCGTTGAAATCCAAATGCAAATATCAATAATATCTCCACCAAACAACGTCAAAATCCCAAACGAGCACTGTGGATGCAAAAGGATTTGGGGGATGCGTGATATATGATAGCACCTGTGTGGATTTGCACTTTCAGATCCCTCCTCGAATCACCAAGGCCACGAGTGTCGTGCTGCTGCACCCTCGCGCACCACATCCGCATGAACTCACCTTGTCCTGATTTGCTCTTGCACACCTCGCCACAAAAAAAAGCCAACGAGGAGGAAGCCCCTAGGTCCGGGATACATAGATCTGCACATAGGGCCGGCGGATCCCCCCCCCCCCCCGCGTGACCACAGCCGGTGGTGGGATGGCCGCTATATGGCAAGCCAATGCACCCTAACAGGAAGCACACGTGAGCAGGGGGTGGTGGTGTGGGGCGCGAGGGAGACGATCACGACTCAGGAGCATGCAGATCCAGGGTGAGGAGCATCTGGCAACCCGACAAAGACCATCAGCACGACCTGCAATGAGCTAGCATCCATGGCGACCTAGGGTTTGCAGGGTAGAGTGGGAAATAGAGAGGTGGGGGAAGATATGGGTGAGGGGGAAGAGGCCCGGGGCGACAACGGTGACCGGAGCTGGCCGAGAAAGGGGGCGACAAGAGGGAGAGAGGGAGGTAGGGGGAGGAGGAGGGAGAGAGAAGAAACAGGCAAAATGGAGACTACTCATGCTAATTAATTCTCTTGCGCTTTCGTCCTCGCTTCGCGCAAAAGGATCGATTCGGAATTAATACGCTTCCCGGGACCGGCTATTTAAGCTGGTCTGTCTCTCCATCGGATTCCAGTATGGGACTAAACTGGAAATACTGTGCCGAGCTACAGTACCCCCCCCCCCCCCCCGTGGTGCTACAGTAGCACACTACTACAGTACCGCAAATTCGGTCCATCCCAACATGGCCTATGGGCTTGATCTGTTACAGTCCCTCTCCTCCGCGGGGCGGCGACTCGAATCATTTATGGGCGCCGCATTGCCGCACCGGCGTGGGGCCTCAAGAAAGCGTGGCTTCCCCATAAAAGCATCATGATTACGGGGGAGCCGTGTACGTAGGTGGCGAGGAAGCCGGCTCGGGGGGACGAACCTCGGAGGTGCGTCCCATCAACTGGTGGTGAACGGTGGGGCGGGGCTCGCACCTGCCATCGCTCAATATGTTAAGACCACCCTGGGCAGTGGAAGTTGCGAACCGGGGGTGGGTAGTCGCACCATCTCGAGCGGCCACTAGCCTGGGGTAGGCCGGAGACAACCCGAGGCATCCCGAAGGGTCACCCTGGGAGTGTCAGGGAGGGTCCCACCGACGGCCGCCCCTGATAACCCTACAGCAGGACGGTGCCCCCCTCCACGGGCGGGCATTCAAACCAATGGACAGGTGTGCTCACCAAGCCACAAGCAGGCTATAAATAGAAAGGTAGTGAGACATGTAAAGAGATCAGATCCCTTAAGACCCATCGAGCTCAGAGGAGGAGAACGGATAAAGAGCCATCACACATACAGGACGTAGGGTCTTACGCCTCTAGGCGGTCTGAACCTATCTAAACCACCGTGTCCATCTCACTCCTCATTGAGAGAAATCTTACTGCATGTTACACCCTTAGCCGAATCTCTAAACAGGGGTTTCCACGAATTCCTGCTAGCTTTACTCACCCACGCACGGACAGCTAGAGAGGGGAGGGGAGGAGAGGACCAGTAGGGAGGAGGGGGCCGCTGCGGCCGGCTCCTGCGCATCCCGGGAATCGAGGGGAGGGGAAGTGGAGGGGGAATCGAGGGGAGGGGGAGGTGAAGGGGTAAGTGATGGGTGGCAACAGTCGAGTGGAGGGGAAGCTACGGTAGGGGAACTGAGGAGGGCGGCGGCGTGGGGAGGGCCGCGTTGCTATGCCTGCGTAGAGGAGGAGGAGACGGGGCAGGTGGTGCAGGGCGTGAAGGGAGAGGAAGAGAGAAGGATCTGGATGGGGGGAAATGAGATTGCAACTGCAGGAAGAAGGAAAAATAATAGGGGGTATGACCCGGCGGTGATATCCACCACCACCGCCGGGTCGTATTACGAACCGGCGGTGATGTCTGCTATCATCGCCAGTTCGAATCAAACTAGCGGTGATAACGTGTTTGCGATAATAGTTTCTATAGTAGTACTGTATGGATGCGGCCGTGCCAACTTGCAAACGCATAGCTGGCTTGAAACTAATCTTTACCTTCTTATATTATTGCTTTTCATGGGTCCGTCCCTGCTGGCCAACACAGTGGTGGCGATGACGATGCGGTAATCATCGAAATATTGGAAAGGAGGAAGGAGCTGATGGCGTGAGCCCCACCTAGCAGTGAGGGAAAATGAGCTGTTTAGAGAGCGTAGCTAAATCTTCGCCTCTAGAGGCTAGGTTTTTTTTAGATAATGGAAAAGAACATCCGACTTCACCCTCCTCATCGGGGGGGGGGGGTTAGACCCACCTTATTACACGTAGTAGCAACCATACCATGTTCTCACGATACGATGAAAGCATACAACATTATTATTGAAAGACAATCTGTAAACTAAAAGGCCATCCATGGGGTGCGAAGAAACGAAGAGTCAACATCTCCAGCAAACGACATGCCTGAATCAATCTCTCCTTTTGTTCCTCACTGTGCTGCAACTGCGCCCAATGGCGTAGCAAATACGTTCCCCTGAATAAAACCTACAAAAAAGTTTTTGGCTGACATTTGTTAAAAATAACATCATTCCTAGAGAGCCAAATTACCCAACACATAGCCGATATGCCTGTCAATAAATGTAATTTTGGTTTATGACCCCCTTGTTTTAACCAATGATTAAATAAACCATCAACATTCTTTGGTGGTGCTAAGCCAAAAACTAAGTGAATTGCATGCGAAAAGAATTTAGCGTAAGCACAATCCAAAAAAAAAGGTGTTGGATACTTTCTTCCTGGTTACAAAAGCTGCAAACTTTACTTCCAATCCAATTTCGCCTAGCTAAATTATCCTTTGTAAGTAATACGCCCCTTTTCAAGTACCACATAAAGATTTTAATCTTTAATGGTATCTTTGCCTTCCAAATCTCTTGAGAAACATTTACACCACTATTAACAAGATTTTTATACATAGAGTGTACCGTGAAGCAGCCATTAGCCTGTAGGAACCAAGTGAAGGTATCCCTCCCCTGTTGTAAATTAATGTTCAACAACATATGCACCATACGGAGCCAGTTATGTAGTTTATCCCCCACTAAAGCTCTCCTAAAGGAGATATTTAGTGGTGTGGTGCTAAACACTTCCTTTACTGCAGCGTGTCATCGACGAACAATGTTAAATAGAGATGGAAATTGGGATTTCAATGTCTGGTTTCCAAGCCATATGTCTTTCCAAAATCTTATTTGTGGACCATCTTTAAGCGAAAAACGTCCCAAGCTAAGAAACTTATCCTTCACCCCCCCCCCCATTAAGCTAGTCCAAAAATAAGAATCACCCGGCTTCTTATTCACTTGCCCTATAGTTTTATTCTTTAGATATTTATTTCGCAGCAACTCTTGCCAAATGCCTTCTTCATTGCATAGCTTAAATAACCATTTACTAAGCAGACATTTATTTTGAATATCTAAATTTTGTATTCCCAAACCACCTTGTTCTTTTGGTTGGCACATCAAAGTCCACTTAACTAATCTGTACTTTTTCTTGTGTTGGTCATTTTGCCAGAAAAACCTTGATCTGTAATACTCAATTTTTAAGAACTCTTTGGACCTCAAAAAAAAGATAGCATAAACATAGGTAAAATGGATAGCGCAGAACTAATCAGTACCAACCTACCACCTACATATAAGAGCTTGCCTTTCCAACCACTCAGCCTTTTCTCGATCCATTCCTCAATTATTTTCTACTCATTGTTGCTAAGCTTTCTAAAATGCATCGGAATACCTAGGTAGCGAAAGGGATATGAGCCAAGCTTGCAACCGAACAGACTTGAATACATTAATTCGTGTTGTTTTGCTTGACCAAAGCAGAATATCTCGCTTTTATAAAAATTTATTTTAAGGCCAGATAATTATTCAAAGAGACATAACAAGAGTTTCATGTTCTTTGCTTTGTCAATATCATGGTCCAAAAAATGATTGTATCATCTGCGTATTGCAAGATAGATAACCCCTCTTCTACTAGGTGAGGTACAACCCCTTTCACTTGCCCATCTTCCTTAGCTCTAGCAATGATGATAGCCAGCATATCGACCACTATATTAAATAGTATTGGCGATAGTGGATCACCTTGTCGAAGCCCCTTTTTAGTTTGAAAATACGAGCCTATTTGATCATTCACCTTTATCCCCACATTCCCTCCTTTTGTAAATGCTTCTATCCATTTGCACCAAACATCAGATAATCCTTTCATTCTTAGAGTTTGTTGTAAGAAATCCCATTTCACTTTATCATAAGCTTTTTCGAAATCAATCTTAAAAATAATCCCATCTTGTTTTTTCGTATGTAATTCATGTAAGGTCTCGTGTAGGACAATAGCCACTTCCATTATATTTCTTCCTGCTAAGAAAGTTGTTTGTGAAGGCCTAATAACCTTTTGGGCTACTTTTGCAATCCTATTCGTGGCTACTTTTGTAAATATTTTGAAACTAACATTCAACAAACAGATAGGCCTGTATTGTTGAATTTGTTTCGCATCACTGTTTTTAGGCAGCAGTATTATTGTCCCGAAGTTTAGGTTATGGAGAGGCAGTGTACCATTATGGAAATCATTGAACAAAGCCACTAAATCATCTTTGATAACATGCCAAAAAACTTGATAGAGCTCAGCAAGGAAACCATCCAGACCCGGAGCCTTATTATGCTCCATCTGGAAGATTGCTTCCTTCACCTCTACTTCAGAGAACTTTTGTGTTAGTAATTCATTTTCCTCGCTCGAGACTTGTGGGATGTCATCACGACGTGACTCGCCCATCGACACAGAGGTCCCACCGGAAGGTCCAACAAGGTTCTTGTAATATTTAGTGATATACCTTTTTAACACAGTATCACCAGATATCACACCTTTCTTTTGATCAAGCTGGAAAATCCTTGTTTTCCTATGTTTTCCGCTAGCCACTAATTGAAAATATTTAGTGTTTGCATCACCTTCTAAAAGGCCCCGAGTTTTTGCTCGCCGGTAGGGATGTAAATGGTACGGATATTTTTTGACTGTATTCGAATTCGATCCGATCTGAAAGGGGTTTTATCCGTTCGTATCCGATTTCGAGTATCCAATATCCGTAACCGATCCGTATCTGAATGCTCAAAAGTTACATTATTTTTATGATGTCGATATCTATTACAATCTTATCCGACAAAAACTAACATTATCCGTATCCGACTCCGTATTCGAACACAAATATGAAAACAAATACGATATCAGTGATATCCGTCTGTATCCGAACCGTTTTCATTCCTACTCAATGGTACCATTTTAGTTCTTCCCTTGGAAGTTCTGCTAGTCTCTCATTCAGTACATGTTTTAAATTGACCTCCTGAGATGTCAGCAACATTGTTTCACTTCTAGAGGCTAGGTGACGTGGCTATTATGCAGGTGTTGCGGTAAGCACACACTTGTCGATGATAAACAGCTGTAGTCATGAGTTTTTCATGTGAAATGAAAACGTGGGCATTTGCAGTTCAAATTATCGGCATATTTACTTGGGTATATACCAAACTAGCTAGTTCACAGGGATCCTTCATGGAAATTAAAGGCTGCTGGTGACGTCAAATCCTAAAATTGGGGGGGGGGGGGGGGTGCATCGATAAATCCATATGTGTCTCTGTATTGGATATTGAACTTTGAAGAGTGGCCTTGGATTTTTGTCCTATATATGCCCCACTTTGACCAAACGCTGATCGGTCTCCTCTATCGGTTTATCCCAACTCATTCGAAAGGGAAACTGCGGTGTACGTACGTGCATATATGGTTCACTAGCAGGCGCTCCCGTTTTGGCGCGTACGGCATCGACCTTTTGCCCAAGTTGCTTGCCATGATCGAGACATCTTCACAGTGTCTGTTTTAACTCGTTCCCTCGTGCCAAACTAAACGAGGAAGCTGCTGCTCGAATGCTGGGCCGTCGTCTTGCTGTGTGCAGTCCCAGCTGATCACTTTTTACTGTTGCGAGTTTTCTCATCAGCGAGAGCCGCGAGAGAGCGAGGTCAAAGCACGCAAGTGGTAGCTAGCTAGGTCATCCTTGAGCTGAAGAGAGCGAGGTTGCATGCCGCCGAACTGGGGAAAACCTTACAATGCAAGTGATCGAGTTGGCATCCACTACTACTAATCTCCCGGCCCTTTGATCGAGCAATGGATGAACAAGATCGAAAGCCATTGATGAGCGAGCTTCATGGATCACGAGTTCGTCGTCGCCACCCCTTCGCTCAAGCTGACCGGCCGGCCAGCCGTGCAAGTGCGACTTGCCTCTTTATTTGTCGTTCGTGCACGGCTACCTGGGCTGACTATCTTATTAATAACTTGCGTCGTATGCAACTCAGCTGGTGGCTGGTGGAGACGACGGCCGGGCCCGACTCGCGACGACCGTGGAAAAAGCATCCACACAACATGACACCCGAAGAGCATTATTGTACACTACGGTTCGGTATATGACGAATAGTCTGGGGAGCACACGTTTAGTGGAGTACAAGTGACGAGCCTATAATTTCACTGTCGTCTATCGATCTCAAAGCAAAGTACTACCACTAGTAGTGTTTTTGTATCTACCGCACTGCTGCTAGCTCACAAGATGATTAAGACCCAATTAACATGCATGGCGACATCGTCGTCTACCTCTAAATCTAAACCACTAATAATTAACCAACAAGAAGCCAGCTATATATGCATGCATTCAGCCATGTTTAATTTGCCGCCTCTCTGTGCAGTGCGTCCTCACGCGTCGTGCCAAACTAACCCAAATGCTGGCTATGGCTGGGCAGAAAACCCGATACCCGATACCCGAACCCGAAAAACCCGAGCCCGAACCTGAAAAGTCCGAACCCGAAAAACCCGAACCCTAATTCGGGTTCCAACCCACGGTACCCGAAATTAATACGGGTAATTCGGGTATTGGGCCACGGTACCCGAAATACCCGAACAACCCGAAATGATTTGTTTTTTCATCTATGATTTGATTTGTGTGCTTCAAAACTATGTTTATTAATTGTGATATGTGAAGTGTGAACTGTCACGGTTTGGACGTGTGAAGTGTTAGTTAATTTCGTTTGAACTGTCAGTTTGGACGTGTGAACTGGATGTATGGTTGGGTGTATTTGATTTGATTTTATACTGCATATGTGGAGTTCCAGAATTTCGGGTAATTCGGGTAAAACCCGAACCCGAATTTTCGGGTACCCGAATTTTCGGGTTCTTCTTTTTCCCAACTGATTTCGGGTATCATTTTTGGAAACCCGAAATTCCTAAAACCCGAACTACCCGACCCGAAAATTTCGGGTAACCCGAATGCCCGGCCCTAATGCTGGCACAACCCGCTAGCTAGCAACGTAACCAGCTGAATCAGTGTCCCTATCCAACTCCACACCCATGACCCATAAGTATATAAAATTTCATGGTCAAACTCATCTTACCCTAGAAGTTACAAAAAAGACAAATTTTCTGACAAACAGTAATGGTTCAAATGCGCCCTAGTAGCTAGGGAGAGCAGCATGCATGATTGAGCTGCACGTTCTGCCGCGCCCTTTGGTCAATCATGACCTTAATTTTGGCTGCAAAGTCAATGCATGCATGTCTATGCATGGATGGATGGCAAGCAACGTATGCCTAACTGCTGCTGTCTGCATGCGAGCCAATCAAGGCCACCACTCTCCCTGCACTCATCATCACATCGCTCGCGGCCGGCTTCGTCCGGCAGCTGCCCATCGTGCGTATAAATACCCCTGGGCAGCAACCCAGCAAGCAAGCTTCACAGCACACACACACAGCATTAGCTCGCTAGCTAGCAGCAGGCAACACCCATCGATCGATCAAAACACATTCGATCGAGAGGCGCGAGCTGCAGATCGTCGGAGATCAGACGATGGCGAGGCTCAACGCCGCCGCGCTACCTCTGTGCGTGGCACTGCTCGCCCTCTGCCTCGCCGGGCAGTCGGCCGCCGGCCGCTACTACTCGGACAAAGTCCAGGACAAGGTGAGGAAGGAAGTGGAGAAGGCCATGGCGTACAACCCCAGCGTCGGCCCCGCCCTCGTCCGCTTGGTGTTCCATGACTGCTGGGTCAATGTAAGTACGACAGCCACCGCCACGTACAGATTGCTCCATCATCATTCTGATCATCAACTGATGCGTCAGAAATGGCTCGCCTCTCTCTCTATATATAGGGTTGTGATGGATCCGTGCTCCTGGACAAGACGCCCACCGACGGCACCAACACCGAGAAGAAGGCCGTCAACAACATCGGCCTCGCCGGCTTCGAGGTCATCGACACCATCAAGCAGAAGGTCGGCGCCGACGCCTCCTGCGCCGACATCCTCGCCTTCGCGGGGCGCGACGCGGCCGACATCCTCAGCGGCGGCAAGATCTTCTACACCATCCCTGGCGGCCGCAAGGACGGCGTCGTCTCCTCCGCCGCGGCCGCCGACGCCAACCTCCCCGAGTCCACCTTCGACTTCGACCAGCTGCAGACCAACTTCGCCGCGACCGCCCGGAACTTCACCGTCGAGGAGCTCGTCGTCCTCTCCGGCGCGCACTCCATCGGCGTCGCGCACCTCTCGTCCTACAAGGACCGCCTCGGCGGCGCCGACGCCACGCCCATCGACTCCGACTACCAGTCGGCGCTCACCAAGGCCACGCCGCCGGAGCTGCTGGGCAAAGGGCAGAACCCGACCTTACCCAACAACCCCCGCGACGCGACCGCCGCATTCCAGAAGGACGCCGCCTACGACCCCGCCGCCGTGGGGGTCAGCCCGACCAGGGGCGTCCTGGACAACAGCTACTACCACAACAACCTCATCAACAAGGTGCTCTTCAAGTCCGACTGGGTGCTGCGCACCGACAGCTTCGCCGCCGGCAAGCTGCAGGAGTACAAGGACAACGCGGCGGAGTGGAACTCCGACTTCGCCGCCGCCATGGTCAAGCTCAGCAGCCTGCCTGCGCAGGGCAGGAACCTGGAGATCAGGAAGAACTGCCGGTTCACCAACCAGCAGTACTACTAGTACTAAGACTAGACCAAGCGCTTAATATATAATTGCTTCAACGATGAGACATGCATGGCGCCAATAATCCAATATCCTAGCTCTGCATCGGTTACAGTTCGATCTATTTGTGCTTATTATTTTTCCCTTTCCTTCAATTAATTCTAACGGTTTACTGGTTACAGCTGATATATATGTATTGATTGCACAATAAACTGTTTTATAGATCATCTGATGTATTTTGTTAAGGAAAGAAATTAAACAATGCTCTGAACGAAATATATGGTCATGTTACTATTGTCCAAGTATATTGCTATCACAATGTGTAACAGTGCTTCTGTTTTGAGCGAGCGGTACGATGCTTCAGATTCAGAAGAAGCAAAGATCAGAAGTTTATTTCCATTTTTTAAAAGAGAAAAATGGACAACCTGGCTCCTTTATTTTCCTCACTGTTTTGGACGACGTTTGAATCTAAGCCTTAAAAGAACGGTCGTATTAGTTCAGACAAGTTCAATTAATTTGTTTTGGTACGATCATTTGGATCTTATTTGCAACTTGTTTTCTTTTTCTTTCTTTTTCCTAGCGAAATATGCCACAGCCGCTACATCAACTTAGCATGAGGCCCGTTCTGCAACTATCTGTACCATTACTGTACCTGCTGTTCGATTATTTGTGTCATCCTGAATTAACATAGGGTTCGCTTGTTTTCTTGCTATTCCTTAATTATGTCCCGTTTGGATCATCTTGGACTAAAGTTTAGTCCGAACTACTAAACTTTAGAAGACTAATAGGTAACTAAACTTCAATGCATGTCTGTTTGGATTCATGCATGAACTAAACTTTAGGTGTGAAACCATTTAAATAAAACACATAAATGAGTGAAACTAAATTTTAGTCCGAATTAGGTGGATTCTACGAACTCATGGACTAAACTGTAGTTGGGATGAATAAGCTAAACTTTAGACCTACCTGTTTGGATCATCTAATGGACTAAACTTTAGACCTCTCCATGGACTGAAACAGGACCTTAACTATTTCTACTATTAGACGAAGGTCCCGAGGATTAGGTACAGTTCAATTGGTGTGATATTCGTCGTAACCAAACAAAGTAGTGTTCTGTATAAATGAACAAAATGGTCCATATACATCCAGATCAAACGTTCTAAGTAACTACACCTACTTTAGGCCCCGTTTGGATCACCTAGGATTAAATTTTAGTCTAAGACTAAACTTCCGGTGACTAAACATTAGGTAACTAAAACTTTAGACTATGCATGTTCGAGTCCATGAACTTAGGTGGGACATATATATAGAAATATCATTTTTACCCTTTGATTACACTGCTATTGTGCCTACATACGCATAGTTATGGGTAGTTTGGTCTTTTCATAGTTTACATGTTGGTTTTAGTTCAAATTAGGTTGGTTTTGAGGACTAATGACTAAAATTTTTAGTTTACATTTTAGTCCACTTATTTGGATTATCTAATGGACCAAACTTCAATCTACTTATTTCGATTAGGAAAAAGTCCACTTTTGGCCCCTCAAATACTGTGTTGGTCTAATTTTAATCCCCAACTACAAAACCGTCCGGTACCAGTAACCCAACTGTCAAAACCATTCACTTTTAGCACCTGGGCGGAGGTAAGGCTGTTTTGACATATGTACTGTTGAGCAGTTTTGACCACGCCACGCTAGCGTTGACCGCCACGTAAGATGCTGGCCTGCATCTCAACGACATGTGGGGCACAACTCCTCCCCTCCCTCTCCCGAGCTCGAGCAGCAGTGCCCTTCCCCCTCCATGTCCCATGCCTCCCTCTCCCCGAAGAGCCCCGACACCTCTCTCTCTCTCTCTCTCTCTCTCTCTCTCTCTCTCTCTCTCTCTCTCCAGCCAGCCCGACGCCTCTATGAAAGCATCTAGGCCCCTAATTTGAGTTTGATAATTAATGACAATACTCGTGGACTAACAAATTTCTTAAAAGAAATAAGTATAAGTTGACCCGTGAAAAATGTACATGTGTTAATGTCATGAAAAGATTTGGAGATGATATGGATGGAAATGCTCAAGGCAAAAGTATAGAGTTAGGGCTCTTTCTATTTTGCTGGTCATAAGGTAATTAGAGGATGAAAAATGACCAGATTAATAGTCGCCTATTCACCCCTCTCTAGTCGATATCCTAGATCATATACTCTCCCTCCCTCTCCTCACACATCTTACTCCCCAAGCCCGAGCCCAGCGTGCGTGGAGTTGTAGCCTCGGTGGCGGCGGCGGCGGCGGCTCTTCCTCCCTCTCCCTAGCCCCAGCGTGGTGTTGCCTCTCCCTCCCTCTCTCAAACCTCGGCGAGCAGGATCCTTGGCGGGTTGCACTGGTGCGGGCGAGGCGGCAGGGCCCGAGGACCCCGAGGGGAGACCCCTGTCACGGCGGAGGAGCAGGTGCTGGCCATGGCGGACGGCGGCAGCTCCTGTGGCCCAGCTCCTCATCCCCTCCTGCGTCACGCGAGTAGCCGCTTTGCTCAAGATGACCAGCTCCTTGCCCGCATGCGCGCCATGGCAGCTCGGGCCCGCACGACCGCCATCAAGGTCGGCCTTTGCAGCTCCTCATCATGCTTCAGGACGATGCACCAGTGCCTGTTGAGGCAGGAGATCCGCGCAAGGTCGGGGAGGTAGGGGAAGCAGGCAAGGAAATGGACAATGAGGTTGGTTGGGAGGTCCGCTCATGATGTTGATGAGCTCTACTATGCTCTCTCCCTCTCTCTAAGTCTCTCCCTCTCTCTCTAGGCTGCCACATCAGCGCCACGTGGCGTTTGACCGCCAAAAACCACCACCACGTCAGCGTGAAATCCAAAAAAAACCAGCTCAGGGTATAAAATTGACCGGTTTGTAAAGTTAAGGTACCTAAATTAGATGGTTTGAAAGTTTGGGGGGGGGTTTCAAAATTAGACTTCGCGAAGAGTTGAGGTGCCAAAAATGGAATACCTAATGGACTAAACTTTTAGTCCTTGGATCCAAATAGAACCTTAGATCCACGGTTGCTCCTTCATCCTCTCAAGCATGGTAGATTGAGGGGGCCACAAGGTAACACGCAAATCGGGAGCGTGCATGGTGTCAATGACACCTATACGCTGGTCAGATCCACATCTGGGTGATGCAGATAGTAGTGGTGGTGGGGTTACTGCTAGGACTAGAAGAGGCTTCAGGTAGATGCTAGCCTCTCCCTGAGTTGTGAGAAAGAAGAAACTTGAAAGAAGAATGGGAAATGGAAGAAGAAATTTGAATTGAGCCTTTTTTCTGTGCTTTCAGCAATTATATATCCTCTCCACACTTGGCTACCTAGCATTTACGATAGGCACGATAATAGGTACACCAGAGGTGCGTCCTTCCCAGTCCTCTCGTACTAAGAAAAGATCCTCTCAATGCTCTAACGTCCACACGGGATATGGACGGAGCTATCTCATAATGTTCTGAACCCAGCTCACGTACCGCATTAATAGATGAACAACTCAACCCTTGGAACCACCTACAGCTCCAGGTGCGCGAAGAGCCGACATCAAGGTGCCAAACCTTTCCATCGATGTGGACTCTTGGGGAAGGTCAGCCTGTTATCCCTAGAGTAACTTTTATCCATTGAGCGACGACCCTGCACCGTCGAATCACTAGGGCCGACTTTCGTCTCTGCTTGACGGGTGAGTCTTGCAGTCAAGCTCCCTTCTGCCTTTGCACTCAAGGACCAATGTCTGTCTGGCCCGAGGAAACCTTTGCACGCCTCCATTACCTTTTGGGAGGCCTATGCCCCATAGAAACTGTCTACCTGAGACTGTCCCTTGGCCCACGGGTCTTACACAAGGTTAGAATTCGAGCTCTTTCAAAGTTGCATCCCACTGATGGCTCAGACCCCTCAGAAAGGGGCCTTTTTCGCCTTCCACATAAGCTGTGCAGGAAAGGCCCAAAGCTAATCCTAGAGAACAGTAATGTCTCATAGAGTCTTTCTGTCTAGGTACAGTTAGTCCGCATCTTCACAGACATATCTATTTCACCGAGCCTCTCTTCAAGACAGTGCCCTAAGGCCAGTCTCAGTGGGAGTTTTATGGGCACAGATACTTAGATTGAGAACTAGGTAACCGTGCCAGATGAGTTTCATGGTGATGAAACTCTCCTCATATCCCATGAAACTCCAACCTTCTCTCTCCTTGCCACGTCAGTAAAATTGATGATATTTAATATCATGAAACTCTCCATGAAACCCCCACTGAGACTGGTCTAAGCGTCTGGAGTTAAAATGGGCCGGGCCCGCGAAAGAAACAACAAAAGAAATGGAGGAAGGGGTGCAAATGGGAGGCAGAAAAGGGCTTGTTTGCACAACTTGGGCTTCGAGATCCATGCAAATTTAGAATTTGTAGGAAAACATAAAGTGATTTAAACACATATATTCAATTCAAAACACTAACTAATATTGTAGGAGTGATCAACTAAATACCTTCAATTTACCCACGGCTGCGACAAAAGTGACGGTAGTGACGGAGGATGTTTTTCTCGCAAATATTAGGAGTCGCTCGGGCGACTGGCAGTCAAACCATCGCACAAGGCCCAATAATTATTTTTTTTCTGGAACAAATTTTTTATATTGTTTGAATAATTAAAAAATTATTCCGGAATATTTTTTTATTCTGAAATAAATTTGACTGGATTACATATGTGGACCGATTTGTTAAACTATTTTAGGCTTAAAATATAAAATCTTGGCTAGTGTGATAGGTTGGCTGGGGTCACCCGCGTGACCCCCAGCAGCACCCGTTTTTCTGGGCTTTGTCCGGGCTAGGCTTTGCGTTATCTGGGCTTCAATTTTTCTTAGTGAGTCAGGTTAAGTGGGTGGGCTCGATCCTTTGTCCTCTAAGGAATGCAGCAAAAGAGGAGGCAGGAGCCCAAAGCCCCAACGCAACAGGTTCCAGGCCTCCCGGGCGGTTTTGGGCTCAGAAAAGAAGAAAAAGGAGGAATGCGAGGAGGAAGGAACCCCGCAGTCAGGCTGAGACCGCGCGGGAAAACGCCTCGCCGCCTTCAGTTCTTGGCGCTCATTTCCCGTTCCAGAAAGACCCCAAATCTAGGGTTCCCTGATCCCCTTCCCCGTCGTGCAACGGCAGCAATCAAGCGGCCACCCGGCTAGCAAGTCTTCCCTCCCGCGTAGCCGAGCCGCGCACACCCGCAAGCTCGCGAGCATGAGCGGCCGGCGCCGGCCGGCGGCTGGAGGAGGCGGGGGAGGGGGAGGCGGCGGCGGCGGCGGGAACTGGCGGAGGAGCGGCTCGGCGGCGGCGAAGGAGCAGCGGCTGCGTCTCGGCGCGGAGGAGCTCCTCGAAAGCCGGCTGGGATTTGCGCCCTACACCGACGGGGAGCGGCGCCTGGGGTGGCTCCTCACCTTCTCGCCAGTGAGTTCGATCTCGATTTCTCTGTCCCTCTTCGTTGCAGTTGTTCTGGGTCGAGTCTCAAATGGGGCTCGATTGGGGAATTAGAGGCGGAGCTGCGTAATGCAGTGATCTGCGGTTGGAGTTGAATGGGAAATTCATGAAAATGGGGTCAAAACTAGTAGAAATCAGCAGATCATCAAGAGATTCGGAGCTTTTACTTTCTATTTTGCAAAATGCCTCTCGAGTGAGCTACCGCGGGAATGGGAAATGGGTAAGCATAACTTATACTGTCTGGTCAGTGAATTTGCTGCTTATATAGCTCTACCATTGCACTGGATAAGACTTTACCACAAATTGAGGGAAGAACAAACGCGAAATATTTTTTTGGGGTGGTGGGGGGCTAATTACTAAGCTGCGGGCTCTTCTAGATTCACACTGGTAGGACTGCTCATTGGATCTTGATGTAGCTTATTGTATACAACTGATTCACTTATATACTCTCTTGAAATAGTACCAAATTTGTCCTTCTAGTGCTATACGTAGTGCAACTAGGGAAATTACTGGAACTGCATCTGACTTAAATAAAGTGATTCAACGCAGATGGTTCACAAGAAATTCAAAGGACCTATATGAAGACTTTTACTCTAAGACCAACTGCCATTAGCTAACTTAAAGTTTCTTGATTTCAATAGAAAAATTGCAAGAATGCCATTTAACCTTACCCCTATAACACCTGCAGTCATCATGGGAAGATGAGGACACTGGGAAAATCTATAGCTGTGTCGACCTATACTTTGTGTCACAGGTAAAATTTTTGCAGTTGCAATACAAAGCCTGTTTGAATTCCCACATGTCTAACTTTGTATGGTTTCCTGCAGGATGGTTCTACTTTTAAAGTTAAATACAAGTTTAGGCCTTACTTTTATGCTGCGACTAAGGTGAGCTTGAGATTGAGCTTTTCTGAGGGCTATTTGAATACTCCCGTTATAGAATTCAGTCATGGAGAGGCTGAACCTTTTCTGATGCAGTTTTTGTTTCCTGGTGTTCTATTTTTATTTATCTGATGCAGGACAAGATGGAGTTGGAAGTTGAGGCTTATATCAGGCGACGTTACGAAGGAGAGATTTCTGATATAGAAATAGTTGAGAAAGAGGATTTAGATCTGGTATGTGCCTTGCTTTGCATGATTAATCTGATATTCTGTTGAACCTCCACCATGAAATGCTATCACGGTGCTGCTTTTGGCTAATCAGCTCAAACTGGATGCTTCAAATGTTCAATTAAAATTTTAAATGCACAAGCTAGTTTCTAATATATTAAACTGATAGGTTATTGTATAAATTTGAGTAAGGAATGTTCTCACGCTTTTGTTTTTTTATTCCAATGTATCTGGGCCTGATGTAGCATATAATATTTAATAACTCCACCCCTGTTGCAGAAAAATCACCTTTCTGGCTTGAAGAGAAAATACCTGAAGCTTCAGTTTGATACTGTACAGCAGCTAATGCGTGTAAGAAATGACCTATTGCATGTTGTTGAGAAGAATGAAGAAAAATTAGATGCTGTGGAGGCATTTGAAACAATCCATGGTGTAAAAAGGTGTCTATAAACTTTTCAATATCAAGCTTATTCTGGTCTAAGACATTTTAATGATTTCTATGCATAATAACTTATATAGTTCTTTTTTCTTAGTTTTATTTGGAATAGAGTTTACTGCCTTGCCCATTTTTGTGTTTATTTGTGAACTTATAGTCTGTTCCTCTTGTGCACTATGACAGGGTAGAAAGGCCACAAGATTACATAAATTACATCATTGATTTACGTGAATATGATGTTCCATATCATGTTCGTTTTGCTATAGATATTGGTGAGCACTACACCTTCAAATCCTTTATTTTCTCACATGCTGATTTGTCACTGACGCTTTGGTACTCCAAAATCAAAATGTTCGCAGATGTGAGATGTGGACAATGGTATAATGTTAGCGTATCTGGTTCTGATGTTTTACTTCAGAGAAGGGAAGACCTGCTTCAGCGTGCAGAAGTGCATGTATGTGCGTTTGATATTGAGACCACAAAGCTGCCCCTGAAGTTTCCGGATGCTGAATACGACACTGTAATGATGATTTCATACATGATTGACGGGCAAGGTTACCTGATAATTAACAGAGAGGTTTTGACTTACAATTCTTTGCTCAACGCTTGTTATCACCTTCTGGTTTATTATATCCATTTATGTCTTACAAGATCCTTCTCTCTATTTCCTGGGCATACTGCCTAGCCTTGAGCTGTTGAGCAGCATTAATCACCTTACACACCATCCTGATGTTCGTCCATTGTCTCACTCGAATTAACATATTTTTGTTTCTTCTGCAAAAAGAGCCTTTTTTTAAAAGAAATGTGATTTCTGTGTTAGAAAATGCTTAGAAAACAGTTACCTTGTGTGCTGTTCACTGGATACATACTTCAAGATCAGCATCTTCTAAAATGGAAAAAGCCAAATCTGTTACAGATAGAACTTGTGCTCGTTATGGCATTGGCAGGTGTGGTAACATGCAGGAATCTATGGGAAAAATGCACAGCCTAAGCAGATTATAGGAATATATCTGATGAAATCATTATTTTAGCTTATTCACTTTTGTTGATTGCATTTGCAAAGATGCATATGTTTCTCAATCAAGTTTATACAATTCACTATTTTTATTTGTTCCTTGTAGTGTGTTGGGGAAGACATTGAAGATCTGGAGTACACGCCTAAACCAGAATTTGAGGGGCATTTTAGAGTTAAGAATGTTCCAACTGAGGTATGGACATCTTTCACTTATTTTGTTCAGCATAATATGAATTGTATGCATCCTAGCTATTTTGCTAACTCCCTTTATTTTTGATGTTTATAGTTGGATCTGCTTAAAGCATGGTTTGCTCATATGCAAGAGGTTAAACCTGGCATTTATGTCACATACAATGGTGACTTTTTTGACTGGCCATTTTTAGAGAAGAGGGCTGCTCACCATGGGATAAAAATGAATGAGGTGTGTTTTCTATTGTGTTTTAATTTAGGCTTGGTTTGGCATTGAGTGAATTATTTTAATCTTGTTTTGTGGAATTGCTTTTATAATTTTTAGTGTTTTGTTAACTGTTTTTCTTCTAAGGTAAGTTACAACAAAAGATTTGATTGAACTATCCTAAAAATAAATGTAGTGCACAGGTCAGCAACTGCCTGACCCTTGGTAGTGGTAGCTATGGCTTTTTGTTGGAAAAAGTTATCCTTCTACACTCCCTTGAAGTAGCATGTTTTCCTTTTTATCCCAGTGAATGATTTGATCTGCTTAACTGGTTTTGATGGATTGAACGGTGGTAAGTGATTGTCGCATAGCTTCCATGGCACCTAGTTTTGACATTTTGCAGTACATGTGGACGCTGTCATCATCGTCGTTGTTGTCATCATCTTTGTCTTACAGCTCCCTCATCCGTGTAATGATGAGCTGATGGCAAAAGGGGTGGATGCAATGACAAAGTGGCGGTAATATGGTGTCAGACATGGCGGAAGATGGTAGAATATGCCATGCGCAGGAGTTCAGGGACCAAATTGAGTACTACGGATAGTAGCGGAGGTTGAAAGGGGGCAGACCACATGTGAATCATGCCATGATATCGTGCTGGTTTAATAGGTCTTTTCTGGCCAGATTGTATGTACATGCGTGTGTGATGAGAGAGTAAGGAAGGGTGATGTGGGTTGCCATGGTGGCCAAACCAGGTTATGTGGTAGCCCTGGTGCCATAACCATTTCAAAATCTTGCATCATGGGGTTGGGGTGAATTGATCTGGCTTTAGAAGTTTAGGGGCTTTGACTGAAGGAAAAGTAGTTTGGAGGAATTAAGTAGACAGATGATACTTCAAGGAAATAAAATGGGTGTTGCCCTATTATCTTGGGCTGTGACAACTATTTTATAAGATGTCCAAATTATCTTCCAACCAGTTATTGGCTTGTTGCAAAACAATGTAATGTAAGAAAAAGCAATCTGCAGCTGAAGGAAAAGGAAATAAGACTGGGTACTCTAGTATCGTTCTCTATGATACCATGCACATGTTTTCTTTTATCAATTTGTTTGTGGCCTAGAGCAGATTGGAAAAACTTGGAAGCGCCTAAGTGGATAAGTGTTTCATTTCTTGTTCATTTTTCTTTTTGTTGTTGCAGGAGATTGGTTTCCAATGTGACAATAATCAGGGGGAGTGTCGGGCTAAGTTTTCTTGCCATCTTGACTGTTTTGCTTGGGTGAAGCGAGACAGTTACCTTCCACAAGGAAGCCAAGGTCTAAAGGTGACACATCACTTACTGGAATAAAAATACTTTCAAACAACCTTAACAGTTACTCTAATCATTTCTATGCATGTGCTTGGTTTCAGTAATAGGTGTCTTATTGAAATCACATGCTGACAATAGTACAAACTTTTAGTGATGTAGAGTGTGCAATATTTGAATAAACAACTAATAGGCCTAATTTTAGCATTTGCTACTCACTAGCACTAGAAAGTTGCACATCTGACTTTAACTGATTGCGAGACAGCCCAAATATTTTCTTTTTTTTGCATTATCTGCATATTATGTTGCTTATGCTAATCTTTTTTGCCTCTTTAACTTTTTTTTTGTTTGTCTTACATTTTCACACCTGCAGGCTGTTACAAAAGCCAAGCTAGGTTACGATCCTCTGGAGGTTAATCCAGAAGATATGGTTCGCTTTGCAATGGAGCAGCCACAGGTAAGTTTGTCTGTCTTGATTCTGAAATAACAGTCACAAAGGGAGTTCGTGCAAATATAGCTATGTGATTCTGTTTAGTTGTATTGATTGTACGTGTATCAATTTCAAATGTTTTCCTTTGTTCATTTTCCATTGCATTGTTTCTTTTTCAGACAATGGCTTCTTATTCCGTATCAGATGCTGTCGCGACATACTACCTATACATGACTTATGTCCATCCTTTCATCTTTTCTCTTGCAACCATAATACCTATGTCACCTGATGAGGTATTGCGGAAAGGAAGTGGGACACTTTGTGAAATGCTGCTAATGGTCCAGGTGTGTCAATGAAACTTTGCTGCCATTCAGTACCATATTTGTTTTCAAGCATTACTTTTCTTCATGCTCATATTTTTTCATATTTCGTGAGCATTTGTATCTTTTACTTTAAGTTGGGCCATTAGATGGTTTTATGTAGTACATAAAGCTTTTTTTGTTAATTAATAGGATGCAAAGTTGTGAACACATACTTATTTTCGAACACACACACTCACAATTTTCCACTATTGTTTGGTCTAGGATTTGGACACATGGCAAGTGCTTGACTTGAAATGTGCGCGACTATGAATACTGTAGTTATTTCAGTCTACCTCTGATTATTCTGATGCTTGCTAAATTCAGTTTATTTTAATGTACAGGCATTCAAGGCTAATGTCATTTGTCCTAACAAGCACCAAGCTGATCTCGAAAAATTCTACAACAACCGTTTATTAGAAAGTGAAACCTATATTGGTGGTCATGTTGAGTGTCTCGAAACTGGTGTATTTAGATCTGATCTTCCCACAAAGTTCCAACTTGAACCATCAGCATATGAGGTAACTCATTATTCATTTTATGGAGTTGGTTTCATTTTATGGAGTTGGTTAGGGGGTATGAATCTGTGTGCACTGATGGGATTCGACATGGGAAATTTTAGTTGCACCTTCAGTATGTTAACGATCCACATTCTTCTTTCAGCAACTCATTGGAAATCTTGATCGTGATCTGCAATATGCCATTTCTGTAGAAGGAAAATTGGATATTGGTTCTGTCACAAATTATGATGAAGTCAAGGATGCCATAAAGCAAAAGGTATTAGATGCTTCCAGCAAGACAGTTTGATCTTCACTCTTAAGTCCAGCCTATCAAATGTCAAAGTAAAGGAAATATAATACCATAATGGACCAAGAAAATGAAAATATCTATCCAAAATGAGGCTAATATATGCCAGCTGCAACTTGTTGTGTTTTGACAATTTGACTAAGATATTTGCAGGGCCGGCCCTGTAGTGTTGGCAGGCGGGGCAGCCGCCCTGGGCCCCCAAATCGCAGGGGCCCCGGTCATGTAGGCATGCGGTATATATATACGAAGATCCAAACTGCGATATGCTATCAGCCCAATAAAAACTGCAAACAATCAGTCCATCGACACTAAGACCCGCCCATCTTCCATTCTTCCTGTGACTAAAAAAATCTTCCATTCTTTCTAGCGATGCTGCCGAGAGGAATGCCTGCGTTCTCTGTCAAAAGAAAAAGAAACGCCTGTTTGCCTCGGCTCCTCCTCGGCTCTCCGCCTGACCGCCTCTTTGCAGTACGCGTGACGCCACAACGGCACAACCGCGCCCAAATCGCAGATCACCTCACTCCCTCGATCAACTTTGCAACTGATACAAACTAGTTGGATGTTTATGTTTACTGGGCAATTATGTTCGTGCGTTGCTACGATAAAGTTGTTATAAGTATCGGATACGTATTAGTGCCCATACGTTAGTTTGTAGGGATCTACGTGATCAAGTCGTGGACGGAGGGGGTTAGTCCGACTCACATACGGGATGGATTAAGACCCACCTATCAATAATACGAGACGGACCAAACCAAAAATTTAGGTGGAAACCTTACTCCCTTTAGAAACAGGTATAGATATAGATATAGACTAGCATAGTACTAAGCGTTGCTACGGGTAATATAATAGCTCTATATAATACCATCAACTTTGTGTTTATTCACCTTATGTATAAGTCGTGCCGTGATTGTGCGAGATATTGATTCTTCGTGTTCCGATTGATTTGTCTGGGTTCCAATTAAAATTCAGATTGATTTGTCCGAACTCCGATTAACCAACCAAGCAAACATTGATTGCTTTAAAGTAGTAGAGATAGAGATAGAAATTGAAAAAAATTCTCTATTTGACACTCCCAAAACTGCTAATTCTTTTCTTGGCCCTCGAAAGCTGAATATTTCCTATTTGACACTCCTCCAAACTTCATAAGTTATTGATTTAACTTATGTAGTGCATGCTAACAGACTTGGTCAAATAGGGAATATTCAGCTTTCGAAGGTCAAGAAAGGAATTAGCAGTTTTGGGAGCGTCAAATAGAAAATTTTCTCATAGAAATTAGGGAGCCTTTTTGCCCCGGGCCCCAAGAAACACAGGGCTGGCCCTGGATATTTATTTAACCTTGTAACTTGAGTACTTGGCTAACATACCAAGAATAGTTGTTATTTTCTTATATAAGGATGTCCTTGTTGTAGTTACATCATTTGCATCAATCAAATCTTTCATCTTTTAATAATGATGAAGCTTGTGTGACCTTTCTTGTTTTGTCAAATTCACAGCTTGTTTCATTGCGAGATCACCCAATACGTGAAGAGCGTCCTCTAATCTATCATCTTGATGTTGCTGCAATGTATCCAAATATCATTTTAACAAATAGACTCCAGGTATTCCCTTGTACTTTAGTCTAGTATGTCTAATGTTATATTTGTATGTGTTCTGATTCTGAGTAAGTCAATAGATGGATTTTTTGTTTTGAGGTTACCGAGAGCATATACAAAGGAACGATTACAAAGATGCTCCTATTTACTATGCATAAACTAGCATAAAGTGACATTATTATCAAAACAGCTACTGAACGTTTAAAGTTCCACCAGAGACATTAATCTAAACAGATATATTTCTTGTTGCGGTTATATCAGATGTGATCATATAAGAAGTTAAAAGGAGCGTGATCTGGTGAGATACATGGCCTAGCTTCCCTCGCTGTAGTTTCTGGCCATTTAGTTGTTCGAAAGGATTGTATGCTTGATGTCCATGATCCATTGAGTCTTATTTTAGTGAAGTGTCATCCTGGGTTATATAGACAATACAAAGAAGTGAGGGAGTGTATAAACTGCTGCATTGCCAAAAATTCACCAAGCACTTCATGCACTAACTTCTGTAAAAAAAAATCATGCACTAACCAATTCACTTAAAAGTGCAGGACTCTTAGCATCTAATCAAATCTTGATATTACACACTGGTGTCAATGACAAGGGTACTTCAGCGCAAGGGGTGCCAGGGCCACAAGTGCATGCCTTGCCTAGTTAACCTTGTGCCAATTTTTTTTTAATATTGGACAAAACAAACTTTTGTGGACCTTTTACTCAATACCTTTATTGGTGTATATGTGAGCCCATGTATAGAGACCCATCTAGAGGCTCATGTATAGGATCTATATATCCCACCCTTCTAGGGTTTGGAGAAGTACCAGCAATTATTCACTCCATCATGGTATCATTAGCCTAGGGTTAGGGTTAGCCTCCTCTCACCTACCTCACTTCCCAGCCGCCGCCGCTGCCGGCAGCCATGGCCGGCCGCCGGCGCCTCCTCCTCTCTCCCCTTCCTCTTTCCCTCCCCTTCCTCCTCTGCTCCGGCAGCAGCTGCCGCGTTGCCCTGGCCCGCCGCCGCCTCCTACTCCGATCTCGTCGCCGTGGGTGCAGGGGGGCGCGCCGCCTGGCACGCCGCCGCCGCCCCCTCCCTGGTCGATCCCGTCGCCGCGGGTGCAGGGGGCCGCGCCGCCGCCTTCTCCCTGCCGGATCCCGCCGCCGCCACCGCCTCTGTCTGGTGCGCCCGGGCCGCGGGGGTCGCGGCCGGCCCTGCAGCAAGCGCCGCCGCCGCCGCCGCCGCGTAGGCTCTCCCTACTGCAGCGGGCGTTGCTGCTGCTGCTGGGCGGCCCCCCTGCAGACGTGCACCCCGGCCGCCGCCCTAGTCATCCTTGGGCCGGCGCCGGATGCAGGGACGGCTGCCGCCGACGGGCAGGGCCCCCAGCTGCTCCCTCCGCCCATGCAGCAGCCACTCGTGCAGCCCGGCGCCGCGGCCGCTACTGCAGCGGGTGCGGATGACGATGCCGCCGCTACGCAGGCCGCCGCGCAGGCTGGTGCCGCCCACCGCGCCGTCGTCGCCGCCGGCAAGCTGCCCGCCGCCGACGCCGGGCCCAATCCCGCGTGGTCTGGGCTCAGGATGGCACCCGCGGATGCGCCGCTCTCCGCCGCCGCCCTCCGCGGGCAGCAGGCCGACGCCGCTCTCGCCGCGGCTCTCCTCGCCGCCAAGTCGGAGGCTTCGGTGGCCCAGGAGCGGGTCCGCGTGGCTACCCTCGCCTGGGAGCACGAGCGCGCCACGGCCGACGCCCTCGCTGTCCGGGTCGCCGAGGCGGAGCAGCACTTCCTCCGCGTCTCCTCCGGCCCGCCGCCCGTCGTCCCTGAGCCCGGCGCCTCTTCCTCCCACCAGGCCCCGCTTGCTGGATCTGGAGCGCGGTACGACCCGGCCGATCCCATGGTCGCCCAGCTCCACCTCCAGGCCGCCTGCGTCCAGAACATCCGGGCCCTGGTCACCGTCCTCTTCGACCCGACGTCCTCCTACGGACGTTGGCGGGACCAAGTCCTGCTCGCCCTCCGCCGCTACGCCTTCGACGACCACATCCTCGTCGACACGTCGATCGAGGCGCAGGACGTGACGTGGCTGCGCCTTGGCAGCGTCGCCATGCCCTGAATCTTCGGGACCATCTCCCTAGATCTTCAGGACCTCGTCAGGACCCACGGCGGCACCGCGCGGCAGGCCTGGGTGGCGCTCGAAGGGCAGTTCCTCGGCAACGCCGAGTACCGCGCCCTCCAGCTCGACGCCACCTTCCGCACCTTTGTGTAGAGGGACCTCTCCGTTGGTGAGTACTGCCGGCGGATGAAGGGCATGGCCGATACTCTTCACGACCTCGGGGATCCGGTGTCCGATCGGGTCTTGGTGCTCAATGTCCTGCGGGGCCTGAGCAGCACCTATGACCACCTGAAGAGCTGGATCGCCCGTCAGAGGCCCTTCCCCTCCTTCCTGCAGGTCCGGGACGACCTCGCCCTCGAGGAGATCACTAGGGGTCTCGCGCCCGGATCGCCCTCGTTCACCTCCACTGCGCTCGTCGCTGCTCCACCGGCTTCCTCCGCCACCCCTGCCACCTCTCCTTGGTGCTGCTCCTGCCGGGCAGTCCGGAGGTGGTGGTGGTGGGGGGGGGGCGTGTTGGTGGTGGTGGCATTGGTGGTCCTACTTTTGGGGGTACCGGTACCGGTGGGGGCCGTCGGGGCGCGCCGACTCCGACTCCCGCTTCTGCCCCTGCCCCTGGAGGTACGCCCTGGCCATCCTTCAATAACGCATGGTCAGGGCGCATCTTGATGTGGCCGTTCTAGTGTTCCGGGGGGGGGGGGGGGCTCGTCCTCTGCTCCAGCCGGCGGCCATGTTCACCGGCGTTGCTCCACTCTTCGCGCCGTCCTGGACCCCGCCCGCTCAGCCCAGCCAGCAGCCGACCTGGCCTGGGGGGTGGGACCAGGCCGCTTTGGCGCAGTCCTTCAGCACCATGGGACTGACGCCGCCGGTCAGCACCGAGTGGATCGCCGACTCGGGTGCCTCGTTCCACACTACTCCTGATGCCGGTATCCTCTCTTCTGTCCGACCCCCACACCCCTCTTGTCCTTCTATCATGGTTGGTGATGGGTCTTGCCTTCCTGTCACCGCCGTGGGTTCTGCTCCTCGTCTTCCTAATGTTCTTGTTGCTCCTCAAATGGCTCACAACCTTCTTTCCATTCGCCAGTTTACTACTGACAACTCATGTTCTATCGAATTTGACTCTTCTAGCCTTACTGTGAAGGATTCGGCTTCCCGGCGTCCGCTCCTCCGATGTGAGAGCCCGGGGCCCCTTTACACTCTTCGGCTTCCTGCTTCCGCTGCTCCGTCCTCGACTTCTTCATCGTCTACTGCCTTTGCCGTGACGCCTTCTTCCACCACCTCACACCGCCGGCTTGGTCACCCCGGCCGCGACGTTTTGGCTCAGCTCAGCTGTAGTACCGATGTTCCATGTACTAGAGCTCCTGCTGAGCACCTCTGTCATGCGTGCCAGCTAGGTCGTCATGTTAGACTTCCGTTTTCTTCTTCTTCGCATGCTGCGCATGCTTTTGATCTTATTCACTGTGACTTGTGGACATCTCCTGTACTCAGCATGTCTGGCTACAAATATTATCTGGTCATTGTTGATTTTTCTCATTACTCTTGGACTTTCTCTTTGCGCGCCAAGTCTGAGACCTTCCCCACCCTCCTCCACTTCTTTGCCTGGGTGTTCACTCAGTTCGGCCTCATGTTAAGGCCGTCCAGTGTGACAATGGGCGTGAGTTCGATAACTCCACCCCCCGTTCCTTCTTTCTGTCTCGGGGTGTTCAGCAGCGTATGTCTTGTCCGTATACCTCTCCTCAGAACGGCAAGGCTGAGTGGACGATTCGCACGACGAACGACGTCGTGCACACCCTTCTGATCCAGGCCTCTCTGCCCTCGCGCTTCTGGGCTGAGAGCTTCCACACCGCCACCTACCTGCTTAACCGCCTTCTGTCCACTGTTTCTCCTGCTCCCACTCCATACCACGCTCTCTTCGGTACCCCTCCTCACTACGATCACCTTCGGCTCTTCGGGTGTGCGTGTTACCCTAACACCTCCGCCACCGCTTCTCACAAGCTAGCGCTCCGCTCGACTCGTTGTGTGTTCCTCTGGTACTCCCCTGACCACAAGGGGTACCGATGCTTTGACCTCACCTCTCGCCGCGTTCTGATCTCCCGACACGTCGTCTTGACGTGTCGGATTTCCCCTACTCCACCTCCTCCACACCTTCTCCTGACCCCGAGCTGGAGTCTTTGTTTCCGACTGACCCGGTGGTTCAGCCACCGTTACCTATCTGTCCTTTTCCTGCAGGTTTTCCCGGCACACCGGCACCGCTTTCGGTTATCCCTGCTGCGCCGAGTGCGGCCCCCGGATCTCCGGTCGTGCCGCGCACGGACCCAGTGTCTTCCGCTGCACCATGCGCGGCCCCGGCGCCTTCCCCTGCACCTGCGCGGTACGCTCAGCCGGTGCAGGTGTATCGGCGTCGCTCGGCGCCGACCTCGGCGCCGCAGCAGTATGCTGAGCCGGTGCAGGTGTACCGGCGTCGACACCGGCGCCGCCTCCTGCTCCGGAGGCTCCTGCGACGCCGACACCGGAGCCGTCGCCGCCGCCGCCTCCTCCGGCTCCCTCTCGAGCCGAGCCGGAGGTGTACCACACACCAGTCATCCATCGGGATCCTCGGCATATCCATCCCATGGTGACTCGGTGGATGGCGTCTCAGGCCGCGACTCTCCGCCACTGAGGGAGAGCCGTGGGTCTCGGAGAGCCGTGGGTCTCTCCGGTACCCTCCTCTGTCCGCGACGCCTTGGCGGATCCTCACTGGCGTCGCGCGATGGAAGAGGAGTACGCAACTCTTCTTGCCAACCAGACGTGGGACCTCGTGCTGCGTCCGTCTGGTTGCAATGTGGTGACTGGCAAGTGGATCTGGACGCATAAGTGTCGGGCTGATGGCACACTGGAGCGCAGAGCGCTACAAGGCTCGCTGGGTTCTCCGGGGGTTCACTTAGCGGCTTGGTGTGGACTATGATGAGACCTTCAGCCCAGTCGTGAAGCCCGCTCACGGTCCTCTTGCTTGCGCTCTCGCGCTCTTGGCCTGTGCACCAGCTGGACGTGAAGAATGCGTTTCTTCACGACACTCTGTCAGAGACTGTCTACTGCTCTCAGCCAGTGGGATTTGTGGACTCGAGTCGTCCGGATATGGTCTGCCGGCTCAACAAGTCTCTCTATGGACTGAAGCAGGCTCCTCGGGCTTGGTACTCTCGGTTCGCCACGTTCTTGCTGACATTGGGGTTCACCGAGGCCAAGTCTGACATGTGCTGAGGCGGAGTACCGGGCTGTCGCTAACGGCGTGGTGGAGGCGTCCTGGCTACGACAGCTCTTAGCGGAGCTCCACAGCCCGCTCGCCAAGAGCACGCTCGTCTACTGCGACAATGTCAGCGCCGTGTATCTCTCCACCAACCCCGTCCAGCATCAGCAGACGAAGCATGTGGAGATCGACCTACACTTCGTGCGCGACAGAGTCACCATCGGCGATGTTCGGGTACTCCATGTCCCGACTACCTTCCAGTTTGCTGACATCTTCACCAAGGGACTGCATTCCTCGACCTTCTCGGAGTTTCGCTCCAGCCTCAACGTAGCCGGTGGCTAGTTGTGGCTGGGGGGGGTATTTTCCTTTTGTACTCTCTTCTTGTCCAGTCTTGAACACCGCTGCGCCGGTAGTTCAGACTGCCCGCGCGGGGGGGGGGGGGGTGTTGGTGTATATGTGAGCCCATATAGAGGCCCATCTAGAGGCCCATGTATAGGATCTATATATCCCACCCTTCTAGTGTTTGGAGAAATACCAGCAATTATTCTCTCCATCAACCTTCATCTCCAATAATTGTACTGAGTTTTGCACACAAACCAATTAGCCCAAAGCTTAAGCTGTCAGGAAATGCTGGGCATGTGGTCATATTTCAACAGGCACCTCAGTAGATTGCATGTGTAACAGTGCAAGTATCGATGGAAGTTGATGACTGCTATAGGACAATTAAGGCCTCTTTGAATCAATTAATCTATTGCATGAGGCAATTTAATTTCTTCTATCTTCCAAGCTGTACCATCATATTATGCGTTGAGATGCTTATGTCAATCAAATGAACTTTTTTATGCTTCTTGATTGCAGCCACCATCTATAGTTACAGATGTGGACTGCACAGCATGTGATTTCAATCGTCCTGGCAAAAATTGCCTCAGAAAGCTTGAGTGGGTCTGGCGAGGAGAGACCTACATGGCAAGAAAGAAGTACGTTCTACAAATTTATGTAATCTGAAATTTGTTGAATTTTCTGATCTAATGCTATTATATCTATTATGTTTTGTAGTGATTATTATCACATTAAGAGGCAAATTGAGTCAGAGCTGATTCAATCTGGTGGTATCGCATCATCAAAGCCTTTTCTTGACCTCTCAAAACCTGAACATTTACTTAAACTAAAGGATCGTTTAAAGAAATACTGCCAAAAGGTACTGTTTTCAAACTCATGGGTAAATTCTCTTTTGGTGAGCCTTAGGTGAATTTGCTTATGTCACAATGCAGGCGCACAAAAGAGTAGTTGATAAACCAATTACAGAAGTTAGAGAAGCTGGAATATGCATGCGTGAAAATTCATTCTACGTAGACACAGTACGAAGGTCAGTCCAATGCTTACTGTATTCACATTCCTTTTTAATTTTGATAGCATAGAGATAACATTGGTTTTCAGTCTGTCTACATTCTAGGTTTTCATGTATCAAACTGCAGTTCTCTCTCCCTGAATATGCATAGCATTTGCTACTGATGATTTAGATGGCGTGCTCTAAAATATTTCTTCATTTGATAATTCCAGCTTTCGTGATAGAAGATATGAATACAAAGGTCTTAACAAAACATGGAAAGGAAAATTGGCAGAAGCTAAATCCAGTGGAAATTCTATGAAAATTCAGGAAGCGCAGGTTCAATGATGCACTATACATCATAAGACCTTGTTCATGTTTCAGGCATCTTATCTGTTTTCCTTCTCCCACTTGTCTTTTGCAGGACATGGTTGTTCTATATGATTCTTTGCAACTAGCTCACAAGTGCATATTGAATTCTTTTTATGGATATGTCATGCGCAAGTACGTAAAATTTAATCACAACATGGTTTTCATTTGTCTTCATCTAGTATATTAGCTATGTAATAATGACACACCTGTTGTGATTTAGGGGAGCAAGATGGTACTCTATGGAAATGGCTGGGGTAGTTACATATACTGGTGCGAAGATTATCCAAAATGCTCGGTTACTTGTAGAAAAAATTGGAAGGCCGCTGGAACTGGATACAGATGGCATTTGGTGTGTCTTGCCTGGTTCTTTTCCAGAGAACTTTACTTTTAAAACAAAGTGAGTAAAGTAGAGCAATCAAAATTAACTTTAAATCAAGCTGTTTCATCATAATATTATGAAACTTTTATATAGCTGCTGTAGCTAATTCAAGACTCTATAATCTGTCCCAGATATTTCTATGATTGCGGATTGCCTAAGTTGAGTGTAGTGCTTTCTTGATTGCCTTTTCATCCTTGTGGTTTCTAACCTTTGAGCATGCGCTGTTTCTTTTGTAATTTGATCAATGAGTGGAGGCATTAGGTTATCAGGAAGCGATTTAAGCATAATATCAGCATAATTCCAGAAGAAGGATTTGTTACATCGTAGAACTGAACAATTATTATGCCCTCATTCCCAAAGTAGTTGCCTTTGTTTACTGTGCAGATTTTCTCCAAGGCACAACTTTGACTACTCCTTATCAATTTATAACACTTATTGGTGATATTTCAGAGCTGGGAAGAAGCTAACGATATCTTATCCCTGTGTCATGCTTAATGTTGATGTTGCGAGAAATAACACTAATGATCAATATCAAGTAAGAAATACATGCCTTGTTCTTCTGGAAGTTCTGTATTCTTCTCATCAATGATCATAATGTCATTAATTAGTTGGTTTCTTTGTTCTACTAGACGCTGAAAGACCCAGTAAATAAGCTATATACAACACACAGTGAGTGTTCCATTGAATTTGAGGTCGATGGACCTTACAAGGCGAGTACTTTGATGTTATTAACGTTCCCCTTCTTCCTTCATCCAAATTGTTTCAACTACTCCAAAAGACTGATATATCTTACTTTTGCCAACTTTGCAACACATCTTAACATAATAGGCCATGATCCTACCTGCCTCTAAAGAGGAAGGGATTCTGATAAAGAAGAGGTATGCTGTCTTCAATGAAGATGGCACCTTGGCTGAACTTAAAGGTTTTGAGATTAAGCGTAGAGGTGAGCTGAAGCTCATTAAAGTTTTTCAGGTATATGCTTTCTTTCAGCATCAGTTATTTCACCATTCTCTTCATTGAATTTTTTACACCTGACCACAGTTATTAAGAAATGGGAACAAAAGAAGACTACATGCTCCTAGCCTCTTTCCAAATTCTTGCATTACTACCCCATTTAATTTGTTTCTTCGAGATCACCCTTCTATAATAGTAGTTACCAACAGACAAAGAGAGCAGGTCTTTTTATTCAGAGAAGAATGAATCGTTGTGTAATGCAGAATATACTTAAATGAGGTGGGGCACTTAGACATATAGCCATGCGTCTTCTTAAATCCTCAAACATCATATGCGAGGGAACATTTTTGTCCTAATAAAAGATCAAGCAGAAGAATAATGGGGCACTGTTTATGCTCCAATGGGAATACAGGGAGATAATAACTCCAGTTTTTCGAACAAAACTGTGGGGGAGTTCTACCCAGTGCCTTTTCATTTACAAAAAGGGATTAGTTATTTACAAACAGATAAAAAGGAGAAAAAAGAAACAGAAAGACCGAAGTTGGGGAACAAATTAGACAAATCTGCTTTAGCCATTGGATGATGATTTGTTTGAGGCTTTCTAGAACCTTGTGGAGTTGAAGGACTTGTTCTTTGAATTTCATTGTAGGAAAGGTAGGATGCGTATAATGTGGTCGATTGTATTGCAATGAGCCTCTTGGGCGGTATATATAGGAGTACAAGGCTTGGAGGGCAAGGCACCTCCCCTAGAGGTAAGGAAGGCTATCACGGGATTACATCAATCCTAAACTACCATATCTGGAGTTGCCTAATATACTCTAACATCCCCCCGCAGTCGTAGCGGTAGCAACACGAACGGTCAGACTGGAGAACAATGGAGATGTATCCCCCTGCAGTCGGAATGCCGGTGCGAAAGCTTTGACTGGAGACTCATGCAAATGATAGCCATTTTGTGTCGTAGTAGCCGAGGTCGAGGTGGACGTGGTCGAAGCCGTGGAGGGGGCGCGGGTCGAAGCGTCGTCGAGGTGCTCGAGTACGCAAACTCAACAGCTTCTTGCCGAAGACAGCAGCAGGACGGTGCGGCGGATGACGATGGTTTGTGACTTAGGTCACACTCAGGACAGGGGTGGCGACGACGCAGGTTGCAGCAAGTGTCGCGCTCAGATCAGGGGTGGCGACGACGTCTTCATTCAGGAACATCGGCGGCGATGTCCGCGCGAGAACGGCTGGAGGCGCGGAGGCAGATCGAGCGCCTGCTTGACGAAGACTGGCGGCGAGTGGCGCCACCGCCTGAAAAGGCGATGACACCGGTAGGGTGGCTTGATCACGAACGTCGTCGCTGCAGCCTGGAAGGCGCAGCAGCAACCTCGTCCTTCGGGAGTGTCGACAATGAACGGCGACGAACGGCAGGGCGACGCAAACCCGATAACGAATAGGAAAAAACCTAAGAAATCACAGCAGCAGGGGACCCGCGGGTACATCTCGGGTGCACGTAGCAATTGCCCGCGAATCTTTCACCTTACCTCTTCCCGTCGGTCAAAGCAGAGACAGAGGGAAAAGGGAGGAGGGCGAAAGCTCATCGGGGGCGGAGGGCCGGTGGGGAGGGGTGGCGCTCCGACGGCGCGGCGGCCCGCCACAGAAGGCAGAGAGACGGCGCGGCGGAGCAGGACCAGGCAGGGCGCCGCAGCCCGACGATGACAGCAGGCGGCGAGGTCGGGCCGCCACCCCAGCGAGTACAGCGGCGGCCGCAGGCGGCGCAGCTGGACCGGCGAGGGAGCGGCGGCGTGCGGCCGCTGGACGTGCCCTAGTGGCGCAGCGGCACGGCGCCCCCCGATCTCCTCCGCAGCCACGGGTTCGCGCGCAAGGGCAGCGACACCGCGCTCTGGGCAGCGGTGGTGACGGCGCTGGAGGAGTAGATGGGGGCACATTGCCAGATGCGTTGGTAGGGACGACGAGGACGGCGGTGCTTGCGGCGGATCCTGGCGACGACCGGCGAGGTGAGTCCCTTTGCTGCTGGTTGACGACGACGGCGGCGCGGATCAGAGGGATCCGCGACGCATCCTAGGAGGGCGCAGCCCCCGGCGGAGATCGATCTCCCCGGGGGCGGCGCGACGGCAGCGGAAGCGGCGGCGGCTAGGTCAGGATCTAAAGCCTAGGTGTTTGATACCATGTAGGAAAGGTAGGATGCGTATAATGTGGTCGATTGTATTGCAATGAGCCCCTTGGGCGGTATATATAGGAGTACAAGACTTGGAGGGAAAGGCACCTCCCCTAGAGATAAGGAAGGCTATCACGGAATTACATCAATCCTAAACTACCATATCTGGAGTTGCCTAATATACTCTAACATTCATGATTCAAAGTGACTTTAATTTTCAGAGATTTTTTTTATTCCATATTTTCCAAATCTTAATGGTGAAAATCTCCATAATGAAGGGCTGCTGGAAGTTTCCTTTTACACTGTGGATCTTTGTACATAAGTTTTCCATCAGTTGGCTAGTTTAAATTTCTTACATTTAATATGAGGAAAAATGTTTTGTTTGCAGGCTGAGGTATTTGACAAATTTCTCCATGGTTCAACGTTGGAGGAATGCTATTCTGCTGTTGCCTCTGTTGCTAACCGGTGGTTGGATCTACTGGATGTAAGTGATTTGTAGAATGAACTTTATTCTAGAAAGCCTCAACAGAAAAAACCAGTTTATGTTATCAATCCATGCAATACCTATACAATTATTTGTCTGTTACAGAATCAGGGAATTGATATTGCTGACAGTGAGTTGCTCGATTTCATATCGGAGTCAAGCACAATGAGTAAATCTTTAGTTGACTATGGGGAGCAGAAGTCATGTGCTGTAACTACAGCAAAAAGACTTGCTGAATTTCTTGGAGATTCAATGGTTAAAGACAAAGGACTACATTGCCAATATATCGTCGCTCGGGAGCCACAAGTAAGTTTTGAAGTGTTGCACTAATTAAAAATCATTTAGTTATACATATCTTTAAATTAGGATAATTCCCAGTATTATGTTCGTCATGGTATTTACCATGTCCATATATTGCTATCCCACATGTAAACTGGAGTAACATCATTGGTTCATTATCATGGAATTAGTTTTTTTCTTTCCGCAAGGATTTCGTGGCATTAGTTTGCTTCTGTAATACTTATATTTCTACCTTTCCTGTGGTTAACTTGACTTTCTTAACATATATTTAGGGCACTCCAGTGAGCGAGCGTGCTGTTCCAGTAGCTATATTTGAGACAGATCCTGGTACCATTTTACATGCTAACTGCTGCTTCTGCATCAACTATACAATTTACTTATGCTGTCGTGCAATCTATTTACCTTGCAGAGATTGCGAAGCATTATTTAAGGAAATGGTGCAGAATATCCTCTGATGCAAGCATTCGATCTATTGTTGATTGGTCCTATTACAAGCAGCGCCTAAGTTCAGCTATTCAGAAAATCATAACAATTCCTGCAGCAATGCAAAAGGTAACAGTGCAAGACATAATTATTTGTTTCCTGTTCTCTTGATTATATGTATTATTCCTGAATACTTCTTACAGATCTCAAATCCTGTTCCTCGAGTTCTTCATCCTGATTGGTTACACAAAAAGGTCAGGGAGAAAGATGATCGATTTCGGCAGCGTAAACTACGTGATATCTTCAGTCCCTTGGCTAAAGATGAGGGCATGCAGAACTTGAATGGGGCTGGAGATATGGAAGATTTATTAATGTCAAACAAGGATTTGAGAAAAAATTCTTCCCATGGTTTGGACATTGACAAAGAAAATAATCCAAATGGGGCATCAGTGGGAGCTGGTTCAAATAATAGTAAAAAACAACAAAATTCTATAACTGGGTTGAATGCTCCACTCTCTTCACAAATCCAAAATGTGGCTGCTGATGAAACAATTGATAGGAGTACTGATTATCAAGGATGGCTTGATGCTAAGAAGAGAAAATGGAAACATGTCCGTGAACAAAAAAAACGTCGGAGGTAATGCCACAGTTAAATTGTACACATCTTTAGGCACTTCTGGAAGTTAATATACTTATTTAACTGATTCTCTTCTAAATCCGGGCACTTCAGTTTGATGTTAGGCGATGGCCATTTATGACACCTAGCCCTAGCTCATAAATATGGCCATACATGAGCTTAAGTTGATATTCATATTTTCTATGCTGATGTTTGTGAAGAACCATTGTCTTTTGTAGCGTTTGCTCACCTTATAAAGCTTAAGTATGACATGCTGTTCCGTTGACCATCATGTGTTGTAGAGCTTGAGCAATTCAAAGTCACTATTCTGGTTTTGCAATAATTAGAGTCAGTATGTCTTTGTCTGCTGCATGTGAAACCAACTAGGAGGCTAGTTACCCAGCATACTTGAATCTTGACTATCTTTGAGTAAGTTTACTCATGGGCATAGGAAAACTGTGTGATCTAATGCAAAGTAGGTTACAGAAAAAGAATGAAGCCTGAACTTTTAGTAGGTTATCTTGTTACTATTTGTGGGTGTTGCAGCATATACATCTTTATTTATGTTAAATTTCTGTCTCCTATAATTGGAGTTTACCCAATTAAGCCACCAATAAAATTGTTTTTCATGAGCCCCCATGCTGCTCCCCTAGGTCTATGCAGTATGTGCTTCTATTTGGAAGGTGCACTTCAGCTTATTGAATAAGCTGAACATTAAGGTGTATATTTTGGCCTCAGCTTGCAGGCCTCCTACAGGCTATTTTTTCTAGTTCTACCTATGAGGTCATAATAGAATATGAAACTTACCTTCAGTGCGATTCAATAATAGTGGGACCAGGTTTTAGAAGTTTTTGAATTGGATGCCTTAGAATGGTTTGGCCCAGTGGAACCTTGTCTGTCTTGGAGGGTTTTTACAGACACCTAAAGTTCTTTGAGCTACCCCATAGTGTTTTAAGTTATATTCTGGAGCTATTAATGTGATGGGGGACTAAGTTAATACTCATGCAGAAGTCAAAATTTATGTCACTCTCTTCTGCTTTTGCCAGGTTGGGTGCTGCTGCCACTTTTGACGGTCCTACCAATGCATTGCTTTCTTCAAGAAATGTCAGTCAGTTACCTGGCAACAATCGGAATCGAGCTACATTTTTCCAGAAACAAGAATTGGCCCTCTTTAGATCACATTGGCAGGCATGTATCTTATGTTATGTATTATGCCCTATAGCATTTGTTTTACCATCATGTTTTTTAAAAAAAAACAATACTTCTTTGTTCACATTCATGCTTCATTCGTGCTTGTTAATTACATATATTGTGCACAACAGATAATCCAGCTTGCTTCAAGTACAACTGCTGGCCGCTTTTTTGCGTGGGTTGTGGCTGAGGGGATCATGTTCAAGATTCCTATCAACATGCCTAGAGTTTTTTATCTGAACTCAAAGGCTCCTGTCACAGAAGAGTTTCCAGGAAGGCGTGTGAAGAAGATTCTTCCACATGGACGACCTTGTTTCAATCTCATTGAGGTAAGCAAATATTAGCTGCAAAGTAACTAGGGGTTAAGTTTCTTTGGCTAATTGAACATAGTAATGGCTATGTCATTCAGGTTGTAACTACTGAAGAACAGTTCAGGGCTGAAGGCAAAAAACTTGCTGCTCATCTAGCAGAGCCAGATATTGAGGTGAGCGTTTGTTGACATGTTTATGGGATATGGTTTTGCATTGTTTCTTTGAGTTTCTTTATAACCTTGAATTACACTTAGGGAATATATGAGACAAAAATTCCACCGGAGCTCAATGCTGTTCTCCAAATTGGCTGTGTATGTAAAGTGGACAAATCTGCGAAAAAACGAAGTATACAAGATGGATGGGATCTTGCTGAGTTGCAGATGAAAACAACCACAGAGTGCTCATACCTAGAGCAAACAGTTTCATTTTTCTATTTATACCACAGGTAACCTTTATAAGCATACATGACCTATAATGGTCATCTATATGTATTACTTGATTAGCAATTTATATTGTGTGCCTACAGAAAGACTAGTTGTACCAATTGTGATTTATTAATTCAAGGCACTTGTATTACAGAGTGAGCTATTTTTACCATGTGTATTTTTTCTCCAGGTCTCCATGATTGTTTTTAGGACACTTCCTCATGACTAGAAAAACACATGTTTACAGTCTTTTAAATGTATTTATAGGAAAGCACCAGTGCTGTGCTATGCTAGATACCTGATAACCTGAATACTCTTCTTGCTTTCATGTATTATCTATAACAATTTGTACTCTTCAGCTATACATTTATTAATTTGAGACTTACATCTGCATTCTTTTATTTCCAGCTTGTCTGAAGGAAGGGCTGTATATGTATTTTACTTCCCTACATCTTTGAGAATACTTGCAGTGGTTGTCAATCCTTTCCGTAATAAAGAAATATCTCCATCATTTCTTGAAAAGCAATTTCGAGATGCTTGCCAAGCCCTCGGTTCTGTTCCTGAGAATTTCACTTTCCATGTATGAGCAAAGTCTTGAGAATTTCATGCTGTTTAGCAAACCGGATTCTGATTCTTTGTTTCCATCTTTAGGTGGACTACCAAACATCAGTTGATGCAGGTACCAAATACGTGCAAAGAATGTTACTCGAGTACAGGTATTCCATTTGCTGATTATTTCAAAAAGAGAAAAGTCTGGTTTACACCCTCAAACTATAGTAGAAGTCCAATTTTCAACCTTCAACTACAAAACTGGATAACAGGGCGTTCGAGAAAAACTGGATAACGGGGGCCATCCAGCTATCGAAATCGGACAAGTTTGGCTCTTAGGGTGGTTTCTGTCACGGTTGAGGAGAGGAAGAGAGACTGAACTATCTCATTGTATTGAGAGAGGCCCTTTGGGCATATATAGAGTACAAGAGGAGACCCCAAACCCTAGACTAAAGTACAATGACTATAATACCCTTAACACCCCCTCTCAAATGCAACGTGAATGCAATGACGTTGCATTTGGAGAGTTGACACTAAGCACTAGACTAAAAAGAAACAAGAAAAAGATACATCCAAGTCTAAAATCTTGATATCGTCGAAGCGTGCAACTCTTGAACATGTCATGTAAATGACTCCACAAGAGGGTATTGCCTTCACAAACCAGAACTTGAGCAAATACCTCGAGTCTTCACAAACCAGTACATCAACTCCTCAAACACGATCCTTGCTTTGGAGACTTGAACTTGACAATAACTTGAGATGTGTCAAACCAGCCAAACGGAGAGGAGAGAGTTCACTGCTGCAAGACGGCAGGCAGCGAGATGACATGATGATGATGACGACAAATAAATGGCCATTGATCAAGATGTGGAGCAAAACGGCTCCGAAAGGGACCAAGAGGGCAAAGGTCGCACCAACAGCGATGATGTAATTAGCTAAATCGACGGGACTTAGCTAACCGAAATAAAAATAAGATATGAGCTGATTTGACAAGGAAATGGTGGACACGCACGGCATTGACGAACTGGAGATGTGTAATTGGACTTGGATTGATAGTGACTGGGATGCTAGCAGAAGCATGCAGCTAGGATATGAAATGGCAAAATAATTTAAGCAGCAAGCAAAGCTACTAGCAGATGATATGGAACGGATGGAAAAAAAATGACACAATATAGTAGATACTAGCAGGCAGCAGCAAGCAACGAGCAAAATAGAGCAGCAATGGACTGATGATGGATGGAAACAGCAACGTGGACAGAGCAGCAGCAGCTGGATAGCAGAGCAGCACAAAAGGCAGTAACAATATGAAGTAGAACGGCAGCATGAATGATAATCCCAGAACAGAGCAGCAACACAGAACAGAGGACCGAGGCACTTGGCAAAACAGAGCATCCACAAAACAGAGCACTTGGCCGCGCGGGCGCTGTGATGGGCAGACGGAGGGACGAGCAGACGGCGGCGGCGACGGGCCGCGCCGTCTGTGAGGACGAGCCGTCCGGGCGGCGAGGAAGGGAGCCGCGACGGGGCCTGCGGATGGAGGCGGCACGAATCGGCCGGATCCGCGACGGCCGGATGACGGTGACGGGCGGAGCGGACGGCAGCCGCGCGATAGGCGCGGCGGACGGGCTCCGCACGACGGGCGTGGATGAGGGCCCGCAGCAGCGTCCGCGACGGGCGGACGGGCAGGGAGCGGCGCGGACGGCGGACGGGCGGAGATGAGGACGGACGGCTGCTGCTGCTGCTACGACGCGCCGGCGGCCGGACAGCGGCGCTGGACGGGCGCCGAGGCGGCGAATCTGCCGCAACGGGCGGCAGAGAAGACGACGGCTGCGGATCCAGATGGCGGCGGATCCAGACGGGTAGGGGCTGCTGCTCCCCTCCCGCGGCCGGATCGATGACGGGACGGAGAAGACGACGAGCTGAGCCGCGACGGCGGCGGAGGGAGGCGACGGATCCCGTCATAGGGGGGAAAAAATGGGTACGTCTGCTGCTGCTGCTGCTTCGACTCGATGACGATTTGGGTTTGGGGGTCGAATGAGATGCTGCCCCCAGGAGCAAGATCATGCTCCCAGGGGCAGCACAGCGTTGAATCGAAGGGTGGTAGGCCGGATCGAACTAAGGCTGTGATACCATGTCACGGTTGAGGAGAGGAAGAGAGACTGAACTATCTCATTGTATTGAGAGAGGCCCTTTGGGCATATATAGAGTACAAGAGGAGACCCCAAACCCTAGACTAAAGTACAATGACTATAATACCCTTAACAGTTTCAAATGTGATTTTTTATTTTAAAAAATAAAAAAATTAATTAGATCTAAAAATACAAAACCTAATTTATTTTAAATCAGAAAAATATGAAATGGGTACCATTTTTTTTTACAAAAATATAACCTATCTATTATTGATCTATTTGAACCTTATTTATTCAAAAATAATAGGCATAATTATAAGCAAACAAATACTGGGAACATGAAAAAATTGGATCTGAATAACTAAGAAGTAGAGTACCAATAGGTAGGTTACATTTTTAGAAAAAATTCCGATACTAGTTTCATATTTTTCTGATTTAAAATGAATTACTTATTAATTTTTAGTTTGAATTTGAATATTTTTAATTAAAAGAAATGAAACCACCCTAAGGGCCAAACTTGCCTGGTTTCAACAGTTGGATGACCTCCATTATCCCGTTTTTTAGTTCAAGGTTGAAAATCGGACTTTTGTGGTAGTTCGAGGGTGTAAACTGGACTTTTCCCTTTCAAAAATTAATCTTATTTGATTCTTCCTTATCGTGAGCCATGAATGCTTCATTGAATTAGTTTTTGTAATCTGTTGAATAAATAAGTGCTGCCATACTGGGCATGCTGTGCTCACGTCCAGACTTTTTGTGTGCTGTGCTGGCAAAAAAAAATTTCTTAGTTGAATGTGAATATCCTTTTTAATAGTATAAAACTGTAACAGACAGTCAAGCTACTGTAACTCTTATTATATTTCTGAAATGCTTTATAGACAACAACATCCTGGACCTGTCATAGGCGTCATAGAGTGCCCTAAACTCCAAGCTATAAAGGCAGCTGTACGAGCACTTGACGATTTCCCATGTGTAACCATTCCTAGCAATGCAAGGGACAACAACTATCAGGTATAAAATGGACAAGAGGTCTTTTTTTTGTTGTTTCTTCCTTTTCTTGTTTTGCTTACCCTGCTTGTCCAGGCTCTTGGTTGGCAAGCAACAGCTGGTCGAACAAGCATGCAGCGTTGTGCTGCATCAACCCAATGGTTCAATGAACGGATTTCACTTGCTAGATATGCTCATGTAAGAGTTTTCTGCTAGGGAATTCTATACTTCAGTAGGCTATCTCAGTTCATATGAAAATGAATTGAACACCAATGCTTTTAAACAGGTGCCATTGGGTAATTTCGAACTAGATTGGCTTCTTTTTACTGCTGATGTGTTCTTTTCAAGGGCATTGCGTGATCAACAACAGGTTTGTTCTATCTTGAATCATGAAAGTTGGCCTTTGTTGTTTGAATGACTGCATTCTAGATCCCATGCATTTGTTTGTTATTTTCTTTGTGGTGAGGTCCATATTGATACTATCTCTCTTTTATACACCATTAGGTTTTCAGTTAAGTAAATAATATGCAGCTTTCCAGTAATACCTGCATGCAAGCAAGTCATCTTTGTCATATTTAAAACTATGCCTTGCCATTGACCGTGTAGGAAGCCAATTACATTCCGTTTTTGTCTGGTCTAATATCATGTTAATTTTTAGATCGAGGATAATTCCGGCCTCAACAACTGTTCCCTAAATTATACCTATTATTCATCGACAATTTGCGACAACTCATCTGATTCCAAAGTTGGTCCTTCAATGAAACATATTATTGTCATACTGTTTCAAGGTGTGAAGGAAAAAAAATACAAACTTGGTGACTTGGCAAATTTTTGAGTAATGAATTGGCTTGTCAAATTCTACCTAAGTTGTGAATAAAATCTGTCCTGCTTCCAAACCCGTCTTGTACTGTAGTACACGTTGAAGCAATTCTACCTCAGTGGCTTGCTGAATTCAAATTCCTGAAGAAATGTTGGAAAGACCTAGTCCTTTATCTTGTTTGTCTAGCAGTAAAATTCATTAGCCCTTGCATTTATACTTTTTCTCAGTATTATATGTTGGACTGAGGATAAAAGCCCCCACCCCTCCCACTATAATACCTGGGTTTTATGGTCGGGTTGGCTAGGTGGGACGCTCTAACTTGGTATCAAAGCCGAGGTCCTGGGTTCGATCCCTCCCGGCCACGCATTTCCGCTGCGCGATTTCCCTGGCTGCGTTTGCTGAGACCGAAGTGTTGAGACCGGACAGGTGGCACAGCCCCGCGGCTCGCCCGGCTCGCACGCAGTAGGGGGAATGTTGGACTGAGGATAAAAGCCCCCACCCCTCCCACTATAATACCTGGGTTTTATGGTCGGGTTGGCTAGGTGGGACGCTCTAACTTTATATAACCACATGGAGTGGACAGAAATATAAGAAGCGCTCTTTTTTTATGCCTAAACCTGAGTACGATTGGAATAATTTGTTAACTGAGCGGTTGCTGCACTAAGCTGTGGTGAAAATTCTTGGCTTGAAACTGGCTTGTAATCTGCGGGGTCGCAGCTATCTGCGGTGTCTTTACTTTGGTTTAGATTAATGAGCTTGAAACCAGGATTTTGGGCCTGTTCTTCAAAAATACCAACATGGTATGATATGGAGCTTTGTTGTAATGCATATGTTTGTTACTGACTTGTTATATATGCTAGGTACTGTGGATATCTGATGATGGAATTCCTGATCTAGGAGGCACTTATGAAGGGGACACATGTTTTGCTGATGAAGTGAGAAGCTTTAATTTATTTCCTAATATGCATGGAATTTTACCTTTTTGGCCATCTGGCTAATATGATCTCATTTTACAGGTCATTCAGCCTGCACTTACTTATCCTGGTGCATATAGAAGGGTTTCTGTTGAGCTTAAGGTATGCTCAGTTGCTATTGACTTGGACGCCATAGAATGCAACGGATTCATTTTTCTGCTGAAAATTGGTTAATATGTACATATATTTCTTCTGCAGATCCATCATTTGGCGGTTAATTCTCTCCTAAAGAGTAGTCAACTGGATGATATGGAAGGAGGATCAATTAGTAGCTTTGGAAACGACATGCCTCCTGGTCCACATGCCACTGAGACTGACTTTGATGATGCGAGCTTATGTTTACCTGCTTTCCAGGTGCTAAAGCAACTCATTCAAAGATGCATTTCAGATGCAGTGTCATCTGGAAATGTATTTGCTGATGCAATATTGCAACATCTCTACCGCTGGCTTTGCAGGTAATAACTCGTGTATTCGTACTTGAATTGTTAGTTATCGCATTTAGTCTTACATTATGCTTTGCATGTTCTTGAATACTTATTTTTCAGCCCACGTTCGAAGCTTCATGATCCAGCTCTCCATCGTCTTCTTCATAATGTAAGCTGATTTACTTAATTGAGTCCTATTTGCAATATGGATATTGTTCCAGTATTTGCTGCTAATTGTTGACTAGTTTACAAAATATATTTTTCCAAAAAGTTGTGTTATTTCTACTAATCCAGTGTCAGTTTTTATGCTGTAAAATGGCAACATTACTACTCTATAACTTTTCTCACCCTCTCGTCTGTTTCTTTAAACTTCATCAGGTCATGAAGAAAGTCTTTGCTCTATTGTTGGCTGAGTTTCGAAAGCTGGGAGCTAATGTTATCTTTGCAAACTTTTCCAAGATTATCATAGATACTGGAAAAGTAGACTTGGCATCAGCACATGCATACTGTGATAGCTTATTAAAAACCTTACAAACAAGGTACTGTTTGACCTCTTGTTGCAAATTTGATTGGGTGATTATTTAAAGTGAAACTAAGAGTCTTTTTTTAGGGATCTTTTTGAGTGGATAGAGCTGGAACCATTGCACTTTTGGCATTCCTTATTATTCATGGATCAGGTTTGTACGTTTGTTTTTTTATCACAAATACAGATATATATGTTATTGTTTTATGTGGACCTGTTTTCACCTTTGAGGTTTCTTCTCGTTTTATGGTTTAGTATAACTATGGCGGCATTCAAGCTAAAACACAAAACGTGGATTCTTCAGATGGTGATAATGATATTGACATTGTTTCGAGCTGGAACATAGCAGAATACTTGCCGAAAGACACACAGGTCAGTTGTTTTTCCAATTACAGAGTCACACTAACATTATTAACAACTATCCTGTAAATGCAGTTCAAGTGATTTCTTTAACATTCTTCTATTTCTTTCATTTTTTTAAACCCAGGATCACTTTGTCTTAATTGTATCGGAGTTCCTATACATTCCATGGAAATTCATGAAAGAACAAGTAGCTACTCAAGCAACTATAAGGGATGATACCTTATGCACTCCATCTATAACAGTCATGGCCGCTGAGAACCTCGAGGGCCAGGTCATAGAACACCTCCGTGACAAGGTAATTGTGTTCTATGTCCATCAAGTCAACTTGGGAGTTTGGACATTTAAACATTACCAGTTTAATTTTAACCGCAATGAATGTTCTGCATAACACTATTGATGATATATTTGTATTGCATTCGAAGTTCCAAAAAGTTACTTTGATATGACATAATATTATGAATGAAGGTTGTAGTACCATGTTCTCTGGAAACACAGTTGGCACACAGTTCTATCTAATCTGACTTCAATGCTTTATTATGCAGATTAGCACTTACTTTGCAGACAAGCTTTTAAGAACTGTAAGCGATATACTTCACCATTTCAAAGGGAAAAGCAAGTTTGAGTCAGATGAATCTGCAAGTAGAGAATCTGATCCTCACACACATAAAGGCGATGCTGCATTGGAGTTCATTAAACATATTTGTGCTGTTCTTGCTCTTGATCAAAATGTTCAGCATGATATTCTGGTAAATCTTCTATTTGAAACCACTGAACTGATACTTTCTGTTTTCACTGGACAAACCTAAAGAAAAGGATGGTTTGTTAAATTTTACTGCTTCACCAACTAGTGATTGAGAATTAGGGGCCCTCCTTGTGCTATTGCAACAACTTAAGATCATTGGAACCATGTCCTTGTTCTCCCTTCGATTGAATAGCAGTACCAAATGGTCTTGTGCTGCAATCTGACTTGAAGATCAATTCCTTTTCTTTCTGAATGTTGTAGAAGAATAACCTTATATTATCACTAGGCTAGTTTGCTACACTTATAATTGTACTATTACTCCTCACCATGCAAAATATTTCTGGCAGCGAATGAGGAAGAACTTGTTGAAGTTGGTTCGTGTAAAGGAGTTTGCTCCAGAAGCACAATTCCAAGACCCATGTGCCTCATTCACTCTGCCAAATGTGATTTGCAGGTATTGTATCCGCAAACTAAAGTTTAGGAATGCTTATCAGTTGTAAGTCTTTTAACTACTTATTTTATGTTGCAATGATGCACCTCAGTTTAACAATGCTACCAAAAAACGAGATTGTGAATTAGAACCAAACAGTATTTTTGGCTGTCTGGGCAGTCCCCACCTTAACTCTCCAATTCACAAAATTTGTGCAATCTCAGCCTGAAAATGTAAACCTTGGCAGGAAATTTTTCCAAGCCATTGGTAGAATCACAAAGAATCGAACGGCTATTCCCATTTTTGCTGTTTATTTCACCAAATCTTATGAATCAGTACTATGTTGGCAGCTATTGCAATGATTGTCGGGACCTGGATCTCTGCCGCGACTCAACTCTCCAAGGTCAGGAGTGGAGGTGTGCGGTGCCACAGTGCGGGCAGCCGTACCACCGTGAGCAGATGGAGAACGCGCTCCTACAGGTAGTTCGGCAGCGGGAGAGGCTGTACCACTTGCAGGATCTGGTGTGCTTGCGCTGCAGGCAAGTGAAGGCCGCACATTTGTCTGACCAATGCTTGTGCGGAGGCTCGTTCCGGTGCAAGGAAGAATCATCATATTTCCTCAGCAAGATGCGGGTGTTCCGGGACGTTGCGGTCAGCCAAAAATTCCAGCTCCTGCAAGATTGCGTGGAATGGATCCTTGAAATCAGATGATGTGCGCTGCTAGCTCAGGTAACTAGCGCAGCTGATCACTTAGCTTGTAGCACCAACTTAGGCTAGAATAGATCTCCGAAGAGTGTACACAAATGGGTGTACAGTAGTATATCACGTTTCAGTTCTATTTTCCGGGTAGTACTGTTCAGATACTATCTGTTCATATAGTTCATATTTGAATATGTAGCAAAGGTCAAATCTTTGCTTAGTACTGTACTAGTGCTGTGCGTAGCTTGTATAATGTGACCGATATTACGTTGTAATATGCAAGTGTGGATGACGATGAATGCTTGTAACATTTTTGCCCTAAATATCTGGCAAAACAATACAAATGTCTGGGATTCGACGCACCTCTTGCTCTAAGGGTCAGGGAGTTCTACAAATCTTCTCTACTGAGGAAAAGTAAGGATTGGCATAGTTGATGTTAAAAACATATTTGCATACTTTTCATGCTAATTTAAGTTGCAAAATAAAGTGTTTCTGCTGGAGGACATTATAACAAAAATAAGCATCCCAAATTTTGCTGCCTGGGGCCCGTGCTGGTGACGTGAAACGAGATACACGCGTCGAGTGCTACCGTTCGGACGTCAGAGATGTTTGGTTTTGTAGCAAGTATTTTACACGAAGGTCCAAAAAACAAACAGAGCACGCAGCAGGTTTTGAGGGGCCTGGGTTGGTTTTGGTTTGTTCGAGTCGGCGTGCGACGTGCCATCTGACCTCACCTCGGCCGCAACTTGTCCCCGGGCCTTATTCCCCCATCGCTTTGGCTCCTTGCTCATTGGTAATTGCTAGCCCCGGGGCTGCATTATTGCGCCATTTTTATAAACTTTGTCAAGCTTCCCCCATCGCTTATGTCCTTTGTCCAACTCGCTGACATTTTTGAAACGGTAGAGAACGCTCATGCCAAGTTGAGTATTGTATTGTCGGCTTGACAATGATTTTGTGTTGGGTGTTTCGGCTTGGCTGGCGATTGCAGGTTCAGAGCATCTGACGGATTCTGACAAAGGCGTACGTGCAAGTTGCTGGTTCAGAAAACCTTTGCCTGCCGATCTCAACCGCCACGGGCCAGTGCAGGCGTGGATCAAGTTGCTTTTAGAGTAGACTTCGTGGGACGTTGACTTGGCTTACGACTTACGAGTGGTTGCTTGTGGAGGCAAAGGGGGGAATACAGCTTACAAATAAGGTAGGTTCACCAAAACCGCTTTGGCTTCGTTTTCCACTTCACCTCACACAGAGACAGTGCAGCTGGTTGTCGTGGTTAACTGCTCATCCATATCCATAGGGGGAAAATATAAATAGAAAATACTTGACAAAAAAATCACAGTAAATCCACTGAACATGTATGGTTGGACTTCCAACGAACGTGATTGGGCGAAAACAAAATGGAATGTATTACTATTTAATACGATAATATGCATCGTTAATCGATATCGACATGGAGAGAACTTGGGATTCAGTAGACGAGCAACGTAACTATATATGATTATAAGCAGCGAACAAGAGAGTAAAACTGAAAACAAGCGTTGACAACTTAGCAAAAGCAAGCAAGCAAAGCAAAGCAGGTGGACAAACTCCTGCTGTTCTGCATGCATGCGGCTGGAGCGAGACTAATACTCTGGTCTACGTACAAAGTAAAACAAAAGAAGTTGATTGACAGTGAACGGCAGGCGCGGCGACGATCGGACTTATTAGACCGTCGCCGACGCCGGCCATCGGCAAGATCACGAGCGTCCGGCGACGAGGAACCTGGCGGGGCTCATCATCTGGTACCCCTGGTGGTGCCCTCTGCTGCCGGCGGCGGCGAAGCGCCCGCAGCCCGGCGAGGCGGCGGGGTCGGCCTGCTCCATCTCCCACATGACCTCCATGAAGTCGTCGACGGCGCAGGGCAGCTCGAGCGGGCCGTCGCAGCCGGCGAAGCCGTACTCGGTCTCGGCCTCGTCCAGCAGCGCCCGGAACAGCGGGTGGTTGGCGCAGCGCGCGCGCACGCCGAAGCGCTCCTTCTCCGGGCCCACCAGCACGGTGAAGTAGCCGGCCGCCGCCCTGTCCGGGGCCGCCGCCGGCGGGCGCCTCCGGTGGGCCAGCGAGGTCCGGCACCGCTGGAGCGTCTTGGCCAGGATGTTCTTCTTCTCGCCTCCTTCTTCCTTCATATCGTTGCTAATAAAACCTACGACTGCGCACAAACTGATGAGCACGCGGAACACGACGAACCACGCGAGGCGCTAGACTACGTTCAAAGAACCTAGTAGAGATGGTGGAGCGAGCGAGCGAGCTAAGCTAGCCGCGGTCGTAGGCCTGGTGCAGACGAGACATGTCCATGGTGGCCTTTGGCGCGAGGAGGCTGTGCTTCTTGCTGTTGCTGGCGTTGCTCATGGCTCTTGGGGGACGGCAGGAGGCATCGGCGGCTCTCGATCGGGAGGACGAAACTAGCTAATAAGGGGCTGAAAGGATCGAAGCAGCAGGTAGGTAGCTCAAGTTGGCTAGGAGAACCGCAAGCAAGGGTTCGCTTCTCGTGGAGATCAGGAGGAGCCGATCGAGGAGGAGGACGGAGGGTTGTTTAGTTCAAGAATCAAGAGGCGATGTGAATGAAGTTCGTCGGGAGCTCGGATCGAAGGCTCGCGAAGCCCTTTAATCTGAGACGTGGTGAGGCCGGTCACGCTAGATATATAAGCGGGGCGGAGGAGGCCGGCCCGGGCGGAGGGGCAAGTGGCGGCGGCGTGGTCTGCCGGGGACACGTACACGGGGTGTGGTGGGCCTGCGGGGTCGGGCCGTCCCAGGCGCGACGCGACAGCGACGCGACATGCCACTGCGGGGACGGACGAATCGGATCGGCGCCATGGGCACGCACGCAACCATCAGATATTCAGATTACCGGATCGGACGCCCGCACGGTAGATATCATGCATAGTAGTTTGGCTTCTTTAGCATATCGGGGAGTGCGGACTCGCGCGTCAATGGGCAGTCGGCTTCCGGAGAGGCTCATGCGGCCGGGGCCGTCCTGGGGCCGGCGCGGCGCGCGCGCCGTCTCGATCGCCGTCGTCGGCCACATCTCCCCGCGCCGATCGAGATGCATGCGCCGTGTGCGACGAAGGCGACTAGCTCGTCTCGCCATCCCCATCCGGCCCGGCTTCAGCTGTGATGATGATCATCGTCATCCATCGGGTTCTGACCTTGAGAGTGTGCTGGGTTATTAGATGGTTTTAAAATTAAGCTCGACTCGAGCGACGCAGATAGATGCAAGTAAGCGCACGGGATTTAAACGATGGCGACATGGTTAATTATCCGCTAGCCACTAGCCAGTGTCCAGTCAACAGTTTGCGTTCTACTGTGTACCATCGTCCCACCACTGCAAGTTTGAGGTTGGATATATATAGGCGGGCGGAGTAGTGTTTCAATGCTTTGCAGAATGAAAATCCCGTTTGAAATAAGGTGCTTCTGCATTTCGTTTGGACAAGACAAGTGTATGGCAAACCATTACTTGCTGATCTACCGCTCGAACTATCATAAAAGTCTAATTTTCAACTCTCAACTACAAAATCGGATAACAAAGGGCATCCAGCTCAAAACCGGACAAAATGGATTCTTTTGGTGGTTTCAAATGTAGTTTTTTATTTTGTGAAAATTTAAAATATTCGAGTTTAAACTAAAAAATTTATAAGTAATTCATTTCAAATATATACCTATATATATTTATAAAGCAAGTAATGTTTCCACCTTAATTTTTTGGTTTGGTCTGTCTTATGTCATTGACAAGTGAGTCGTAGTTCATCTAGTATGCCAACTTTATCCATAGTAACGTATGGGCATAATTGCCTAGTTAGAAAAATACAATATAGGTGCAAACATTTTTCTAAAAATGTAAACGTATCTATTGGCACTCTACTTATCAGTTATTAATATTCATTTGTTTGTATTCCTAATTTTTTTCTTGTAGTTAGGGCTACTATCTTTTGAAAGACTAAGATTCAAAGAAAGCACCAACATATAGGTTGATTTTTTAAAAAAATAGTACCAGTTTTCATTTTTTTATTTGAAAATAATCAACTTTAATCTTTTATACAAGAATTTTATTTCTTTAAAAAATACAAAACTATCTTTGAAACAAACAAAAGGTTAAATTCGTCCAATTTTGATAGTTGGATAGCCTCTGTTATATGGTTTTGCAGTTAAAGTTGAAGCAGAACTTTGTTATAGTTTGAGAGTTTTCTCTTTTTTATTTGTGTTTGAAATACTTTCTTAAAATTACATTCCCATATCATATGAATATATGAAGTATTTATGGAGTATTATTTGGTTGTCGGCTTCTAGATCCTAATGAAACAAAATACGTCTTTCGATAAAAAGATGGATGGTTGTCGGCTTCTAGACAGGGTTTACAAAACCAACCGGTCCGGTCAAACTGCCGATCTCCGGTAGCGGTTTACCGGACCGGTTTGACCGAAAACCGGTGGAAACCGGTTGAATTCAAATCCAAATTCAAAAGCACATATATAACCGGTTCCGACCGGTTTGACCGTTTTACCGGTCCGGTCTGACCGGTTACCGGTGTTTTAATCAAAAAATCCGACGATTTAAAAGTGGTTTCCCGGTTTGACCGGTTTACCGGTCGCCATATGCGGTGGGTCTTAATGGGCCGGCCCATTTTTTCTTTTTCTTTTTTTTTTGATTTAACTTCATATGCCCGCAAACTATACTAAATGGATGATTTTTTTAGAAAATTTGACACCATTAGATTTGTCGCACCTTGAAGTATTTTTAGGAATTTTTTGGGAATTTTTCATTTTTTTGAATTCAAATTTGAATTTTGAATTTGGACCGGTTTGCTACCGGCCCAAACCGAAACCGGGCCGGACCGGTTTGACCGGTAACCAGTCAAACCGGACCGGTTCCCACCGGTTTGGTTAACCCTACTTCTGGATCCTAATGAAACAAAATACGTCTTTCGTCAAAAAGATGGAGGGTGCATGCAGTTTGTATGTTTACCGTTGCTAATAAATGATAATGTAGATGGATGTAGTGTCATATTGCCACAAACTAACATGGCCAAGTGTTTATATAAAATATGCATGTAGTACTTACAAAATGAGTATAGTAATGTATCTATGTGCACCTCGTCCACGGAACTGAGAAAATAATAGCCTCCTTATATATGTGTGTGGTGATTGGGGGGGGGCAAAGAGTGAAGAAAACTACATGTGATGGTAATTCTTATTATTATTATTATTGTTGTTGTTGTTGTTGTTGTTGTTGTTGTTGTTGTTGTTGTTGTTGTTGTTGTTGTTGTTGTTGTTATTATTATTATTTATTATCTATAAAACTGGATTTGTGTGTCTTGGCTACATATTTCTTTGTGTACCATAATATCTACCCATGCATATAATTGGTTCTCGGTGTATCGATTTTAATAAAATCTAGGCTTCAATGTATTGTATTCTATGCATATGTTACCAAAATGTGTGGTTGAAGCCCGCAAACAAAGTAACTATAGTTTTGCTTATTTTAAAGAAAGGTATCCGGTTTTGCTACCTTTAAGGCATTAACTTAGGTCTCACACATACATGACACACATGAGTGATGTGTATGTCAAGTTCCTCTGATGTCTTAGCTTACATGTTGACTAACAAAGCATATATAGCTCGGTTTCACCAACTTATATAAATATAATGTTTTTGATTAAGTCACTGATTAGGAACTTATTCTTAAACACTCCATGCAAACCCACGGCGGCTAGAAAACCGGCTGTTCGAGTACTTAGTAGATAGATAAAAAGTATTGATTTAATCTGTGTGCGTAATGATGGTTGTTATAACTAAACATTATTTCAGCAATAAGTAAACCCACATGTACTTCCATGATGGCCCCAATTAACATGCAAGAGATATTATATTGTTTTACACCATCATCATTCGTCAATATAAATAGCTGAGTTTCTAAAAAAATATTTTTCACCCAAATAAATTAAACGCCTTTATGATGATTTGATGCGCTACATTGTTTCACTCTCCAAGGCTTGGTTTGATACTTCAAAATCTCTGAGTACTAACCCTTCACTCTAGCAAAGATCCATGGATCAAGTTGTTGCTGAACCAAACCTCACTTAATCCCTCATTGCTAGTCCCGTTGTAAGGATCACCGGGGTGTCCGACCCTAGAGGGGGAAGGGGTGAATAGGATCGCTAATCGCTTTCTATCTTAGGGCTCAATCTATTTGCATGAGATAAACCTAACACGTCCTACACATGCTAGTTATGACTAAGGTTTATATATGCTACTCTCTACTTACCCCTAAAAGACTTGCAACCTATAGCCAATCCTAATCAAACTAACTAGGAAAGTAAATGCACGCAAGATAGAGTAAATACGGAAACGTAATACGGTAAGTAAAGAGGTAAGGGAGAGAATATGCAAACTCCCATGAAGACACCAAGACACACGATTTAACGTGGTTCGGTTAGGACACCAAGTCCCTCCCTACGTCCACGGCCACTTGTCCAACACGAACAAGTGTGATGCCAAATCTCTTCGCTTGATCACCGTCTTGCGTTCGCCACCAAGGCTTCCGGCAAGCAAAGGCTAAGTGGCGCCAAGTCACCAAGACTAGGCCACCGCCACTGTCTCTCTCAAAGCGTCACCAACGGCACCGTCTTCACTATTGGAGCTTCTCACCAAGAGGGGTCTCCTTCCCCGCACAAAATGTCGTTGCCTCTCCACACCAAGTCGGAGGGTCACACGACGAGTACACAAGATACTTGCCGCAGCAAGACTTCTCTCAAGGGAGCTCTCGCAAGAACTAATCCCTATTACAAGCACTAAACACTCTCACAAGTGTGCTTAAGCCTATATGATGTACAATGAAGCTCTATGGTGGTTGGAGATGTTCTTCAAGTGTTTTATGCTTCCTTAGTCTCCAGCACACTCAAATGACCCGGCCTTGGGGGTATATATAGGCAGCATAAGCAAATATAGCCGTTGGAGAAAAGCTGCCAGAAAAATACTTAACGCCGGTTAATCCGACGCACCTCCAATAGCCATCGTTGGTTCAACCGGTGATACTAAACTGTCTACCTCAAAAACTAGCCGTTACGTGTACAGGCAATCAACCGATGCTGCGTCGGTTTAACCGGTGAGTGTAGTTGTTCTGAAAACAACTCTTTGGACAACTGCACCGACGTTCACCAATATCCAATCGTCGGTTCATCCGGTGTATAGACCTTGCCTCAGCTTCTGGGTCCAATGCACCGACGTATTCAACTTTCCTAACATCGGTTCAACCGGTGATACTAAACTTCCTGGTGTGCTCCAAGTCAATGCACCGACGTATGTAATTTTCTCAGCGTCGGTTTAACCGGTGATACTAAAGTATCTTTGTCTTGATTTATTTGATTTGGATTTCTTCACCGTCTCTTCAATTCTTGTCCTTTGAACCGAAGAGGTTTCAGGGCGCTGCCCTGAGACCCGCGAGGGGCGGCTCCCCCTCGACCCCCGTCCGCTAATCGGTTAACGGAACCACCGCAGGGGCGGCCCTTCGGGCCTAGCTGCGCTTATCTTCTCTTTGTCATCACTTGAATCTAAAAGCCTGAGAATGGCCATCTTAATAATCATATTAGTCCAAGTGTTGTGTTGTGTTGTGTATATCAATCACCAAAACATTATATTAAAATATGGCATGAGATGCCATTTTCGCTACATCCGTGTTTGACTTCTTCATCCAATCTTAACATTGGTTTAGTTTTATGAATATCTATTTAAAAATCATGTCTTCACATACTTAGTTTTTTAATATTTCTTGTCTTGTTTGCAACCTTCCAGTTTTAATATCCTATCATTTTCCAAATAATCACAATTGATTGTGACAATATAACTTGATAGATGCTTCTATGCTAAATGTTAATGTGAACTTGATGTGATTGGGATAGGATGCAGTTGTGTGTCGTGATGGCGAGCTCAGTCAGACATGGATCAGGATGGATAAGAGATGAAATGAAGGTGGGTAATGCAATTGGCCGGAACCAAGTAAGAAAGTAGAATGGGTACACACCCTATTTGTGTACGAGATGATGAAGATGAGGTCGTGGCGGAGGAGTGTCACCCCATCTAGCTCGTGCAGAGCATTGGGATCCGTAGTTCCATGTGTAGCAAAGCCTTCCATCAGTGATGGTGAATTCCTATGGAGAGATTGTCCAGCCTAGTTGCACAATCGAGTCTAAGGCCAGTCTCAGTGGAGTTTCATGAGAGTTTCATGTACATTTAATTTTACTGTGTGGCAGAATATTTATGAAGGGAGAGAAAAAAAGTTTTATGGAACGTGAGAGGAGTTTCATCCCCATAAAACTCATCCGGCACGGTTAATTAGTTCTTGTCCTAGGTAATCGTGCAATGAAACCTTGCACTGAGACTGGCCTAATGCTGGCTGATGCCGTGGAGGTGGACATGTGCAAGTGCATCAAGCCGCCAGAGACACATTGAGGCCTTCTAGTCCGCATCCACCCGTCATGTGGTAGCATTCGAGCACGAGACCCCTTAGAGCAAAGGCAATAGTTACAAGCAAACTATATAATTAATTTTTTTTATTTTGTCTAGATTTAATACTCCATGCATGTGGCGCAAGATAATTTTGAAATTTTTAATTTTGCATCTAAATAAGACCCGAAACCATGGTGCTAACTTTTAGAGAAGCTTGTGAGGTCATAGGTTTTGTTGGGAGTGACAAGACAATATATCATTACCTTATTGAGACTGGAACATAAATTTATGATGCATTATGCTCTCATGAGCCTTTTTGCAACAATCAGATACTTTCTTCTTTTGAATGTGCAAATATCCATGATGTCTAGGATATTTTTCGGGTGAAATACTTACTTATTTAGTGTGTATTTGCATTTGAACTTGTTTTTTAAATATTTACTTGAATAAGCTCAACTATGTTAGAGAACTGCAACACTCTAGACTAATCTTGCATCAGCTTTCTTCCCACTAATTACAAGTTATAACGACTTTACACAAGGAGCGAATGGACTGTAACTCGGTTATGTTGTTGTGAATAAATATACTTAGCCCATCAAAATACCCACAATAAAGTGTATTTCTCCCTTCTTAATGAAAAACGTGCCCAGACACGGTCGCGAAAAAAAACAATAACGTGTATTCCGTCCGTTTCAAATATAAGTCGTTTGATTTTTTTTGACCCTAAGTTTGACCACTTATCTTATTAAAAACATTGTGCAAAACACCATTTCTTTTATTGTGGTTTGCTTTATGAATACAATTTCTCCAAGAATGACTTAAATTTAAATATATTTGTACAAATTTTTTGAATAAAACGAGTGGTTAAACTTGGAGTTAAAAAAGTCAAACGACTTATAATTTGAAACGGAAGGAGCACTGTATGGGAAGTATTAAGGCATATATAATTCACAAGAGTTATATTCTAGAGTCCATACCAGGGTTTACCTTTTCGTTTTTTTTCCGAATCCCACCATTTGCCGGAAACGAAATTTCGGCCGAAATTTTGCCGAAATTCACTAATTCCGAACGGAAAGGGACCTCAAATTCAAAAAACAAAATTTCGATGAATTCCGACCGAAATTTCGGTGATTTCGACCGAAATTCGGTGATTTTCGACCGGAAAATTATGTAATTTGTGTTTTTCCTACTGTTCTCGAGGTCAAATGAAAAACTTTTGAATACCAACTTTGTTCAGTTTTTCGAGATCTACAACTTTTGTTTTACGAACTTTTTCATTTGAGCAATGGTTTGAAAGTTATTTAATTATTTCAAAAACTACCAATTAAAAGTCTTTCATTTCATGTGACAACTTCCATTTTCTCTCTTAGGCCTCAACTGGACTTTTATTATTCTTGTTATTGCGGATATGCCTATAAATTATTACAACATAATACATCCAAAGTATATTAGAATTATTACAATCCAAAGATACAACAGAGGCAAAGGCATAGTCCATACTAAGTCCATGTAGCATATTCTCTGCATTTAAATATAACAGAGTACACCAATTGTTATACATATTCATCATCTGACAAGGAAGCTAATTTGTGTAACAATGTTAGAAATTATTTTGTTGACTGCGCATACATTGTAAAATAAGAAAACGAATCTAGTTGAAGAAGCGTTTATGTGCGTATGAAATTGAATAGGTACCTCACCAACATCATGATAAACCAAAGTCTAGTTGAAGTCGAGGGGAGAAAACAAATTTTTGCACATGAAATGACGAGTCATTCAAATTACGGTTTCAAATGTTAATTTTAGCCTAGCAAATGATCTTAGATTTGAGTGTGTTCTAGTCCTATTTGCTCAGAAGAACACCTAGTTTTTTATCATATTTTTTTCGAATTTTTTATAAATATTTTTGAATTTTTAAATTTAAAAACGAAAAATAGCGAAAAATACCGAAATTTCTCTTCCCGGTAACTAGCGAAAACGAAAAAAACACCGAAATTTCGGCAAAATTCGACCGAAAAGTTGAACCCTGGTCCATACACAATGGATCATAGTAATGTTGTTGTTGCATATGTACATATTATGAATTTGGTAACTGCCATAGATGAAAATTGAATTCTTCAAAAAAACTGCTGCTCCAAGATCTGTGTTCGAACATCGGTCGGCTGTTGTTGGATCTTCTCAACGAAGCGTCTCCACCGATGCTCGTCCCCCTCTAACTTCACCGGCGCTCGCTATGCCCGCCCCCTCCGCCGCCGCCGAACGCCTCGCCGCCCAGTGGGTCGCCGACGCCCTCGCCGCCGACGAGACCATCGACTTCTCCGTAGTAAAGGGTAAGCCCCAGGTCCTAATCGCTCACTTCGCGCCCTCGGTTCTCCTTCACTCCTTCAATCTCTCACCTAGGGTTCCTGGTGCTCCACCAGCGCTGGTGGGAGATTCATCGGAGTTCCTCGTCGGCGCCCCGGATGCTGTGCGGGAGCGGGTGGCGCTCCGGTGCCTGCAGGAACTCGCCGCCTTCGCCGTCTCGGACGAGGATGGTGCGGCGGCGGCGGCACCGTCGGGGATGCTTAGGGTTGACGCCGCCCGCTCTTGCGAGGACTTGCTGATTGAGCTCACCGGGCAGGTATTTAGTGTGTATGCAACCATCAGCATTCTCAGTTGTGGGTCGTTCTGACTTCTGATTTACCTATCCCTGTTGTCAAATACTATCAATGTTTTTCTCAGTAGATGCCATCCTTCTCGAAAAATTCGAAGGAACTTAGATAATCATTTGTAGCTGCTTGGTTTCTGGTCATGTGGATTAGTTGACTCCGTCATTTTGGAAATGAGGAGCCTAGATAAAATGCATAGCCCCTTGCTTTCTTATTCGGTTGAAATTGTCCTGGTTTAGTTGTCACTGGTAGAATCATAGTGAGAGAACAGTTGGGGTTGAGTGGCTGTGTTTTTTTTTGGTGTGTGTGTAAAAGAAACCCACAAGAAACTCGTTGGGGCGTAACCCTCTTAGCGACGCGCTACATCGGAACCCGGGTGTGGTGATAAATGGGCAAGGGCCGGGTCGCCATCCCCCCAAGGGCGCGTCGTATCATGACCTGGGTATAATGATAAGTGAGCAAGGGTCGGGTCGTCACCTGAATGGCGCGCTACATCTACGCCCGGGTGTAGTGAAAAATGAGCAAGGGTCTTCGCACTTCCCTCGACGGGTGCGAAGGGTAAGGAAGTTAGCCGAGCCAACTAGGATTCGTATAGGTAGCTGGAACGTAGGGTCCCTAACGGGTAAGTTGCGAGAGCTAGTTGATGTAGCAATTAGGAGGCGTGTAAATATTCTATGCGTTCAAGAGGCTAAATGGAAGGGCCAGAAGGCGAAGGAAGTTGAGGATACTGGATTCAAGCTTTGGTACACGGGAGCAACTCCGGGTAGGAATGGTGTAGGCATCTTGATTGATAGGAGCCTTAAGGATGGAGTCGTAGAGGTTAGAAGGCAAGGCGACCGGATTATCCTAATCCGGTTGGTAGTTGGAGATTCGGTTTTGAATGTGATCAGTGACTATGCCCCTCAGGTAGGCCTTAGTGAGAGCACCAAGATGCAGTTCTGGGAAGATCTAGATAGCATGATTAGTACCGTGCCTACCAGCGAGAAACTCTTCATAGGAGATCTCAACGGCCATGTGGGTGCGACTAATGTAGGGTTCGAGCGAGTGCACGGGGGTTTTGGGTATGGTAGCAGGAGTCAAGAGGGGGAGGATGTGTTGAACTTCGCGTTAGCCTACGACTTGTTGATAGCGAATTCCGTGTTTAAGAAGAGGGAATCCCATCTTGTGACGTTTTGTAGTGGACAACACTCGAGCCAGATCGACTTTATCCTTACTAGGAGGGAGGATAGACGTGATTGCTTAGATTGTAAGGTGATACCTGGGGAGTGTGTTGTCCCTCAACACAAGCTTGTGGTGGCGGACTTTCGTCTTCGGGTACGTGTCCACCGGGACAAATGTGCCAAGATTGCGAGAACAAAGTGGTGGAAGCTTAGAGGGGAAGCGGCACAAGCGTTTAAGGAAAGAATGCTAGGTGAGGGGCCTTGGGAAGAAGGAGAAGACGCAGATGACATGTGGCTAAAGATGGCAACATGTGTTCGGAAGGTGGCCTCAGAGGTGTTTGGCGTGAGTAGGGGAGGCAAACAGGAGGGGAAGGACACCTGGTGGTGGAACGACGAGGTGCAAATGGCTATTAAGGAGAAGAAGGAGTGTTTCAAGCGCCTTCATCTTGACAAGAGTGCAGCCAACATTGAGGGCTATAAATTAGCGAAGAAGGTTGCAAAGCGAGCTGTGAGTGTAGCAAAGGGTAAGGCGTATGATGACCTGTATCAGCGGCTAGGCACGAAAGAAGGGGAGAAGGACATTTATAGGATGGCTAGGATCCGCGAGCGGAAGACAAGGGACATCAACCAAATCAAATGCATTAAGGATGGGACAGATCGACTGCTAGTGAAGGACGAGGAGATCAGGGATAGATGGAGAGAGTACTTCGACAAGTTGTTTAATGGGGAGTGTGAGAGCCCTACCCTTGACTTAGATGACTCTTTTGACGATACAAACAGACGTTTTGTGAGGAGAATTCAGGAGGTAGAGATTGGGGAGGCTTTGAAGAGAATGAAGAGAGGTAAAGCGATGGGCCCTGATGGTATTCCCATTGAGGTGTGGAGATGCCTAGGAGATAGAGCAATAGTATGGTTAACTAAGCTTTTTAATCTCATTTTTCGGTCAAAAAGATGCCGGAAGAATGGAGGAGAAGTATATTAGTACCTATCTTCAAAAATAAGGGCGATGTTCAAAGTTGTACTAACTACCGTGGGATTAAGCTGATGAGCCATACGATGAAGCTTTGGGAGAGGGTTATCGAGCATCGCCTAAGAAGAGTGACAAGTGTGACCCAAAACCAATTTGGGTTCATGCCTGGAAGGTCAACCATGGAGGCGATTTTCTTAATACGACAATTGATGGAGAGATATAGGGAGCAGAAGAAGGACTTGCACATGGTCTTCATTGACCTTGAGAAGGCATATGACAAAGTACCGAGAAATGTCATGTGGTGGGTTTTGGAGAAGCACAAAGTCCCAACTAAGTACATTACCCTCATTAAGGATATGTACAAGGATGCGACGACGTTTGTCCGGACATGTGATGGCAACACCACGGACTTCCCTATTAACATAGGCCTACACCAGGGGTCAGTATTGAGCCCTTATTTATTTGCTTTAGTGATGGATGAGGTCACAAGGGATATACAAGGTGAGATCCCTTGGTGTATGCTTTTTGCTGATGATGTGGTGCTAGTTGACGAGAGTAGGGCAGGGGTTAATAGAAAGTTGAGCTGTGGAGACGCACGTTAGAGTCGAAAGTGTTCAGACTTAGTAGGACCAAGACCGAGTACATGATGTGCGATTTCAGCGCGACTAGGCATGAGGGGGGAGACGTTAGTCTAGATGGGCAAGTGGTGGCCCAGAAGGATACTTTTCGGTATTTAGGATCGGTGCTACAAAAGGATGGCGACATTGATGAAGATGTTAGGCATAGAATTTCAGCTGGCTGGTTGAAATGGCGGTAAGCTTCTGGCATCCTTTGTGACAAGAGGGTGCCACAAAAGCTAAAAGGCAAATTCTATAGGACAGCAATTCGTCCGGCGATGTTATACGGTGCTGAATGTTGGCCTACAAAAAGGCGACATGTGCAGCAACTGAGTGTAGCAGAGATACGGATATTGCGGTGGTTTTGCGGGCACACAAGGAGGGATAGAGTTCGGAACGAAGTTATTCGGGATAGGGTCGGGGTGGCACCAATTGAGGAGAAACTTATTCAGCATCGGCTGAGATGGTTTGGATATGTCCAACGAAGGCCTCCTGAGGCGCCGGTGCGTAATGGGGTTCTTGAGCGGGTCGATAATGTAAAGAGGGGTAGAGGTAGACCTAAACTGACGTGGGATGAGTTGGTTAAGAGAGACCTTAATGATTGGAATATCTCTAAAGAGATAGCTTTGGATAGGAGCGCTTGGAGACTAGCTATCAATGTGCCTGAACCTTGAACTTATTTCTTTCGGGTTTCATCTCTAGCCTACCCCAACTTGCTTGGGAAAAAAGGCTATGTTGTTGTTTGTTTGTGTGTGTGTAAAAGAATATCTGAACAGAGCATCCTGTTGGAAGGTTAATCCAAATCTTAAACATTGACTGTATGTGCACTTTAAGCTAAACTGAGTGATCTTATGGTGTGTAATCATTTTCATTTTGTTCGTCATTGTGGTGCTAGTTAGATTGAAATGTTATTCAAATTGGGGAGCATACTTTTATCTACCAATTCAAATTCATTTAAGTTTTGAAGCATTCTTTTGATTTCCAATAACTATAGAGCAGCTGCTGCATTTAATAATTGGTGATGACTGACAGAGTTCTCAGTACAACAGTAGATTCTTTTCACGAATGGCTTTCTATCGTATTTATTTTCTGTATTTCTTGTGGTAGTTATTGCATTGTACTAGTTATTATGCAATTTGTCCCTATGGGCTGCGGTCAACTGCGGTGCAACTCCAAGAGGAAAATATTGCATATTGTTGTGGACAAATATATTTACTTACCAACTTATCCAATTATTACTGTGAAATATGAATGCTAAATCTCTAACAGACGACTCAGTATTGGTATGTAAGAAAATAGTCTCTATATTTAGTAAAAGAAAAGAATCTTTTGAGCTATTGTGCTCTACATTGAGAATTTGGTTCAAATCGACAGCTACCCTAACTAGATAAGTGGTCAAATATGCTATCTTGCTCCTGCTAAGACCATAGTTATTGAAACCGGACTGGCCTAGTAGTTCGACCGGTAAAACCAGGAACCAGAGCCAAGCCCACCTGTTGGCGTTAAGTGTTAACTAATCAGTTTTCTTAAGGAATTGGAGTTGGGCCACGTTTTGGTACCGAGTTGTGCCGCCTGCTAACTCATGGGCCTTGGAGGGAAAGTCATATAAAATATAAATAAAAGAACTGGGATTGAGAAAATGGGTGACACGGTTATTTGAACCCTGGTCTTGGGGTTGGGAGGCCGTTACTCTTAAATACCAACATTTATTGTCGTGATAATATATGACATTTACAAAAATAAGTATGTTTTGAACCGGCGGTTCTACGTTTGGTTGGCCGGGGAATTGTGAACAGACAACCTCACCAGTTCAATGACCAGTCCAGTCTCAATGATGTGGTCAAGAGTATCCAATTGGTTGCAACCTTGGAACCAATTATTCCATTAATTCTGTGGAAGCTGTGACATGCTTTGCCATTTGCCTACTGATTAAATGGCTGTGAGATTCAAATGACTACTGCATTGCCTTACAGATAAGTTGTTTGAATGCTCTATTTTGTGCTGAAGACTAATATGTTATCTTATATGCCATTCTTCACATAAGCATGCACACATAGCTAATGCGAAAATTTATAAGTATGCACCTAGTGTTTATTGGTGCTTCTAAATGATTAAGTGTAGCTTGCTTATCAGTTGTTGAAATGATCTTCGTGTATTTTTCAGTTTTGTTTGTTTCCTTCCAAAAATAAGACATGTTGCAGTTTGGTTATCATCAATTTATTTCCAGATTCAGGTTTGTTTTATATGAGCATAAAATTTGCAGGTTGGAAGCTCAATAAGTTTTGAAAAGGACAGAATTCTGCCTTTTAGACAAGATATTAAGGACTTTATTTGTATCAAGAAACCTACACTGCCAGGAACTTCTTTGGAGTTGGTAAGTTAAAAGGCTATTTTCAAATGGAAAGTTGAAGTTCTCAAAATGTACCAAGCTGCCTGTTTTATATGTAGCTCCGAGAAGTTGATCCAGAGATTCAATCTGTGGTTGCACCATCCCCAGTAGATCAGACTGGCTTCAAGAAACATGACAACAATCAGTCCCTGTGCAATGTCAACCATCTCCACTCAAATGTAGATAAGCCTAGGCCCCCTACAGTCAATACTGAGCTTCAGCCTGAAAATTTAACACATGTAGATAACGAAACTGAAATAGGTGATTTGCAGCAGTGTCCAATCAAACCAACTGTTGATTTTGACCAACCATGTGCATCAGACATCAGGTTCTACAATCAACCACAAGAAGATGCTATAAATGCTGCTCGTGTCGGTGCAAGAACCACAGAAAAGGATCTTTCTAATGTGGATAGTGACATGTCAGTAGCTGCTCTATCTGCTGATGTACCTGCGTCAGCTTGCTCCAATGCGACTTCGCAGGGCAACATTGTGGAACCCTTGTCAAAGAAGGATATGGTAGATAAAGCTACCGTGGTTCAACCGCAGCCTTGTAAAGGGAAATCATCAAATCCAAATGTTGATGGCACCTGTGATCAATCATTGAAGGATCCCAGCCATGAAAACCAAACTGTGCAGGCTACAATGTCTCCAGCTTTTGACAGAACCAATGATGTTTTACCAACCAATACATCTGAAGCAAGCCACTTGGTAAACCAGAATCTGGATGGCAGTGCCAGCATTCCACCTGTAGAAAAGGATCCTGTTCATGAGGAATTGACTCTGCGAGCTAGCGGTATACCTTCTGTAACCTGCAATGGTGCTATGCAAGAAGACAAATCTGGGACTAACCACCCATCTACAGAGCATACTACAATGTTTGAAGAGCAGATTGGTACCAAGTCTCAACTGGAAGTTAGTTGTGCTGACAAAAACAAGCACACTCTATATGATGATGGCACCATGTTGGAAAAGAATACGGTCTGTGGTGGGGCGAATGTGCAGAATGCTCCAGAGCCTCTTAGCTGCAATGTAACCTTGCATGATAAAATTTCAGAAGCCAACTCTTTATCAGAGCAGAATATTGAAACAAACACAACTGAAGTTCAGGAACGTAGTTGCAGTATATCTGTTCCAAACTCTTCTCATGATGGGGACAGAAAAAGAGCTAAACAAGATTCAAAGAAGCAAAGTGTTGGGAAAACTGTGGCAGAAACATCCCATGTCCATAACGCAGATGATAGTTACAGTGGATTTGCTGCTGCTCGTCTGCTGTCAATGACTGGAAAAATGCCATTCTGTAGTCAGGTTCATGAAGCCAATGATTGCCTTGGGGTCTCCCAAGAACAAGATTTATGCATAAAATGTGGTACAGATGGTCAGCTGCTGCAATGCTGCAGCTGCCTTTTATCTGCTCATGAGAGCTGTTTTGGTTCTTCAGTGACATTTGAAGATTCTGGACAGTTATATTGCCCAGTATGCATCTGTACTAAAGCCACTGAAGCATACCAAAAAGCAAAGAAAACATATATTGAAGCTAGGAAGAATCTAGTTGCTTTCCTTGGCACAGAGCATATGTTCAAGCATCAGGATGAGCAGCAAACCAACAGTGTGGATCAATTGAATGTGCGAAATTCATCAAAAAGGCAAAAAAGCTGCAGCCAAACCAAAGATGATGACCTTGCTAATCAGGGCGAAGAGTCTGATCGGCAGAGGAAGAAACAGAAAATAAATGCTGCAAGTGATGCATGTAATGGGGTAGTCATTGAAAAGGCATCTTCTGTTCGGAATTCTGATGTGACACTCATGAATAAACATTCTGTGCTCCAGAACAATAGCAAACCTCATAATTCTGAGAAAGACCATCATGTGGAAAACACAGAAGTTTGTGAAGATGCTGGCAATGGCCACTCATCTCATGAGAGAAGAAATTCATCTCAGAACAGATGCACTCCTGCTGCAAATCCGGAAGTTGAGGCTGACAAAGAGGATATCCCTACAAATTCTCACCAATCCGAAGATTCTGATGAAATAGAAGCTTCATCCTCAAATGACTCTGGCAAGCGATCCTCACCCCCTTGGCGTACTATGAAGCATCACAAAGCAAAACTACAAGAAAGGGAAGCAACTGCAGCTAGTAATTCTAGAAAAACATTTGGGCAGCAGGATCAACACATGCCTTCACCGTCAGGGAAAAGAAAATATGCATATCCACCCAAGCGTTAGTAAGTATTTGAATGGAGCTTTATTAGCACTTCTTTCCTTATTTTATATGCACTTACTGCTTTATTCGTTTTTCTTGTTTGACTTAAGGGAAAATATTAGCGCAATATGTGATTAGTTTAAAGTCAAATAACATTAAGGCCACTGATTTATATATGCTATAAATAAACCACTCTAGCTGGCATATATGGTAGATAAGGCTCTGCCATAGATGTTTAGTTCCAGCGCTTATGGTTAAATAGTTTCCAATATTTGGCATTCTTAGTTTAGCCTTCTTAATTAATATTATGAATGAGAATAACATTCTGCAGATCAGAAAATTATTTTGGCTTGTATGTCTTAAGCTTTCTGATATCATCATGATGATATGTAGTCTTTTCAGTGTTCACGAGTGATTTCACATTCATGACACCATCAACAGGAGTAGTTTTTGCAAATCACCCTTCATTTTAGTGAAGTAACTGAGGAGTTTTTGTGAATTTATCATTCATTGAAATAAAAAATGAAATGTTGCTTATGCTACTGAAGTTTGGTAGACTTAATTGCTTATGTAGCCAATGCAACTTTTTCTTAATCACTAAGTTGCTATTACCCCTCTTTGTGTGTCAATGACCGTTTAAATTTATCCTGCTCACATGATGAAGTATTGAATTTAACTAATTTGGAGTACCAGTGTTTATTGCCATTTTCCTTAATAGCCCATTTATTATGAAAAATCAAACATTTGAAATTGCACCATTTTATGGTTTCTGCTTTATACCCAATAATCAAGCATATCCATCTGGCAGTTCCAATCCTGTTGCACCCACTGGAAGGCGCACGAAGCTCTGTTGGACAGAAGAGGAAGAAGCAGCTTTAAGGGTAACCGTTCTTTCTTTATGAATTTTCCATTACATCTGCTGCTTGGTTGGCTTAGATATTTACAATACGCACTGTGTTATCCAGGAAGCAATGGAAAAATTCACCCCACGGGACAACGGGGCTATTCCATGGGTTCAGATACTAGAACAAGGCAGGAATGTGTTTCACAAGACACGCCTCCCTTGTGATCTGAGGGTCAAGTGGAGGAACATGAAGAAGAAAGCAGGCTCCTGACGCTAACCATTTCACGCCTAATGCTACCATCGTACCATGTCAGTCTAACCCTTTCTCACCTCTGAGCATCCTCATGACCTCATGTAAATGTTTTGTGCTATCTTCTCGCACAAGTAGGACCTACAAAGTTCAGTCTGATGTCTTATGTAGTAGCTTTCAATCATTAGGAAACTATAAGGGCGTTTGGTTTCTCTGCTGTGAAGGTCGTCGGGGTATGTAAAGGACCTGTATTATTTTTCCAACATCTCCATTGTACATTTTCATCCGCCGGTTTCGGATGAGTACAGTACGGGACCGAATTTTCCCTGTAGGCTGTAGCTACAATATGCGATTGTAGCTTGAGTTTTTTTTTCATTTTGAGCATATTTGATGGTCTATTCTGAAGGAAATTATGCATTTCGTCATGCCGGTATAGTGAAGGCCATGGTCTACAAAAAAAACCCACCGCAGTTGTGCACGTGACATTATTTTCGTCATGCCCGCTTCCAAACTGTATGAACCCTAAACTCCTATCGAGCGTTAAGACCTCAAGAAGGGCGGTTTGAACAGGCATAAACACTAATTTAGTAAATGGAAACGCAAGACAATATTTCCTTTTAGAAAATCTTATCTATCAAGCATGAATAAGGCCATGTTTAGTTTCCAAAGATTTTCCTACAGTATCTATCACATCGAATCTTCGGATATATGCATGGAGTGTTAAATGTAGTTGAAAAAATAACTAATTATACAGTTTAACTGTAAATGACAAAATGAATTTAATTAGTCCATGATTGGATATTATTGTTAAATTACAACGAAAGTGCTACAATATCAAAATTCAAAATTTTTTGCGAACTAAACAAGGCCTAATTCTTTTAGTCGAATGATCTTCAAATTTACTTCAAACGCACGTTCAGGTTCACCAAGTTTTCTAGTAAACACAAAGTAGTTGTAGAAAACATTTCACTTTCGTTCAAAAAAAAGAAAAGAAAACAGTTCACTTCCAACCCGAAAACAAAATTTTCACTGCACCTTCACCGTCGGCCTTTCCCTCCAACCCGTCCCGCCAAAACTGAGAACATTTCCTTTCCCTCGTCTTCGTCTCTTATCCCCCGGCCAAAAACCCCGCCAAAGCCCATAAAACTCCCCCTTCCCTCCAAATCCCCAACTCCCAACTCCTCATTTCCCTCCACCATCGCCTCCCAACCGCGCTCCAATCCTCTTCGGCTCTTCGCCGGAATCTACTTTCGTATCCTCACCGCCGACAGGTCGCTATGGCGTGCGAGGATCCCGACCACCGCGGCCCGCCGGAGCGGTCCTCCGACCAGCCCGCCCTCTTCGATGACGACATGGCCGCCTTCGGCGCCGTCCTCGGCGCGGACCTCCCTTTGGCCGCGGCGGTCGACGCGCTCACCCGCTGCAGCGGCGACACCGAGCGGCCCATCAAATGGCTCCCGGACAATGCCGCCGACCGCGATGGCGGCGACGTCGAGCCGGAGAAAGGTCCTGCTGGTGTTGCCGCTCCGGTGCCTGCTCCGAGGGGCGTCACTGCGGAGCGCGGCGGTGCCGGCGGCGCTCTCCCCGCGCGGCCGCCGCCTCCGGTGAAGGTTGAAGCCGTGGCCGGGGTCAGGGTTGAGGTCAAGACGGAGCCAATCGATGCCGACGAGGTGAAGGTGAAGATTGAAGCTCCCGAAGAGGTGAGGGGAAGATGAAGGTTGAAGCTCCCGGCGAGGCCGAGGTCAAGGTGAAGATGGAGGTTGAAGCTCCCGGCGAGGCCGAGGTCAAGGTGAAGATGGAGGTTGAAGCTCCCGGCGAGGCCGAGGTCAAGCAGGAGGATGAGGCCGATGTCAAGGAAGAGGAGCCGCGCGGTTCGCCCATCAAAGGTCAGGTTTTTTCACCGCGCCGTGTGAAGGAGGATGAGAGTGACTGCAGCGAAGCCGAGGTGGAGGTGGTGGAACCCTCGGCGAGGTCCAAGAAGAGGCCCCACGAAGACGACGGCGTGGTCTTCATCGACCTGACGACGTCCCACCCGGCGCCGTACCTCAACCCGAAGCCCATCCGCGCGATGCCGCCGCCGGGGGCCATCCCGAAGAACGAGTGGAGGATGGTGGTGGCGTCGCCACCGGCGGAGCTGGACGAGTACCCACCGGACCGCCGCGAGTGGTGCTTCTTCAAGAAGTCGTATGCCACCGGGCTGTCGACGTGCCGCGGGAGGAAGCTGCTCGACGGCGGCGAGGTCGTCCACTTCGCGTTCCCGTCGCACGACAGGCTCCGTGGCGGGATCAGGATGTCGTACAGGCAGGAGGCTGCTCTGATGGAGATCGTGCGCTTCTCGACCAACCGATCTGGAGAGGTTAGTTCTTGCAAATTTACTCGCAACCACTTCTCTTATGATGCACATCGGCACATCGCTGCATATCTAGAGGAGATCGGTGTATCTGTGCAGAGTTAGTGCCTCAATTTTTCGATTGTTGGTGGTTGTTAATTGTAGATTGGGAAGCTGTCTCCCGTGTGGGCAAAGTGCCTTGCCCCGCTGGTAAATTCTTCCACGATCAAGGTCCAGGGGAAGATTGTGTTTCCGATGATGGAGCTGAGGCTGATGCAGGAAGTTTTGCTGTATGTCAGGTAATGAGCGGAATTGGACGTTCATCTGGGCTTGCTGTCTGATTTGTTACTTGAGTCCTCCATTGCGCCACTGTGTTGTCCTGCCTGATGCTGAATTTGTTGGCTTCTGCAGCTTCTACGTCCACCGCTCATCCATGTGCCTGATTGCTCCTGAAAACGCTCACCATCCAGACAATCCTCTTCGCGGCCTGTTCAAGTTGCTCCGGAGATTCGGCGTACCTGAAGTCTGAAGCCCCTGTGCCCAGTCGACATCGATGGCCGCGCTTGGAAAGGAAGGGCAAGTTTGCCATAAGTTTTAGGAACTCGCTAGGAATAGAGTAGTAGTGCATCGGTTCACCGTGCTGGCTAATTTTGCTCTAATCTTGCCGCACGGCATGGCTTCTAAGCGTTCTTGTATCTATGCCGCCCCCAGTTAACTCTGATTTCTACTCCTAGCTCTGCTAGGCTAATGGTGTCGTCCCGTGTTGAAACTTGAAATGTTGAGCTTGAGCGATGGTGTCGGGTTCATTGTTTTCAAACATCATGCACTTGACTGGCTTATTCTGAACATGGAACAACGATGTGACGATCAGTCCCGAAAACAAGTTCTGCCCCTACTTGCATTTGTTTGCTGCCCTCCCTTGCACATACAAAGCTAAACTGTACATACAAATTGCCTGAAACCCTGTAATAAGTCTGTAATGTACAGCTAACTTTTTTGTTTCAAAAAAAATGTACAGCTAACTTTTAGCTGTAGGCTGTTTGCAATCTGAATATTGATTAGAGTAGACAACTACCATATCAATCGTTGATCACAAAAATCTCTACAATTTGGATTATCTAAATCTGTTTCGGCGCCGATTCGAATTGTTGACCACCATTTAAATATCGGCATTTGATTATCAGATTATCTAACTCTGTTCCCACACTAATTCCATGTGGTGCCTGCCATTTGAAAAAATATTTATATTTGTATCTGCATCCTTATAATATCACTTGAATTCCAAATCCGACCCAAAGAAAACTATGGATTAGGATCGAGAGCGGTTTGTTTGATCTGATCCATTTTCATCCCTACTCCGACCCAAAAATTCAAGATTGGAGTTTTGGATCTTGTGTCTCCATTCCACAAATTCCTTTAGTGTTTTTCCTCGAAGAATCAATCTTGCCAAAATTTGTAGGATGCATGATGCATCAAACGGAACGGATTTGCGAGGGGAAAAAAGAAGAAATCCTGAGAGGCTCTACCTCGTGGCCCACTTGCAGAGACTGATGTCAGTCAGACCCACTAGGCCACTACCCCTTCGCTGTATTGGTGTGGTTCCTTCCACGGAGCCGAAGGCGAGCCGCCGCCGCATCCGGGGTGTGTGTTATCGCCGATTAGCCTGAGATGGCGGCGCCACCGGGAGGAGCTGGGATCGTGTGGCAGACGCCGGCCAACCCGCCCGAGCCGCAAGACTACGTCATCCGCAACGGCAAGTAACCGCAGCCTCCTCTCCTCTTCTTCCATGGCGCCGCGCCGTGCGGGAGTCCCCGGCACTAAAACCCTAACCCCTCCCTCCCTTGCTGACGATTTCTCAATCCCCTCTGCAGGTCGGCGCTACGTGAGGCCTTACTACTTCGAGTTTATCTCCCATGTAATTCCGAACCGCCACTTCCTGTACTTAGCTATGCCAATGTGAGGACATCAGGTGCTGTAGTTGTGGATATGCTCTCCAACCAAAATAATGGGACTATATAATGGTTCATACCATCACACACATGCAATTCCTAAAGTTCAGTGTTCGGTTTTCATCAAGATCTAATATTCTATCAATTGTGAGTTGTGACAAAAGTTTTACTTCACTCGGTGTCTGTGCTTGTTTCTGTTCTTAAGAAATGCTGGTTTAGTTTGCTGTGCTCCAATGATAGATAAAAGCAGAGATGCATTACTTTCTCTGTGGATCTAAGCATTTTGTCAAATTTCTGATCCATTCATTTGGTTTTGCAGGTGAAAAACAGATGGGCTGGAAAGACCATTGTTGACCTCTTCACTGATGAGTTCAAAGGGCGGTCTCGTGAATACTATGTATGATTCATGCCATTATAACCTTTGGAGTTTACATATCATATCACATAGTTTCATTACACTTATTTATCCTTACATCATAAGTGATTTGAGTACATTCATAAGTGGTTTGCTACTGAATGCCATTTCTTAAATTCTGCATATCCATCCATGATTTAACCTTTGTTCACATTTTGAGAGACCGTTCTATTCTTATTACTCCAGTAACAATTGCATTGCTGCATCTAAGCGAAAGGTGAAATTGCTAGGTTCGTGCAGTGAAGTGTGGGAGGCTTCAGGTGGATGGCCAAATGGTTCACAAAGACTATATCGTGAAATCATCACAAAAGATAAGCCACTTCCTGCACAGGTCGGTCATTTTAGTCGATTTTGAAATTACTGCCCACACTGGAAAATGTGTGATAATTTGGCCTAAAAAAGATTCAACATAGATTGCTGCATAGAAAAATGGTCAAAAAAATCAGGAGCAGCCTAAATACAAATTAGTGCACATTATATCCTTTACATGCTTGTACCATAAAAATGCCAAGTAAATCGACAAATAGCTAACAGATGTTTTGGTAATGGCGTAATGTCTTAATTTTCTCTTGGGATCATTTAGATAAATGATAATCGACATAAAGTGTTTGTTATACTTTATGAAAGTCTAATGACAACTTAGTTAATGATTATGTTTAGTTTTACGTCATGTCCCATCTTACCTTTATGTAGTTCTCTTGTCAAGCACATGCTTCCAGTTGCACTGTTTCCTGATTTGATGGAAATGTGTAATGGTGATGGATATTTTGGGGTAACTAGGCCTTATGCTTTGCCAAGAGCTTGAGAGATTGAGGGAGACTAGAATTGTTTCTTCATTGTTCATTTCTTAATTAGATTGATACATCTCCTCTCATTATATAGAGAGGGTTACTTGACCTGTAAGCAAGGCTTACTTGACCCCTAAGTAATATCCTAACCTAATCAATCTATCTTATTCCTTTCCTAACAAACCAAATCCATCTAATCTAATTTGACGGGTACTGTTCACGTGGTACTGTTCCGCGTGGGCCCTTGGGCTGGCTCCGCCTGCCATCTCGGTGGCAGCCTGCTGGCTGCCCATGACATCTCCCCCGCCCTTGGAGACCCAGCTCGCCCTCGAGCTGGATAGTTACTGGTCGAGGAAGGAGCCGACAGCGTCCTGGATCCCATGGGAAGAGACGAGCAGCCAGCTGGTCGCCCTAGTGGTTGCTGTGGCCTGAGCCCCTTGAACCAGGGAAGAATGCCCACGCTGAAAGCTGAAAGCTCTTGCGGCAAGGCAGCGACCTGTCCTTGCGAGTCACTGGTGGGTGCGGTGAGGGAGTTGATGAGCTTGGCCAAATCAGTCATGGTGGGTGTTGTCCGTGGCGACGAATTGGAGACAGCAGAAGGGGTGGTCGGCGCGGCGGCGGCTGGAGTGGTCGGCGCGACGAAGAGGGTGGTCGGCGCGACGAAGAGGGTTGCCGGCGGCGGCGGTAGGTGGAGATGGTGAGTGGGAGCGAGTAGGGTAGGTTGGATTGCTGCACGCTGCTTCCTTTTGGCGTGGCTCGCCAAGAATCCTCGCGCTGCCGCCTGTAGCCGCACCGCAGCAAAGCGTTCACGGCCGGACTTCTCCAGAGATTGCATCCGCCGGCGTGACAGGAATCCCCGTGCTGCTGCCTGAAGGCGTACTGCCACGAGGCGTTCACGGTCCTCCTTATCCTTCGCCTGGAAACGCGCCCTGAGGCGATCCAGCTGTGTGAACACATCAGCAAAGAGGCGTGAAGTGTCGTTGGCAGCAGGGGACACATGATGGAGCAGGTTGGAGCGTGGGGGTGATCCGAAGCGTAGGTGCAGTAGCTTGGTGAAGCGGCGCCACGCCGGGGTGCCCTCATCCCGCTGGACTTGGAGGAACCACATCCGGGCGTCCTCCGCCAAATTACGGGAAGCCATCCACACTTTTTCTTCCTCCATGATGCGCTCCCGGTTGAAGTAGGTCTCGCATTGGTTGATGAAGGCGAGCGGATCAGATTTCCCATCTAATGGAGGAAAATCCATCTGGAACTATGGCATAGGTTGTGGTGGTGGTAGATGGTGGCGCAGATCAATGACCGGCCGGGGAGGATAGATCGGGCGGCGTGGAAGAGGATCGCCGGCTAGCTGATACCAGATGTAATGTAGATGAATATTTTGGGGTAACTAGTCCTTATGCTTTGCCAAGAGCTTGAGAGATTGAGGGAGACTAGAATTGTTTCTTCATTGTTCATTTCTTAATTAGATTGATACATCTCCTCTCATTATATAGAGAGGGTTACTTGACCTGTAAGCAAGGCTTACTTGACCCCTAAGTAATATCCTAACCTAATCAATCTATCTTATTCCTTTCCTAACAAACCAAATCCATCTAATCTAATTTGACGGGTACTGTTCACATGGTACTGTTCCGCGTGGGCCCTTGGGCTGGCTCCGCCTGCCATCTCGGTGGCAGCCTGCTGGCTGCCCATGACAGAAATGATTAACATGTATTTTCTCACCCACAATTTTAATGGAGCTTTCTCAAGGTGATTTCTATTCCAGGCATGAGCCGCCTGTCTTGGCTGGTGATATTTCAATACTTCAGAATGAAGTTGATGTCGTAACTATTTGCAAACCAGCTTCTGTCCCAGTAAGTTTATATTCACAGTGCACATGAAAGATGTTATACTAAATGATGTAGGTAAATGTATTGATCCAGTCTTATTACTAGCACAATCCTATGCTGTTCTAGTTTTGACTTGTTAAGTCTTAAGAATGTCCTCCCTTTCTTATTCTTAGTAATCAAGCCTATTTTTGTTAAATATGTCACCTGAACTAAAATACATTAGGTTCAGTAGCAACACAAATTACGTATGCTAGTAAATAATCAACATGGTACTCTCAAAGTTGTATCTGATGGGATTTCCAGGTATTGTAATGGCAGAATCTTAGTTTTTTTTCTGGTATTTTTTTATATGATCAGATGGTGCCTGGGTTATCAACTAATCATAAACAGTTTTTTGGGATGGCATTAAATTAAGTTTGCTAGGTTATTCATGAACTTGGGATGAAATGCAGGTTCCACTTTAAGAAAAAGGTTATTCAAGAATCAAGGCAATTTGGTTCATTAGTTTGTTGAAGATGAAATCAATTTTTAGAACGAAGTAACAATGTAAATGCTAGAGTACCTAGACCAAATAAGTTATCGTTGTCTTCAGAAGAAAATAGGCTCTCAAATTTTAACCAAAGAAAAGACAAGCTTGGTGGTGTCTACGCATGCACCTCCTGCCAACTGAGCTGAGCTAGGTTTAGTACCTAATGGAAATACTTAATTGATAATTAGTGTATCTTTGGTTTAAGTCGTATAATGTGATTTAATTCAAGCAAGCGGTTCCCATTTTGTAGGTTCATCCATGTGGCCAGTACCGTAAGAATACTGTAGTTGGGATTCTGCAGGCTGAGCATGGGTTGACACCCCTATTTCGTATCCTTTGCTTTAATTATCCGTTCATTTGTCTGTATGATTTATACCTTTATTCATCAGGCATTAGAATTCCTTGACTATCATTTTATTTTCACAGCGGTGCATCGGTTAGATCGATTGGTTTCAGGCCTCCTTATATTTGCCAAAAATGCTGAGAGAGCCGAATGTTTCAGGCAACAGGTGATATTAGAGACCATGATAGTATTCTCCTTTTTATCATACTGTATATTACGTGCATCTGCACTCTTAACGTGTGATTGTATCCATTTGATCTGTCTGCACTCGTTTTGTAATTCACTTATTGACATTTTATCCTTTTTACACATGTTTCTTATTTTAACACTGTTACAGATTGAAGCTGGTCTCTTGCAAAAAGAATATGTGGCCAAGGTTGTTGGTGTATTTCCTGATGGTGAGGTATGCTGTTTATGTAGCGTTCACATTTCTTTCTATCCCCGGATAAATAGCTGATTCTTCCGTGAAGTAAATCCTATAGTAAATCTTTAACATATTAGATCTTTATTTTTTCTACTCATAGCCTATATTTTTTGGAGACCAAGTTGCCTTACATTGCATACCCTTTCTTTTGAAATTTTAAGATCCAATTGAGTTTAGGAGCTATATCTTTTTGTTATTACATCAAACCAAAAAGAAAGGAATCAAGGTGGGGCTTTAGCTGCACAGTCAAGCAGCTAAATCTTATGTTGTGGGCGTGCACAAGTGCATTTGTATTTTTTGTGAGTGCAAGCAACTATAGTAACATGGAGCCCTGTTATTAAAACGACGTTTTCACGACGTTTTCTCTTGTGAAATCGACGTTTAAACGTTTAAAACGTCCGTTTAAACGTTAAAACGTCCATCGTTTCGTTAAAATCTACCCTCTATTCGTTTCGTCGTTTTATCGTTTTAATAAGCTTGACATGGAGGGTAACATCATATACTCTTTAACTAAGGTTTGTCGTTTAGAAGACACTTAATGTTTAGAGCATGTATTTTGTGGCCATAGACATAAAACTAGAACAATTGGTGATTAGGATTTGGACATGCTGTATTGGAAGGCGGCCGCATACCCTGACTAGGTAGGACATGCCTGCCTAATCGGCAAATCAGGCAATATGCTATGCCTTGTACAGTTGAATTTTCCTTCATGAATTTTGCAGAAATTCTTCTTTTAGGACCTGAATAGATTGCTGGAAAGTTCTTGCCAGTGTTCTAAGCATTTGAAATGTATTTGTTGTCATACATAAATGCTAATTTGGCATGAATATCTATCTGAACAAGTTTCGTTTCAGCAAACTGTTGATGCCAATGTAAATTTCAATGCACGGGAAGGAAGGAGTACTGTGGAGGTCTGTAAGCAATTAAGATTGTTGTCGTGCATGTTTTTCTGTGAAAATATGTTGGAGCAATGACTGAATCTCTTTCCTTCCCTCCCTCTTTCAATGAAAGCATATTGCTGCTAGGGCAATTCTAGGCTAGTACAGATTGGTTTGTAGATGTTTAACTTCAACAATGGTTATAATTATCAAATAATTTGTACCAGAAATATCATTATTTTTTATTACTTCGTTGAAACCCTGTGTGTTCTTTATCATGAATATAAAATAAGTAAAGAAATGTTACGTTATCCTTATAAATAAATAGTATTTCTTTTACCACCCTAATCAAAGACATACCACTATTTACTTAAGCAAACATGGCAAGATTAGGGCCCTGTTTGATAGAGCTCTACCAAACACCAAAATGGCTCCTGTGGAGAAGCTCTGCAAATCCCACTGAGGAGCCATTCCGCGGAGCAGGAGCAAAAAAAAAAAAAAAAAACTAGCTCCCCGTGGCTCCTCTCGTCGCTTTCCATGTTTGACCTCGGGGAGGGGTATCAGTTGGCAGCGGGGAGGTGGGGCCGGAGGCGGGGAGCGCAAGGTTGGGGCAGCGGTGGCCAGCGCACAGCTGCAGGGAGCAAGAGAGAAGGGCGGCGGCGGGAGCGCGAAGCAGGGGAGGAGAGAGTGGTGCAGAGGCGGAGACAGAGGCAGTTGCTGGAAGGATGAAAAGGATGAGGAGGAAAGAGAAGATCGGAGGGAAAGAAAATGAGAGGAAAAAAATAGAAAGAATTTTTTTTTAAAATTAAGGGTATCATGGATATTTGACAACTGAAGTAGCTGTTTCACCAAACGTTTTCTCAACCATACTATTCGGAGCTAAAAAAAAGCTTCTCTACCAGAGAAGCCACAGCCAGGGCTCTACCAAACTGGCCCTGAATAGAACTACATGTGTACTTGGCAAAAGAAATACTGCTCTCAAGCAGTGATCTGAGTACAGTTTCTGAAATGCAGATTAGTGGTGGTGCTGGTAAAGAAGCAAATGGAAAACAGGCACTCACGAGGTTTCAGAGGATTTGCACTGACGGCACTCACAGTATTGTCTTGTGCAGACCTGTAACTGGTCGAACTCATCAGGTATATTTACTCTGAATTTTGTACATTGCACTGCTTTGAGTACGCAAATGGTCAGATGCATCTTACATTTGAACAGCATTACTTGCCACTTGGTCTAGATATTTCTAAGAAATTAGTAGATACCCCACCTATCAAATTTCATGGTCAAATCATTATGTAAAATAGTGTACTAAAAAGGCAAGCATTGCATCATCCATCATTCAGATGCAGTTTGCCTCTTTTGTATACTATACAGTACAGATGAAATCAATATGCATAGTGAAATATTTTTTTTATTCATGCACCCACCTCCAACAATCATACACAGATGAATTTTTTTTCTCACTTAGGCTTTATGTTTGGAACTTGGTATTGCCTATTTACAATTCATTATGAACATATTTACCTTCCAGTAAAACATGCAAAATGTATAATTTACTTACTATCGAACCACAAGCCTTCATCCGCTTGCTACCAATTGTTATAGGCACTCAAAGCATCAAATATCGCCTCTTGTGTTGATTCTTCTCCTTATTTAGACAAGTTTCATTTCCAATATACTCCCTCCATACTTGAAAGGAAAGTCGTTTTGGACAGTGACACGGTCTCCAAGGCTTAACTTTGACTTCTTATTTTTATAAAAATATTTATCGCAAAGTGATATATTTATATTTTTATGAAAGTATTTTTCAAGACAAATCTATTCATATGGTTTTTTTATATTTTGAAACTCAACAACTTAAAAGTTATTCATAATTTATATTCCCAATGTTTGACCCGAACCTTGTCCAAAACGACTTTCTTTTCAAGTATGGAGTAAGTACACCACCACCCTTCCTCCCGTCCTTGCTGCTTAATTCTTTGGAACTACAAAACTGTGTTTTTTAGGCTTTTACATGTATCTATATACGGTTGAAGCATTTGTGCCACTTACCTAATCTCCTGATATGTTAAAAAATGTAGATAAGGGTGCATCTAAAATACACTGGTTATCCAATAGCTAATGATGAGCTGTACCTTTCGGGGGACTTCTGTCCACGATCAATAAAAGGAACCAGTGCTAGTACAGAAATGGCACCATCTGACTCAGACAGTAGTGCGGCTGATCATGGCAACAAAGATTCAGAAACAGATGAGGGTTTTGATATCGATCCGATGTGCACAAACTGTCCAAATCTCGCTCCAGTAGGGTGAGTGTTTACTTTTGCTTAACATGTTCATAGTATTTGATATTAAGAGTGGCCTATAAAGGATTTGATTAGAGATAATGTTTTCAAGTAGATCTGCCTTGTAGTAGACTTGTAGATTGTGTATTCACTTTAAGGTTTGTCCGTTTGGCAGTTATGATGGAGACGAGGAAGGACTATGGTTGCATTGCGTGCGATACACGGGTCCTGATTGGAGCTATGAATGCCCTTATCCTGACTGGGCGTTCCTTGATAGTGTGTCAACGAAGAAGATGAAGTTATGATGTTGTAAATTAGTTCATGGTGAATAGTAAGCCTGGAAAACTGAACAACCCAGATTGTTTTGGCGTGCCCTATGATCGAGGTTCCTAGGTTTTCATTCAGTCATTCAAACAAATCAGGTCCAGTTTTCCTTCCTTCTGATTCAGCCAATTCACGGCTCAGCCCTTATCAACAACTTAAAATTCAGCATACATTAGCACACCCACCATTATCCAGGTCCATGCAATTCCTGTGTGATATTGCTACAAGTTTTCAACTTGCAAGGAGTTCTATTGTTGGTTCTTAGCTTGTTGCATGCATATTGCTAGATTAGAGTAGTAACATGGAACATAACACTGCTGGCGGCAGTAACCAAAGGGTTGCGAAAATGCAGTGCTAGTGGAAACCAGGCGACGCTGTAAGCTATCCTCCGTCCTAAAATAAGTTTTATTTAGTCTTTAAATTTTCTTCTACAAACAGTGTTCTTTTATATTATAATAAAGTTCATCTAACTAAAGTCATATTAAATACCAAGAAAAAATTGTATAGAAAAGTGCGTGTAGTTGGCCCATGTATCCCTTTGTAGTAGTTGGCCCATGTGGTGCAGTGGTTGTAGTGTGCTGGCTTAATACCACCTTGGAAGTTTAGGGGGTGTGGGCTGGCTTAATACCAGCTTGGAAGTTTAGGGGGTGTGGGCTAGCTTAATACCATCTTTGGGTTAATTTGGAAAAAAGTTCAATTTACTCCCCTCAATTATAGCCAAAGTTTAGATAACCCCCTAAACTATAATTTGGTTCAATTTATCCTCTAAACTATGTCATTTAATTTATTTTACCCCATAACACAATTTATCTTTTTTGTTACTCCTTACACAAGTTGAATTTTAATTTCAAATTTTGCAGGATAATAGTGGACATCACAATGTATATTTAGAAAAAGTTTTATAATTTTCCCACATTAGTTTTCATATAATTTTGAACTCCAACAACTAATTTATTATTAAATATCCTAACCTATCAAAATAATGATAAATAATATGATTTATTTTTCTAACATGTGTTATGGTATGTACTATCATGTTGTAAAATTTCAATTTAAAACTCCACCTATGCATGGAAAAATGAAAAAGACAAATTACAATAGGGGGTAATTTGAACCAAATGGGATAGTTTGAGGGGGTAAAATGAACCAAAAAATAGTTTAGGGGTTATCCAGACTTTGGCTATAGTTGAGAGGAGTGATTTAGACTTTTTTCTAATTTTTTTTACATGAGGACGAAAATGCAAGAGGTATTGTGCGTATGTAGGCGCTAGCTTTGATATGAGGAGCTGGGTCGTTTTGGAAAAGTAGAAGTAAAAATGGCAACCCATTACGATCCTGCACAGCCTTGTAGAAGATGTGCACGGTACAAAGGACATGTGGAAACACATTTTTACGCGCAGAGCCTTTCCTTTTCATCATTTAACTCTAAGCCTTAGTGAGAGCAAGTATTATGGGTGGCGGTAAGCCGGCGGTGTTCAATGTGGAGCACAGAGAAATGAGGAGAGAGAACCGCACGGCCACCTCACGACGAGCCGCTCGACGCCGGCGCGGCTGCTATTGGCTGAACAGGGGCTGAACGGGCTGCAGTGCATTAAATTCCGAAAGTTCCGGCAGGACCCTCCACAAAGGCCACCTCATGACCAGCTGCCAGCGAAATCATGGAACCAGCTCTTAGTGGCGCAAACTAAGCATTGGCAACGCCTAGGTAAATTCAAAGAATCAGTACGGTTGATTCTATACCTAGTCCGAGAGCATCGTGGAAGGTCATTAAGTGGTGCATTGACTACATTAACCGGGCAATAGGTGTCCCTATATCTCACCATGAGGGGAAGCTGGCTGGTAAAGGGGTACTTGGGGAGAAACCATTTAGGGATGATGGTAACATTCTATTACAACAAGCTCATTTCACAATTTTACAATAGCTAGATGTAGTGGCGCCATATATAGATAGTCACTAGGAAGAGCTAGCAAAGCAAACTCGGGCCAGCTGGAGTCTTGGATCATAAAAGAGCATGGGCATCGGTTTACCCATTGGATAAAAAGACAAAGATTTTTATGCGAGATGATTCAGTATTTGGCAGGAGTGCATATTCTACTGTATTCTTCATCAAACTTTCAAACCCTTCCTCGTGCCAGTATTTACATTCTATTTCCCATTATTCATGAGAAGCTTTCGGGTGAGCTGAACCTCGAGATGGAAACTACTTCAAATCGGCTTGACTTTGTGCAGGTGTGCTTTGCATCTTCTGCTCCATTCCAATACATTTCGTCGCGAGCCTTCTTCAACCTTACCTCATTTTCTGAACAGTTCAGCGTGCATCTCATGAAATTGCATGTTTGCCAAGGTAGTATCAGTTAAGTTAGGGATCACAAAGTAGGAGGAATATGCTTAGGGGTGGTAGAGGGTCCAAGATTTTGAACTAGAAAATCTAAGGGCCGGGTCCTAAAAAGGTCGGGCTCTAATCTTATATAATTTTGAATTAAATAATTTAAGGACTTTGTTGAGTTGTGAAGAGGCCACTAGGACCATGGCCCATTACCACCCCTAGATATGCTTTACCCGGTTTCCGTTTGACTTTGGATCAAGCTCAACGGTCTGAAAACTCCCTCTTTTGTTTGTATGCAGAAAAGAGTGGCTATGGTCATGAAGAAGGCCAGCCTGAAGGGGCAGATCATGATGATTTGTGTTCCTCGTGATTCTTTTCATTATTCTTTTCGGTTTGGTGTTTTTGACTTGAGATATGGGTTTGAGTTGGGTGTAATTCTGTACCATGTCGCGTTCAGAACGGTGCTGGATGAGCAGAATTTGAGCCATCCAGACAAGTGTAGACAGTAGATAAGCACATGTTTGTAAGACGATTGATAGTTTCGCCATTGTAAACACTTTTGTCCATGCTTATATTTCAGCTAAACATATGAGACTATAAGCCTATTGTGCATCCTGTGTATATCAACTACATTAATTTCTCATCGTTGCTGAAAAGCTTGCTGGCGCCACGAAAAGCATTATTCTGTCATGTCAAGGAATGCACCAAAAAATATCCCAAAAATGTTTTTAATAAATATGTTTATGACACTATTTTCATGAAAACACTCATTTTTTATACCACGGAATAAAATTTGAAACGAAACAAGGGCATTAATTAAAGAAAAATGATATGCGAATGAAAACAGAGTACTGGGCCAGAGAGCGCACAAAATTCAGCCCAGAATGCCAGAGAAACAGCCCAGACCACAGCTTTCCGTCCGGCGCCAACAAAACCCTCGCGCCCGGGTCCCCTTATATAATAACTGGCCCTAGGGTTTGCGTGCCCCGCTTCCGCACTCCCCCACCCGTCCCTCCCGCGCCGCCAACCCCCCACAGGTGAGCCAGCCACGCGCCGCCGCCTGCCTCCCTCCTCTCCCCTCTACTGGATTTGCTTTGCTTGTCGGCGGTGGCCATTTCCCCGCGGCGGGATCGGGCCCGCCGTTGCTGTGTTCGCGGCGGATCTGATGTGTTTGCTGTGACGTGCTGCAGGTAAGGAGGAGGAGGCGAGGATGTCGCACCGCAAGTTCGAGCACCCGAGGCACGGTTCCCTCGGCTTCCTCCCCAGGAAGCGCGCCTCCCGCCACCGGGGCAAGGGTACGCACGCATCTCTCACTCCCCTCGCCGATTCTTGTTTCTTCACGGTTCCTAGATTCGTTTACGTGAGCCTTTCCATGACTGTAGTTCTTACTAGAACAGTGGTTAGCTCGAAGGATCAACGCCTGATTTACTTAAGGTGATTCGATTGATAGGTTTGTGGGTCGGTCGAGTCTATGTCGTTGAAATGGTTGCCTACTTGAACGTGCAATTGCTGTTGTGGCCGTTCTAATATAATCATGCTCTTGCATTCTGTTTACTTAAATGGCGAGTTAGTGTCCTATACGTTCCTGCTATTAAGAAAGCTCATGTAATGATTTTACTACTACTTGCTTAAGTGTATGGCTTAAGTGTATGGCTGTTTCCCGTAGAAGTGAAATGCAGCATTGTAGTCATGTCCTATCTGAAAATGTTCAACACTCGAATTATTTAATCGTGAATTGTAAACCTGCTGTGATTATTTTACTATGTTTGATTGATCTGGTGCTTATCTTTGACTTGACTTTTCCATAACTTGATAATCTAATGTGTATGTCCCTTCTGTTGCAGTGAAGTCCTTCCCCAGGGATGACCCCAAGAAGCCATGCCACCTCACCGCCTTCCTTGGCTACAAGGCTGGCATGACACACATTGTCCGTGAGGTCGAGAAGCCTGGATCCAGTACGTCCTCCTTTGCGTTTCTAATAAATTGAATCGGTAACATTTATGTTATGCTAATCTGAAAAGGAATTGCGGTATCTTCATGACCACAACTAGCCGCATCTTAAACAAAATACCATGAATGTTAGATTTTTTATTTATTTCTAGGTCAAGTGCATTAGACAGTTGCGCAACCTTTTCTTTTATGGCACAAAAAGCTCCCTCTCGAACTTGTTTTACTTTTGAGGTATCAACAGAAGCTCCCAATTAAGAACGTTAACCATGCACTTCCAGAGTAGTGTGCTTTCCTATAGATGTGTTACTGTGAATTTAACAGCTCTGCCTATCTGATGCTGCAGAACTCCACAAGAAGGAAACGTGCGAAGCTGTTACCATCATTGAAACTCCTCCTCTTGTCATTGTTGGTCTTGTGGCATATGTGAAGACTCCTCGTGGCCTCCGCACCCTCAACTCTGTCTGGGCACAGCACTTGAGTGAGGAAGTGAGGAGGAGGTTCTACAAGAACTGGTGCAAGAGCAAGAAGAAGGCTTTCACTAAGTATGCTCTAAAGTATGACAGTGATGCAGGCAAGAAGGAAATTCAGCTGCAGCTTGAGAAGATGAAGAAGTATGCTTCTGTTATCCGCGTGATTGCCCACACCCAGGTAAGAAACTAAATCATTCTGTGCTTCTGCTCATCCATGGTTGTAGAAACTATGTTGCCCTCTAATTAACTTAGTCTATCAATTAATATGTCAACGGTTAGTATATACTAATCTCTTCTCAATTAATGTTTCATTGGACAGACGTTGAATGCTACCACTGTTTACAGACTTGCGTACTCATGTTCATTCCTGTATTTCAGATTAGGAAGATGAAGGGTTTGAAGCAGAAGAAGGCTCACCTCATGGAGATCCAGGTCAATGGTGGTACCATTGCCGACAAGGTGGACTATGGCTACAAGTTCTTCGAGAAGGAGGTTCCGGTTGACGCTGTGTTCCAGAAGGATGAGATGATTGACATCATTGGTGTGACCAAGGGTAAGGGTTATGAGGGTGTGGTCACTCGTTGGGGTGTCACCCGCCTTCCCCGCAAGACCCACAGGGGTCTCCGCAAGGTTGCCTGTATTGGTGCCTGGCATCCGGCTAGGGTTTCCTACACTGTTGCCCGTGCTGGTCAGAATGGTTACCACCACCGTACTGAGATGAACAAGAAGGTTTACAAGATTGGGAAGGCTGGACAGGAGAACCATGATGCCTCCACAGAGTTTGACAGGTACTGTACTGTTCTCTTGCTTCTTGGAAGCAACATTTCTGTAAATTGGAGCTGCATGTGCCTTTTTTTGTTCTTGGTACTGAATGGATGGTCTTTGCAGGACGGATAAAGACATCACTCCCATGGGTGGCTTCCCCCACTATGGTATCGTGAAGGGCGACTACCTGATGATCAAGGGTTGCTGCGTCGGCCCCAAGAAGAGAGTGGTGACCCTCCGCCAGTCCCTGTTGAAGCAGACGTCGCGGCTGGCCCTGGAGGAGATCAAGCTCAAGTTCATCGACACATCTTCCAAGTTTGGGCACGGTCGCTTCCAGACCACCGACGAGAAGCAGAAGTTCTACGGCAAGGTCAAGGCCTAAGCTTCTGCAGCTGGTGGTGCTCGTTCTGCCCCTGCGAACATCCTCAATTGTACTAAGTTCTGTAGCAGAAGATGTTTTTGAGAACCTGTTCCAAGTTTATCTGTGGATTTGTGTCCTGTGCTGTAGTCCCTTGTTGGCGTGATTTTGGCATATCTGCAATGCATTTGCCATTCGGAGTGTTTTGGAGATCAATCATTGTTCCATTGGTTTGGTTCGTCCGTTGAGGACTTGGTAGAGACAATAGTTCCATTCGTCGTTTTGAAATTGCTCTAGGTTTCTTGATTCAGAATTGCACTCACTGAATTGTCTTTGAGCTCGGTTTGAAGTTAGTTTTCCAGGCAAATCAAATATGCTTTGGAAGAAGGCCTCATCACTAGATGATAGCGCCATATTCAACCACTCGTCATTATATTGTATTGATAGTATGAGCAATTTTTTGGAATTGTCAATATACTCGAAGAGTAGTTAGATCAAAGGAGATGGGACACTAATACACTTTACACTATAGAGACAACTCGCCATGTATCAATGATCACCGTGACCTTCCCTAATCCCGAAATGCTCTCCGGATATCCAGAAATGTTCTCCAGATATAGAAGAATTTAGCGTACTTGGTCATTTTTCCTATGCTCGCTCATTGTTTTGTAACCTTCTGTCAGCTTGCTTGCTCAGTATTTATTATGTTTGATGTTGTAAAGGTACCAGCCACCAATCCCAGCTGAAGAGGTGAAACCTGCTTTCGACTGATCATGAAGGTGCACTCTCAGTTGACCTTCCTTAATATTACTATGATGTACTTAAAATCACCGCATAACCATCTTGTTCGTGATATTTCAGAATCCTACCCCCGTGGTCGTGGAAGAGGTCCTGGTGTGGTGTAGGGATGGCAACGGGTCGGGTATGTTGCGGGTAGAGCAAATACCTGCCCGCGACAATACCCGAAACTCTAAAGCATATCCGAACCCGCGAAGTCTAGCGGGTAAAATTTTATACCCATACCCATACCCACTGGGTACGGGTCGGGTTTCGGGTACCCATCGAGTATTCTAATAATAACATAAATAACCTATCATTTGGTCGAATTGACTAGCATATTTTAAATTTATCATCCATATAGACGAACGCAAAGCATTAGTAGAATTAAACAGATCATCTTGCACCTTTTTTCTTATTTTTAACATCTATTTTGTAGTTTTTTTTGAACCCTCTCAAACTAGAAAATATTATTGTAATATTTGTTCGCATACATAGAGACGCACTCGAACCCGAAACACCTCCCTACATACACCAACAGACCTACAACTATACACAATCAAACACACAAAACACATCCTTTGAGAGATCACCGAAAATCAGAGAATCCAGTGTGCGACGAGGCGTCACCTCCCATTGTGGCTCCACGCGTGAGAGGGTGCCTGAGACATCTAAAGGCTGAGCTCGACGAAGCTGCACCCAACGACGAGCTCTTCCTTCGTAGAAGAACCAGCTCCACGAGCTCATCGGCAGTGCCGAAGGAGATCACCACCGACGGGTAGAGCTCGGGAGATCTTATTCCAAAGGGGACGCCGCCGCCGCCACTCGACGCCGTCACTAGAAACCAGACCCGAGGGCCGTCGCCGTCGCGCACGACGCCGACCACCCCCCACAACTGCCGCTCCCGAGGCCGTCACCATCGCCTCCAATGCCGGCCCACCTGCAGAAGCCGCACCCGACGCCGACCACCCTTCGCAGGAGCCGCGAGAGCCAGCCCCCCTCACCTGCAGGCGCCATAGAGGCCGCCGGCGAGGAGGGGAGCCGTCCCCACGGCCTCCTGCCGGAGAGTTGTATGTAAGTATATGCATTCAATTCTAGTTATATATTTCATCTAAAAAAATGTAACAATGATTATACGCTTCACTACAAATAATAAACAAAATGTATATGTCATTTTCACATCTATTAGTTCACACAATCTCACTATCCATCTATTTAGTTCATACAATCACAAGAAAATGAGACATAAAATTTGTGAATGATATGAGTTCACTAGATTATTTTTTGTATTTTGGGTACCCAACGGGTACCCGCGGATAAAATTTTTTACCCGCATTCTACCCGCGGGTAAAATTTTATACCCATACCCATACCCGCGGGTAAAATTTCATACTCATACCCTCACCTGTCGGGTCGGGTACCCGCACCCGCGGGTAAAATTGCCATCCCTATCCTGGTGGTGGGAGGAGAGGCAGGGGAAGAGGTATGTTTTTTTCTTATGTATTCTATATTCTATACACAGCAAAGTTCTGGCTAGTTATTGTTTCCTAGAACCGTGTCTCATATTTTAGCATTCTAAATCACCACACTTGCTAAATTATAATACAGGCAATAGTCATTGTTTCCTGTACTTGCTACTTGTGGCTGCTTTCTACACCCTGTATTATGAGAGCTGCTTTCTACTAGCATAGCTGCAGTTAAGGATTCAGTTGGGTGTCTCCCATCCATAATTTACGGAGCAATGCTGCCTTATTTTCTGAAGAGTGATGAAATGCCTATGAAGATATTTAGGTGCCTCTTTTTTTTTTGTTAATTCTTGAATGCTGTCTGTGTGTGTGCAGGAAGGAGCAATGCCCCCCCCCCCCCCCCCCCCCCCCCGAGACGGATTGGCAAGTCACAACTTAGCTGGCACTAAACGACAAGGAAAAGGACTGTGTGATAGTACTGTAGCATGCACCACAGCAAAATACTGTTCCACGGGTACTGTTTAATACTGTAGCACGGGTACTGTTCGCACAGATCTGTCCGTCGATCATGAAATGAACGGCTCTCCATAGGTGGCAAGTTACCGGAATAGTGCTCAGTGACTTGTCTTGAGCAAGTCACTGAATCTCAATCCCCCCCCCCCACCACCTGCTTACGGCTACAACGAAGAGTGGGAGGAGGAAGGAGATTATTACAACAGAGGTCGTGGGAGAGGAGGTCGCCAATCACTGTAAACGATTTGAACTTCTGCTTTTTTCTCGTTAAATGACAAAGAGGAGCTCCCCGCAAACTTTTTTTTTAAAAAAAGTGCGCAGAGGTGTGGCCGTCGCCGCACGCGGGAGAGACAGCGAGCGGCCGTCGGCAGGAAACAGGTTAGAGTTCCTTAACGCAAGAGCTCAGGTGTCCTCTGGCTCTGACCGTACGCACCCAAAATCCCCAAATCAAATGCGAACGCCGCAGCCTTTCGTTTGACGTTGTCGATGAGCACCAGATTCCGGAACAGGGGATTTTGGGTGGTCTAAGCGCTTGTCTGATCAGAAATGTGCCTGGTCTAAGCGCTTGTCTGATCAGAAATGCGCCAGCTCCGCCTCTGCCTGCGTAGATGATCGGTTTTCGCCCCCGATCGATCATCTTGTATACATATTTCTTATTCTTCGACTCCTTAGCCCTTGGGATACTGTTGTAGTTAGAAGAACGATGAATTTGCTTCTTCACCAGGAAATCTAATATCTGATCTGCATCTTTCCCTTGATCCATTCCACCATGAACATGACACTCCACCAGGCTGATATCGGAATTTTCTTCAGAATCCGATCCTTGGAGGTCAACATGTGAAACAGGCTTCTAGTACCTTGCCCCCCGAGGATCTTAGTATTGGCCTTTAAAGAGCCGATATCTTTTGGATGATGTGGCCAATACTCTCGAACTTCTGCGTAGAATATTTTTTCTTAAGCGCAGGCAGAAATTTTTGAAAAACCAACTCAGCAAGCTGGCTATTTGGCAAGTTGAGGCTGAAACATCGACTCCTGGCATCACATAATCTCTGAGTTTGGAGTAATCGGGCATTTTGTATCTAATGGGCAAAGGGACACGGTCAAAGAACTCGGGGTAGGACCACCGATACATGAACGGCTGCTCCTTAGGCTTCAAACCGAACTGATATTGAATCACTTCGGCTATTCTGGTTGATAGATCAATACTCTCTCCGTCCTGAAATGTAAGTCATTCTAGAATTTTTCAACAGATTTTGGAGATGGAGAAAAGACTCTCCTACGTCTAATTATTAAGCATTGAAACACTATTCGGGTAACTAAATATGTGCTAATTAATGTAGCATGCTCTTTCACATGCATCTCCCCCTACATGGCTACATGCACGTCGTTTTTCTGTTGGGAAAGATCCGAAAACGATGCACAATTAAGATGGTTTGATCCACTCTCAACCTAAAATGCCTTACATTTGAGTACAAAATTTGAACTCTAGAATGCCCTACATTTCAGGACGGAGGGAGTACTTTGTGCCCCCCCCCCGAGTTGAGTACTATACTGCATCGGCTATTGAATAGCCGATGTGCTCATTTGGCGCAATCGTCTGAATCCTCCGTAGTCCGCCACCACGTGATAGCCTAGGAATCCTATTGAACTGCGTACCATTTGTTGGCGACGACACTTGTCGCTGATGGATGTCTTCCGCCATTGGCATTGTTACTTGCTGGTTGAAGCCGATGTGCCGACTGAGGAGCAGGCCCGTGTTGCTGCTCCCGCTTGCCACCTATAACATGCCGCTCCTTGGAAGTTCTGTACATCATCTACTTCGGCTGATGGATCTATTGAACTCGTCATGATGGACAGAGTCAGCGAGTTGGCCTTCTACAACACATTGTTTCTCTTCTTGCTAAAGGACTCCAGATACAAATTCTGCCCTTTGTTGAGATCTTGCATGGTGACCTCAATCATGTTCTCCAAGTCGCTGATTTCTAGAATGTAGATGATGTTATTGTCGTGTCCCACCGGACATGCCAAAAAGTGGATTGACGCAAAAATCCGCTGATAGGATCTTTGCACTCAATGTACATTAGGGTCGGGGAGATCTACTTTGCTCCGAAGTTCCGAACCCAAATCGGTGCGCATGGTGTGCGCGGGCGTGCCAGTCAATTTGACCATTCAACTGACAAGGTGAAGATAATTTTTTTGAAGTCAAAGGTGTGATCCTGGCACTAGTAGCAATAATAGAATAGTAGAATAATGCATGATAAATAAGTTATCGGCCATGAGGCTGATTCCAGCATTCCGATGAGCATGAACGACTCATCGGCTATCTGAACCAGATTTATACGAATGGTTACAATAAAATTTGAGCCTGATTCTGCGATTCAACCAAAGGCTTGGGGGGCTACTCCATCTAGAGCGCAAGTTCATCACATACCATGTAAAAGATAATTTGGGACTTGAGCACCTCGTAGCCTGGATGTAGCCAAGATAGTACTCGGAAGACTACTTGTCGGTTCCGGAAATGGCCAACAAATAAACTACTCGATTGTGTGTTTCTCGTGGGTTGGATCAGAATGGTCTTGCACGCAATGACTCAAGGATTTAGACTGGTTCGGGCTTGAAATGCCCTACATCCAGTGGAGGGTGGTTCTCTGGTTCTATTGCTCGAGCCCAGGTGCTCAAAAATGGAGGGGAGCTTACAAGCTTTCGAGTTGTGAACTGTTCGATCTCTCTCCTACGCAGGGGACTCTCTTCTTGTATACTTCAAGGTGGGGCCCTATTTACATATTTCTATCATGAACTCTCGATCAGGTAGGAGGTCCTTCGTCTTGGTCAGTCGGCAGGTCCCACGCACCAGTCGGTAGCGGAGAGGTTGCGTCCTGTTAGATTTCTTCGGCGACGGGTTGTTGCGCTGTCGTCCCAACCCAATCAGTCGGGATAGTCTCTGCGATCAGTCGGGGCTTGACGGTCGTCTCCCAGCCCGGTCATCCATAATGGCTCCTCACGTCCTTCCTTGCATGGCCGACACGCCCGTTGAGGGGTACCCTGCCACAGTCAGGTGGTCTTGCCCTGTCTCAATCCCAAGCGTAATGGAGTGATGACAGGGAGGTCACGATGACGGTGTGCGGGATGGATCTAGTTGACGCCCTCTCCCGTCTCCCATCCGTGAGGACGGGTAGGTGGCACAGTCTACACTGTGACCCTGTCAGCGGGTCCTGTTGTGCATGCGAGCATGGCGTGCTGTAGGAATGGGCGGTGAGTACGGTGGAACGGGGGCTGTCTTGACCAGCATGCACGTCCGTCTGAGCGGGGTTCTTTGTGCATCTAGCTCAGGCCGTTGGTACGGAGTGGGTCCTCCTAATCCTGGGTCGGGAGGCTGCCACATGGCCCTCTCCGGGGGGGGGGGGGGGAGGTCAGAGATTCAGCGAGCCTGACCCCATTCGTCAGTTTCCGTTAGCATCTTTGTGGGCTCGCTCGGGAGAGCCCAGCAGAACTCTGGGCTGGCACTATTGATGTGGGCACGTTGGGGATCCCGGGTCCCTGCCCCTATCAGAGGCCCCCGAGTGGCTTTGCGATTTGTTATAATCGTGAAGCCGCAGGACTCGGTTCGATGGCGCTGGTTGGGTTCTCTTGTCTGTCTAATCCTATTTTCAGCTTTTGGTGGATCGCAGGCCGTCGTGACAGAGACGTGTCTGCTGGCCAGGGGGTAGGATTCCGCGGAATCTTGAGGTCTGCCAGCACGTCACGTCGCCCAGTTGCAGATGTGTTGGGTTTCCACCTCCGTTGGAGGGCGGCCCCGGCCGACGGGTCGTACTGGGGGAGGCTCTGATCGGTGTGGCAGGCACTCAGCTCAGTCGGCCCGGTCCTTTCACATTGATAGAGGGAGCACGGGTTTTCGAGGCCCTCTATTGCACCATGTTTGACCAACCCATCTCGTGGGCGTCGTGGCTGTTTGTTCTCGTGTTTGCCTATAAATAGGGGCCCTCGTGGAGCCTAACTTCTTGATCCCATGCATCCATGGAGATTTCTCTAGTAGTTCCCTTCCTCCCAACCCACACCCGTCCTCTAGATAAGGATGGTCCTGCTCTACATCCTTGGTGCTAGAAGAATGCTTGCGAGCGGTAGGGGATTCTTTGCAGGAGGAAGCACCCTACTTTATTCTTCCCCACCACGACAGGCCGGGACCTAGTGTATGAAGACTGCTTGCCGTCCTTAGGCAGGCCAGGCCATTGTTCTGCCTGCCCCCTTGCTGAGTGGGAAGGGGTGAGCCATGGCTCCCTGGTGGCTACCTTGGCGTCTTCTCAGCACCGGACCGGCGACGGGAGGAAGCTCCTCACCGGAGCGTGCCGCGGCTTCAAGTGGGTGCATCATGATGCATTGGCGAGGAACTTTGTTTTCACTGCCTCATTTTCTAGGCAGACTTGGTCGATGCAGCATCTTGCATCGTGCTTGGAAGCTGCGGTGTGCCGGGAGGAACTCCTCGCCCGGGGGATGGCAGAGTGTTCTTGCTTCCAGGATGGATACGTACCTCCTCGCGCGTCGCGGCCCGGCTTCGTCCAAGGCGACTGGAGCGCAGGCGGCCCGAACAAGAAGTCTCGGGTCACCCTTTTCAGCTTGAGGAGGACAATAGGAGCTTCCCCGTGCACTGGCACATGGTCTTGGGCCTGCGTCGGTACCGCAGGTCCCTCCTACTATGGGATCTCTCGGCTTGGCTGCTGCTAGAGGAAGGCTTGGGAAGTGCAAGAAGAAGTCTTGCGACAATCTTTGCCCTCGTCCTTCTCCCGCACTTGTAGCAACCACACCTTGAGTCCCCCTAGTGTTGCTCCCGAGAGGGGCTAACTAGATTTTATCCATTGTAACGTCCGTTGGTCGATTGTTCTCTTAAGAAGAAATATATTGTTTCGCCTTGCATGGCATTTTGTGGTGGCTGTATGTTTCTTTTTCTTGTTGTGCCTTGTGTTTGTAATGTGCAAGCCTCCGTTCACGACCCTTGGGATCGGAAGAGGTGAACCCTAACTACTTGTCTCGCTGGCCCGAGTGGGGGGGGGGGGGGGGTTCGGTGAGCTCGCTAACGTGTGCGCCCAATTAATTTCTTAGGGCAATCCGAGTGAAGTCCGAGTTCGTCGCGGACGACGGGGTCGGCAGGGCCCGCTGGTGGCACTTCACTGCTCCATGGCCCGCGTCCCAGTAGATGCTCGAGTCGTCCGACTGACTCGGGTGGCCCGATGGCCTTCCCTCAGGTGGGAATTCAGTGGGATTGCTAGACCCGGAGCGGACAAGAAGGTTGAGTTGACCCTTTTCCTGCCTGAACAGGTCGGGCTTGGGCCGCTGGTGCTCATATCATTTTTCTTCCCTGGCTCTGTTTAACTCAAGGCGGTGCAGAGCCCTCTGCGGACTGGCCTTGGGACCTTGGGTTGTTGTGAATTTCTCGGTCGGGATTCGTTTTTAGGCACTTAACCTTGGCCTTGGAACGATTTTAATTGTGAACGCGGGGGTGTACCAGGGTAGTTGAAGAGCCGCGTCGGTTGCCGCCATGACGGGGTAGCCAAACAGCGCTCTCGGCTCGAGCCCCAAGGCGTCGCTCATCTCGGAACTGCCGCGAAGTGGTGGCGGGTGCTTATTTAATCCCTTTCTTCTCTTAGCCATCGTCTCCACCAGCACTCGTATCTTCCTCTTGGGGTGAGAGAGAGAGAGAGAAGGAGCGAGGCAAGAAAGGAAGACCAACCGTCCCCTCGGCCGTGCAGTATCCCAGTGATGGCAGATGGCAAGTGTCCCGGTGACGAGGAGTCCACCGCCCCGCCGCGCGACCCACCGTGCTTCCGTTAGGGGCTCTTCCGCCAAGGGTATTTGCCATCGCCCCCTTCCTTCCTTGTTGTCCGCGCTCATCCCGTTGTTGCTCTGACAGTTCCTGCATGGGGTTTTGTGCAGTGCGGCATCAACGGGCCCACGCGAATGGATCGATGCGTGGGGCGTCCGCTGCTGCTACCGCTGCCCCAGGCTCTCCTCCGTTGTTGAGTTCATCTTCTTCGTCGAATTTTGACCCCCAGGCACAACACCCGGACATGGCGGACCAGGCGTATGGCTGATACGCGGCCACCATGGTGGAGATCGGACACCTGCAAGGGAATCTGGACGCCGTCGAGGTGGCCCAAGGCGGTGGAGGAGGAGGCGATCGTGGTGCGGGCCGAGACTGTGGACGCACTATCCCGCATCATCAGTAAGTTGCACACCTTGGTTCGGGTCACGGTTTTGTTTTGTCATACGGTGTGTCCTTACTGTTTCTATTGATAGGCCTGGAGGAGCTGGGTGCCACGCGCCATGAGGTGGCGGAACTGCGCTGGCACCTCAACAAGGTGGAGGACTAGCGCGAGGATCTATCGGATGCGACGTTTGACATCTTTCATGTGGTGGAGCCGGTGGAGCCACTGCTTACCGACCGCCTCCGAGCTCTGCCGGGTCGCATCCAGGCGGCGGTGTCGTTGGGTATTCACCGCGACCGCGCTGGCCTCACTTTAGCTCCGCTTTGGGTGAAAGGATCTCGGATGTCGCCTAGAGGGGGGTGAATAGGCGATACAACAAATTCTGCAAATTTCAACACTTAAAATAAACTGTCAGCCACTGACCGGTCAGGCAGACCGGTCTAACACTTAGACGCTGAACAGAGAGACAAACCGGTCAGACCGGTTTGAGTGACCGGTCAGACCGGTCACTTGCAGAACCTGCACAAATATCAGAGTTTCTCCCCTCCTCGAGCTCTAGCACTAATACAACTTGATGTAGTGTTCCTGCAGGTGATTATAAATGTATTGCAATACCCTGCACACACAGAAACAACACACCAAAGTAGATCGATGCGGAATTATAAACAAAGTGCTAGAACACAAAGTAGTGAGGTAAACCACAAAGGAGACACAAGGATTTGTTTCCCGAAGTTCAGATTCACCACCGTCAATCCTACGTCTCCGTTGAGGAACTCGTTGGGTGTGAGTCTCTTTCAACTTGATCCCTTGAGTTGGGTCTCTTTCAACCACTTCTCCGATTCCACTATCTTGATCCTTTCCACCAAGGGGGCAAGATCACGCCCCCCACAGACTTGCCGCTGCTCACCACAACATTGGTGTAACGTCCCGCCTCTCCGAGGTCGGGCCCGCTTACATCTGGCAGCTTAATTAGGACACAGACTATCCTCACTGACCAACACGTCTTTTCTGCACACTTTGCCCTCACTCGTACGCACCCGGAAAGAGCTTCCCGGTCGGTCACCCATCCCCAAATTTCTCCGGGACAAGCAAGCTTAACCTCGGAGTTCTTTGGAGATCGGCTTTCGAAAAAGAAGTTGCAACTTATTGGTATGAGTATCCTATTAATCCTATTAAGCTCTGGGCCGGGGTGTCACATACTCACCCAGACCGACGTCCTCGTCGGTCAATCCCAAGCCAGGAACTTCCTCTCTTGGCCACATCCCGTACGTCCAGTGCCAACAGCCCATGTGCCACGTCCGTGCGTCCAGTGCCAACGGCGCATCCCAGATGCCCGTGCTCTGACCCGCCACGTGCCCGTCCACATGCCAGTAGCATCTGCACCCCCATGCGACCGTGCTCATGTCCGCGCACTTACGCCCGTACGTGCCTGTGAAACCGCGAGAGTCGGCTCTGATACCATTCTATAACATCCCGCCTCCCCGAGGCCGGGCCCGCTTACATCTGGCAGCTTAATTAGGACACAGACTATCCTCACAGACCAACACATATCTTTTTTGCACACTTTGTCCTCACTCGTGCGCACTCGGGAAGAGCTTCTCGGTCGGTCACCCATCCCCAAATTTCTCCTGGCCAAGCACGCTTAGCCTCGGAGTTCTTTGGAGACCGGCTTTTGAAAAAGAAGTTGCAACTTATTGGTATGAGTATCCTATTAATCCTATTAAGCCCTGGGGCGGGGTGTCACAGTTGGGAGCTAGCCGGCGATGTCTAGCCGTCTAGGAGGCAATCCTCCAAGAGTAACAAAAGCAATTTGAAAGCTTTGACAGATCTCAAAGTGCTCAAGCTATGGGTGGTCACTTGCTGCTCAAAATGCAGCTCTCACAATGCTCTACAATCTCACACTTGCTCAATCTCTCAACCCAATCCAAAGATATTCAATCTAGATGGCTTAACTCACACAGAGTGTTGGGGAGAGCTAGCTAGTCAAGAAATTGCTTCTAAGAGCTCAAGAAAGGTCAGGGAACCAGCAACCCACGGAAGAGGGGGCTGAGGAGTATAAATACTCCACACACAAAAACTAGCCGTTGTAACTATCAGCACAGACCGGTCAGACTGGTGACCGGTCTGTTTAAACTAGCTAGCCGTTACACTCAGACCGGTCAAACCGGTCCCCCAGACCGGTCAAGGGCCAGAGAAGCCCAAACCCTATATTAGGTGCTTCACTCAGTCCACCAAGTAACACTTGATCATCAAAGTAGCACAAAGTTAGTTCTCAGGGGTTTTCTCTTAGGATTCTCACTTGGGGTGTCCTATGAGCACTTTTGACCATATCAATCAATCAATGTTGCATCCCTCTTGATAGTACAACATACCTATACTCAAGATTAAATAACAAACACAATTCAACCACTTGAGTCTTGAATTAATTCAGCTTTGCCATACTTTGATTTTCTTGAACTTTGGGATTCCATCATTGCACAACATTCTTTTGAGCAAATCCATACTTGAGCTGGTGACTTATAGCTTCAAATCATTTAGCAAAACTATCTTTGAATACTCCAGTCACTCCAATAAGATATTTGATGCATTGCATTGCTCCTCTCAATCAAGGCTTGGATATGATACTTCGAAAACCCCACGAATACTAGCACTTCACCTTAGCACTTGCACACATGGTAAGCCGTCGCTTCACCAAAGCTTGCTTAGTCCCTCGCACTAGTCATCTCGGTTGGCTTCTTCATCACTTACCCTTGCCATGTTGAGCAAAACTTTGCACATCAACAATGAATTCCATATTTCATTCACATATCTTCATTTCTTTGTCTTACTTTGTAATCATGAGCTTTTAATCCTTTAGACAAGACATGCTTTACTTTGACAAGACATTTTTAAAAACCACCAAGTAATACATGAGCACTTGTTTCTATCTTTTTTTCATGATGTGCTTGTCTTGCTTTGTAACCCTGATTTAATAACAATATTCCAAGCATTGCAAGCTTCTCAATATAAGACCAATATGTAGCACATAAGTGTATGTCTTCTCTTTTTGTTTAACTCCATGAAGCCTTGCAACAATACTTTCAATAATTTTATATCTCAAATATTCTTCAAATATGTCAAGCCATGAATAGAAACCATATATCAACATTGCATGAATACTTATTTCTCATTTCTTATCACAACATGCTTCACTTTCAATAGTGAGCTCTCTTTTATTTGATTCCTTGATACATGAGTCAATACACAAATTGATATACAAATAAATGCCAGCTCATGATATCTCAATTAAAACATTAGTCCTTTAATCATGTTGTCATTCAATTCACCAAAACCCATTAGGGGCCTAGATACACTTTCAATCTCCCCTTTTTTGGTGATTGATGACAACCCTGATTAAAGCTTACAAATGAATCAAATAAAAATTTTAAATTCTCAGATATAATCATGAGCTCCCCCTAAGTATGTGCCTTGAATTGAATTCATGAAATAAGGCCTCAAATGCCATTTGCACATATTTAAAATAAATAGGAGCTCCCCCTATATCTTAGAATTCATGGGGTGCAAAAAGTGTATGTGTGCCTGCAAAAATACTACACGTGATGCATATGACAAGATAGATCAAATCAATCAAAACAGAAAAGAATATGGATCTGTCTGGGGCCCACCGGTCAGACCGGTCCAGGAGACCGGTCAGACCGGTCTGTCCTAGACAGTCAGCCAAAAACACATTTCATCACCAAAAATATGCATCACACTAACACAAGTCACTTAGATAACATAAATAAGGTTCATTACACACAGTAGCACAAGTCACATAGATGACAAGATAGATTTAGAAATTGTTACAGACTTGCAGAGTTTACAGAAATGGAGACCGGTCATGCAAAAATAAAAGCTCCAACTCTGAAATATGCTCCCTCAACTCTCACTTCTTGAAGCTTTAATCCATGATCTCCTCCTCCTTTGTCATCTATCACCAGAAAGGGCCTGGGAGAAGCAGCTTCAACTCATCTCCTACTGTCTATTGCCACAACCATTGCCATTGCCACCCGAAGGAGATTGTCCATTCCATTCATGAGTATCAAAAGATGGTCCAAAGAGAGCGTCAGAGAATCTAGCGGCAGCCATATCTGTTGCGGAAGTAGTATGCTGGGGCACAGACTGAGCACCATACAAAGGTGCCATCGTCGAGGTAGAAGCAGATCCAGAGCTGCTGCTGCCAAAGTATGGTGGAGGTGGTGCAAAGATAGGTGCAGCTGCAGAAGATGCTCCTGGTCCATAAGAATCTGGCGGTGGAGGCGGAGGAGCATAAGAAGAGCCACCAACATCCGGATAGAAGATATGGCCAAATTGCTCAAAGTAGCCGGAATCTGCATATCCCTGCACCTTTTCTTCCACAGATGGAGTCATTGGCTCTGGTGGTGTAGGAGAGATAGGTGAGCGAGGTGGTTCAAGATTCATCGCATTGTTCATCATTTTCATTGAATCCCTTTCTTTCTTGCTAGCCCTCCACTGCCTCTGCTGCTTCACCTCTATGTCTCTCTGGCTCTTGCACATCCAAAAAAACAAATTTATCAGTTTCTTGATGGGAGAGGAGTTGTTGCGTCTGTGGCTGTGCTGCCTCAGGGGTGACCGGTCAGACCGGTCCTGGGAACCAGTCAGACCGGCCCCAGTCTGGGCAGCAGGGGAATGCTCCTGTTGATCTCTCTCAACCTGAATTTCCTCCTCTTCTTCTTCTGCTGCTGGAGGAGATGGCAATCTAGGTGCTTTGATCACAGGAGGCCTCAGAGGCTTGTGCTTCACATCATTTGGGAATTTTGTCCCCGTCAGTTTCCAAATCATATACATAATGTAGGGACTGTAGCTGCAAATCTTCTGAGGATTTTCTGAGAGAAGCTTGATCTCTTGCCAAATAAAATCCCCCACACTGAACTGAGGTGCCCCTGGTCTCATAGCAGCCATCAAGTTTCTCTAAAAGAGTGTGACATCAGAGGGGTTTCCATCTCTAGGGGTCAATGTTTTCCTGAAAAGCCTGTTCAGGACCCCATAGTAGGTGTAGAGTCCACTCACTTTGCCCCAGCTACCTCTCATGTTCTTTGGATACATGAAATGCATTTCCTTAGGCTCAAGCACACCTGCATCATGGAGCTTTGGATACTCAATGTCAGCATCTCCAAGGCGGAAGAGAGAAACAAAGTCTGGAAAGGTGATATGGTATTTTTGTTCTTCTGTCATCCAGAACATCGCTCTCTCACTCTCATGATACCCAAAGAAAACTGCAGCATAGAGCTGAGTGATGATCTCTTTGTTCCATCCTTGCTTGAAACCCATAAGATGACTGATCCTTTTATCCTCACATGCAGCAATAACTTCATTAAAAATGGCATTGTTCTTCCTCTCCATATATTCCCAGTCAACAAACTAAGCCTCATGAGTGATTTTGGACTTCTTCATAATGACAGTGGTGTAGAAGTCCTGCTGGAACCGACTCCAGAATCTGAGATCCCTGGTAGTCCTCTCCTCAGCATATGGATTCTCTCCCCTCAGCCTTATCACGGTCTCAGTCATGCCATCCCCATAATAATTGGTTGGAGCAGTGCCATAGGCATATCGGGGCCTAAAAACCACGGGCACAGCCGCTTTGGCTGATTTCTCCTCATCTCTGTCATCCCCTTCCTCGTCAACTTTTCTTCTTCCTCCTCTTCACTCTCCTCTTGAGCTAGGCCCTTCCCATTCCTTCGCTCAATCCTGTAAGCCTCATCTTTAACATCATCATCACTGGATGTATCATCACTACCCCCTCCAATGATGTCATCTGCAGCTGCTCTCTTCTACCCTCTTGGCCTCAAAACCCTGCCACCAGTCACTCTTTGCTGGCTAGATCCACCCTCATCTGCATCGGCCATGTGAATATCAGTAGGATCATGCCGACACTTGGTTCTCCTCTCCTAACCACCTGTCATCTTGCTGCTTATCCTGGGTCCAAAAAGATGTACAACATGTGTATAAAGACAAAGAAAAAAATTGGTTTCAGATAGAGAGTGATTAGGAACAAATTGAAGCAATTGGGTCTGTTCTGGGTAAACCGGTCAGACCGGGCTGGGCAACCGGCCAGACCGGTCAACGCCAGAACAGAGCCAATGGCTCCAATACCAATCTATCAACAGGACTATGATCATGAATAAATTTCTATAGTTCTAATTGAGTCCTAGGATAAGATGTGTTGAAGATTTGGTCCAAACCCACGACTTGGGGTTCCACTGGACAGACCGGTTGTTGACGGTGACTAATGATCCATTTTGACCGTCAACTATCGTGCAAAAGTCAAGCATAAGAAGGAATAAATATTAGTATAGGACGATTATTTGACGAATTCCACAGATGCTGGTCTGAGAATGTGTGCAGGTGAATTTGGGCAAAAAATGCATGTAACAAGCATATTATCCAAGGCATAAATTCCTAGGCCAAGTACAAGCAAGCCCAAAGGCCAAAAAGGCCCATTCAGCAGCCACACAAGAGGAGGAGAAGCAGCCCATGCGCATGACACATCATCAATCCAAGGCGATCTCCTCTCGACCAATCAGACGCAAGCACGAGGATCTAAGGGCCCACATGGCACCCACTCTTCCTTGCATGAGGGGTCCACATGTCAATCACCTAGCCAAAGGAGAGGCCGATGGGCAGCTGGGCCAGGTCGGTCGACCTCCCTGGTCGGCCGACGGCCCAGTGGGCCCCACCACGTCAAGCTTCCACGTGTCACTTCCCTATTGGCTCTAGAAGGCGGTTTGCGGAGGATTGGCTGCATTCTCGGGGTGGCTCCCTCCTATAAATACAAGGGAAGGGGTGAGAATAGGAACACACACACACACACACACACACACACACACACCCAACTCAACTCACCTTCTCTCTTGGAGCTTGAGGCCTTCATCCTAGATGCTTAGGTAGAATAGGAGGTGTAGAAGAAGAGGAGGAGAGTGAGGAGGAGTCGGGGAAGTGCCGGGTCTGTCGGCACTCTTCTCCGCTTGTACCTCGACGGATGCTTGTTCGGTTGTAAGTGTTTGAGACTTTCTTTGCTTATTTAGAATTAGAATTTAGATCGCAAGTTATCATCTCTGCCTTATATTAGTTGATGTGTATGCTAGCGAGTAGCGTTTGATCTTAGCTTAAGACCCCGGATAGAAAAGGGTAGTCTTGGCCAGGGCTAAGGTTAGTAGGGAAAGACATAGACGTGGTGTCTAGGCTGGACTATACCACTCAGTTGTCCAATAGTTCCACGGTTTGTAGAGATAGCCGGCAGGTGGTGACAGCCCTGTTCGAGCCCTAGTAATCATTCACGTTCGGATATTGGATAGAGCACTATTACTAGAGCTATCGGCTTATATAAACAGGTCGAAACCGGTAGCTCGAAGTATAACGGCGACATGATCTCTTCTTCTAGGCATAGATTCTAGATATAGAAAGTCCTCTCTTCTGTCTTCTCCACACCGGCGTGTGTGTCCTTGGATGAGCCTAAACCCGTAGATAGCGTACTCACGTTCCTCAGTGGATATGATACCCTAGAATACTCTTGGGTGAAAGCTACAGCGGTATCCGTGCACTTGCGGATTTTATTCGTGATGTTGCAAAATACCAACAACCTTTCTGGCGCCGTTGCCGGGGAACAGTAGCTACATTATCTTCAGACTCAGTCGTCCTCGTATCTTCTTTTTCTTTTTCTTTCCTTCTACCTCTACCCCCGCTACCCATGGAGTAGCTATCCTTTCCACAACTCTCTACCCCAATGGGCGAGTTCTCTAAGCCATCACCACCTTCCTCATCTTGCTATGAACTCGGTCCTGGCTTTATAGCCATGGTTCGGAAGCGACCCTTCTTGGGGGAAATTTATGAAGATCCCTATGAGCATTTGCAAGAATTCGAGGAACTGTGTTCGGGTCTAGTAATCCTAGGCATGACACAGGAAGCCTTGTGGTGGAAATTGTTCCCCTTCTCTCTTATAGAGAGGGCGGAGCAATGGTACCCCCGCACGATAGGAAATATGAGCGGTGATTGGGAGGAGCTTCGAGATGACTTTTGTTACTTGTTCTCCCTCACCGGACGCATAGACTCCCTACCGATCGACATCCTTGATTTTGAGCAATTAGAGAAGGAGTCCATAGGTACAGCATGGTCTAGATTCTCACGCCTTTTGGCATCTATCCCAGACATGTCTATACCTGATGAAGTATCGTTGAACGTTTTCTACTCGGTTTTAGACATGGAAACTGCCCTAGAGCTTGACGTCGCCAGCGGAGGATAGTTCGCACACACAACTCGGAAGAAGGAAGAGACATCCTTGATAGTTTCCTAGAAGACTCTTTCTTCGCTACCGACCATAGTGAACCCCGCCGGGAGGAATCCGCGTCGAGCCATGAGAGTCTCTCAACACCCGAATCTGACCCTTTATTTTCCACATCCCAACATTCGTTTGTTGAGCCCTCTCCCAAACCACGAACACTGAAGGAAGAAGAAATTCAACCTTCGCAGTTCTCTTCCCAATTCGAGGATGATCCTTCAGGAAACACCAGAAACACCTCGAATCTTAGGCACGAGAAATCTATGGTATCGTTGTGTCCTTATGAGACACTCGATAAAAATTTCCGCTATACACCTGCAATGGATTGGTCAAAGGAGGCAAAGCGTGCTTCCGAAGCAATTCGGATTAGCCCAACCTCTGCAACCATCCCTTGTTATATGAAAAGAAATATTGTAGAAGCTCTTCATGACCCTGATGCTGAGGTTTGCATCTTACCCGAGTGCCTTTTGGATACTCATGTGGGTAACAGGCCTTTAACCCCGACCGACAAATACTTTAAGAGTCCATCCGGACTGTACATTGAATGTCGGGGAATTGCAAGGGGCGTGCCTATTACCATAGACAAAATCGAGGTGCATTTAGATTTTCACATCTACGATATCCTCGATTTTGATCTTTTCCTAGGCTACCCATTAGAAAAACTTTTGGCACCTCATTGGAGCCTAGATGAAAAGCTTAGGGAAATGGGCTCGGCCACTGCTACTCCTCATCTAGAAAATCGTCTGGCCAAGTTTCTTCCCGAGCAAAACCCACTCGAGGAGATGATGCAAACATCTCCATTCATATGATCCGAGCCCGTTCTCTTAGGAGTTCTAGAATCCTCTGACCAATATGACCCGGAAGATAACCTTCACTTTTGTGAAGATGAACTGTAACACTCATGTGTTAATCAAGATGCTAATCACATGTTAACTCGCTAATTATGGGCCTAAGCAAGGTCATTAGTGCTAATCACGTTGCATAGTAAACATCAACTTAGCTAAGTTCGACCATGTTTTTCTCCTTGATCCGAGACTCAAATCAAGTTTCGCCCAAAACCATAGTTGTATATCTTTTCATCCTCTACAACTCCTATTTTGGCCAAATTTCAAGTTTATATATGAAATTTTGAGTTTCGGACGGTCAAACTCGAGTCAATTTGAGTCAATCTCATTCAAACCTTGTGACTGTGCTCCCCTGTTCGTCGTACGCCGCCCATACCGCGACCGGCGTGACACCGCCGGTGACTCCACGCGTCGGCCATCCCGGTGAACCTCGCCATCCATGTGCGCCACCTTATCCGCTCCCAGCGCCATCCCTATCCATTTCCCTCACCCACTTTGTCCTCGTCAAGCCGCGCGCCGAGCCCGAGCACGAGCAGAGCTCGTCGCCGTTCGCCGCTCTGGCCAAACCCTGCCGCCCCGCCGCCGTCCCTCATGCTCCGACCTCTCTAGCCTCGCCCCGAAGCTCCTCTGCCCCATCCCGTGCGCGTTCGAGCCGTTACCCGGCCGAATCGGACCCCGCCACCACCGGCCGCCACTGCTCCTCCGCCGGGCAGCCGCCCCCGCACGTCGAGTTCAACCTTCGGGCCCTCCCCCCCCCCAAATTGAGTACCCGGTGAGCAGCACCACACCACCAACGACCTCTCCAGCCCCTTTCCCGGCCATCTTGCTTGCCGCGCCGCCAGGAACACACCCCCGCCGCCGCGGCCAGAGCTGTCATGGCCGCCGAGCCCGAGCTCGCATGTCCGCGCTCCGTGCCTCTCTTTCTGCGCCCCAGAACCCGAGCCTAGGTCCCGCGTAGGCACCTGTAGTCCCATGCTACCCTTGCCGTGTCCTCACTGGCAGTGGCGAGCCCGCCGCCGCCGCCCAGCCGCTAGTGCTGCCATGCGCTCATCTCTGGTCACCTCAGCACTAGATGCTCCGACACAGTGGCTCCTCCATGTGCAGGTGCTCTTCTCCAGCACTACAACACATCCATACGCAGTCAGCAACAGCAGGTCCATTCCTTTCAGCTCTCTCTGTTCTTGCGACTAGTGGAAGGAGAAGAACAGTACAAGCTAGCTAACTAGTGATGCATATTAGTACTTGTATGTTTCAGATCTAGTGCAATTTATATCTTTAGTTGTACTGCTCCAATCGCTGTAAAATTTTTATGGTAGACTCTGCATGTGATGCTTGCTTTGTGGTAAAATTTTCAGATTTGTTGCATCCAACATGGCTGAGTTCTTGATTTAACTTGTTTAGCGCTTAATAAATAGTTTATAAATAATAGAAATGTGTAAAAATAGAAAATGTGTTTCCATTGCTTTTGTGCGATGTTGTTATGTCTTCTAAATGCTTAATTGGTAATGTGTTCACAGAAAAAGTGACATATAGTTTTATCTTGCTCTCACATGCTTAATTTCAATTAGAATTTATCTTGGTTGTAATAATTAATTTATAAAATCTGAGCATGTAATCTTGGTACTGTAGCCATGTTTTGATAACACCTACCACACATAAAAATTTCAGCTCCAAACTAGTTATTTTATGTCCCTAAAAATAATCCATGTCTTTTCTATAAAAAAAAGTTCACGAATGTTTATGGAATATGAGCTTGATAATATGCTTTGCAATGCTTGGATGGCTTGGTGTCAGGTTAAAATGTTGCTAAGTATGTGCTAGTGTTCGTAGTCTAATTAAATGGTTATTTGTGTACTCCTTGCAAGATAAACAAGTGAACAACCATTTTTTTTTTGCTTATGTGCTGAAAACAGCTGACTGTATAGTTTCTGTTGTGGTGATAATTTTGTGATATGAATGATGCTTTCCACAGATGTGGTGAATAGAAAAGTTGTAGATAACTTCCATATCTTGCTTGTCCTAGAATTTCATGATTTTAGGCCTACTAGTTCAGGAGTTATAGAGTTTACAATACCCTGTCAGGTTTTACCTGTATTCTGTGCAGATCTGAAAGTTTGTGATGTTTGACTTAACTAAACCCGAAATCATCTCTTGTTGGTAACTAAAGAGTGGTAGTACATTTCATAAGCTTTCCATAAAGTCTAGGATTACATTAATTCGATGCTTAAAACTACAGCTATGGTTTAAACAAGTAACTGTTGTGCTGCTGTCTAAACTGTATGTGCTTAGAAATCAACTATCTCAATCTTGATGTGGTTTGTGTGCTTGTTGGTGTTAGCTATGACTTCAGTGGTGTTAGAGTAATCTACCTGAGATCTTGTAGCCTTGTATAACAATTAGTAACCTGAAACTAGTGTTCTTCAACCATTTAAGTTAATAAGTGAACATGTATGCTTGTCGTCAATGATCTCTGTGTTGCTTTGCTATGTTCATGCTCTTGCATTGTGCGTCTCATCTAGGAACGCTAGGTGAATACACGTGGAACTCGAGCGTGATATGAAGCTAGCCAAAAGATGGTGGATGGTGGACGCATCTAGAAGAAGGACGGATGGATCCCGATGTGCATGACCAAAGGAAGCTGCTCGCCAAGCGAGTATCATCTAACCAACACTGACTCAGTGTTATCCCAGGCAAGCCCCGGAGCATAACCCCTAATTTGAGTATTCAATGTTTATTTAAGTATTTGTGCATTTACGTATTTAGGAGTTGTATGGAACCCTAATATGCATTGTTCTCCCTAGGTACCTATGAGTCTATACTAGTATACAGGTGTCATTAGTATTGCCATGCTTAACTAGGATCTAGTAGAAGTCGAGTGATTGCTGTCACTCGCGAGCTATAGGTTTTTGTTACTTATGGAAAAGTGGCTTGAGAATGAATCTGTGAGGAAAGAAAAATGGAGACCGGGCGGAGAGGAATTGGATTACGGATATGGAATGTTTGGAAAGTGGACCTCCGCCTGTGTCGATTGAGGACCGTACCGTTGTTAGCCCTGATGACCGAGGATTGAACAGTACTAACCACATACCGGAAGTAGAAGGTAGTCGAAACTGGTAAACTGTGTACCACTTTACGACGATACTTTGAATTCCGTCCTGCTACGCTGGGCGTGGGATGATGGCGGGTGTTGGATTGGATATCGCCTCCGGGTTCTCCGTGAGTTCACCGTGAGGGGCCCTTCACCTGGGTTTTAGCAGGCGTGGTTCAGATGTCATGGTAATGATGAGAACAGCTGACGCGTGTGGTCCGGCGTGGTTTGCATGTGTCATGTGAGTTAGGTCCACCTTGCAATGTTAAATCAGATCGATTCGCCGTAACTCGCGGATATGAGAGCCTTGGTCACTGCGTCGCATCGTAGTAAAGAAGTTAAAATGAGAAGAGAAGTATGATGAGATATGTTTGTGGTACTCTGAAGAGATTAATGTGATCAACCATGCTTGCTTTAGATGTTCAGGCAAATCTAGTTGGTACTTGTTAAATTAAACTTGAGCTAAAATATTGAAAGTAAGGATTCACTATTAGTCGCTTTCTAGCAAAAATAAACTCCAGAGCCAAAAAGCTTTGCATGTCTACATAGTGGGCTAAGTATACCCATGTCGGGTAAGTCTTGCTGAGTATTAGTATACTCAGGGTTTGTTGTCACCCTGTTTTCAGATAACTGCTGCTGGTTGGAGCTAACCAGGATTCACATCGGTGAGCTCGATGTGACGTCCTCACGTCATCGTAGTTACCGTTATTCTTCTAAACTAAACTTCTATTTAATTTCCGCTGCATTTTGAACTCTGATATTTTACGTAAACTTGTTTGAAAAACTCCGCACTATAAATTAACTTTGAGAATTTTTGTCTGCTTGTAATCATCTGTGCTCGTCTTCGTGCGGGACTTCCAGTGTTTTTCGATCCTTAACCCGACAGACGACCGGATTACACCGTTTTAAGTGCATGGTAACTTGATTAACCATTAAGATGATAGTTAGCGCACTTAAGCCGGTTTAATTTGAGCGGTTCTGCTACATGAACATTCATCATTACCCTCGACCGAGTTTGAGCCTTTTCCCGCTGGCCCTGAATATGTTGTTCTCGATCTTTATCGAGTTACAACTATGAGCTTCCACGATAAATCTCTTGAGATGGAGAAATCATGGGCCAAGGAATTTTGTGAGGCGCCGACTCTGGAGTCCAATGAAAAGGATTCCTCACATGAGCATGGGAACTTCACTCTGGATATACCACATAAACCATGCTCATTCAATACAACTCTAGAGTCAGGCATGCTTAGTGCACCGTGCACACACGAGGACTACAACCACCTTATGGTCCTCTTCTGCAAAATCTTCAGAAGGTTGGTTGTAGATGTATATGTTTATCGTAAACATTGCAGATTTTGTGGGTGCACCGTGGCACTAACCTTGTAGCTAGCTTCAACAATTGGTGGTAAAACAACCCATCACCAATGATGCCTACAAGGGTTATCATGGTCGAGCTTATGACCAGAAACAAAGCACTGCCGGGAGATAGCCCGGACTATCATTTATTTATTTACTTCATTATTTCCCTTTCAATAAAAAGCAAGAGCATGTTTTAGGATATAGCTTCCCTTCGGGTATTTTTGGTCGCTAACCTTTCCAGGGGAAGATCAAGAAGAATGAAGGACAAGCAACACTTACGGACATGAGAGCTACACCGACTACAACACTTCGATATGTTTTGACGAAGGAACAACTACGGAAGGAGACTTGAACTCCATACACTTGGAGTTTTGCAAACTCCAAGTGTGGGGGAGGTATGTGAGTACCTCAAGGTAAGTTCTTTTCTCAATTCATATCTTGTCTTGGAATTGGTGTATGTCCTCGCATCTTACTCTATAAAAAAATGAAAAAAATGAGAGGAGTCGCCATGGTGACAACATTGAGTCTTCATCAACAAACCATCTTGGTAAGCACTCTCAATGTCCCGCTTTTGACATTAAACAAAGCCCTGCCGGGAGGTCGCCCGAGGATCACCAGGTTCATACTCATACATATCTCGTGTTTGAATAGTGCTCAATCATGCTTTGTGCTCCCTTTATCTATCCTCGTACGCTCTAGTTTGAATGTGTGTCACGAAACACATTCATGGGCCTTTTAAATCAAGCATGGTGTTTGGGTTTGATTGATGTTCTAGAGTTAATATTTTTATAGATATTGGCTGCATATATGGACTAACCCTTGCAGAAAACTTCAAATCCAAAGTGGGCGAGTCATTGAGTTGAATTCAAGCAGAAAGGTAAGCTAAGGTTTTGGATTAATGTTGCACAACATATGCATGTTGATGCAATCTTAATTCAACCTTGCCTGAGTAAGTATCATGGTGAGATTAAATTTTAGTTTCAATAAATTTTAAGAGCTCCCTGGTTCTTAAAATCGATAGAACTATTAGTTTGTTTCCACCTTTTTGTTTTTGAATAAGCACCAGGTACAAGAACAAGTGTGGGAGAGATCTCTCAGAACTTTCAAGCATATACACTCAAGATCTCCCACAACACGTGCACAGCACCGAACGAACCAGAATGCAAAAAGCCAAGACGAATTAGAGCTCGTATTGGGCAGTGGAACCTCAGATTTGGCTGACTAGCACTAGCTCCGATCATCTTCATCACGACGGTTTGTGTACTCTACCCCTCATACTCTCCCTAACCTATGAGTTTAAATGAAATCTTGATCAATCATGAAAATTAAACTCAAGGAGTATCCTCTGGGTCTTGTGCTTCTCTATGATTGGCTCACATATCTTTTATTCTTTGCTAAGCCTGAGCTTGTGAATCATATCTTAGGGAACCCATAATTGTTAAGTTGTTGACTAGTGAGATATGGTTTGATGGAAGAATTCTTTCTTTCTCTGTTTATATTCTAGGAAATTTTTATTAAAAGGAAAACCTCCATAGCTTTACAACTCCACGTGTCTGTCCTACCAAAGCCATATGTTGTTCTTCATGAGACAAATCTTTACACATATGTGCCTTGTTGTTACATTGAGCTTCATCAAACTTTGTTACCCCAGTGAGATGCCTTTCATACTTGTTTGATCAAGATCATGTGCACTCCACCAGCTGAACTACACTGGAAGTCAGCTATGCCATTCCATCCATCCACAAAATAAAACTCCAATGATCTCTCTCTAGTATCTTTCAAATGAGGCATGTGCTATTAAAAAAAGAGAAAAAAGAGAGAAAAGATGGCATGCCCAAGAAGCATGACAAAAAAAAGAAAAAAATGGACACATCAATGTCCCTGAAAACAAAAGAGAGAAATATATATATATATATATATATAGCCATGTCCTCATGTTATCCAAATAAAGGAGAGAGAGATTGATAAAAGGAGTATTTCATTCCATCATCCACCTTCCATATGTGCACAATCTTGATCAACTTGTTTGGTTTGTTATCTCCATGGATCCGTTGTTTGATTTTGCAATATATGTGACACAAGTGCATATGTATTTCATACATATGAATAGAGACGATTTCGACAAAAAATTCAAATTTAGCAGGGTTAGAAATGGAATAAAAATGAATTGATAAAACAGTCCTAGAAAAAATTCCGCCACTTAAACTTTATGATATTCTAAAAAGATTGGGTAGCAAAGATTTCTCATTTTATCTCCTTTCTATGAAAGGGATAAAGCCATAATAATTTATAAGCACTAGAAAGCTTGACTTTAGTTTGATTTAGAATAGCACGCTTAGTTTCATTTTCAAAAAGAATTTGAAGGCTCTTTTTATGCTTCCTTTTCCCTACCTTGAGATCCACATAAGCCATCTTTAGAAGTAGGATGAAAAGAGGCAATGCCTTGGTGAGGATATATACACAGTGAGCGACATGATAGATCCTATGGAGAAGTAAAGCTATGGTTGGTCTTTGTAAAAATATTTCCAAAACCCCAGTCATATAGTAGGAAAGTGGAGGAGACTGAAGTCAACAACGTTCCTCTCTTCAACTTCCCAAACATTTATGGTAGACACATCAAAGTTCACAGGTAAGGGTGAAGCTTAGAATAATTTGTATGCATGTGTCATATCATGTGAAGTCGGGTCCGCCTTAGTTCTTGGCTTTACTCGAGGACGAGCAAAGAACTAAGTGTGGGGGATCTTGTTGACGGTCACTAACGACCCATTTTGACCGTCAACTATCGTGCAAAAGTCGAGCATCAGAAGGAATAAATGTTAGCATAGGACGATTATTTGACGAATTCCACAAATGCTGGTCTGAGAATGTGTGCAGATGAATTTAGGCCAAAACTGCATGTAACAAGCATATTATCCAAGGTATAAATTCCTAGGCCAAGTACAAGCAAGCCCAAAGGCCAAAAAGGCCCATTCGGCAGCCACACAAGAGGAGGAGAAGCAGCCCATGCGCATGACACATCATCAATCCAAGGAGATCTCCTCTCGACCAATCAGACACAAGCACATGGCAGCCATGCATAAAGAGGAAACTTGGCACCCACTCTTCCTTGCATGAGGGGTCCACATGTCAATCACCCAGCCAAAGGAGAGGCCGGTGGGCAGCTGGGCCAGGTCAGCCGACCTCCCTGGTAGGCCGACGGCCCAATAGGCCCCACCACCTCAAGTTTCCACGTGTCACTTCCCTATTATCTCTAGAAGATGGTTTGAGGAGGATTGGCTACATTCCCGGGGTGGCTCCCTCCTATAAATACAAGGGGAGGGGGTGAGAATAGGAACACACACATACACACACACACACACACACCACACCCAACTCAACTCACATTCTCTCTTGGAGCTTGAGGCCTTCATCTTAGATGCTTAGGTAGACTAGGAGGTGTAGCAGAAGAGGAGGAGAGTGAGGAGGAGTTGGGGTAGTGCCGGGTCTGTCGGCACTCTTCTTCGCTTGTACCTCGACGGATGCTTATTCGGTTTTAAGTGTTCGAGACTTTCTTTGCTTATTTAGAATTAGAGTTTAGATCGCAAGTTATCATCTCTACCTTATATTAGTTGATGTGTATGCTAGCGAGTAGCGTTTGATCTTAGCTTAAGACCCCGGATAGAAAAGGGTAGTCTTGGCCAGAGCTAAGGTTAGTAGGGAAAGGCGTAGACGTGGTGTCTAGGCTGGACTATACCACTCAGTTGTCCAATAGTCCCACAGTTTGTAGAGGTAGCCGGCAGTTGGTGACAGCCCTGTTTGAGCCCTAGTAATCCTCCACATTCGGATATTGGATAGAGCAATATTACTGGAGCTATCGGCTTGTATAAGCCGATCGAAACCGTTAGCTCGAAGTATAACGACGACGTGATCTCTTCTTCTAGGCATAGATTCTAGATATAGAAAGTCCTCTCTTCTGTCTTCTCCACACCGGCGTGTGTGTCCTTGGATGTTCCTGAACCCGTAGATAGCGTACTCACGTTTCTCAGTGGACACGATACCCTGAAATACTCTTGGGTGAAAGCTATTGCGGTATCCGTGCGCTTGCAGATTTTATTCGTGACGTTGCAAAATACCAACACTGGTCAGACCGGTCAGACAGGTCACGCCAGTCCAACCCTAGGTTGTGGGATCTTCCACAACCTAGAAATATCTTTTAGGAATAGGTTTTAAGATGATGCAGGAGATGTTCTACCAGTGGGATTTTGAATCTATGGCCTAGATAAGTAGATCGAGACAAAATGAGCCATAGAGTACCTTTTGAACGGGATTTCGAAGGAAAAAACGAAGGACCGGCTTGGGAAAGTGGTCAGGTTGGTCGAGTGATCCAAATCCCCAAAGGAATCGCCTTCACCTTGGTTGAAACACCAAATCGCCAATGGGGGCGCCTTGTGCGCGAGGGAGAGAGAGCTGGGTGAATGGGTGTCGGTGGAGGGTGAAAGAGATAAGATTTTTACTGTGTGGTCCGTGAGGAAGGTAAAAGGTAACTGCCAGGGTCGACTGGTCAGACCAGTCGGGCAGACCGGTTGCCCCCTGGCAGCCAGGAGTTAAGTCAAAAGAGGTGTTTTTTCTTACAAAAGATGTGAGATGAGTCCTAGGCTGTGAAACTTGATAGATATTGAAGATTAGTCCAATGTTTCAAGTTTTTCTTGATACTTCCGAGAGAGAGAGAGAGAGAGAGAGAGAGAGAGAGATTTATGGACTTGAGAAAATTGCACCATTTGTGACTAGCCAACAATCAATCAAGTGTAACAATAGTCACAAAGGGCTCAATTGGGTCACAAAGACCAAAATCCAAATTCTATCCTATACAAACACACTTCCTCTCATGCTAGTAGTACTTTGAAATAAACTATTCCTATCCCACACAAAGCATGAAAATGCACACACACTAGCAAGATAGAATGACCTAGATGCACAAAGGTAAAGCGTGTATTCAAGAAAACATACCTTTGCCATTTAGCCAAGAGTCACGTGCAACTTTAAATATTAAATTCAACTTTCTTTTTAATGAATTTTCAATTTTGATCACAACACAAGAAAGCGAACGAGGTTAATTGCACGAGACCCTAATTTCACTTTAGTGGTCCTTTGATGTAGAAAGAATTAGGATCACAAAAGATGAAACCTCACAATATAGGCTAAATTCCTCAATTCTTAGTGCACACGCATGGGTATATGGAAGGAAAACTCACATGCACTAATTTGGTCAATTAAGGGCAACTCAAGGAATTTAAACTATATTATGGAGAGTAGCTATGCAAGAGTTAGTAAGACATAAATCGAACTGATGTGAACAAGTTACCACTTTCTCTTTTGAGTACATCATAGCATACTCCAAGCTGAGAGTTTTCTAACTCTCTTGATTGAGACTACAAATTCACTAGAAGAAAAGGTTAGTACCAAGTTGACACAAATTTAAGAATAAGCTCCCCCTTAATTAGTGCTTAAGATTTTGAATACCTTAGATGCAAAGCACTTTTATTCAATTAAGGACATGAGAAGGCTTATTCACAAATTTGGTCAAAGCACACACAAATAATATTCAATAAGAGAAATTGTGCTTGAGTTGCTTACTGTCACTTTGAATGTACCCAAACATATGCCAAGGATGATATTGTTCATCAATATATTCTTGATAAGAGTTTTCCCTGCATCCACAACATCACTGGGCAACTCTGGGCCAGACTGGTCAGACCGGTCTGCCCCAATGTCAGATCATCCGACAAGACACCAGATCATTCGACATGTTCCAGAGACAAACTGGTTGATAGGCCGGATCATCCGACCTAGGGTCAGATCATCCGACCCTGTGCAGTATCATCTTCAATATAGTGTTGTTCCAAATGTTTTATCTTGGTGAATTTCATGATATAATCTTTATTTCCTGCATATTCAAGACAAATTCTCTATTAGAGAGACATTAAGAGCATCATATGGCACATAGGAATTTAATAATCATGGGAAATGAACCTAAGTCACTTTCAAATGTTTCACAACTACTAACATTGTGAAACACACTTGTTTACCAAGAACTGATAGTGACAAAGGTGTGACAGTTAGCACATGATACCGAGATGCCATTGGAGTAAGGATTTCATCAATTATGCTTTGTACTTGATTGTATTTTGATTTATGTCACTTGTTTCCTCAACCAAGTCCCCAATGCATCTGCACTCCCCTACAAGCTCAGCAAGTACCTTTTGGTACCCAAACCTTGTTGGGTCCATCCAGGTTAGTTAAAAGATGCTTAGGAACCCAAATGGCCCTTATGCTAGTTCGAGGAGATTTAATCACTCTAATAGCACAAGTACCTACTTGGTCCTTCCTAAGCTTAGTGAAATCATAATGGACAAGGTTTGAGGTTTGTGGGTTACCTTTTGGACAATCTTTACCTAGATGCCCCTTTTCTCTACATGTGTAGTAAGTGCGATGTTTTGCTTTTCTTGACTCAACATCATCTTTAGAACTTTGCACTTGCTTCAATTTAGGCATCACATTTGTATCCTTGACTGCTTGCTTTTGAAGGAGTGAGGTTGGGCTGCTTGGACACCAACCGGTCTGACCAGTCTAGGGTGACCAGTCTGACCGGTCAGGTCAGACCTAGTCTCATTTTGCAGAACAGGGCACACAGCAATGAGGTGACCCTTTTCTTTGCACTTGAAGCATGCCCTAGTTCTTGCACATTGCTTTTCCTTTCTTGAAGGCTTTGTCTTGTTCTTGAGTTTCATAGGACAAGTAGACTTATGTCCCATTTTTGACTTCTTGACTCGAACAAGACTTTCCACTTTAGCTTGACCTTGTTGAGGAGAAGAGGTAGTAAGATTTGAACCCTTCTCAAGCTTCTTCACCATGTCATCACGGTTATCTTGAGAAGGTTGCACATGACCTTTGCTCTTCAACTTGATCATTTCAATCTTTAGCTCTTCGACCTCTCGCTTGAGTTGGTCATTTTCTTCCACGATAAGGTCATCACAAGTTTCTGCAAAAACATGCTCAACACAAGTATTTGTTGCTTGGGAGCAACATGGTTTATCACAAGATAACATAGTTTGAACTGGTGAGCATATGCATGTGTGTGAGAGAGGTTGATACGATTTTACCGATGCTAAAACAACCTCATGAGCAACTTCTAGCATATCATGTGAATCAGCAAGCTTCTCATAGGAATGCCCAAGTTCCTTATGAGTTCCTTGCAAAGCCACACACTTGCTAGTAAGACTCTCAACTTGAGCCTTGAGCATTTGATTTTCTTTCTCCAATGATGCTACATGAATAATTGAGTTAGTGGCATTAGCATAATCATTGGACAATTCATGATACCTTTGTGCCAAAGAAGCTTGTTCTTGTTTGATCTTCTCAAGCTCTTGATTTAGAGCCTTGATAGCTTCAATTTGAACCTCATCTTCCTTAGTCTTTTCATTTGTTCTGGCTATCAAGCACTTGTGATCAACATCATTGGAAGATGTTGACTCTGCAGAAGCTTTTGCTTGTCTTGATCGCCTTCGGGAGCACTTCTTGCTCTTTTTCATCTGGTTCCTGGTCAGACCGGTCTAACCGGTCAGGATGACTGGTCTGACCGGTTCCAACTGGGAACCAGCAGACTTGTTTTCTTTTGCTCCTTGATCTTCGCGAGGAGTCACAAGAGGATGAGTGTATGTAGCAGTGGTAGTACACTCCTCCAATGACTCCTCATCTTTTTCTTGATCCTCATCGTCGCTATCTTCTTCACATATTGACTCAATAAATTTCCAAAGACGATGAGCATCAATTCGTGTCTCTTTCAATTTGTCCACATTGTTTATGAGATCTGAGAGCCCTCTGTCAATGTTCTTAAACAAGAGGTTAATGACATGATGATTGCGAGTCAAGCATTTCATCTCCTCAATTGACAATTTGAACAAATTGTCAAAATCATTGGGAAGAATGCTTGCCTCAACAATCTGCTCAAAGGAAGGACCCATGGTCCTTAAAGCATTAAGTACACGAGCTGACCAAGAAGAGTAGTTCGAGCCATCTAGAGATAGAGGCTCAAACAGTACCTCACAAGTAGTCGACATCGTTATTTTCAAGTGGTGAAGCTTCGATCCGGAGAACAAAGCTCTGATACCAATTAAAAGGACCTCGGATGTCGCCAAGAGTGGGTGAATAGGCGATACAACAAATTCTATAAATTTTAACACTTAAAACAAACTGTCAGCCACTGACCGGTCAGACCGGTCAGGCAGACCGGTCAGACCGGTCTAACACTTAGACGCTGAATAGAGAGACAAACCGGTCAGACCGGTTTGAGTGACGGGTCAGACCGGTCACTTACAAAACCTGCACAAATATCAGAGTTTCTCCCCTCCTCGAGCTCTAGCACTAATACAACTTGATGTAGTGTTCCTGTAGGTGATTATAAATGTATTGCAATACCCTACACACACAGAAAAAATACACCAAAGTAGATTGATGCGGAATTATAAACAAAGTGCTAGAACACAAAGTAGTGAGGCAAACCACAAAGGAGACACGATGATTTATTTCATGAAGTTCAGATTAATCACCGTCAATCCTACGTCTCAGTTAAGGAACTCGTTGGGTGTGAGTCTCTTTCAACTCGATCTCTTGAGTTGGGTCTCTTTCAACCACTTCCCCGATACCACTATCTTGATCCTTTCCACCAAGGGGGCAAGATCATGCCCGCACAGACTTGCCGCTGCTCACCAAAATGTTGGGAGCTAGCCGGCAACGTCTAGCCATCTAAGAGGCAATCCTCCAAGAGTAACAAATGCAATTTGAAAGCTTTGACGGATCTCAAAGTGCTCAAGCTATGGGTGCTCACTTGCTGCTCAAAATGCAGCTCTCACAATGTTCTACAATCTCACACTTGCTCAATCTCTCAACCCAATCCAAAGATATGCAATCTAGATGGCTTAACTCACAAAGAGTGTTGGGGAGAGCTAGCTGGTCAAGAAATTGCTTCTAAGAGCTTAAGAAACGTCAGGGAACCAGCAGCCCATGCAAGAAGGGGCTGAGGAGTATAAATACTCCACACACAAAAACTAGCTGTTGTAACTGTCAGCACAGACCGGTCAGACCGGTCCCCCAGACCGGTCAGACCGGTCTGTTTAAACTAGCTAGCCGTTACACTCAGACCAGTCAGACCGGTTTGGGCCAGAGAAGCCCAAACCCTATATTAGGTGCTCTACTCAGTCCACCAAGTAAACACTTGATCATCTAAGTAGCACAAAGTTAGTTCTCAGGGGTTTTCTCTCAGGATTCTCACTTGGGGTGTCCAATGAGCACTTTTGACCATGTCAATCAATCAATGTTGCATCCCTCTTGATAGTACGGCATACCTATACTCAAGATTAAATAACAAACACAATTCAACCACTTGAGTCTTGAATTACTTCAGCTTTGCCATACTTTGATTTTCTTCAACTTTGGGATTCCATCATTGCACAACATTCTTTTGAGCAAATCCATACTTGAGCTAGTGACTTAGAGCTTCAAATCATTTAGCAAAACTGTCCTTGAATACTCAAGTCACTCCAATAAGATATTTGATGCATTGCATTGCTCCTCTCAATCAAGGCTTGGATATGATATTTCGAAAACTCCACGAATACTAGCACTTCACCTTAGCACTTGCACACATGGTAAGCCGTCGCTTCACCAAAGCTTGCTTAGTCCCTCGCACTAGTCATCTCGGTTGGCTTCTTCATCACTTATCCTTGCCATGTTGAGCTAAACTTTGCACATCAACAATGAATTCCATATTTCATTCACATATCTTCATTTCTTTGTCTTACTTTGTAATCATGAACTTTTGATCCTTTAGACAAGACATGCTTTACTTTGACAAGCCATATTTAGAAACCACCAAGTAATACATGAGCACTTGTTTCTATCTTTTCTTCATGATGTGCTTGTCTTGTTTTGTAACCATGATTTAATAATAATATTCCAAGCATTGCAAGCTTCTCAATATAAGACCAATATGTAGCACATAAGTGTATGTCTTCTCTTTTTGTTTAACTCCATGAAGCCTTGCAATAATACTTTCAATAATTTTATATCTCAAATATTCTTCAAATATGCCAAGTCATGAATAGAAACCATATATCAACATTGCATGAATACTTGTTTCTCATTTCTCATTTCTAATCACAACATGCTTGACTTTCAATAGTGAGCTCTCTTTTATTTGATTCCTTGATATATGAGTCAATACACAAATTGATATACAAATAAATCCCTGCTCATGATATCTCAATTAAAATATTAGTCCTTTAATCATGTTGTCATTCAATTCACCAAAACCCATTAGGGGCCTAGATGCACTTTCATCGGGCTACACCAGGGGGAGTACAAGTCAGGGTTCCTGGAGACCGCGAACGCGTCTACTCGTCGGGTGCTCATGCTCAACTTCTCCGGGTTCGCCGCGGTCACCGTGATGGAGGTGGACGTCAACGACAACCTCCGGAACGGCGCTGACATAGGCATTGACGCCTCTGAACAGCGCGGTAGCGGAGGAGCGCGGCGTCCGCCGCCGGCCCCCTTTCTTTTTTTTAATATTGTGATGTAATGACGTGCCCAAGCTGTTCGTGCGGCTTGGATGAACATTGGTGCACTCTCCTTCATGCGGCATTTTTTTGCTAAAATTCGCAGAATTTCGCTTTTTCTGTCCAATTCAAACTTGAGCGTTCGTGCCATCGCACGTTTTGGGGCTGTTGTAGCGCAATGGCTGTCTCGGCGTCTTGATTTTTTTGTTGCGCGAGTTCACGAGCTCGGTCGGGCCTCACGTGGCGGTCGACGAAAGATGAGGACGGTGGTGGCGACGCGAGGGGTCGGTCAGTCCGCTGGGACTTGATCGACCTGGCCGCTTGTGGGTCATGGCCCATCACGCGTGGCGTCGCACCGCCTCGTGCCTTGTGCCAACCAGTGGGACCCACTAGGCTGGTCGCTCGAGTTAAGACGTGGGTGAAGGGCTCAGTCTTCCCACTCGGTTTCTTTCTCCTTCCTCCACCGCCTTCGTCATACTTTTTCTTGCCTTCTTGCAATCGGCGCTTCCATCTCTGTCTCCCCTTTTGATCGCCAGGTGCGTGAGCGCGGATGAAGCGAGGGTGTCATTGTAGATGCCGTCGGTGGTGACTGAGGCCTGGCTCGAGGAGCTGGCCAGGGAGGGCTTGATTCCGCCAAGGGAGGTGGTGCGCTGGCGGGTGCCATCAGAGTCGGATGTCGTCCCGCACCCGAATCCAGGTGAGGTGGTAACCTTCCGCATCTTCTACACGCGGGGCCTGTGGTACCCTGCCCGCCCCTTCTTGCTGGGGCTGCTAGAGAAATGCACTCGAAGATTGAGCTGCAGTACCTCAACCCCAACAGAATGCTGCACACCGCCGGGTTCATGACGCTGTGCGAGGCCTTTCTTGGGATAGATCCACACATGGATCTATTCCAAGAGATGTTTGTCAGCCGTCCGGTTGGGCTAAAGTGGGATGCCAGAGCGGCCGCAAGGTCGACATCGGCATTGTGCCATGCCTGCCGTCACCCGCGGATCACGCTCTGCGCGTCGTAGTTGGGACCGATGCAACCGCGAATCGGCGGCCTCAGAGAAAGCGGAGCTGGCGCGGGCGCAGGGGCCAGACCGCCATCGGCGTCTCCCTGAGGCGCCTGCGGAGCCTACTGCCATGTACAGTAATCCCGATGTGGGTGGCCTGCCGTGCCGACCGGGCATGAAGCGGCCTAATGTCAGTGCAGGGAAGAGCTCTCTGCTTGCTGGACGGCGGCGAGCTCCACCAAGTCCCTGATCTGGCGGTGGAGGTCCCTCTGTGCTGGGTCATGCGGTTCAGCCAGCGCCTGAAGAAGGATTGTCACCGCGGCAATGTTCTGACCCGCACGGAACTGTTGTGGGATCTGCATGCGGGCATCGTTGACGATGTTGCAGTGGACCCCATGCGCGCACTGTCGTGCGTCTCCAATGGGATTCCCTCCCTTTGGCTCGGAGTGGGGCAGCGGAGGAGGGTTCGCTGGCATGAGCCTGCGCGTTGGCAAGCACTTGGGCGCGGTGATTTGGAGGGTGCGTCGAGTGTGACAGCGCCACCTGCGGAGGTGACTCGCGCGGGGCAGTCGCCATGGCGCACACGTGCTGTGGTGCCGACGCTCCGTCCAGGTAGTTGTCCCCTGTGCTGGAGGCCTCGCTCAGGGGATCCTCGTCGCATAGGAGGTCGTGGATGGAGAGGCAGGGTAGCTCCCCGTCATGCCAACTAACTGATGCACGGGTTGGTGCTCGCGCATGGTCCTGTGCGCGTCCTGCACGTAGGTGTCTGCAGAGTTCGCCAGGACGAACATGATAAGCTTGCATGGCGAACGCGGTGGCGACAGTGGGGTTCCTCTTGCAAGCTGCCGGGAGACGTTGGCCAAAGAGTAGAGGACCAAATCGACATCCTCGGCGGCTGGGTTGGAAGCCACCATGAGTGCGATGCGCCAGAGCACTACACGGGTGGACCGCGAGGGCCTACGCCTCCTGATGCGCCGACCGGGCGACCGGCGCAAGGAGCCGGGTAGGAGGTGCGGGCTCCTCTAGGGCTGGCGGAGCATCTTTCTCCTCACGGAGACGAAGTACGCCGAGCTAGTCGGCGACGAACTCCAGGCTCCCAAAGTGACAACTCTAGGAAGGCTGGAATGGGGGAAGTGCCCGCGACCCGTCGCGGGGGTTCGCGGGGAACTCTAGGGAGCCAAAGCAAATTGTCTCACCCTGGCTTGCCGCCGGGGCAGAGGTGGCTGTGATGGGAACCATCCGATCGCCGAAGCGATGAACGCACGAAGCGCTCCCCACGGACGGCGCCAATCTGTCAGTTCCGAAAATGGCCAACAAATAAACTACTCAATTGCGTGTTTCTCGTGCATTGGATCGGATTGGTCTAGCACGCAATGACTCAAGAATTTAGACTGGTTCGGGCTTGAAATACCCTACGCCCAGTGGGGGTGGTTCTCTAGTTCTATTGCTCTAGCCCAGGTGCTCGAGTTGTGAACTATTCGATATCTCTCCTACGTGGGCCCTCTTTACATATTTCTATCATGGAGTCTCGATCACGTAGCAGGTCCTTCGTCTTGGTCAGTCGGCGAGTCCCACGCCGGCGGTCGGGAGCGAAGAGGTTGCGTCCTGTTAGATTTCTTGGGCGATGGGTCGTTGCAATGGCGTCCCGTCCTGGTCAGTCGGGATAGTCTCCGCGATCAGTAGGGGCTCGACGGTCGTCTCCCCGCCTGGTCATCCGTAATGGCTCCGCACATCCTTCCTTGCACGATCGCTTACTCGAGGATGGCACACCCATTGAGGGGTACCCTGCCATGGACAGGCGGCCTTGCCCTGTCACAATCCCAGGCGTAATGGAGTGGCGTCAGGGAGGTCATGATGACGGCGTGCGGGATGGCTCTTGTTGACGCCCTCTCCCGTCTCCCATCTGTGAGGACGGGTGGGTGGCACAGTCTACACGGTGACCCTGTCAGCAGGTCCTGTTGTGCTTGCGAGCCTCCGATCATCTGAGCGAGGTTCTTTGTGCGTCCGGCCCCGGCCGTCTGGTATGGCTCGAGTCCTCCTAATCCTGGGTCGGGAGGCTGCCACGTGGCCCTCTCAGCAGGGTCGGAGATTCAGCGGGCCGGACCCATTCAGCGGTTTCCGTTAGCGTCTTTGTGGGCTCGCTCGAGATAGCCCAGCGGAACTCTGGGCTGGCGCTATTGATGTGGGCCAGTTGGGGACCCCGGATCCCTGCCCCCTTCACTACTCGAAGCCCTTGAAGCGTTTGGAAAACTACTCAAAGCATTCGAAGCAATCGAAAAGCCTTCAGAAGTACTCAACGCCTACAGAACTCGACTACAAAGAGTTCGAGAGCTTATCACATCACATCTTCTCTATTTCTAACTTTGTTTTCAACCAAAATTGATTTATTTGTTTTTACAATGTGCCCCTACCTCGAGCCAGTAGCCCAGCACGCAAGAAATGGTGACCATGCAACCATCGGCATTTCCTTTGCAACCTGCACGTTTCGTTTGGTATGCTCCCTTCACTCCTGCTCTGGTTCTGCAGCATAGTCTGGAGCTTCCGAGCCGCCGTCCGGCAAGCGGCAGAGCTTGGCCGGCCTCGCCTGATGGCCGAGCACGAGGAGCACGAAGCCCCTATGTGCACGATTCCCTTCCTGCCCATCACGTATAAGGCATGCCCATGAGTTAAGATGATTCCTATTATTTCATGTTTAATCACTAGCCTCTCACGCATGAGTCATCCATCAACACTCTGAGACACTTATTCTCCTTCTAAATTCTTGTAAACTATTTACCATCAATTCCTTCCGTTTTTCCTTCTCCTCTTTGAGCTCATTTTATTTTTGTGTTATGCTTGCTTGTGCTTGTTTGCCGTTGTGCCGTCATCGCCGTAGGTGATGGAGTGATCGAGGAAGAGGACGTGTTTGGAGGACAGCACCCGGGGCCGGAGTACGAAGGCCAGTACCGCGAGCCGGTGCCAGAAGACCCGTACCGCGAGCAGGAGCTACCTGAAGGCTTTGAAGACGGCAAGTTCAATCTCATCCTTTGATACATATTTCGACCCAGTTTTATAAACACAACCTATTGGCCTATTTTATAAAATTGCATATGCTTTGACTACTGAAAACATGGTTGGATAGCCACCCCTTGATTTGTTATAACCATTCCTTGACCACCTAGATTAATGTCTAAATATGATTTATTCTATTTGGATGTTAATCGCTGCTAGAATGCTTAGGACCTTGTGCTTAAGTGACAACACATCAAACATGGTACAACTTGTTTTATAAAAAAAATGTGTGAGTGTGTGGGAAGGGAAAATGTGGAATTTTTAGAAACTGTCGGTGTCCGGACCTCGCGGTCTAGCACCAACTAGTAAATGTGCTGCGTGTCCCTGTCCCCATATGGTTGATGCAAGAGGAATACAATGACACCGGGTTTATCCTGGTTCCGGCCAAGGAGGCCGTATGTCCAGCAGAAAGGGAGGCACTGTATTACTTGCACCGGAGTGCTTGTTGTAGGGGGTACAAGCTTGAGCGAGAGAGGGAGAGGAGCTCCCAAGTCCCTGGATGTGCTAGGGGTGATTGAGGCGAGTGCCAGTATCGGGTGGAGTGAGCGTGTGTTCTTGTCGTCGTTATTCCGTGTGGCCCATGCAGGTCCTCCTCCTCATTTTACAGACCAAGGAGGAGGAAGCTACACGTGTAGGAGGTCTACGGGGTCATCTTTCTCCCCCAATCCGGGGAAGAACAGTTGGCAGCTCCTGTCGTGGAGCATGACGTCAGGCGTGGTCATCATCCTTACGAATCCTTCCGCCCATGCCCGGAGCGCGTCCTTATCCTGTGGCGCCAGCCGATGGCGTGGTGATAGCTGTAGAACTGCGCAAAGCCCTACGTAGGATGAGGTGGGGCGTCGAGGGGTTGAAGACTCCGGTCTTTCCCCGATCAAAGGTCGTACTGTGTCCGAGGGTCGCTGCCTATGCCCGCCGAGGGTCCTACAGAGGATAAAAGTACACAAAGTGGGTGGTATAGTGGCGAACGGTGACAGGCAAGTCCGCACTGTGCACCGCAGACCTGCCCCGCGCCGGGAATAGTGGCACAGTGGCGGGCGCAGGTTGAAGAGACGCCGGTCACGTCCGCTGTGTGGCATGGTGGCCGACGCCAGCTAACGCCGCCCGACACCGTCTGACACCCGCCCCACGCCGCGGAGTGGTTGGCGAGTAAATACACCCCGTCCCGTCGGGAGGTTGGGCCGCCACCTTAGTCTGCCGAGGGGGGCTCGAGCGAGGCGGAGTTTCCCCCGTGCCGAGGGTCCGCGGAGGGTGGGGAATAAAGAATCTCGCATCATGTCGTCTGGTGGGTGGGGAAAGAAACACTGAGCTACCGAGTGTAACTTCACTCTACAAAACCACGAGCGAGCCACAAAAACTTGCCCAATGAGTCGGCACAGGCACGACACAGCAGCAGGAAGTAAAGTAGCGGGCCGAGGGCCAACGGTCCATTCCGGTCCAGGAGCTCCATAGAAGAGCACGGGTAGCAAACGCGCTAACGATAACTAAAGCAGGCACATTAGTGCCGGCTTCAGAGCACACCCACTTTGGCATGTCACACTTCTCGGCTAGTAGTAGCCTCCTCGGCTACGGCCACCACGCCCGCGCCAGGGGGCCACCCCCCTTCTTCCCCTGCCACCCTGTGAAACCAACAGAACACAAGCAATAACAAGTGTCAGGCGTGCAAAAACCACATGAACATGTAATATTATTAGACAGCTTACCACGGCCTGGGGGCGGGCCATAATGCCATATTCTTCAGTATTCATCCTGCTCTTCATAGTACCCGCCCCTGCCGCCATTACCACGCCTGCCGGCTCCGTAGAAGCCACGCCCCCTTTCTCCTCAACCTCGCGACCTCCCTCTCCCACGCCCTGTTGTAGCCGCAAGCAGGTGGAGGGAGGCCATTGCTCATTCCTGCCCACACTCAGCATTCAAGAATTAACAAAAAAAAAAGGCATCTCCACCTAAATATCTTCATAGGCATTTCATCACTCTTCAGAAAATAAGGCAGCCTTGCTCCGTAAATTATGGATGGGAGACACCCAACTGAATCCTTAACTGCAGCTATGCTTGTAGAAAGCAGCTCTCATAATACAAGGTGTAGAAAGCAGCCACAAGTAGCAAGTAAAACAATGACTACTGCCTGTATTATAATTTAGCAAGTGTGGTGATTTAGAATGCTAAAATATGAGACACGGTTCTAGAAAACAATAACTAGCCAGAACTTTGCTGTGTATAGAATATAGAATACATAAGAAAAAAACATACCTCTTCCCTGCCTCTCCTCCCACCACCAGGACCTCTTCCACGACCACGGGGGTAGGATTCTGAAATACCACGAACAAGATGGTTACGCGGTGATTTTAAGTACAACATCATAGTAATAGTAAGGAAGGTCAACTGAGAGTGCACCTTCGTGATCAGTCGAAAGCAGGTTTCACCTCTTCAGCTAGGATTGGTGTGGCTGGTACCTTTACAACATCAAACATAATAAATACTGAGCAAGGAAGCTGACAGGTTACAAAACAATGAGCGAGCATAGGAAAAGTGACCAAGTATGCTGAATTCTTCTGGATATCCGGTGAGCATTTCTGGATATCCGGTGAGCATTTCTGGATTAGGGAAGGTCACGGTGATCATTGATACATGGCGAGTTGTCTCTAGTCTGAGTAAACAAGTGTATTAGTGTCTCAGTAAAAATCTGCTTTGATCTAGTTATACTCTTCAAGTATATTGACAATTCCAAAAAAAACTGCTCATACTATCATTATTATAATATAATGACAAGACGCTATCGTCTAGTGATGAGGTCTTCTTCCAAAGCATATTTGATTTGCCTGCAAAAGTATGCTGGAAAACTAACTTCAAACCGAGCTCAAAGACAATTCAGCGAGTGCAATTCTGAATCAACAAACCTAGAGCAATTTCAAAACGACCAATGGAACTATTGTCTCTACCAAGTTCTCGACGGACAAACCAAACCAATGGAACAATGATTGATCTCCAAAACATCCCGAATGGAAAATGCATTGCAGATAAGCGGTGTTCCAGCAGGCATGCAACTGCCAAAATCGCACGAACAAGGGACTGCAGCACAGGACACAAATCCACAGATAAACTTGGAACATGTTCTCAAACATCTTCTGCTACAAAACTTAGTACAATTGAGGATGTTCGCAGGGGCAGAACGAGCACCACCAGCTGCAGAAGCTTAGGCCTTGACCTTGCCGTAGAACTTCTGCTTCTCATCGGTGGTCTGGAAGCGACCGTGCCCAAACTTGGAAGATGTGTCGATGAACTTGAGCTTGATCTCCTCCAGGGCCAGCCGCGACGTCTGCTTCAACAGGGACTGGCGCAGGGTCACCACTCTCTTCTTGGGGCCGACGCAGCAACCCTTGATCATCAGGTAGTCGCCCTTCACGATACCGTAGTGGGGGAAGCCACCCATGGGAGTGATGTCTTTCTCCGTCCTGCAAAGACCATACATTCAGTACCAAGAACAAAAAAAGGCACATGCAGCTCCAATTTACAGAAATGTTGCTTCCAAGAAGCAAGAGAACAGTACAGTACCTGTCAAACTCTGTGGAGGCATCATGGCTCTCCTGTCCAGCCTTCCCAATCTTGTAAACCTTCTTGTTCATCTCAGTACGGTGGTGGTAACCATTCTGACCAGCACGGGCAACAGTGTAGGAAACCCTAGCCGGATGCCAGGCACCAATACAGGCAACCTTGCGGAGACCCCTGTGGGTCTTGCGGGGAAGGCGGGTGACACCCCAACGAGTGACCACACCCTCATAACCCTTACCCTTGGTCACACCAATGATGTCAATCATCTCATCCTTCTGGAACACAGCGTCAACCGGAACCTCCTTCTCGAAGAACTTGTAGCCATAGTCCACCTTGTCGGCAATGGTACCACCATTGACCTGGATCTCCATGAGGTGAGCCTTCTTCTGCTTCAAACCCTTCATCTTCCTAATCTGAAATACAGGAATGAACATGAGTACGCAAGTCTGTAAACAGTGGTAGTATTCAACGTCTGTCCAATGAAACATTAATTGAGAAGAGATTAGTATATACTAACTGTTGACATAGTAAATGATAGACTAAATTAATTAGAGGGCAACATTGTTTCTATAACCATGGATGAGCAGAAGCACAGAATGATTTAGTTTCTTACCTGGGTGTGGGCAATCACGCGGATAACAGAAGCATACTTCTTCATCTTCTCAAGCTGCAGCTGAATTTCCTTCTTGCCTGCATCACTGTCATACTTTAGAGCATACTTAGTGAAAGCCTTCTTCTTGCTCTTGCACCAGTTCTTGTAGAACCTCCTCCTCACTTCCTCACTCAAGTGCTGTGCCCAGACAGAGTTGAGGGTGCGGAGGCCACGAGGAGTCTTCACATATGCCACAAGACCAACAATGACAACAGGAGGAGTTTCAATGATGGTAACAGCTTCGCAGGTTTCCTTCTTGTGGAGTTCTGCAGCATCAGATAGGCAGAGCTGTTAAATTCACACAGTAACACATCTATAGGAAAGCACACTACTCTGGAAGTGCATGGTTAACGTTCTTAATTGGGAGCTTCTGTTGATACCTCAAAAGTAAAACAAGTTCGAGAGGGAGCTTTTTGTGCCATAAAAGAAAAGGTTGTGCAACTGTCTAATGCACTTGACCTAGAAATAAATAAAAAAATCTAACATTCATGGTATTTTGTTTAAGATGTGGCTAGTTGTGGTCATGAAGATACCGCAATTCCTTTTCAGATTAGCATAACATAAATGTTACCGATTCAATTTATTAGAAACACAAAGAAGAAGGACGTACTGGATCCAGGCTTCTCGACCTCACGGACAATGTGTGTCATGCCAGCCTTGTAGCCAAGGAAGGCAGTGAGGTGGCATGGCTTCTTGGGGTCATCCCTGGGGAAGGACTTCACTGCAACAGAAGGGACATACACATTAGATCATCAAGTTATGGAAAAGCCAAGTCAAAGATAAGCACCAGATCAATCAGAGTAAAATAATCACAGCAGGTTCATAATTCACGATTAAATAATTCGAGTGTTGCACATTTTCAGATAGGACATGACGAAAATGATGTGTTTCACTTCTGCGGGAAATAGCCATACACTTAAGCAAAAACTAATGCATGAAAACTAATAGTAATGGCTCAGAGGGCCTCAGACCCCCCCCCCCCCCCCGCGTCGTCCTCACAGGCGGCTCGGGGGCGACCTCGCCCCGCAGCCAGCAGCCCCCGCTCCAGGTCACCTCCGGCCGCTGCCTGCCTGCCGGGCGGCGGCCCGCAGCTCGGCCGAAGCCGGCCCTGTCTGCCCCCTTTCCTCCTTTCTCTCTCTCCCCCGACCTCCAAACCTAGGCTTTGGTTGACTCTTCGCCACCGGCCGCCGGGGCCGGATCCGGTCTCTTCCTCGCCGGATCCGTGCCCCCCAGGTCCGGATCTAGTCGCCCTGGGTGGGGGTAGCTCCTTTGCAGCTGGCCTTGCACCGGTGCCTCGGGTGGGCGTGGGCGCGTGGGCGCGCTGCCGCCGCCGCCGCTTGCCCCTGGGCGGGCCTCCGCACGCATCTGGTGGCTTCGGGGTCGTGGGCGCGTGGCCGCCGCCGCTTGCCTTGGGTGGACCTTCGGGCGCCGCCGCCTGCATCGTCGTGGGCCGTCGCTCGCGCCGAGCTCCGGGGGGCGTGGGCCAAGCCGCCGCCAGTGGGGCGTCTGCCCTTCTCCGAGCGGCGAGTGGTCCTGTTCTGGGTGGCTCCGGTGGGGCATGTGCCCTTTTCCCGGCCGGCCCTTCTCCGGGTGGCGCCGGTGGCCTTGGGCGTGGGTGCGTGCCTACGCCGACGTCGCCGCTTGCCCCGGGGCGGCTCGTCGCCTCGCTTGCGCCGCTGCCCGGAGGCCCGGGTGGGCGTGGCCGCGCCGCAGCCGCGGCCCCGGGGTGGGTAGTCGTCTCGCTTGCGCCGCTGCCCAGGGGCGCTCCCTCTGGGCCCCGTCTGCGGCGGGGCGCCAACCGGCGGGCTCATCTGCGCTGTGGCGGCCGTTAGCTTTGGGTTGGAAAGGGGTGGCAGCGAAAGCCTTGGACCCGCTTGCGGACCGATGACGACGACGCCCTCGGGCGCCGTTTACCTTCTTGAAGGCGTCATCCTTCCGCCTTTTTTCTCCCTCTCCAGCTAGCCTTCCAGGTGAAAACCTAGATCATGTTGGTCCGACGACGACGGCGCCTGTGGCATCGTTTCCTTCCTGGAGGCGTTTGTCTTGGAAGCTTTGCTGGTGGCGGTCATCTACTCTCCTTGGAGAGCTTCTGCGTCTGCCTGCGCTTGCTTCATTTCATCTGCATCGTCCGGGTCGCGCTTGGTCGTCGGATTCTCTTCGCTGGCGGATACTTTGCCGCCGTTCCAGTCTGGCGGATGCTTTGCCACCGTCGTCGCGTTGGTTGAAGGTTGCTTCAGGCGGATACTTTGCCGCCGTGGTTGGTTGATCAGGTGGATGCTTTGCCACCTTTGTTAGGCTGTAGACCTTTGCACCCTGGACGTTGTCGTTTCTGTTAGCAGGTTCAGTTGTAGAGTTCTGCCTAGAGGTGTGGGTCGTGCCCTTTGTCATCTCCGTGTAGCTTTGCTGTTGTTCGTGTTGTCGTTGTGTTTTCTCGTTTGTGTGTATGTTTTTTCAGTGTTTTTTTATTTTTAGTCCTTTGTGCTTTTGTGTTAGTCAAGCTCTGCTTGCCCGCATCAAGATTGTGTCTGTAACTGCTTTCTTTTTAATGAAAAACGTGCTGAGACACGGTCGCGAAAAAACTAATAGTAATATGATAAATAACAGTATCACTAGCTTCGCCCAGCAGGTAGTAGTAAAATCTAATCATGAGCTTTCTTAATAGCAGGAACGTATAGGAGACTAACTCGTCATTTAAGTAAACAGAATGCAAGAGCATCATTATATTAGAACGGCCACAACAGCAATTACACGTTCAAGTAGGCAACCATTTCAACGACATAGACTCGACCGACCCACAAACCTATCAATCGAATCGCCTTGAGTAAATCAGGCGTTGATCCTTCGAGCTAACCACTGTTCTAGTAAGAACTACAATCATGGAAAGGCTCACGTAAACGAATCTAGGAACCGTGAAGAAACAAGAATCGGCGAGGGGAGTGAGAGATGCGTGCGTACCCTTGCCCCGGTGGCGGGAGGCGCGCTTCCTGGGGAGGAAGCCGAGGGAACCGTGCCTCGGGTGCTCGAACTTGCGGTGCGACATCCTCGCCTCCTCCTTACCTGCAGCACATAACAAATCAGATCCGCCGCGAACACAGCAAGGGCGGGCTCGATCCCGCGGCGGGGAAACGGACACCGCCGACAAGCCAAGCAAATCCAGGAGAGGGGAGAGGAGGGAGGGAAGCGGCGGCGCGTGGCTGGCTCACCTGAGGGGGGGTGGCGGCGCGGGATGGACAGGTGGGGGAGGAGTGGCACGTAAACCCTAGGGCCAGTTATTATATATTGGCGCCGGTCGGAAATGCCCCTGGAGATGCTAACGTGGTCTGGGCTGTTTCTCTGGCATTCTGGGCTGAACCTGTTATGGGCTCTTTAGCCCAGTACTCTGTTTTTCTTCACATATCATTTTTCATTAAGGCCCTGTTTAGTTCCCAAAATCTTTTTCATAGTACCCGTCACATCGAATGTTCGGATACATGAATGAAGCATTAAATGTAGTTAAAAAATAACTGACTACACAGTCTAACTAATTAGGACGAGATGAATTTTTTAAGCCTAATTAGTCCATGATTGGAAATTATTTGTCAAGTAACAACGAAATATGCTAAAGTACCAAAACAACAACTTTTCACCAACTAAACATGGCCAAATTAATAACTATGAGTATATCTTGGTCGTCATGGATTACGTCTTCAAATAAATAGAAATCATGCCATGCAGGACAGTAGATGTCAAGCACACTTGCAAGATGTTCCATGAGATTATCTTTCCAAAGTTTGGAACATCAAGGATGGTAATAAGCGATGGAGAGTCACATTCCATCGATGCAGCTTCCCAAGTTTCCTCAAGGAACTTGGGACCATGCATAACATCGCGAGTTCCTACTATCCTCAGACTAGCGGATAAACAGAAACATTCAATAAGCAAATCAGAAATATTCTGCATACGACCGTTGATAAGATGGGAAGGACATGAAGGTTGAAACTACAAGACGCTTTATGGGCATACCATAGAACGCATAAGACACCCATTAGTATGTCATCTACCCATAGAGCTGGAGCACAGAGCACACTAGGCTATCCGGAGATGGAATATGGATCTCAAGCAAGATGGAGAGCACAGGAAGATGCAAATCTCGGAGCTGGGGGAATGGAGATATAAAGCCTATTATAACACCTTTATCTACAAGGAAAGAACTAAGACATATATGGCATGATAAAAGGCTAAAGCTGAAGATTTTCAACCCAGGGGACAAGGAATTACTTTTTAGTTCCAGGGTAAAGCTATTCGGTAATGGGAGGTCACGCAGTAAGTGGCTGGGACTGTACCTCGTCATTGACACCTCAACTCACGGAGCTATCACGAGTGATATAAGATGACGAAGGTAACATCTATAAGGTAAACGGCCAGCTCTTGAAACTTTTCCTTTACCATAATAAGGTTCTTGATGAAGAAATAGACGTCATGGACATAGTTGATCACGGATATATGCTTAATTAAGGGCCCTAGAGATCAAACTGACAACTGGACCCACATAAAAGACTAAGGGCCGTCTGGGCTCAGCCTAGGTCGGCCGAGCATGGGCTGGCTCCTCTACCACCCATCTTCAACAAGCCGATCCTCTAGCCCATCCTTGGCCCAGTTTTGACAGCCTTAACGGGTTTCACGAGGAGAAAAGAGTGAATCTCGTGTCCTTTCCCTCAAAACCTAAAACCCTTTCTCTCCCACCCTTCTTTTCTATCTACTCCACACCTCAGCAACCCTAGCAGCATCCCACCATCTCTACGACCATGGCCAGTGATGGGAACTCAAAGTCCTCAAGCACCAAGCTCATTCCCATCCTACCAAAGCGCCAGCTGTCGGCCAACACCATAATCCAGGCCAATAGCACCATGGAAGTTGCCCAGGCAATCTCCGTCATGCTACTGGCCAAGCAAGTGGCCCAGCAACTGTTTAGAGAGGGCGCTGCAACGGGATCCTCTGTGGCACCACGGGATGAGCCCAAGAGCCCTTGCCCATAGGATTACCATCCAGCATTTGGGCAGGGAGTAACCCCTATCAGATCCTGGATGCAAATGGGAAGGGCGCGGCGGTTGACTCATCTCCACGTGAAGCCATGCGCCACAAATCGTATCACAGCCGACGCGAATAAGTCAATAAGGTTGGGAGATGGCATGGCCACTGATGGCTCAACAATTGCCAACCAGACCGCCATGGTACAACAGCTATTCTTCGAGAACAAGCGGCTATGAGATCAGCTAGCAGAGAGGAGGTTGGAGTTTGAGGACCTCCATGACGACCTCCGCACGTTTCTACGTGATCTAAGCGCTAAGAGCATCTCCAAAAGCTCTTGTATCTTGGGTGAGTTTTTTTTTAAAAAAAGGAAGATAAAAAATTCTCATCCAACAGAAACTCTATCTACCTCATCTTCTATCCTCGTTTTGTATCCAATGGGTGCCGTTGGGCACCTTTTTATCTAGCACTGAGTGCTAGGTATTCCTTTTTTAATTTTGGAGAAGCTGTTGGATTTCATCCCTTTTTTGTTAGCTATTTCATTTTACATAATAGTTATATCAAAATTTTAACTATTCATAATTACAAGAGCTTTTGGAGATGCTATAAGCTTAAGCGCTTGTATGGGGCCACAGGTCAGGAGGGGCTCTATTATGCGTCGTCCCCATGAGCCCTCGTTCATTAGTTTAGTCGGGCTGTAGGATTAGTTTTGGTTAGTTTCGGTTCGTTTGTAAGCACCCTAATTTATTTCATTTCATAATTAAGAACACTTTGCCTCCCTCGATGTTAATACCGATAGAGTCCCCTTCGGTTTTACAAATCTACTCATACGGAGTTCAACAATATTGTATTTTCTATTTTATGATTTTTTACTATTAATAATGATTTTTTTGTCTAAACATAAAAGAAAATAAGAAAAAACACTGAAAGAAGGTCAAATGTCCGGTATTGTGAGTCCGAGAAATTCATCCAGACGGTCTGATTGTTTTGGCAGGAAACACGGACTCGAGATAACATTCAGGAAGGCAAAAAGATCTCCTTTTCTTTTTCAGCAAGTCGGCCATTTTAACTTTTCTTTTTCGGAGGGAGAGTCGGCTGTTTTATCTCGCCAGGACTATACATCGCGCAGGCTGCAAATTTAGGATCCATCGTCTGAAGGATTCACAGGCGTTGGCGGTCAGATGGATCGGCACGCAGCAGCGGCCCACGCGGAGGCACGCAGCACCAGCGCAGCTGGGACAGGCGCGCATGTGCACGCGTGTGGCACAACGCACAGGAGGTGCCGCGCTGCCCCACTCTCTCCTGAACATCCCCGTAAGTTAATTTTTTCATTCCTTATTATTTTTCTTTCATACTTTTGTTTAACTAACTTGTTAACTATGAATTGATGTAAGTTGTAGAGCCTGGATGTGTCCTATAGAATTCTTTTATAATTTAATTTTTATATATTAACTTGTTTAATGTGATATTTTCTTAATATAGATACATTTTTCTTCATGTCTGCGTATAACTAATTAGTTCGTAATGCTAAATTATTTTTTCTTTTTATAAATTAAATTGTTTGTTGATATTTATTCATTTCTTCGAAATATTTATTTTCCAGTAGTTATCATGTACAATCAAATGTTCGCACTGTTTATTATTTTTGTTTGTTGTACATTATTATTTGTTCGTAAGAATATTTATTTGTTTGTGGTGTTAAAATATTTGTTCGCATTATTTTAAAAAATTGATTATTTAGTGTTAATAAAATATTTTTAAAAATATTAAGCAAATATAGACAAGAGTGGTCTTGTTTTGAAGATCTTATCATAAGAAAGATAATAGTGCAATTTAAATTTAATTTGGATGCTTGATTTTATATTATAATTTTTTTAGTTTTGAATTTGCATGTACATGATGATAACAGCATTTTGTCTATATCTGTATGCATGACAGATTCTCTTCCTAGTTATACCGTACGCACTAACGCACAAAAAAAAAACCGCGCAGTGGGCCAGACCAACTTCATTAATGGGCCAAAGCAGCTCAAGCTCCCCAACGCGCGCGGCGCTTTGCTTGAGGCGATGGTTTTCTCAATCGTCGCAGGCGATGGTTATCTTTGCGTGGGAGTGCGACAAGGGTAGCCCAAACGACGCTTCTTTCTTTCATCCCTGGGGCACCGTTGAAACTGGGCTGGCTGCCAGGCCCGGGTACATACAGTCACCTAAACGGGCCTGAGATGTATCCCCCGGCGAGCCAGTCAACTGCCACCAATTGAGCGGTTTTTTCTTTTTTATATTTAAAAAAATTAAAATTTCAAAAATATATGTCTATTTTGAAAAATTTCAAAAATATACCCCGGTCGCCCTATGGGGGGCGACAGGGCTCAAATGTAATTTTTTCTTCTTCAAATTTGCAACGAAGTCCTGGAGAAAAAAAAGGGGCCTGTCGCCCCCCAACGGGCGACAGGGTCACTTCCCCCTATTTTAAACCCTGACCACCATTCGCCGCCATTTCCTTTGTCATTTGAGCCTAAAAATTCAGGATAAAAGAGAGGGGTGAGGAGAAGAAAAGCGGCGAAGCTCTGCCGAATTGCGTACTCCTGATCTACAGGTAACTTCCGTATGAATCCATTGATATTGTCATGGACATGGCCCTCGGAGCTTTTAATGTCACTAGAATATTAAAAAGCACACATGTAATTAATATAACGATAAGAAATAAGAACTAAGAAATGCATTACGTAATGTGAACCACCAAATTTTACATCATAATACAACGATAATGAAACACACATCACACATGCAGTGGCATGTCAGAACCCGTTGCAAACTACGGTAAACAGATTCCGGACTAACCTAACATGCCTTAGATAATTTAAAAAAAACAGAACAAACACAATGATGCAGCATGTCACTAGCACTAGGGTAGTCCTAGTAGCCGTACCCCCACGTAGCAAACTGCGTTGAGCCTTCTCCGCAGTATCCACCCATTGCAGGTGGTGCAGGCGGTGGTGCCGGAGGCGCATGGCCCTTCTGCTTGTGACAAGGGCAGTTGCAGTAAGGAATAGTGCATGGTTCATCCTGTGAACCGGCTGCATTGCTGGTATCATCAACTTCGTCGTCTTTGTTACCCTCGCTCACTTCCTCATAATGGTTCACCTTGCATTCCAGATCAAAGATCTTTATCTGGAGGTACTCGATGAACTCCTGAACAGAATCAATTGGTGCAGGATCTACCCACCTAGTAAAACCACAGTTTTCTGGAGCATCGGAAGACTGCAAAACAAATTTCATGTAAGGTGTCTCATTGAAGATAAAGAAATGAAACAACCGAGTATTACCCATGCGTGTGGACATTTAAAGAAACGCCGACCGCCATCCATCCCGTCGGTGCACATCTGCACTAAGCAGTCCTCACCATGTCTGCATTTTGGCCACGGTTCTCTACGGTTATCGTATTGTCGAAGAGGAGTTTCATTGGTAAATTCACTCTTGTGCTGTGGCGGAAACTACACTGGTTCCGGAAAGGAATCAGGTCCAAGAGGCCCCTCCCATATTATGGGGTCTCCCTTTCTTCCCCTTTTCCTTTCCCAAAACCATAGTAATTCTTCCCGCTAGACCCACCTCCAGACATTGGGTATACAATGAGGTTTGATGTTTGAGTTGTGCTGGGAGTTCACAAACTTGGTAGTATTTATAGGCGCACAAAGGTCTGATACCCAGAGTGTGGAGTGTAAATGCACATAAAAAACCTACATGACAACACAGTGAAGAGGCTAGCTGACCTAACACTGAAAAGGCTAGATTCGATTCTCGAAATGACTACTCTATGCATCTCTGTGCATGCAGACTCACAACACTGCATTACTGCCACTCGGTCGATCGCGCCTAGATGCCGCCTTCCCCACTACACGCCACAGACCTTCGCTGTAGAATGACAGGTCCGTCGTCCTCGCCAGAGAGGCTGCTTTGAAGGTGAGCTGGTGTGGTTGCCGTGTTGTCACATCTTTTTGAAATGTTGGAAGAGCACTGCTATTGGGTTGTCGTCTTTTGTCACGTATGTCTTGGCAAATAATGCGACATTTGGGAAACCCGTGATCGCTGTGCTAAGCAGTGGCAACCTGTGATCTCGTACTCGCAGCTAGATACACTATGGTTCCTATTTTGAGCTATTCGAGCTTTTTAGCAGCAGACCCTGATGTATTTCTTAGTTCTTAATTCTTATCATTATATTAATAAAATGTGTGCTTTTTAGTATTCTAGTGGCATGAAAAGCTCCGAAAATATTAAGGAAAAGTTCAAAGATTTCATAGACTCCCGGCTACAACTGCAAATTAATGGTAAATGCTACAACACACAGAGTTAAGCTCTCAACTTAAAACATAAACAACTAATTGCAGTGACATGTCCACGCGACAAGATAATTTCTTGTTGCATCTAAACTTACCATGTCTTATGGAATGTAAAATGCCGGGATTACATGGTACTACTCTACTGAGTGCACCTAGGATATTTGCCCTTCCTAATTGCTTCGGGCCCGGCTTCCTTCGCACGGCGTGCCCTCTCTTGCTTTCTCTCCCTGTCAGCTTCACGTTCGGCCGCCGCCTTACGATCCACCTCCTCCATCCTCTTGCGGATCTCTTCTTGCTCTTTGTTGCGCTTCTCCTCTTGCTGTTCCTCGTGCTTCATTCGGCGCCAACGTTCTGCAGCCCATCTTGCTTTTTGTTCCACAATGTCCTTTGCCTGCTGCGACTGCACGGTGTCGAACCACTGCATAAAATCACAAAGAGGTGGAGGAGACTTTGTCCAACACAAGTTAGATTCATAACTCAATGTTAGGTCATAGAGAAAAATGTTGTCCTGCTACCTTGGCCCGGTCTTTGCCATATCGCTTAGGTGGATCATATTCGTAGTTCTCACACATAAAGAACCTCATGCCGTAGTCATCTCCTAAAACCTCAGATTGCATGAACTTGCATAACGAACCGCAGAAGCACATTGGCACATCAATTCCTTTGGGTACGGTGGCTTTACACTTGCTACACGGAATGTAGGTTGATCCTGACGAAGACATTGGCGCTATAGTGTGGTGCGCCAAATAACAAACAATGATTTAAGCAATGCACATATCGTATACCAAATCGATGCGTGAAAATATAGGTACTGTTATAATTCTATTGTCTTATACTGCAATATCAATATGGTACTATCATAATTCTATTCTAATGTATAATTATTTTATTTGAAAAAATCTATAATAGTACTCAAATTATAATACTAAAACAGTGTTCTAAAGCACCAAATCTAATTCAGCTAATCTGCTAATTAAATTAAATTGTTATACAATATCAATGAATTTATACGGAAGTTACCGGTAGATCACAAGTGCGGAATTCGGCAGAGCTTCGCCGCTTCCCTTCTTCTCACCCCTCTCTTTTTTCTGGATTTTTTTTCGATTTTTTGAGGTCAAATGAGAGGAGAGAATGAGGGGGAGGCCTTATATAGGCGGCCTGACCCGGTCGCCCGGGGGGGGGGGGGGGGGGGGGGGGGGCGACAGGCCCCCCTGTCGCGCGCAGGAGGGGCGACCGGCCCCCCTGGCGCCTGTAGGCTAGGCCCACTGATTGGTCGCCCGAGGGGTGGGCGACGGGGCCTGTCGCCCATTGGGGGGGCGACGGGCCCCTCTTTTTTTTTTCTCCAGGGACTTCGTTGCAAATTTGAAGGAAAAAAATTACATATGAACCTGTCGCCCCCCATAAGGCGACCGGGGTATATTTTTGAAATTTTCCAAAACGGACATATATTTTTGAAATTTAATTTTTTTTAAATATAAAAAAGAAAAAACCCCACCAATAGAGCCGCCCGAGACCTGAGGTTACTGATGAAGCCTCTCGTCAGTTCACACCTCACAGCGCACCTTTTTTTTTTTGCGGTAATCTCACAGTGCACTTCGTTGCAAACTTTCAATACAAGTAGGAGAAAACCAAGAAAACAAAACAAAACATGAGCTAGGAACAGGCTAATTTTGTGGCACCCAGTAGAAAAACAAAGGCATATCTCCAGCCAGCACACTGCTGGAGCCACCGGTCGATCGATCTGTCTAATAATAACCTGAACTCACAAGGATCACAAGCTAGGGTTGCCGAATTGCGATTTCCTGGGGTGCGTGGTCAGTCATCAAGAAGAAAGGAGTCCCTGCCACTCGGCTGATGACTTCTCCTGCCATTACTTCAGCTTGCATCTATGAACATGAGCAGGCAGCGGCATGGTTCGGTTGGCAGCTTTGCGGTTGTGTCTCACTTCTTCCCGAATCTCAAGCACTTGTTTTACGTCGGCCATGCTCGACGAAGGCGGCACCTGTTATGCCTTGGATGCTTTATCATTCGACAGCTTCTCCATCGCGTTTATGAACTTGCGCAAGTGCCTGATGTATTCGGGGCAAGTTTCCAGGTTGCAGTGACTCCCGCCTTTCACCCATAGGGGCTCGTACTTCTCCTTTGCTAGCTCCCACAGCCGCTTGCCGTGGGTGAAGTCGACGATGTCATCTGTCCCCTGCCAGATATGTTTTGCTTCAGCAAGTCAAGTCAAGATACAAAACATAAAAACTATTTACTTAGTAGAATATTTGTAGTTACACATTTTCATTATTATTTTCAGAGAATATGAAGATGCATTGCATGTTTTTAAAAGGATTTTTAGGGTGGGTGAGCCTATGACCCGCCCATGGAAACATCCAGCCCGCCAAAAAATTCAGTTGTTTGATTTTCAGTTTTTGGAAACTGTCTTCTGCCAGTTTTTTGAAATTTTGTTTCCCTCCAATTTCGACCTCCCAAGCTAATATCATAGTGATGGACATATATAGAATTGCATAAATATAAATTAAGCATAATTTATATAGAGATAGATCATATATACATCATTAGAGTGCATAAAGTGCACATTGAATACATATTTTCTTCTCCTCACGGAGGCTACTCAAGATGGTATGATTCTCCCGCTCAGGAATGCTAATGTATTTATCTTCATGTGCTAATGAGTAGTCAGGTGATAAAAGCTTCCCCTCAGGTTGACCACTTAAGGCAAATTGAGACGACATAAATGGGCCACTACTTTTAGAAGTTCGGGCTCATAGAGTCGCATGTGAAATTGGTGACTACATGTAGAAGATCGTCATTATGAAATGATATAAATTGGCGACTACAAAATCTAAAACAAAACATATAAAAAAACACTTTTGCTACTGTCACTAGGCATAGGTCATTTAACAGCATCTCAGACCACCATGTGGTACGGTCAATCACAAAAATCCAAGTCACACATAACTTTTTTTTTCACCAAAGTTTTTGGTGATTCTGGCCTCTATGGAAACCCGTGTGTTAAGATCGGGATATACTAAAAGCTCACGGCTTACCATATTAATTTTTTATCGACGCTATCTCAGTTCATATATATTATTTCGGCATATAATACTCAGATAGACAAGTACTCTATGCTTTTTAATGCCCACTCATAGTTTTCTCCATTTACATCACACCTCCACGTGTGTTTGACATGTTTTGCAATATTAGCTTGAGCTATGTGTTTACCATGTAACTTTTTGCATGCATATACTCCCTCTATTTTTATTTACATGTCGTATTAGATTTGTCCTGAGTCAAATTTAACCAATTTTGACCGAATTTATAGGAAAAAAATAAAATAATTACAATACCAAATTTGTTTTATTGAATCCACCACGAAATATATGTTGATAATGCATATGTTGGGTAGTATAGTTGTTACTATATTTTTCTATAGGTTTGGCAAAAGTTGGCTAACTTTGACTTATAATAAACCTAATATGACATGTAAATAAAAACAGAGGGAGTATATAAAAGCTGTCTAAATGGTGAACACATATCATGCGTGTATACCATGACACATGAGTTATTAGTTTCTTTTTCTATATTACAATGGCTGGAGTGGATAGTTTAATTAGAACCATGTAAAAGGAGTGTGTTCGGATATGTTTTTAAGTGGCATAAATGGGTAGTTTTGTATTAGCAGATTTTGTTATTATTGTCAATGATGAATAATAGAGCCTGCTGAATTGATGCTCGAGTGTTTCTATTTCTTGATAATTTTAGACGTTCTCTCTCCTTTTTTTTTCTAGCGTGTCTCGTGAGTATTAACATGGATACCAAAATTAAATCTGAACCATGCCACCCAAGCCCCGAGAAAATACAAAACAAATAAAAACCATGCATGTGGAAGGAAACCACAATATTTTTCTGCTGGTGGGTACGTACGAAAAAGGGACTAAATGCAATAGCCGCCGGTCAAAAGTGTCAAGCTAGCAGTCGTAGCTGCTGTGATCTTAACCCGGATTCGGACATGATTCACCTGGAGGGTGGAGAGGAACTGAACGAGGTGCACATGGCCAGAGTCAGCTTTAGCTCTACCCATTTCTGCCGATGCAGGCACGCCGCCAACAGAAAGCGCCCTGGAGAACACAGTGAGCATGCAAAGGAATCAAGCAAGTACAAGCTCGAATAAAACAAGTGAGAGAAGAGGAAAATCCTTGGAAGATGAGATAGGTATCGCCGGCCATGGAAATAAAACGAACGCGAATCAGATCGATTGGCCACCGGCATCCACTCTCATCCATCTGAATATCTGATGGATGTCGATCTCGGCTGGGTTTGCTAACCGCGACGCATGCAATTAATAACCAGTCACGTACGGCTCTCGTACAGCGCCCATGTTACCCATTCAGGATCACGCCTGCTTTTTCTCGTGCGCAAGCCGGCTTTTCGATCCGACGGCTCGCCCGGAAAGTGCGTGCGCATCGAGATCCGGGGCCTTCGCTGCATGCATGTCTCTGCGGTTACGACGAACGCCAGAGTAGCAGCAGCATGCACGAACGAAGAGAAGTTTGGCATGGAAAGCGCCTTCCAAAACTTAATTAATTTAGTTTGGCGTCAAGTACATCACCGTCGTGCTACGCCTTTCTTCTTGCAACCTTGGAGGTTCCCTTTCATGCACATTATACCTTTTATTCAGCGGGTGTATATATATACACTTTCAGTACCACAAGAAATTATAGTTCTCTATTTCTGAATTAAAAAATATTTGATGCGATGCAAGTGGGTACCCAACAGTGTTTTATGAGTCAACTAAATAATTATGATGGCATGCTATCCTAGCTCATTTTTCTTCCTAAATTAATTATGCACAATGCCATCCTAATTCATTTTATTAAAGTTTTGGGTCGACCCAATGATCCAAAATAAATATAACTTGCATCCCTAGTCGTGAATGTGTGAGTGGTATTGTATAATTCAAACTGCTAATGATTTAGAAACTGAACCAAAACCACCCCACTCCTGTAACATTAATTACATATCCTGCTAATCCACCCCAAACCAGTTTGCCATCTACAATAACTATGCCAAACCAAACCATGCGTCTATTAACCTCTAATCCTGAGTAAATTGCATCATAGGTTTCCAAACTTGTCCCGCAATTTCACCTAGGTCTTCTAACTCTCAAATCATCTATTTGGATCATTAAATCATGGTAAATGTACTTCCATCCAAGATCCCAAACACGCCACTCGAACACATGATCTGAAGCCAATGCGGCATGCCACGTGGTGCCACGGTGGAAAACATTTGCAAAAAAGAAACCCTAAATTTCTGTAGTCCTTCAATCCATATTCTCTCTTTGCTTTCCTCAATGTCCTCTCCTCTACACTTCTCGGTCCACCTCCGGCCACCACCATGGACGGCCGGCGGCCTCCACTGCGCCCCTACGCTGCCGCATTTTCGATCCGACGGCTCGCCCGGAAAGTGCGTGCGCATCGAGATCCGGGGCCTTCGCTGCATGCATGTCTCTGCGGTTACGACGAACGCCAGAGTAGCAGCAGCATGCACGAACGAAGAGAAGTTTGGCATGGAAAGCGCCTTCCAAAACTTAATTAATTTAGTTTGGCGTCAAGTACATCACCGTCGTGCTACGCCTTTCTTCTTGCAACCTTGGAGGTTCCCTTTCATGCACATTATACCTTTTATTCAGCGGGTGTATATATATACACTTTCAGTACCACAAGAAATTATAGTTCTCTATTTCTGAATTAAAAAATATTTGATGCGATGCAAGTGGGTACCCAACATTGTTTTATGAGTCAACTAAATAATTATGATGGCATGCTATCCTAGCTCATTTTTCTTCCTAAATTAATTATGCACAATGCCATCCTAATTCATTTTATTAAAGTTTTGGGTCGACCCAATGATCCAAAATAAATATAACTTGCATCCCTAGTCGTGAATGTGTGAGTGGTATTGTATAATTCAAACTGCTAATGATTTAGAAACTGAACCAAAACCACCCCACTCCTGTAACATTAATTACATATCCTGCTAATCCACCCCAAACCAGTTTGCCATCTACAATAACTATGCCAAACCAAACCATGCGTCTATTAACCTCTAATCCTGAGTAAATTGCATCATAGGTTTCCAAACTTGTCCCGCAATTTCACCTAGGTCTTCTAACTCTCAAATCATCTATTTGGATCATTAAATCATGGTAAATGTACTTCCATCCAAGATCCCAAACACGCCACTCGAACACATGATCTGAAGCCAATGCGGTATGCCACGTGGTGCCACGGTGGAAAACATTTGCAAAAAAGAAACCCTAAATTTCTGTAGTCCTTCAATCCATATTCTCTCTTTGCTTTCCTCAATGTCCTCTCCTCTACACTTCTCGGTCCACCTCCGGCCACCACCATGGACGGCCGGCGGCCTCCACTGCGCCCCTACGCTGCCGCATTTTCGATCCGACGGCTCGCCCGGAAAGTGCGTGCGCATCGAGATCCGGGGCCTTCGCTGCATGCATGTCTCTGCGGTTACGACGAACGCCAGAGTAGCAGCAGCATGCACGAACGAAGAGAAGTTTGGCATGGAAAGCGCCTTCCAAAACTTAATTAATTTAGTTTGGCGTCAAGTACATCACCGTCGTGCTACGCCTTTCTTCTTGCAACCTTGGAGGTTCCCTTTCATGCACATTATACCTTTTATTCAGCGGGTGTATATATATACACTTTCAGTACCACAAGAAATTATAGTTCTCTATTTCTGAATTAAAAAATATTTGATGCGATGCAAGTGGGTACCCAACAGTGTTTTATGAGTCAACTAAATAATTATGATGGCATGCTATCCTAGCTCATTTTTCTTCCTAAATTAATTATGCACAATGCCATCCTAATTCATTTTATTAAAGTTTTGGGTCGACCCAATGATCCAAAATAAATATAACTTGCATCCCTAGTCGTGAATGTGTGAGTGGTATTGTATAATTCAAACTGCTAATGATTTAGAAACTGAACCAAAACCACCCCACTCCTGTAACATTAATTACATATCCTGCTAATCCACCCCAAACCAGTTTGCCATCTACAATAACTATGCCAAACCAAACCATGCGTCTATTAACCTCTAATCCTGAGTAAATTGCATCATAGGTTTCCAAACTTGTCCCGCAATTTCACCTAGGTCTTCTAACTCTCAAATCATCTATTTGGATCATTAAATCATGGTAAATGTACTTCCATCCAAGATCCCAAACACGCCACTCGAACACATGATCTGAAGCCAATGCGGCATGCCACGTGGTGCCACGGTGGAAAACATTTGCAAAAAAGAAACCCTAAATTTCTGTAGTCCTTCAATCCATATTCTCTCTTTGCTTTCCTCAATGTCCTCTCCTCTACACTTCTCGGTCCACCTCCGGCCACCACCATGGACGGCCGGCGGCCTCCACTGCGCCCCTACGCTGCCGCATTTTCGATCCGACGGCTCGCCCGGAAAGTGCGTGCGCATCGAGATCCGGGGCCTTCGCTGCATGCATGTCTCTGCGGTTACGACGAACGCCAGAGTAGCAGCAGCATGCACGAACGAAGAGAAGTTTGGCATGGAAAGCGCCTTCCAAAACTTAATTAATTTAGTTTGGCGTCAAGTACATCACCGTCGTGCTACGCCTTTCTTCTTGCAACCTTGGAGGTTCCCTTTCATGCACATTATACCTTTTATTCAGCGGGTGTATATATATACACTTTCAGTACCACAAGAAATTATAGTTCTCTATTTCTGAATTAAAAAATATTTGATGCGATGCAAGTGGGTACCCAACAGTGTTTTATGAGTCAACTAAATAATTATGATGGCATGCTATCCTAGCTCATTTTTCTTCCTAAATTAATTATGCACAATGCCATCCTAATTCATTTTATTAAAGTTTTGGGTCGACCCAATGATCCAAAATAAATATAACTTGCATCCCTAGTCGTGAATGTGTGAGTGGTATTGTATAATTCAAACTGCTAATGATTTAGAAACTGAACCAAAACCACCCCACTCCTGTAACATTAATTACATATCCTGCTAATCCACCCCAAACCAGTTTGCCATCTACAATAACTATGCCAAACCAAACCATGCGTCTATTAACCTCTAATCCTGAGTAAATTGCATCATAGGTTTCCAAACTTGTCCCGCAATTTCACCTAGGTCTTCTAACTCTCAAATCATCTATTTGGATCATTAAATCATGGTAAATGTACTTCCATCCAAGATCCCAAACACGCCACTCGAACACATGATCTGAAGCCAATGCGGCATGCCACGTGGTGCCACGGTGGAAAACATTTGCAAAAAAGAAACCCTAAATTTCTGTAGTCCTTCAATCCATATTCTCTCTTTGCTTTCCTCAATGTCCTCTCCTCTACACTTCTCGGTCCACCTCCGGCCACCACCATGGACGGCCGGCGGCCTCCACTGCGCCCCTACGCTGCCGCAGATCTTGGCTCTCTCTCTCTCCTCCAAGCTCTACACGACCTTGTCGACCTTCTTCCCCTACTCTACGCCCCCTCCAATGGATCTCCGTGGGCTCGTCACATTCGCGGGGGGAGGAGTGGGCGATGATGGCGGGATATGTTTCCTGACGAACTCGTTGCCCACTGCCGCTACCTCCCTTGCCACGTGGTCCCTTGGCTGAGGCCTGCGTTTGATCCGGACCGAGCCTTCCTCGGCCGCAGTTGGTGATGCCCTTCTTCTACGATGGCAGCGGCTTCCACTCTGGCGCGCTCCGCTCTCGCCATCGCGGCCCCGCACTCCGCCTCCTCCACCTTCTCCCGTCGCAGACACCTGCATAGCGCGCACCCGCTCTTTGGGAAGCACGTCTATAATGCCAGTGCCCGCACCGAGCACGACCTTGCGCTCACCGACATTGACCACATAGAGTGCAGTGACCCATCGAGGCCGCAGACCTCCGCCCCCTCCTCGCGTTCCTCACCACGCGGACGGCTGCGCCGACGATGTCCTCTGTCTCTACAAGGAGGCGACCCACGACATGACGTTTGGCCCCCGCGACCTCGCCTACCACGTGTGCCACTTCGACGGGTGAGATCACAAGTCAGTGCAATGTAGTGCGGCCTACACTAGTGACGGCCGCACCTTCCAAGGCCTGGCATAGGGCGACCCGCGATCACCTCCTAGAGTCGTGTTGTGGCCTTGGCTAGTGCCTTGCGCACCACCTCCGCCTCGATGCCGCACCCGACGAACTCTTGCATCGCCATAAGGCAGACCCAGCACTGTACGCTCCTCCGCGGTGGATGGGAGCGCGATGAGGCTAGCGCGGGACATGGCCACCTAGGATTTGTTGGCCGCCGGCCTTGTAGTCGCCCGCTGTGAAAGAGATCCAGTGCTCGTAGCCTAAGAGGGGGAGGGGGTGAATTAGGCAACTTAAAATCTTAATGTAATAGCCCGAAAATTCATATTAAAAAATCATTCGAAATCAAACTTATTTTCAAAGTATAATTGCATAAACTCTTTCTTGAGCTCAACTCCTTGTGACTCTAATTCACCTCAGGCTTGATCATCATCATGCCTCGCACGCACACTTGAGCCAATCAGCATTCCTCTATTTTCCTAATCCCTATTCCTCTCTCCATCGTGTGTGCTCACACGTACACCATCCATGCATGCAGTAGCCTTTAATCACATGCATGCATCCCTGACACGTACACGTACATGCAAGCATGCAGACCAAAGCACCAAAGCTTATCCCTGTCCTCGCTCTTGCTGGCACAACACAACGGGTGTTGGCATCTACCAATGTCACCACCGGGAAAAAGCGATGACGCTCGCAGACACCAATTGGGGTGGCAGTATTTTATGAACCACGAATAAATTCGCAAGCGTACGGAATACCGCTGTAGCATTTTATCTGGGAGTATACCGGGATGTTATTTATATTTCCGCAGGCAAGGCGGTGAGTAAAGAGATATAGACTAGTTGATGAACTTTATCTAGATTGGATATTCTCATGCATAAACAGGGGTAAGATAATAACATGGTAGGAGGTAGTGTGACACACGCACAAACTACCCTCTTGGATAAATAAATAAAAAAGATAAAAAAATGCTCTAGGCCGGGAGCAAGGCAGAAATTAGAGCTCGAGTCAACTGTGCTAGGCTAGCTATATCTACACTTTCGCATTGATTAGCTCATCAGAGATTAAACTACATAACAGGGAGATCGCTATCGAAGCAACGGGAGGAGCCCGTACACCCCGGCGACTTTATGTACCTCCCTCCTATCCCCCATACCGAACGTGGAGGATTACTCGGGCTCGGACAGGGCTGTCACCACCGGCCGGCTACCTCTAGAAATCATGGGTATAGTTGACATCTAGCAACTCTTAGCTAATCTAGACACCATGTCTACACTAGTAAGGGATACTCTAGCGTCCCGCGTGGATCCCCCACCCTCCGGATGGACAGACATCACACTAGAGTAATCATACGAATACCGGAACAGTTGATAGAGTTCTAAGAACAAAAGACTAATCATCTCCAGCACATGGTGATCATGCAATGCAAGCATTGAATAATAACGCAACCATGACAAGAAGCATATACCCGATAACTCAGAATATACTTCGAGCAGATATCGGTAACCATAGTCTAATTCTGTTACAAACAACCGAATATTACAAGAGAGAGCTAGAGATGAACCCATACCAGAACTCTCAAGCAACTCCGGCGACTCGATGACTCATAGACTTCTCCTAAACTCCACTAAGCCTAAAGACTATGCAAGATGAGTAAGAGAGGAGAGGTGTGAGAGGTGTATGTGTGTGTGTCCTAATCTCTACCCCCCTTGTATTTATAGCAGGGAGTCACGGGGTGAAACTCTACAAACCAACCTAAGGGATGAACTAGGAGACGACACGTGGCTGGCTAAGGCGGTGGGGCCCATAGGCCAGGTCGGCCGACCTGTAGGTCGGTCGGCCTGCCAGGGGCACCAACCGCCCCCATCTTCTTCGAGCAGACTGTGCTGGGCCTCCTTGTCTGGTCCACGTTGGTTTTGGCCTGTCTTGGCTTGTCTGAATTGGGTTCTTGTTTCACTTTTGGTCCATCTGAGCCTGAATCGGTGCTCTGATAATTTTTGTGATTTTATGTTGGGCCAAAGTGTGCTTGTAACCTGCATATTAGCTCAAAAACACAACTTGCATCTTCTAGAAACTAAAGTGTGTTTTAGGGACTTTATTGAAATAGGATGCATGTAAGAAATGCAAACTCTCATGATTTTCTGATCAAGTTGACGCTCGGAAATAATCGTTAGTGAGCATCAACAAGATCCCCCAAGCTGTCCTTTGCTCATCCCGAGCAAATTAGGACAAATCAGGTTGTTGATCAGAAAATCACTTTGACTCGTAGCTTACCTGTCATGTCATAGTCAGAAGTAAAGCGATTCATTCTATAAGCTTAAATAAGTTGGCCACCATACCTTTGCACAATTACCTTACTCCTTCATGGGGCTTTTTAGCTGTCTCCTCGTCTTGGGCTATTGAGAGTATGAACGGTGCATAGAGTAGTAGTTACTTGCTCATAGATCCGCAATCCATTTGGAGATACTTTTTGAAAGATTTTTTTTGAAAAATACGGCAGAGTTCCCAGGATAACTCTCTCGAGGCACTCAACTTGTATTTCCTTACTAGGGCAATATTTGCCTTCGATCTTTCCTACTACTACAAGCCTTTGTGGAGCTCAAGGTAGGATAAGAACGGGCACACTTGTATTCTATATGTTGTAAAGTCAAAGAGATGATCCATGAAGAAACAAGTCATGAAATCTCGATCAAAAGGTGCAAGTGTATGAGTGGATGGATGGATGGATGGATAGATGTGGCTTACTCCTTGAGGTAATGGCTCTTCTCTCTCGAATCATCCCTGTCTCTCTCTCTCTCTCTCTCTCTCTCTCTCTCTCTCTCTCTCTTTTTAGACATGGTTACCCCTTTTTCTCTCTCTCTCTTTTTTTTGGTTCATGCTTCTTTGGCATGCCATCTTTTCTCTTTTTGGGGCAACCATAATCTGACTTTATTTTGTTTCAGGGATGTTCTACGAGGGAGATCACCAAGACATGGAGTATTTATTAATGTGGAATGGATGGATGGTGGTGCTAATTCCCAATATAGGAATGTAGCAAATGGATGGGACGTGTACGTGCTTATGATCGAGAAAGCATGAAAAGCATTTTACTAGGGTCACGCAATTTGACAAAACTCAATAGAACAGCAAGCAACATATGTGTGAGGTTTTTGTTTAATGGAATTTGACATATGGGTCTGGTAGGAGATTGCATATCACTGGGAAATTTGCTTTTTTAAAATTTTCGAAAACAACTTCAGACTTCAAGCATCACTAGAACAAACTTGCAGAACCTTATTTACCATATCTATACTCACAACAACTTAGACTTGGATCAAGCATATGCAACCCACGGAACTTTCAGGTTCATTGGCAAGGTATTTGCATAACCAACAGATTTAAACTCAAGAGAACTCTTATTTTTTAAACTAGGCACAACAAACATGATAGAGCAAAGAAAAACTCATCCTTTCAACTTATCATAAGGAGTTAAAACATTCTTACTGCGCATGATGAAAAAGGGAAACAAAGCAGTAAATTTTTATTTTATTTTTGGGAAGTTTTTATCAAATTTTATTGAAAGCAAGTAGAGGGATACAGTTGACTTAGGGGAGGGAACCTCCCCCAAGCTACCTCTTGGTTTAGGGTCCGAAAAGTAGGACCTTTCTCCATACCTGATCAGGTTGAGGTCGTTTCGTCCGTACCTGGAGAAGTAGTAGCGGTCGATGACGTCTTGTTCTTCTTGCGCCATACCTTCTTGGTTTTCTTTGATGGCGTAGTCGGCGCAGGAACTGGATCCTCGGATGTTGGATAGACGATTTCCAGATCTTCCCATACGGTATTGGTGATGAAGTCAGGGATCTTATGGTCGTCTTCCACTAGCTCGGTTGGTGGAGTATGAATCTCCCAGTCCTCCCAGGCTGGCTTGGAAGGGGGGTGGTAGTCTTGATCATCCCAACCGGGCTTTGCCCATAGCCCTTGTTTCTCACTATCCTCATGAATCAGGAATACCTCCCTCTTATTTTGAAACTTAAATTTCATGGTCTTTCCCATGATACGGAGGCTGATTCTTTCTGTCCCCACATCAATTCTGGCGTTTATATCCTTGAGGAATGGTCACCCAAGTATGAGCGGGATCCCAAGATCACCTTCCATATCAATGACTACGAAGTCCACTAATATGTAGGTATTCTTGACTTTTACCATTAACCTTTCCACAACCCCTTCTGGATATCTTATCGTGGAGTCCGCCAGCTGAACACACATAGTGGTAGGGGAAATTGATGGATAGCCTAGCTTTTCGAATGTTACCTTGGGCATGATGTTGACGCTGGCTCCAAGGTCACAAAGGGCATGATCAAATTCATAATCGAAGATTGAGTAGCTGATCACTGGGGTTCCGGGATCTTCTATTATTGTGGCTGCTAACTCGCCCCATGCACCTCTTCTTGGGCGTGTGAGCTTCTCTGCATAGTTGATGGGTGTCCTGCTAAATGGCTCTTTCCACATAGCATTGATGACATTGACACTCTCTAGAGTTGATTCGGGTTGCCCCGAAATCTTCCCTAGTTCAGCAGCAGGTGTAGCAGCAGCTAGTTGAATCAATTGAGTTTCTAGCGCCTTATTGAAACTCAGTTGGTTCTTCATAGCCGTGGAGAATCCGTCCATCTTGGCATGGATGGTCTCCATAGATTTGTCTGTAGCGGCCAACTACTTCTAAAGGGACTCATTGATCTTCGCTTGGCCGTAGACAAGATCTCTCAAGATAGGATGGTTAGGATTGAAAGAATTTGAATTTCCATTACCTCCTTGGTAGTATGGACATGGTTGATTCCACCCCTGACCTCCTTGTGGACGAAACCCATTGTTACCATTGAAGAATAGAGCTTCTTCTTGGGTTTCTGAGCAATTATCGCCCGAATGTCCAACATTCCCGCAGACCTCGCACGTCATGCGAGTTTTCAAGTCTTGAAGTGTTTGCAATTGAGCCTTATCTTGGTAATAATCCTCAAATTTCTTGAGGAGGAGATCAATCTTCATAGCGAGCATGTCGGACTCCTTGATGGAGTGCATACCTCGCTGGCGCAGTTGGAGGCGATCATCGCTCCAACCTTGGTTGGAAACCATCTTCTCGATCAATGATGTAGCTCTTTCAATAGTCAGCGAGAAGAAAGCTTCACCCGCAGCGGCATCCACATGATCACGGGATGACTGTGTCAACCCGTTGTAGAAGTTCTGTAGAATGAGCCAATTGTCCATTCCATGGTGTGGACATGCTAGAATGTACTCCTGAAGTCTCTCCCAAGCCTCAGGAATTGACTCATTTGATGCCTACTGGAAGTTCGAAATCCGACCACGAAGAGCATTGGTTTTGCCCGTCGGGAAGAACTTCAAGAGGAACGCCTTGGCACATTTGTCCCAAGTGTCCACAGCAGCCTTGTTAGCATAAAATCATTGCTTCGCTCTCCCCAAGAGAGAGAACGGAAATAGACAAGCCGGATGGCATCTTGCGATACACCCTTGATAACAAAAGTACTGCAGAGCTCCAGGAACTGCTAGAGATGAGCGCTGGCATCCTCATTGGCCTGGCCACAGAAAGGGCTGGCCTGCACCATCGTAATGAGACCCGTCTTGATCTCGAAATTTTCCCCTCCGGTGTCAACCTCGGGCCCAGTAGGGACCTGGTTAGCAGACAGAGCAGAGTAATCACGGAGTGTCTACTGGGCCATAGCTCTAGGAGCTGAGGACGATGCGATGACTGGTTCGACTGCCGAGCGTGATCTCCGAGGTGATACGAGACGAGCTCGCGTCCTCCTCAAAAGTGACACTGGATCGGAATGAAAGTTTTGCGGCAAGTCGAAATCAGTCATACACTACCCTATTTTCACATCAACAAAGGCAAGAAAACAAAGCCAAGTTAGCCAGTTTAGCAAGCGAATACCAATTTCGATGTTGTTCATAACTTTATCTATATACTTCAATCTGTGCCTTCCCCGGCAATAGCGCAAAAAATGCTTGTTGGCGCCTACCAACGTCACCACCGGGAAATAGCGTTGACGCCCGCAGACGCCAATTGGGGTGGCAGTATTTCATGAATCACGAATAAATCCGCAAGCGCACAGAATACCGCTATAGCATTTTACCCGGGAGTATACCGGGGTGTCATTTATATTTCCGCAGGGAAGGCGGTGAGTGAAGAGATATAGACTAGTTGATGAATTTTATCTAGATTGGATATTCTCATGCATAAATAGGGGTAAGATAATAACATGATAGGAGGTAGTGTGACACACACACAAACTACCCTCTTGGATAAATAAATAAAAGAAAGATAAAAGATGCTCTAGGCCGGGAGCATGGCAGAAGTTAGAGCTCGAGTCAACTGTGCTAGGCTAGCTATATCTACACTTTCTCATTGGTTAGCTCATCAGAGATTAAACTACACAACAGGGAGATCGCTATCGAAGCAACGGGAGGAGCCCGTACACCCCGATGACTTTTTGTACCTCCTACCCCCCATACCGAACATGGAGGATTACTCGGGTTCGGACAAGGTTGTCACCACCTACCGGCTACCTCTACAAACCATGGGTATAGTTAACATCCAGCAACTCTTAGCTAATCTAGATACCATGTCTACACTAGTAAGGGATACTCTACCGTCCCGCTTGGAGCCCCACCCTTCGGATGGATAGTCATCACACTAGTGTAATCATACGAATACTGGAACAGTTGATAGAGTTCTAAGAATAAAAAACTAACCATCTCCAGCGCAGGGCGATCATGCAATGCAAGCATTGAATAATAACGCAACCATGACAACAAGCATATACCCGATAACTCAGAACATACTTCGAGCAGATATTGGTAACCATAACCTAATTCCATTACAAATGACTGAATATTACAAGAGAGAGCTAGAGATGAACCCATACTAGAACTCTCGAGCAACTCCGGTGACTTGATAACTCCTAGACTTCTCGTAAACTCCACTAAGCCTAAAGACTATGAAAGATGAGCAAGAGAGGAGAGGTGTGAGAGGGGGGGGGGTGTGTGTGTCCCCTAATCTCTACCCCCTGTATTTATAGCAGGGAGCCACGGGGTGAGACTCTACAAACCGACCTAAGGGACCAACCAGGAGACGACAGGTGGCTTGGCTAAGGCGGTAGGGCCCATGGGCCAGGTCGACCGACCTATAGGTCGGTCGGCCTGCCAGTGACGCCAACCACCCCATCTTCTTTGAGCAGGCTGTCCTGGGCCTCCTTGTCTGGTCCACGTTGGTTTTGGCCTATCCTGGCTTGTCTGAATTGGGTTCTTGCATCACTTTTGGTCCATCTGAGCCTGAATCGGTGCTCTGATAATTTTTGTTATTTTATGTCGGTCCGAGCCGCCGTCCGGCAAGCTGCAGAGCTTGGCCTACCTCGCCTGATGGCCGAGCACGAGGAGCACGAAGCCCCTGTGTGCATGAGTCCCTTCAATTTCTTCTTCCAAGCCCAAACACTAATCAAGCCAAAAGCCCAGATATAAATCCCATATATCCAGCCCATCACATATAAGGCATGCCCATGAGTTAAGATGATTCCTATTATTTCATGTTTAATCACTAGCCTCTCAAGCATGAGTCATCCATCAACACTCTGAGATAGTTATTCTCCTTCTAAATTCTTGTAAACTATTTACCATCAATTCCTTCCGTTTTTCCTTCTCCTCTTTGAGCTCATTTTATTTTTGTATTATGCTTGCTTGTGCTTGTTTGCCGTTGTGCCGTCATCGCCGTAGGTGATGGAGTGATCGAGGAAGAGGACGTGTTTGGAGGACAACACCAGGAGCCAGAGTACGAAGGCCAGTACCACGAGCCGGTGCTAGAAGACCCGTACTGCGAGTAGGAGCTACCTGAAGGCTTTGAAGACGGCAAGTTCAATCTCATCCTTTGATGCATATTTCGACCCAGTTTTATAAACACAACCTATTGGCCTATTTTACAAAATTGCATATGCTTTGACTCCTGAAAACATGGTACTAGTGCTCCCACTTGCGCTGCCGAGCGGTCATGTTCGCCGTGGGCCCGTCGAAGATAAAGAACACGTTCTCCACCGAGGGGTAGCCATCGCCACCCTTGTCTTCCTCGTCTTTTTCCTTCTTTGCCTCGTCCTTCCTGTAACACCCGGTTTATAAAAGGACATAAACCGAGCAATCATATACGTGCCAGGATCAAGTCACACGTATATACAACAGAATGAATAGTATATCATAGCACATATCACGTAAAAAGATATAATAAAGCGAATACGAATGTTATTTATTACAATAATGACAAAAAATGTCTGATACAGCGGAAGCGAAGTACAAATACGCTGTAACACCCGGTTTATAAAAGGACATAAACCGAGCAATCATATACGTGCTAGGATCAAGTCACACGTATATACAACAGAATGAACAATATATCATAGCACATATCACGTAAAAAGATATAATAAAGCGAATACGAATGTCATTTATTACAATAATGACAAAAAAATGTCTGATACAGCAGAAGCGAAGTACAAATACGATAAAAGCTCTCTGAAGCTGAAACAGGGCGCCATAGGGACGTCGACTGGGAAACGAATGCCTAGAAGTCCTCGTAGTCCTGGTAGCGCTGGACGAACTCCCTCGTGTCGGCAGGAACTGAGCAGCAGTAGCGTAGCCAAGAGGAAAAAGTAGAGAAGAGACAAGGGTGAGTACACAACTTGTACTCAACAAGTATAACACAAACTATGAGGCTCTAAGGTTGTCTGACTCAACTGCATTAGCTTTTAAGTGTTGGCAAGATTTTATTAAAGCTATTTACTACAAGTTGATGAATTACCATTAACCCAGTTATATAGTAATTAATTAGAATTAATTATGTAACTACTGTGAACCATACCAAAACCAAACCACCAAGGTAACCCCGAGAGGCACCTCCCTCGTCGGAAGGAGGCAACCCCACTAATCAAAAGGAGGATCTGGGCCGCTCATAACCGTGAGCACGGCTAGTATACCAGTTTTACACTCTGCAGAGGTTGCACATCTTTACCCACAAGCCTTGAGCTACGCCAGTTGTTCATCACACTTCCTTAGGTGAGATGACTAGCGACTCACTACGAGGCCGTTACAAAGAATCTCGTTGGTAAGGCGTAACCGCGAGAGATAGGTCAGCGACGATGGGGCCCACCTCCGGGGGTACAAGCACAGGAGCGCAATCCAAGCACAGACCAAGCCGGAGGAGCAGGGACCATTGAAGCTTACTACTCTTGCCCCGCAGGTAAGTTACTCCAAACCAAAAAGACCTAATTAGTAAGCCAAGTCTATCCCATTCTAGCCTTGTGGTAGCGCTGTTGTCCCAGGTTGTCGCTCTATGAACCGGTCCTTATGGAGAATGGCCAACCAAGCACTAAGCACCGTGCTGGCCCCCTAAACCATGTTTCTAACAAAACCAGTTTTAACGAGAAGTGAGCCACTCAAGCCACACAGAGTGCCACTCTCAGAATTAAATTCAAGTAAACCATTAGTCAAATTAATTAAAAAGGACCAGAGTGTGTTATAGCACAGCAACCTAGCACAACTAACCAAAATGCAACCCAAAGGTATATATAAAGGATATAAAGTGGCTAGGAAAGTCCTTATAGGCATACAGTATTAAAATGCAGTATGAAATTGTAATTAAAGGTGATAGGTTGTTCATGTTATACTTGCCTTCCTCGTACTGCTCCTGCTGCTCAAATTGTTCAGAATACGGCTGCTCCGGGTACTGGTACTGGGGCTCCTCAGATGGATCAACGTCTACTCACGAACACATGGCCAAAACAATGCACAATAAGCATACAAGCAAACACTAATAAAAACTAAGAAACAGTACATCAATACATGAAAACATCGCACAAAACTAGTATAGAACTATTCTACGCGTTACAACGATCGCGTGGACATAAAGAACGCTTAAAACGGAGCTAAAACGCGTATTCTAGGCTAAAAACAAGGTTCAGGGGCTTATCTGCGAGAAAAACTAAGTTTCAGGGGTTTTCTGCAAAAACCGAGGGCCTAAACATAATTAAAGTATAAACCTAGGGTCTAACGCGTAAAAGAATGAGTGCTGGACGACGGGTTTGAATCTGAAAGACCCCAGGGTCTCTTTAGCAAATAAGCCAGGGCGAAGGGGTACGCGCCGATCTGGATCGTTGGATCCAGATCTGATGGCCTGGGTTTTAAGGACGCTGGATCTAATCGTGGGCGCAGGTTCTCGATCGAACGGCTCAGGGCCATCACGGCTACAGCGGCGGCGGGGATCGCCGGGGGACTCTTCCCCGCGGCGGCACGTGGGGAAAGACTCGCCGGAGTCCGCTAATCCGGCACTCCGGTGGTCGATTTGACCCGGGCTTGGGTCTGGGATGCTCATCACGTCATGCGTGACCGATCTAGGGTATTAGTTGGGCATGTGGAGGCCTGCAACGGCGAGTGAACCTACGGCGGCGGGTCTGCGTAGCAGGGTACGCCGGCGCGGCGGCGTTTCCCTCATTGGAGCATCTACAAGCTACGAACTCTAGCCTAAAACGAAGAGCAAGGCAGAACGAAGCTCACCAAGGCTCGGATTTCACTCGGGGAGGTCGTGCGAGGCACTGACATCGGTCCCCGGCGGTGAGGTCAGCGCTGCGCACGTGGAGGAGGGTGTTGCAGGGATCGGGGTCGGAGAAGAAAGACTCGGAGGCGCTCCTGGAGTCGACGTGAGACCTCTGCGCGGCTCTGTTGTGCTGGGGTGCGGCGGAGCAGCGTGGCCGCGGTGGCGCAGCAAGCTCTGCTCCGGCGGAGCAAGGCGAGGCGGCGGCTCTGGGATGGCGTGGCGAGATAGGTGCCCAGGGGAACGCGGGGGTGTCAAATAAGGGGGGAGGCCGGGGATTTTGGGCGAGCGTGCCCAGCATGGACGCCGCGGCGGGGATTGCGGCCGTGATGCGCGCGCGGACGAAGCGGAGCGCCCAACGGCTCGGCTTGATCCAGTTCTAGGGGCGAGGCTTCTAGAAGGCTCCAGGTCTGCGGGCAACTATCTGGTGGGTCCGCGGGGTCGAGGTCGGTCCACGGGCAGAGGCCGGATGAGCGGGGCCGAGCTGCGCGGCCGGAGTGCGAGCGGCCATCACGGCGGGGAAGAAGGACCCGACTGGTGGGCCCTGGCGGTCAGACGCTGCGAGAGGAGCGCGTGCTGTCTGAGCGGGGAAGTGGCGCCGACAAGCGGGGCCGGCTTGTCAGGGAGAACGCGGGCGAGCGGGCGTGGGTCGTGCACGTGGAACGGCTAGCAAGTGGGCCCGGGAAAGCGGGGCGCACGGGGCTGACCAGTGGGCCTGGCGGGGCGTGGTGAAGGGCGACGTGCGGGTGCGCTGACGTGCGGCCCAGGCGGTCAGTGGCGAGGCGGGGAGCGCGTGCGCGCGACGCGGGCTGCGGGCGCGAATGCTGGCTTGCAGGTAGGTCCGGGGCGCGGCTCAGGGTGATGCTGGGCTGAGCGTGAGGCGGAGGGAGGGGTTGGGCCTCGCGCTGCGCGGTGTGGGCAGGCCCAGGGAGAGAAAACGGGCCGCGCGCTGGAGGGAAGGGAAGGAGGTCCACGGGCTTGAGCTGCTGGGCCAGCGCGGGGAGAGGGTGAGAGGGAGGAGGGTTGGGCCGGTTTGGGCTGGGCTTGAGTGAGAGAAATGGGCCACGGGATTGGGTTTGAGTTTGGTTTTGGGTTCTTTTCTAATTCTTCTTCTCTTCTATTTCTAATTCAAACAAAGTTTGAATTCAAATATAAATTTGAATTCAAACCACACTCAAATAAAAGTATGCACCAGCATGAATGCAACACAAAATTTAACCTTAGACAAAATTTTAATTACTTAAGGAACAAAATTTCAGATTAAATGCAAGTCTAAACACAATAAACCTTAGAAAATTAAATAAAGCCAATTAAATTTATTATTAATTTCTGAAATTTGAAACCGGGTGTTACAAATCCTACCCCCTTACAGGAATCTCGTCCCGAGATTCTGGGCTGGCTAGCAAAGAGATCAGGATAGGTCTTCATCAACTCCTCTTCCTTCTTCTGACAAGTGAACTGTCCGCTGAGCATAATCAATTCTGACTCCCCACCTGGTAAGGGTCTCCATGCCCAAAATCACATCTATCTCTGAGGGATCAAGGACGATCAAACCAGTGCGGAATTCTGCCCCCCTTATGACAATACTAACTCTGGAGCATATAGAGCATGTGTGTATCTGGCCCCCAGGTAAGGTAACTACCATAGCTGACCTCAGACACGAAACTGGAATACGATGCTGCTCGGCAAATGACTTGGAAATGAAAGAATGAGTAGCACCGGTATCGAAAAGCACCGTAGCTGGATAAGAGTTGACCATGAATGTACCAATAACCACATTAGGAGCCTCGGCCGCTGACTCGGCCGTCACGTGGTTCACCTTCCCCTGTCGTGGCGCCCTGGGTTGGGCTGGGCGCCCCTGCTGTCCTGCCTGTCGTGGATTCTGAGGTTCTGGACAACTTTTGGCATAATGACCTTTTTGCCCGCATTTGTAGCACATGCGGTGGTGGTGAGTGGCGCTACTTGGTTGACCTCCATGTGAACTTAGCATCTCATCTTGCAACATTTCTGCTGCTTGCTCTTTGGACTCCTTGCGGCTGTGTGGCTGGATCACATTCATAGTGATAGTCAACCCATCAACATATTCACGGAGTGCTTGGTTCTTGACCTATGTATCTGCAGAGCACTCAGGGTCCTTTCTCTTCTGGATAGTCTGTAGCTCATCGACCGATGGATTATCGAGGAAAAGGGAATCCTCTGCTAGCTGCTCTTGATGAGACCTCTTTCTCTTTGTACCAGAGAACAACCTCTGGTTCCTCTTAGTTGTGGCTTCATCTTCAGTCGCACAAACTTGACGACAAGGAATGCCATAGAATTGGCAACACGTACAAGCTTTCTCACCATCACCCATTGCACTGTCTCCAAGGTCTTTTTGTTCTGCCGACATCTGAGCTGGGATAAAAGGAAATACAGATTGGTAAGGTCAAGTAAAAGAGAAAAACTCCAAATAGGTGTTATATAAACCCGAGAAAAGGAACCATAGCATTACTCTTCTGCCTCATCTGAGAGATTCTCAAATTCTCTAGTACTATCTGTAGGCCGGGGTGTCACATCTCCGGCCCAGATGGTTGAAGTACTTGCGGAGCATCTCGCATTCTTCGAGAGTGTGATTTACCTTGCCCTTGTGATAAGGGCACGACTTCTTGAGCATGTCATCGAATAGGCCGCCGCCGCCTCGAGGGGGGCCTCGAGGACCTTTGCTGTCTGGGGCAACGACGAGGGCCTCGTCAGAGTCCTCTTCCTGCCCCTGACCGCACTGGTTCGGTGGGCCCTTCTTCTTGCCTTTCTTGCCCCACTTGGGCTGCTTTGGGGTTTCCTTGGCTTTGCTGCCCTCCGCGGGCGCGTCCACCTTGCGCTTGCCTCTTTCGCTATCGAAGATAGCACCAACCGCCTCTTCGCCGGAGGCAAAGTTGGTTGCTACGTCGAAGAGCTCATGGGTGCTATAGGGAGGGTTCCGTCCTAGCTCGCGCACAAGGTCCCTGCACGTGGTGCCCAAATGAAAGGCACTGATGACTTCGGAGTCCTTCACGCTGGGGAGCTCGGTGCACTGCTTGGAGAAACACCGGATGTAGTCCCGCAGAGGCTCATTGGGTTGTTGACGGCACCCTCGGAGATCCCAGGAGTTCCCAGGGCGCACGTACGTGCCCTGGAAATTGCCCACGAAGGTCCTAACCAGGTCAGACCAGTCGTGGATCTGGTTGGCCGAAAGATGCTCAATCCAGGTGCGTGCAGAGTCTGCAAGGTGCAAAGGAAGATTGTGGATGATGACAGCATCGTCAGTTGCGCTACCTAGCTGGCATGCTAGGCATTAGTCGTTGAGCCAGAGCCCGGGATCTGTCTCTCCCGAATACTTGGTGAGCATGGTGGGCTGCCGAAAGCGTGGGGGGAAAGGAGCAGCGCGGATTTCCCGGCTGAACACACGGGTGCCCAGAGGCTCCGGTGATGGACTCCTATCCTCCTTGCAATCGTAGCGTCCACCACGTCGAGGGTGGTAGCCATGAGCGGCACCATCCTCCTTCTTCTGGTTCGGGACGTTGCGGACGTTGCCATCGTGGGCGTTGCCGCGCGTGTCCCGAAGTCGATCCTTTACAGGAATCAGTTTGACATGATCGTGCACCGAGGGTGCCTTCGCATTGTTCGCCAGTGGGGTGCGCACAGAGACCTCACGGTCCAGCTGTGCCATCCTGCCAGCTCCCGCCGAGGCCACTGAGCGCATCCGAGACGCGGAGCTCTCGGCCTGCTGTACCACGGAGTCCTCGAGGAGCGCCTGTGCCTCCTTGCGCAGGTTGCGACCCTCGGGCATGGATGGCTCAAGCATTGCACGGATCAGGAGTGCTCTAGCGGTGATCTTTTGACTGGCCCTGGACAATGCTAGGGGGCTTCCTTCGCGGCCTTCCGCCAGGATCCGCTCCCGGGCGACACGTCCCGACTCCCGAGCTCCCGTACCGTGGTCGGCACGTCCTTGCTCGAGCGCGAGGCGCAGCTTCTGCGTTTGCCGGCGCTCCTCGTCGAGCTTGGCTTCGAGCTCTCGGAGTTGCGCCAGGTGTGGCTACTGTTCCACCACGTTTGCCAGGGTGGATGGTGTAACGGCCCAGTTTTTTTAAATAGCCAATTTAGGGTAATTAGAACCAAATTATGCATCATAGCTTAAAATGCTTGAAAAAGGATCTTTTTGTAAATATAAAGGTTATATGTGTAATTATGATTTTATGCAAGGTCCTTTCTATAGTTAATTGAATAGGGTGTGCAATTATAGCTTTTGTGGAGGGTGTTTTTGTAAAATTCAGTGCATTTATTACATGGCAGCAAATTTTGCTTTTAAGTTAAAATTTAAAGTGAAATTGCATTGAAAAAGACAAAATTCCTGGAATTCAAAATCCCTCTTATGTTTTAAAAATTAGCTCTTGAATCTTTGATCAAATACATTTTTGCACAACATCAAAGTTGTAGATCTTGAAAAATTAAACAACTTTCATGTTGGGCACTTTTTCATTTGAGCCCTAGATTAATAGTTATCCTTGTTTTACAGATATGTCCCTGAAATATTTAGAAATAGTGTTTAGGTCCCTGTCTTCTTCCCCAGCCTGGCTGCTCTTCTTCCCACGCCGCCGAACCGCGCCGCGCCGACCGCCGCCCGCCGCCTCCCCGGCCAACTCCAACTTCGCCTTTGCGTTGCGCTGGCCTCCACACGTCGCCTGGAAGGTCCCCGCCGCCACCCAAGCTGCTCCGCTGGCCTGGTGCATGCATGCCACGCCGCCCAGAATCCCCGCCGGCCGCCACCGCGACACCGCCGTGGACAGCATGGGTTGGAGGCCGCCGCCCTCTCCTTTCGCGCGCTTTAAAACCAAGACGACTCCCTCCTTCTTTTCCCTTCGATCATTTACCGCTTCCTCGCTCCGGACGCCCAGAACACCACCGCCTCCGCCAGTACCGCCCGAGCTCGGAGCTCGCCGCGGACAGCCACCCTCCGCCCTTCCCCGCCCGCAATTAACCCCGCCAATCGATCCGCCTCACTCTCGCTCAGCTCACTGACTTCTTCTCGTCGCCTATCCTCCACCAGAAACCCTAGCCGTCGAGCTCCGCCGCCGCCCAGAGCTCCGCCGCCACCTGCTCACCGTGGGGCTCATAGCTCCGGTCCTCCTCCGCTCAACCCAACCCCACCAGCAGCTCCACCTTGGCCCCGCGAAGCTCACCCACCCCTCCTCCTCGCCTAGTCCGCACCGGAGCGCCGCCTCAGCCGTCCTCCTCCGCCGCCGGAGCAACTGCTCCGCGGGGAACATCCAATCCGACCACCCCGAGCCCCAAGAAGACCACCATTGGGTTCGCCTTGGCCTGCTCTCCATTTCCCCAACCCCACCCTCGCCGCCGGCGACTCCTCTCGCCGGTTTTGGTCGGTCAACCACCGCCCCTCTGCTCTGACCCGGCCGAGGACCTCGGGTGAGAAGAATCAAAAACTCAGGGGGTTATGTGAATAGGCTGTGACTCATATGAATAGTGCCACTAAGGACTTCTTTGTAATTTTTGCTGAGAACTTTGAAACTCCATAGAAATTCATAGGAAATTCAGAAAAATATAAACTTTGATGTTTTGGAATCCTTGTGATTAGCTCTATGCAGTAGAATCATAATATGTTAGGCTTTTGTTGAAAGTTTTTGCTGTATAAATGGTTTTGTGTCACTAGGTAAATAAATACTAAATGTTTTATCTTTTTTTATCTGATGATTGAAAGCTTGTCTTGCTCTGAAGTTTTTATGGTAGTTTACACATGTGACACTAGTTTTACTATAAAACTTTCGTGCTCAGTTCTCATGTGTAGCTTTTTCTTTGTTTTAATGTTTGTTTAGTAAACTTTAATTATGGTAAATAGTTTCTGTTCATAATAAATCATGAAAATATTTATGCATGTTCTTCTTGAGTATCTTATCTTGTCCAGGAAGTTTGAGCATCAGTTCATGAATAAAACAGGAGTTAAAAATGAATCTTGCTAATATGTTGTTCTGTTTTGTTTATTGTCTCAGAATTATTTCTCTATAGATAAAATCGTGAAAAATTCACAGTAGCTAGTTTATTTCTGTGTTGACCTCCTGTTAAATTTTGAGCTTCTGATCTGCTCTAGTTTGACCTGTATAATTCAAGCTTGTTCTAGGTGTTGTCTGATTGAATGAATTTTTGTGATTAAATGGCTACATTTATTGGCATGATTTTTACAGGGTAGATTTCTTTGTTCATGTTCTGTTTAGGGTAATTTTTGATAAATTTATTAATTTTCTTTCTCTGAGTTGTTAATTTATTAGCAAACCTTGATTTAATTGCTATAGGAATCAACCACCACTCCCTTTATGAAGTTAGTATATCCTTCTTGTGTTGTTGATCATGATGCCTTGTGTAGTTAAATTTGTTGAGTTACTACTCTATAAACGATTGCCCATGTGTGTATTAATTTTGTTTGCTTAGCTTAGCCACATCGTTAGTGTGTTTTAATTTCATCTCTTGCATTACATATAGATACGACTGCTTTATCGGACGGGACGTACAAGCTGATCCCGGAGTCTGACGGAGGTGATCCAGAAGTCCAGGTGAACGCCGCTGAACTAACTGAAGCCCCGAACCAAAGTTCGGAAGAGCCTAGAGCTGAGATAGTTAGCGACTACCGAGAAGGCAAGCCCCGGACATAACCCATATTTCAAATTATGATCATTTACTGTTGTTACTTACTTGTGCATTTACAGTTCTTAGGATTTGAATTGAAACCCTAGATGCATGATCCTATGAACCTATGTATTGAACACTAGACTTGAGTTCGACTACTTGCTAAGCTTATAGGACCGGTAAAAGTCGAGTGATTGCCTGTCACTCGCGAGCTTTATAGGAATTGCTTGTTTACTTTCTGTTATCAATATAAGGACGACGGACGGGGTTGTATTCGATATCATGACCTTTGGTGAGACCCCGTCTATATTGAGGAACTTGCTAAGGTCGCGGTGTGTGGTAGCGGTGGTTAAGTTTTTGAAAGTACTAGCCACATGCCGTAAATATGGTACGCGGCAAGCCTAGTAGCCGATTGGACCGGGGAATGGATATACCTGACACTCTCTCGTAGGGATAGGTTTTATTTTTATGTTGCGCCACACTACGACTTCAAGGGACAAGGGTGGACCGGGCACGGGTGGACCTTGGAGCCCTGTAGTCGGGGAGAGTGTTCCTATCCACAAGCCGGAAAGAAAGGTCAACGGTTGTTTAGGAATGACCCGACGGTGTTCCAGACGTGTGTGCTAGGTTTATCCTTGCAAGGTTGAATTTCGATTCAGAATCGTCCGCCTCTCACGATGAAATGAGACTGCTTGATCCCTTTGCCACACAGAGTAATAAGAGCAATAATATTATTTATCAATATTGATGTTTGCTTAGTTTTCTACCATGATTGGTTAGTAGTTGCTTACATAGAATGGTTAATCAACTAGAATCTTGAAAGCTAAAACTTGAAAGTAAGGATCTACTATTTATTGCTTTTCAGCAAAAAGGAAAACCAGAGCCTCACAAACCTTGCATAGTCTAGCTATAGTGGGCTACTTATACCCGTTGACGGTTAAGTCTTGCTGAGTATTAGAATACTCAGCCTTGCTGTTGAACCCCTTTTTCAGGTTTGAGTTCGAAGAGCAGATCGCTAGTTTGATCTATCTATGCTCTTTGCCTCCTGGCTGGTCCGTATAGTGGGATACGTCTTCGGCTGGCAATGACTTTGACGAGTGATGCCATGCTTGGGCTAGCTTGGCACCATTTTACGACGTGTTGTAGCCGTCGTTTTTTTTATGTTCCGCTGTGTTTAAACTCTGAACTTATGGTTATGGCTTGGATAACTGTTTTACTAAGGTTGGTCTTGTAATAATGCTTTAGAACTGGTTTGTAATAACTTTTATGCCTGTGATGCAAAACTTGTGGTTGTAATATCTCTGGACTCGCCTTCGTGCGGGGTATGCTTGTTCGATTCGAGAACCGGTGGTTGTATCTGGACGTTACCCGACAGACCAAGAATTGTTCCGTTTGAAGTGCGTTTGTGCTAGTGTTGCCTTTATGATGATGGCCTGCGCACTTGAGCCGGGATAATTCAGGTGGTTCTGCCACAGATGGCCCAGGAGCCGCAGTCGGTCCTACCGCGGCCATCGCAGTGCGAGCCGCATCTACCGCGACGTCATCGTCGTCGTTGGGCTCTCCTATCACGACGATGAAGCATTCCCGAGTCGGATCATAGTCCCCCTCGCTGGAGTTGTCGGAACAGGTGAGGCAATAGTCTGCCGCAGCCTGAAATGACAAAAATTCTTCAAGATCACGGATCCCAGAGTAATCCCACTCTGGGGTCACATGACCCTGCTCAGGGATAGACCCTTCATTGGCGGAGTCGAGGTATGAGCTGCCAGGTGTTAACGTGATGAGGTTGCGGATCGAGAGCAGGTGATGCCCAGGCAAGTCCTCATACGCGCTCATGTTGGTGGTGACAGATGATGCATAGACCGAGGCAGAAGCTCGCATCCCATAGGGGTAGAGTGGCAGCCTAGACGTGCCCCCTGTCGTAGTCAGTGTTGATGGCGAAGGGGCGGTGTCTCCCCCTATGGCGCCAGTTCATGGTACGCTCACCTCCACCCACGCGGGGGGCCAGGGCGTGCCACTCTGCGCCATTCGATGCGTGCCTGCCACGCACACCGACCCGTGCACCTTCGGCGTCGTGGTGGAGGCGCTGGGATGTTGGGGTTGGCTCTGGGTGGGAGGCACTCCATGTGGTAACCATTGCCGGTTGCCCGGAACTCGAGACTCCCGAACCAGATCACATATCCAGCTAGGAACGGATCTGACATGCCCATCGAAAATGGATTTGATCTGCCTGCCATCTGGGGATCAAATGGAAACAGAAAAGAGTTGTCACGCAGCGCCCCTACCTGGTGCACCAACTGTCGGTGTCCGGACCTCATGGTCTAGCACCAATTAGTAAATTTGCTGCGTGTCCCTGTCCCCAGATGATTGATGCAAGAGAAATACAATGACACCGGGTTTATCTTGGTTCCGGCCAAGGAGGCCGTACGTCCAGTAGAAAGGGAGGCACTATATTACTTGCACCTAAGTGCTTGTTATAGGGGGTACAAGCTTGAGCGAGAGAGGGAGAGGAGCTCCCAAGTCCCTAGATGTGCTAGGGGTGATTGAGACGAGTGCCAATATCGGGTGGAGTGAGAGCATGTGTTCTCATCATCGTTATTCCGTGTGGCCCATGCAGGTCCTCCTCCTCCTTTTATAGACCAAGGAGGAGGAAGCTACACATGTAGGAGGTCTATGGGGTCATCTTTCTCCCCCAATCCGGGGAAGAACAGTTGGCAGCTCCTGTCGTAGAGCATGACGTCAGGCGTGGTCATCGTCCTTACGAATCCTTCTGCCCATGCCTGGAGCGCGTCCTTATCCTGTGGCGCCAACCGACGGCGTGGTGATAGTTGTAGAACTGCGCAGAGCCCTACATCGGATGAGGTGGGGCGTCGAGGGGTTGAAGACTCTGGTCTTTCCCCGGTCAAAGGCCGTACTGTGTCCGAGGGTCACTGCCTATGCCCACCGAGGGTCCTGCAGACGAGAAAAGTACACAAGTGGGTAGCACAGTGGCGGACGGTGACAGGCAAGTCCGCATTGTGCGCCGCAGACCTGCCCCGCGCCGGGAATAGCGGCACAGTGGCGGGCGTAGGTTGAAGAGACGCTGGTCACATCCGCTGTGTGGCATGGTGGCCGATGCCAGCTGACGCCGCCCGACACCGTCTGACACCCACCCCACGCCGCGGAATGGTTGGCGAGTAAATGCACCCCATCCCGTCGGGAGGTTGGGCCGCCACCTTAGTCTGCCGAGGGGGCTCGAGCGAGGCGGAGTTTCCCCCGTGCCGAGGGTCCGCGGAGGGCTTGGCTGAGGGAGCCTCGAGCGAGTCAGAGATCGCCTGCACGTCGGGGGGCCTTGGCAGGGAGCCCTCGAGCGAGGCGGAGATCGCTCCGCGGCTGGTGAGCCTTCGGATGGGCCGTACCGTGGCGTTGGTCCGTGGGCCATGTGTGTACTCGAGTTTCTTGTGCCCGAAGAGGATTTGGGCCATATGCTGGGCTATGTTTTGTGTCGTTTTTTGGGGGGATTTTTAGTCCCTGGTTAGGGTACCCCAAATCATGGTACCCGACAGAAACTAAAAGAAAAATATGCTTAGATGAGATGGATGGCATTTCTGTGTGAACTGCCTATAGGTGTGCTCATACCAACGTGGATGAGCAAGGTTGGGAGATATCCATCTTGTCGCAGTTAAGGACCGAGTTGATGTGTCATCTTGCCTAACCCAACTATCGTGCAACCACTCGACCATTGTGTGTTAGTCATCAGGAGAACTTAGAGCAACGGGTGTCCAAGGAGACGGGATAAGATCGGTGTGACTTATGCCCCGGTTAGTTCTCGTTGGTAGGTTAACCCCTTGGTGAGTCCGTGTTGGCTAGTCAGGCTTAGCTAAGGTGGGTAATGGCTTTGCTGGGATCTGCACTGACACTAAGGTGATCGTGCTGCGGTACCCCACTTGTGGGTAAAGTGTACAACCTCTGCAGAGTGTAAAACCTATTCGAATAGTCGTGCTCACGGTATTGAGCGAGTTACGGTTTGGTCACATAACTAGCACTTCTTCTGGGAATGGATGTGTTGGCGTGAGTTGTTTTGGAAAAGTGTCCGGCAGCTGTGCCATGTGCTACAGCGGATGAGGAGTCCGGTAGCAACTTATAAACTTGGATCCTGTGTGGATCAACCCTACGAGTTACTCGGTACAAAATAATTGCTCTAAAATCCTTTTCTTTCAAAATAAACCCATGCATAAAAATTAGCTTTCCGTAAATTAAACCTTAGCCTTATCCTTGATTTATTTTGTGCATATATTCTATTTATACACCCTCCGTGGGTGTGGTTGAACTTGCTGAGTACGTCTGTACTCACCCTTACTTAATATTTACAGAGGAAGATCCAGAGCTCATTCCCGAGGAAGTTGAGTAGGGGGTTTCGTTCTGCACCCAACTTTGCCTGTGGATTAGGGTCACCCGCAGGAAGTTTCGCATGGCGCAAGACTCTGATGACCTCTACATAGTTAGCCTCTACGTTTGGTTTGTAGTTCTTGTTCTCGCGATAGTGGCGCTCCTTTGCCCACCACTGCATAGAGTTGTATGGTGATGTACCATCTGATGTAATAAATGTGTTATCAGCTTCCTGGGACTGTTATTTGTATCACATTTAAGTCACCTCTTTAGAGGGGACACTTCACTTAACATATGGCTCCAACTAGTTTGCACATAAACTCAACTAAAGCATGCTATCTAGATGCGCAGCTACGGTTCTTCTAATGTGAAACCCTCATGCCAAAAGAGTTATGCAACCTAGCCAATTCTAGCAAGATACTACTCTAAGAAAGTAAAGGCACACAAGTTGCAATATGAAATGCAAAAACATAAAGAGGGGGTGAAAGGAAGCGAACTCTTGACACAAGGATGTATCCCGTGGTATTGGTAGGCAAATGCCACCCCTAGTCCATGTTGTTGAAGCACTCAATCAAGAGTATCGCTTCTCGGCCACCAAGTCTCTTCCGGGGACACCTTGATACACCACTAAGGCAGCGCGACCAAGGCTTGCACCAAGTTCCTGGTCACCTTGGCCTCGCTTTCCACTAAGTAGCTTCTCAATAAAGGATGGGGGTCTCCACGTCCCCGCACAAAGAATGTCGACGCCGCTACACACCAAGCCAGAGTGTCGAAGATGTGCCGGCGAGATAAAAGCTTGAGCAGCTCTCAAGCACAGCACACAAGGCACACAACCTTTCTTTCACACTCTAACTTGAGCTAGCCTAGCACTCTCACTCACAAAGCTTATGCTAAGCCTAAGGATTTGATCTATATGCTCTTGGATGGCTTGGAGATGTTTCTTCAATGTGTATGGGGTTACTCTAGACTCCAGCACCTCCAAAATGTCTGGGGTGAGGCCCTTATATAGCCCTCCAACTCGAAGTAGCCATTGGAGACATTTATGCGCAAACATCGGTTTAACCGGTGCCCAGTCATCGGTTACCGGTCACTAATAGATTGAACTAGCCATTGGCCCTCTCTGACAAGTTCTGCAGCTGAAATATGGCACTACCAATTTAACCGGTGATAGGATCGGTTTAACCAGTGCTAAAAAAACTTTCTGGAGCCAAAAACATGCTCTCCGGATAATAGTATGGTGCATTGCACTGATGCCTTTTTTATTAGCATCGGTTTAACCGGTCACTCTGAAGAATCAACTTCATGGTGCTTCCTATTTTGGTCATAACTTTTTACTCCGAGCTCCGATTTCGGTGATATTGTACTCTATGGAAAGCTTGTGAAATGCTCTACAAGGATTCTCTAGAATTTCATCTCATTTGATCAAGTTTTGAGCATCAGTTTAACCAGTGCTAGGGCGTCGGTTTAACCGATCCACACAGAAATTAACTTCTTCATGTTTTGATCATAACTTTTTACTCAGAACTCCGATTTTGATGATCTTGGAATCTATGGAAAGATTGTGAAATTCTCTTCAGGAATATCCAGAACTCCATCTTATTTGACCAACTTTTGAGTATCAGTTTAATGCATCGATTTAACCGGTGCTACTATTTTATATTGTGAAACTCAACCAATTCAGCATTTCTTTGAGTATTTTCTTTGTATTCATTCTTGGGACCTAATATGATTCAACTGACAAACTTGTTAGTCCCATTAATTGCATTATCACTCAATCACCCAAATCACAAGAAATGGCCTAATGGGGCCACGTTCGTTACACGCTGTGACTGGAGGAGCGGGACGGCCACGCGCCTTGCTGTGCCATGCCGGAGCCATGGATCGGGAGACCACATTGAGCTCCTCCGCCAATGGATTGGTCTTCGCCGCCTCCAAATCGAGCTTTGCCACCCTTCTTTGCTCTGTCTATCGTTGTTGTCTGCCCCTTCGTTGGCTTGAGCGCAAGGCTCGCTGGATCAGAGGTGGACCGGGGCAAGTGAAGGATGAGGAGCACCCGCACTGGCGTTGCCCTCGGGAAGCTCAGACAGGAACATGGGGAAGAGGGAGGAGAGGAGAGAGAGGATGTTAAGTGAATGATGATAGAATTTAGAGGGGGTTTTGCAAATGTTTGCCACTGTGGCGCCAGGTCCCATGCCATGTCGGCTTGGGGTGCACGTGTGGCACGTTTGGGACCTTAGATGGAACACTTAACACGGTTTAGGAACCCAAATAGACTATTTGAGAGTTTGAGAACCTAGGTGAAACTGCAGGGCAAATTTGCGGACCTTGGGGTGCAGTTTACTCCATAATCCTAAAATGGATTGAAACCAAGCCACCCCGAAAGCATATTCTTCCTAGAAGACATCGCCGTCTGCCAATCGGTCGGGCAGTGGTGAGAGTCGTACGGATCGAGGTTATTCTAACAATGACAGTAGTAGTGTATTGGATAGGTCACAACAATTTCAACCCAATCCAAGCCTGATCAAACAGTTCTCACCTGTAAACCAAACTGAACGAAACTATTTTCTAGGGCCACCCTATTTACACCAAACCAATGCTGAATGAGCTGAAGCCCCAAACCGAAAAACACTGGTTTGACACCAAACCATTAGCAACTTAACGTGTAATCTCAAAAAAGAAAATTATTCACCATAGTGGTACCACTTGTTCATCTCAATCGTCCGCACCATTCCCCCCAATAGTTCCATCTCCTTTAATTTCTAACCGTCTCGAACTCCTTACCATTATTTACCTCCTCTGACCGTTAAAATAGGCCCACATATCGATTTCTGTGTCACGTCACCGACATTCCGTATCCTCTATTTGTTGTGATGTTGGTATGCTTGGTGAAGAATGCCATGGTTGTCATGGACCTCAAGGTGATCCATAACACCAACACATTGCTCATGTCCGGCATCGACTATGTACGCATCAATGGAGAAGGTTGAGACCCTAGCCTACAATAGATCGATGGCTCCCTACCGCCAAAATTGAGAACAATGTTATCATGACCTGAATGGAGAAGTGGACGGAGATGACTCCAAGTTCTCCCACCCTCACTCCCTCAATCTCCTTCGTGGTCGGCCTCTCTCCATCCATCCTAGCTAGCTACACATACCGGCCGGTCAGCTCCGACCACAAGGACCCTCTGGTAAGCCTCCCCTTTTTCCTTTTTCCTAGACCGGCTTCACTCGAGCTTCTTCCCATAGGCCACTCCTTTGGCCTTCGCCCCTCCTCTCCACTGTTGCTCGATTGCCGCAATTGACAATCCAAACTAGTTGTGGTTCATATGAGTCCGCCAAACCTTCACACACCATTTTGTGCACAAACAATAATGGGTTAATTGGATCCATACCAATATAATTTTCCAAGTTCTCCGATGTGCGACTACAATTCAACTATTTGGAGATATACCATTACAATTATTTCCCTACCAGTGATATGCCAGTTTATACGTCTTCTAGGTGCCTAGGCCCTGCAAAGCCATTATATTGTACACAGACACACCTTCCATATAGACCAAAACACCCCTACTACTTCTCTCTTCCTCCACTCGCTTACATGTGGGCCCCATAAGTTAGCTCCTTCTTCAACCTCCATCCATCCCCCACCATGGACCGTGACTCATTTGTCTTCGACGAGGACGATGACATCGAGATGCTAGTCCCTCAGAACCACACCAAGCCACCCTCGCTCACGTCCCTCTGCCACTCGCCGCCCTCCTCCTTTAGCGTCGCCGCGCTCCGCCCGACGCTCCCCTCCGCCACCGCCTCCCTCAGTCGTGCCCTCTGGTCCTGTCGCTACCTAGTGCTCGTCGTATCCCTACCACTGCTTGCCCTCATCCTCTTCCTCTCCCTCGGTGGCGCCTCTTGTCTCCGCCTGCCCGCCTCCCCTCCGCCGCGCCAGCCGCCAACCCCGTCGCCTCCCGCATTCGCGAGGCCGAGTAGGCGCCTCCTCGGCCTCTTCAACTGCATTGCCGCCTCCTGCATGTCACCTCCTCAACCTGGGAGTGGGAAGCAGGACTGGGCGCACGCAACAGCTCAGCGTCGTCAGCGACGGCACGGCTGGTGCCTCGGTGGTGCCCGTGCAGGAGCTTGTGGTGCTTATGATGGCACAGTGAGTCGGCGAGGAGGGCCGCAACGACAATGGTGGGCAAGCAGGTGGCCATGGCAGCTACAAGCCCAACCAAGATTGAGGATGGGCAGCCTGCGTTGGGAGAAAATTAGAAAATGGATGGGTTGGGGAAGAAAGGAAGGAGGAAGGAGATGACAGGTCGGGCCCACACATTGGTCAGGTCGTAGTAGGGGCATTTCAGGCAATATGATAATACATTGGTCTGCGGACGGGTACAAGAGCATTAAATACATATAAAATGGCACGCCTCAAAGAACATAAGAATTGTAATATATAGCATGATTACCAATACGTGAATTGTAATGTCATAACTCGAAAGTCGCAAATTTGTAATAGCACGAATCCAATTAACCCAGTAATATATATCGTGTCAAAATCCTTCACAAGTAACAAAAGTGATGGCTAGAGAATTATAGCAGTTTACTATAAAAGGAAATAGCAAATTGTAAGATTGATTAAAATAAAACTGGTGGAAAATTTGAGAGAAGCAAAACAAGCAGGGAGAGACGATATAACCCATAAACTGGCTCGCAGGCCACCAATAATCACCAACATCCTACAAAAGCACCTAGTATATATGCAGCTTGTTGGACTTCCCACGACGCAAACAGCGAACTCAGGCACACAGCTCGCACAGATAAAATTTTAGACACAGATGATGTCATGGCTTTGTTCGTGGGCAAAAAAGGAGCTTGTGTCGGATCCAACGGGCCGGGATGGAGTTGCACGCAGTGGCGGAGCCACATGTCGGGCAAAGTGGGCGGTGGCCCCCCTTGGTCCAAGCAAATTTTCAATGATGTACTACTTAGCATACTAACAAGAGCTAATACATGCATATGCTATTGTATGACTAGGCAACAAGCTAATAAGCTAATAACTATACTAAGCATTAGGTTGTGTGTTTCACTAGCAAGCTAATATCTATATTTGTTCTTGTATGACTTATTGCTAACAAACTGTAAACTTGGCCCCCCCTTTTATGTGATGCTGGCTCCGCCACTGGTTGCACGGCTGAATCTTGACACAACCTAGCTCTGTTCCATCGAGCATATATGCGCATCATATTCATATCCAGTGTGGTATGGTTCCATCACATCGAAACATTAAATATAATAAATGACTCATGCATGGAGTACTAAATGTAGGTAAATAAAAAACTAATTGCATAGTTTTGATGTACGTTGCAAGACGAATCTTTTGAGCCTAACTAGGTCATGGTAGAAAAATATTTACCACAAATAAACGAAAAGTATTACAGTGTGCTACAGTGTCCGATGCGACATTTTCTCCCAAAAATTCCTGGATCTAAACAGACCCATGGCATGGTATGGTATGGTCTGGTCCAGCCCAAACACTGTATCGCCAGCAAGAGCCTATGAAGGTGTCGCATGCATATGTAGCCTAGCCTTCGACCCAATCAACGAAGAGGCAGACAATATCCACTGTGCAAGCCCCGGTGTGACGAGGAAAGAACAGGACACGATCATGCCCTCTGTTGGGAGGAAGCTAGAAAGCGGTCGGTCGAGAGGGTCAGGCCGGACCGGACCGGATCGATGGTACTGTGAGGACGCTAGCTAAGTTCCAAAATTCCAAAATTTTACTAGATTTCTCATCACATGAATTTTTTAACACATACATGAAATATTAAATATATGTAAATAAAATAACTAATTAATATACAATTTATTTATAATTTGCGACAAATCTTTTGAGCATAATTAACCCATAGCGTTTTACACCCAAATACAAATAAAATTGCTATAGTGTTTTACACCTAAAACTTTATACATCTAAACAAATCAGTACCAGCCTATTATAGGTTAGCTACTAGGACGAGCTAGCAGCAGCAGTAGCGGCATGTAGAGCAGAGAGATGAGCACAGGCACAGCACACGTCCTTAATTCGGCCGGCTTGGGTTCGGATCCGTCGACCAAAAAGTGCGGTTTGGCCATACGTGTTCCGGCCTGTGGGCCCAGTGCGCGATTCCAACTCGTGGTTGGGCCTACGGTCCGGCAGGAAGGACGAGGACAGCCGCTATTACCCCGCGTACTCGCTCTTTGCATCATCCTTGTGTTTTCCACAATTTCATTGGCCACCTCCAACGGCCAGGCTTAGAGCTAGTATAAACATTATTCTATATCATTAACAGTAGAAAACAGCTCGCGCTAGCTCTTGAAGAGGAGAGCTCGCTTATTTCCTAATGCATCTTCCTCTCACGGTCCATCTTCTAAAACTCCTGCATGAGCACTTCTCTTTATCGCTCTTGCTAACTAGCTGTCTAGCTCGAACCTTTGGAGGATGCCTTAATGCCTTATAGACTAGTAGTAAGAAGCACTGTATCAATATATCATGGATGCCGTGTGGTGGATCTATCCATATAGATTGGTCTCCTACCTAGCAGCGTGGGTATTTGTATTCACGAATAATTATTTTTTTCAGTAATACATGGCGTACACACTTATTTACAACGACACACAGGGTATGACACATGTGTTGCCTTCCTCGATCTCAACTGCCGAGCTAGACATATTCATAGAGTATTCATGTGTCTGTATGTTTCGAAACAAAAAAGAGAAGTATGCCATTTATCACAAGCAAACTTGTACACTCCAATGCAATTAACCTAAGGAGTAGTGCACTTTGCATAATTGTTTTTTTTCGGCCGTGTCTGAGTATATTTTTCATTAAAAAGAGAGTTTTTAATATAAAAAACCAACCCTCCCCAAATAAAGAGACTACACTGTTGTTGGGAGACCATTTTTTTTGTGTCATCTATGTCAGTTTGAAAATTAACAATTTAGATGCTCAAACGCAGCACGTGAGACTGGCCATTTTGAAAATTATCATATGTCATTTTGAGAATTTGTTGACCTACCATGGCATACATGGATCACTCGTCAAACATAGGCTTTTTTCGCCAACGATCAAACATAGGCTCAAGACTCGCAGCAGTGGAGGCAAAAGCCGGTCTTTGGATGGCTTTCCTCTCCCTCTCGCCATCAAATCTTCCAACAATTTTTCAGGAACGCCTTCACTTTGCAGTGATAAAGACAGGCTGTGCCACAGAAAAGTGGTGTGCACAAAGGCAAGGGGGACAAAGAGACACCTTGGTGATGTAATACACTTGCGGTGTTCCGGCAGTGGCATCAAAAGCCTAGCGTTCGATTCATCCAGTGAATTGCTTGTCTCCATGCAGCACGACATGCATGTGAGATTGGTACCGTTAGATCAATCTTCGCAGATCAGATACTAGTAATATACAGCGTACGTTTTCTCGATGCAGATTACAACAATCGACGGGTTTTTTTTCATTTACTGAATGGAAGGTCAGAACTTGTAGATCCTATTACAAATATTATTGTTATACTTGCGTGGAGTATACTTCTGCATTTTTCAAAATGTCCACAATGTTTCCATTGGAGTAATTTATTTATCAAACAATTAGTGCTCACGACTCACGAGTACAAGTGCACAGGCTTAACAAATAAATATGGGTATATGTTAAAAAAATAAATTTCAGCTAATAAGGTCAGTTCCAATGGAAATTTCATGAAGAGTTTTATGGCATTAAATTTTGTGCAACATTATCAATTTTGCTGACATGGCAAGGAGAGAGAAGAAAATGAGTTTCATAGGATGTGAGAGAAGTTTTATCATCATGAAACTCATCTGGCATAGTTACATAGTTTTCAGTCTTGGTAATTGCGTCATAAAACTATGTACTAAGACTGGCCTAAACACACTTTTCTCTTGAGGAGCTAGCCTCACACGTTTTAACTCGCTAGAGGTATTTCACATCTGTCTTACTAGCATGTTCACAGGTCAGTAACTAACTAGAGTACCAAGTATTATCTGCTCATGCTAGTGAGAATTCCTCTCCATCAGCAGCACCAGACATTGAACAATAAAATAGTGCTAGTGGCAAACAAGAAAGAGAGGAAAATTTTGCATTGGCTTAGAACCCCAAAAAGAGCTCATTGGCTTGGAAGTGCTTAATCCTTCTTTCCCTGCCTCCCTCGAATTACCAAACCACCCCTGCCTCCTCTATATATACACCTTTCCCTTCCTGCTCATCGCTCATCAGGACTCGAGCTCTCAAGTCTCAACTCACCTCACCTCATTGCCAGAGCCTTTGCTTACAGCTAGCAGCCGGCCGGCCAGCAAAGTCCCTGTCCACCTCTGTTGCTAGCCTTCATTAAGCAGCAACAAATTAAACAAACAAACCCCTTTCATCACTAGCCAGCGGCCTAGCTCCTCGGTACCACCAGCGAAGCGACAATGCAGTACGCGGCGGCGGAGCAGGCGTGGTACATGCCAGCGGCGGCGCCGATGGCGGAGAGCGCCGTGGCCCGCGTGGAGCGGCTGGCGTCGGAGAGCGCGGTGGTGGTGTTCAGCATGAGCAGCTGCTGCATGTGCCACGCCGTGAAGCGGCTCTTCTGCGGCATGGGCGTGCACCCGACGGTGCACGAGCTGGACCTCGACCCGCGCGGCCGGGAGCTGGAGCACGCCCTCGCCCGCCTCCTCGGCTACGGCCCCGGCGGCGCGCCAGTCGTCCCCGTCGTCTTCATCGGCGGCAAGCTCGTCGGCGCCATGGACCGCGTCATGGCCGCGCACATCAACGGCTCCCTCGTCCCGCTCCTCAAGGAGGCCGGCGCGCTCTGGCTCTGAGCTGCAGGCCGACGGCCGCGCGCCATCGCCCTTGGGGCTGCTGTGCTGGCTCGTGGCAGCTTTCCCTAGCTTGTTCTTGCCTGTTATTGTTGCTGCACAACTTGATGTCACTTGCCGCAAGCAAGCTAATCAATGCGAACTAAGGTGATAGGATACAATATCCATCGACAGGGTGATGGTAGATCAGTGAGCTGATGATGAGTTGCTGTGTGTGAGTAGTGTGTGTGTGTGTTTGCAAGAGAGGCTCTGGTACCGTGTGTGCTTTTTTCTCACTACCTACTGCCTCCGTCCGTCCGTGTGTCTGTATGGAGTACGCCGGCGCGTGCATGTGGTGTTTGACGCATGCGCTGGATTTGCTTGCTTGGTGCTACTACACTGCTACCATTGTTAGTTGTTCAATTTGATATCCTTTAATTTCAATAGCTTGGCTGCTCTCACTTTTATGTTCTGGAGATTGGATTGCCATATATACACTCTGTTCAGCCAGCGGTGGCTGGTATCGGTCGTTGGTACTGATTTGGTGTGAGATTAAAGTATTGCTGGTTAGTTAGTGGCTAATGTTGATTTGGTGTGAGAAAAATATTATTGCTGGTTGTCAGAGTGATAAATGTTAGATGGCTGAAACCTTTGTAATTTGTGATTTGCTCATCTCTTAACTTGCTGTGTTTGGCGCATAATCAATTTTTTGCTTTCGTTCTATTTCTGGGCTACTCCTTTCTCGATACCGTATTTGATTACTTTCATACCTCCTGGGTGTCAGATCGATTGAGTCAAATGACGTGACACAGAGTGTTTGTCAGGCATATTTTCCTATTATACAGGCTAGATCGTCTCTAAAGCTAATGGTACGGTGTGCAAACACTTCTAAAATGACTAATTAATGTGTTTTCTCCTCTGCTTAGTACTATCTACTAAAACACCTAATGATGATATCGCCTCAAGTGGGATTATTTAATCCCACATGCATGACCCTAAAGTTGAAAGTTGGCAGGAGCATGCTAGGGCATAACTTAACTACTACTATATAAACCATAATTCTCCCTTTGATTGCAACTGCATGTCATTTTAGCCTCTGAAGGCAAATATAGATATTTTAGCAATCTCAACTATATATTATCTCAAGTCTCAATGTAAGTCATCCTTAAACTTTGAGGAATGTTGAGTACTCTATCCTGCTTGTGATGAGTGAATTGTCAACCATGCGGTGTGATCGTGCACTTGGTCTTTTGATTGCAGGTACACGGGCGTCGAGTGTCGACGGGGAGCTGCCGTGGCGGTGCTGTGGCCGATGGACCGTGCGGTGGACGGCGGTGAAGGGCAGCCGGGACCGGAGCTCGGACCGGGCGGCAGCTGTGGCGTCCACTCCTGGATCGAGGGCGCAAGCGGCGACGGAAGGCGGGTTTCTTGGTTTGCGCCACAAAACCAAGGAGGCGGACGACGGTTGAAGACGCCAAGTCGTGGAGGCACGAGCGTCGGTCTTGGGACTGACGGAGGCGACGGGCGTCGACGGTGTCTAGGGCCTCGCTGCGGGCGAGGAGGTGACGGGCGTCGAGCGGCGTCTAGGGCCGTCAGAAGGCCGAGGCGGGAACGGCGTCTAGGGCCACGGCGTGGAGGCGGGAATCTTCCCGCGCGTGAGGTTTTGGCGGTTTTCTCAAAACCGGCCATCTACCCGGGTTTCGCGGACCCTTCAAAACCGCGGACTGGATCTTCATCAAGACGGCGGCATCGCGGAGAAGACTTCGTTTCGAACAAAGAACCTCGGCCGTCGGATGAGATCATGTACAGGGGGGCTGTAGGCCAACCGGTCTGACCGGTCCCTGGCACTGGTCTGACCGGTCTAACACACCGGTCTGACCGGTCCAGCGCACCGGTCTGACCGGTCCCGCGGGTATAAATACCCCTTCACTTGTGTTAGGTTAATTGCGGCTTTTGTAATCTGTTCGTGGATTCTCTGTTTCTCCAGGGCGCCGCCCCTGTGTTCTCCTCCCCCTGTTTCTCTCTTTAGAGTAGATTTGTCCATGGATTTGTGAGAGTTTGTATTGGATTTGATTGGGAAAGGAGGCCCTATCCTCCTTGTGCCCTCTGGGCTTTTGAATCAAACCAATCCCGTCCCTCTAGTGCTTTTTGTGATGGATTTTTGTTTTGGTTTTGATGCACTTGATTGCGACGGTTCGTAGGGCTCTTTGGAGTGATTCCTGTGCTTCTAGCTTCGTGTCAATCCCTCTGGAATCATGAGCTCTTCAGAATTGAAGTTTTCGAGTATTTGAGAAAACCCCAATCCCTTTTGATCTCCCCCATAATTCTCTAGATTCGTTGTTCTTTAGGCCGAGATCTTTTGGGGATATGTTCATGGGGTAGGGGCGAAGCAATCCCCCAAGTTTCGTCGATTTTCGTGGTCGTTTGCTCAAGATTCACCGTTTGAATCCATTTTCTCGGGGGTTTTCTTGGTGCTACCGGTCAGACCGGTAGGCACGACCGGTCAGACCGGTCTGCTCATTTTTGAACAGACACGACCGGTCAGACCGGTCCATCGCACCGGTCAGACCGGTCCTGGCTGTTCAGATCAGCTGTTTTCCCGAATTGCTTCCGAATTACTTTGGGTTTTCACTCGTTCGTTCGAGGCCTTTTGTGTTGGTTTAGCTATTCAATAGCTATTCCAAACTTTGGCCAGAACGCTTGAGGGCTTGGGTGATTTTTGGGATATAGGCCGACTGTTTGATTTTCGGAAGAAATTTTGATCGGCTCCCATTCACCCCCCCTCTGGTCGCCGGCTTCGGTCCCACAATTGGTATCAGAGCTTGGTTGAGGTTTTCAATACCTTAACTGGTTCGAAAACCACTCGGCGACCATGGCGAGTCTTGGTAAGATCCCGGTGGTTTCCGGCGAGGATTATGCCTACTGGAAGGTTCGCATGAGAGCCTTCCTGCAGAGCATGGGAGCCGATGTCTGGGAGATTACCACGAACCAGCTTTACATGGTGCTGGCTGTTCGGACCACGCCTCTTCAGGTGACCCAGCACGAGGCTAACGCCAAGGCTGTCAATGCCTTATTCGCTGGCGTTTCTCGTGCAGAGTTCTCACGCGTCCAGGGTTTTCAGGAAGCCCACAAGATTTGGATGTGTCTTGAGAACTACCACGAGGGTACACCTCAGGTGAAGGCCAGACTGTTCGAGACTCACCGGCGTGAGTACGAGAACTTCACACAGGAGCCGGGTGAGAGCGTTGACCTGATGCTCAGTCGTTTTCAGTCGATTGTGAACAAGGTCAATGCGAACAGATCTGCTGGTGCCCTTGAGTACACAGAGCACGAGAAGGCTCTCAAGTTGCTTTACGCACTTGACCGCTCTGTGTGGGATCTCAAGGTGAACACGATCATTGAGTCTGCAGGCTATGAGACTCTGACCGTGAACGAGCTTTTCAGCAAGCTCAAGGCCACGGAGGTGGATAACCAGACACGAGCCAAGCTCAATGGTGTCCCTCCTTCCAAGAGCGTCGCTCTTGTGACTGGCCCAGGTGGATCGAGCTCTAACGCTAACTCTGCTCTTGGCTTTTCTCTTGCCTCTTTGCCTTCTGTTTCAAATGAGCAGCTGGAGACGCTGGGCGACGACGACTTGTGCCTCCTCATCAGCAAGTTCCAATGCGTCTACCACAACAGGCAGAGGAAGAAGAACCCCGGGTGCTACAACTACGGCGATCTGAACCACTTCGTCGCCGATTGCCCCAAGAAGTCCGGCGGTGGCCAGAACAACTCCTTCGACTACTACCGCCACCGCGACCGCGACGAGGGGGGCTCCAACAAGGAGCGTCGGCGCCACAAGTACCGCAGTCGTGACCGGGGAGGACGCTTTGACAAGGAGTCGCTCAAGAAGCGCTTCCAGTACAAGGCCAAGAAGCGGGAGAAGGCCTTCCTGGCGCAGATCAGCGACCTCGACAAGAGCTCCGACACCGACCGCTCTTCTTCACCGACCTCCGATGACGACGACAAGAAGAAGAAGAAGCGGGACAAGGAAGCCACCGGCTTCATCGGTCTTTGCTTGGCGGCCGGTCGACGCAAGAGCTTCTGCACCATGGCGGGCGAAGCCAATGGTGCTCGTGCGTCTTCGGGTGGACACGCTACACCGACGCACTCCGGCTCTTCTCCTGGATCCGAGAGCGATTCAGAGGTAAACTCCACGATCGACCTGCTTGATACAGAGGTTAGGGAGTTGTACGCCGCTCTCGACAACCAGAAGAGGCTGCTTAAGGAAGCAGCTAGAGAGCGTAGAAAGCTTAGGCTGAGCTGGCTTGTGCTAGGGAGAAGTCTAGTGAAGATGAGTGCGCAGGCTGCATATCTCACATGAACGATCTAGTTGCTCTCCGTGCCAAGCATGATGAGAACATCGCGAACTTAGATGTTGCTAAGATTTCGCTTGCTGACGTGTCTCATGAGCTCGCTAAGGCCAAGCATGAACTAGAATTGGTTAAGGATGCTCCTATTGTTAGCGATGTGCTTAAATGCGAGGAGTGTCATATCTTTAAGTCTGATCTAGCTTCGTTGCAGTCTAAGTTTGCTACTGTTGTGTGCGAGCTAGAGGAGATGAAGTCTAGGCCAGTTTTGCTTGGCGCTTGTAAGCTTTGTCCCACACTTATGTTGGAGCTAGAGGAGAAGAACGCTTTGATCAAGTCTTTTGGAAAGACTAAGGTCGTAGAGTCTAGCCCACCTATTGATTGCTCTGTTTGCCCTGGTTTGATTGCTGATTTAGATAGTCTTGCGGTAGAGAAAGCCAACCTGGAGAATGAGAATACCTATCTTAGGGTGATTCTGAGTTGGGTTTCTAGCAGTGAGCCGCAGTTGGGCATGATGATTAAGCAGTTCAAGCGTGGTGATTGGTTTGGGGTCGGTTACATATACACGAAGTCAGACTTTGACAGGTTGTATGGTAAGATTGGCAAGGCTGCTGGAAACACTGCTAGCACGAGCACGCAGCCTTCGCTTGTTGACCCCGCGGATGGTGTCCTTAAAGAACCACCGAAAGCACCTTCGCAGAAACAGGTTTGGGTTCCAAAGCCCAATGCGCTGAGGAACCCCCTCGACACGCTCCCTGCTGCCACAGCCCAGGTTGCCCAGAAGAAGAGGGCCGCTCCTCCCCGTCCGCAGGCTAGGCCTCCACCTCCAAAGCGTGAGGTGAGGTACCACTGCGAGTTCTGTGATAGGGAAGGTCACCTGGAGGAGTTTTGCTTCAGGAGGAAGCGGGCTGTGAGGAGAGAGCAGGAGAGACGGAACGCGGACATGTACTCTGCTCGGGTGCATGGTCCTTCTCGGCGTGGTGATAGGCGAGATGCTAGGGCGCGCCGTGTAGGTGGAGGTCAGGGAGACGGTGGTGGTTACCGTGCTCCAGCAGGTGGTCGCTTTGCCGGCCGTGCTCCTAGTCGTTTTCAGTACGGCTATGGACCACGAGACCGAGGCTTTAGAGGAGGTTTTGAGGCTCCACGCTTTCCTCGCGGTGGTGTTCGTCAGTCACGCGGTAGACGGGACGGGGGATACGCTTTGTCTGGTTTTGCTAACCCTTCTGTAGAGCAAATGGCTCGACACTGGTTTGCTTCTCACTTTGCTAACCCTAGTGTTGAGAAATTTGCTCACCCTTTGTCTCACTACTGATGTGCAGGTCGGAGGCTTGGAGAACAGGTGGATCATGGACTCCGGTTGTTCGCGCCACATGACCGGAAATGACAAATGGTTCTCCAGCCTCACCCCGATGCACTCAAAGGAGTACATTGTGTTCGGGGATAATGGAAGAGGAAAGGTACGTGGACTTGGCGCTGTTCAAGTTTCTGATCGCTTTACCCTGAGAGAGGTTGCTTTGGTTTCGAATCTTGGTTTTAATTTGCTCTCTGTCTCGCAACTTCTTGATGAGGGGTTTGAGGTTCGCTTTAAGGAGGGTTGTTCGCGTGTTTTGGATTCCAGGGGAGATTTGGTTTGCCGGATTACACCTCGCGATCGAGTTTTCTTGGTTGACTTCTCTGGAACTCCTTTTGGCCCTTCTCATTGCTTGATGGCTGGTCCTTCTTCTGATTTATGGAAGTGGCATAGGAGACTAGGACATTTGAGCTTCGATTTGTTGTCGAGACTGAGCTCACTTGGCCTGATCCGAGGATTGCCCAAATTGAAGTTTGAGAAGACCCTTGTTTGCCATCCTTGTCGTCACGGTAAGATGATTGCCGCTTCACATCCGTCTGTTAATCAGGTGATGACCTCTCACCCTGGAGAGTTGCTACACATGGACACTGTCGGTCCTTCCAGGGTGATGTCCGTTGGTGGGAAGTGGTACGTGCTTGTGGTTGTGGACGACTTTTCTCGCTATTCTTGGGTCTTTTTCATGAGAACCAAGGATGAGGCTTTCGAATTTGTTCGAGACTTGATCTTGAGGTTGAAAAACAAGCTACCCCAGGCCATGAGAGCGATCCGCAGTGACAATGGCACAGAATTCAAAAACGCTCGTTTTGATGTCTTTTGCAGTGATCAAGGTCTTGAACACCAGTATTCTTCTCCCTACACTCCACAGCAGAATGGAGTTGTAGAGCGGAAGAATCAGACGCTGGTTGAGATGGCGAGGACGATGCTCGATGAGCATAGGACTCCTCGCAAATACTGGGCTGAGGCGGTTAACACCGCTTGTTACGTGTCCAACCACATTTTCTTGCGTGCTTTCATGCACAGGACTTCTTATGAGTTGCGGTTTGGACGCCAGCCCCGTGTTGACCATCTCAGAGTTTTTGGTTGCCGGTGCTTTGTGCTGAAAGATGGAAATTTTGATAAGTTTGAGTCTCGCTCGTCTGACGGCATTTTTCTCGGTTATGCTTCTCACTCTAGAGCGTACCATGTGTTGATTGTTGATACTAACATCGTCAGAGAGACTTGTGAAGTCACTTTCGACGAGACTGCACCGTGCAATTCTTCTGTCTTTGAAGTTGCAGGAGATGATGAGCTCGGCACCTCCATCTTTGAAGATGAGGAGGAAGAAGCTGCAGATGGCGAGGCTGAGGCTACCACGCGTGCTGTGGACCCAGCTATCTCTACTACGAGCTCGGACGATGACGACGGTCCCGACCCTACTACGTCTACTTCCCGGAGGCTGTTCGAGGAGGTGACTCAGGCTACACCAGCTGCACCTGAGGAGGCACCAGCTTTGGTTGAGGAGGCGACTTCGACACGGGAAGCACCGCGACATATTCAGCGTCGCCATCCACCTCAACAGATGCTAGGTGATCTCAACGAGCGAGTCACCAGGTCCAAGGTAACAAGTATCGCTGGCTTTGCTCATTCAGCGTTTGTTACCTCTTTTGAGCCCAAAGATATTGGACACGCTCTTTCTGATTCTAATTGGGTCAATGCCATGCATGAGGAACTTGAAAATTTTGAAAGAAACCAAGTTTGGGTTTTAGTCGAGCCTCCACCTGCTTGTAATCCCATCGGAACGAAGTGGGTTTTCAAAAACAAGCAGGGTGAGGATGGTTTGGTTGTTCGAAACAAGGCTCGTCTTGTTGCCCAGGGGTTTTGCCAAAAAGAGGGTATTGATTTTGAGGAAACCTTTGCTCCTGTTGCTCGTTTGGAAGCTATTCGAATCTTTCTTGCATTTGCTGCTTCCAAGGGTTCTAAGGTTTTCCAAATGGATGTTAAATCTGCATTCTTGAATGGTTTTATCGAAGAAGAGGTTTATGTAAAGCAACCCCCTGGTTTCAAAAATCCCAAGTTTCCAAACCGTGTTTATAAACTTCAGAAAGCTCTTTACGGTTTGAAACAGGCACCTAGAGCTTGATATGATAGATTGAAAACCTTTTTGCCGGCTCAGGGTTTTAAAATGGGATGTGTGGATAAGACTTTGTTCCTCATGCGATCTGGCACTGATTTTCTTTTAGTTCAGATATACGTGGATGATATTATCTTTGGTGGCTCTTCTCACGCTCTTGTCTCCAAGTTTTCTGAGCAGATGTCCAGGGAGTTCGAGATGAGCATGATGGGTGAGTTGCAGTTCTTCCTCGGGCTGCAGATCAAGCAAACTCCTCAGGGCACTTTTGTCCATCAAGCCAAGTACACAAGAGACTTGCTGCGGAACTTCCACATGAGTGACTTGTCTCCTCAGCCGACTCCGATCAGCACATCTACGACGCTTGATGAGGATTTGGACGGCGAGGCGGTGGACCAGAAGGAGTACAGGAGCATGATCGGCTCTCTCCTGTACCTGACGGCGACGCGACCAGACATCCAGTTCGGTGTCGGCCTTTGTGCGCGGTACCTGGCTTCTCCGCGCACCTCCCACAGGCAGGTGGTGAAACGCATCTTCAGGTATTTGAAATTCACCCCTGAATTTGGTCTTTGGTATTCTGCGGATTCTTCTCTGGTTTTGGTGGGCTTTTCTGATGCCGATTTCGGTGGGTGTCGGTTGGATCGCAAGTCGACATCCGGCACTTGTCAATTTCTCGGTACATCTTTGGTGTCTTGGTCCTCTCGCAAGCAGGCTAGGGTAGCGCTTTCTTCCACAGAAGCTGAGTATGTTGCCGCTGCTAGCTGCTGCTCCCAGATACTTTGGATGAAACAAACCTTGCAGGATTATGGTTTGAGTTTCGGTAGGGTTCCCATCTTTGTAGACAACATGTCAGCCATTAGCATTGCAAAGAACCCTGTCCTACACTCCAGAACCAAGCACATAGACATCCGATTCCATTTCCTGCGAGACAACCATAAGAGAGGACACATAGACTTGATCCATGTCCCATCTGAGAGGCAAACTGCAGATATCCTCACCAAACCGCTAGAGCATGACACTTTTGCTCGCTTGCGAGGGAAGTTTGGGGTTTGTTACCCATTTTGATTGCTGACTTTTCTTTGGTTAGCTTTGTAGATTTTATTTGCTTCTCTTTGTTTTCTAGGTTTGGTAGTTGCATTGTGCATATGCATTGTACATGTTTGCATTTTGCATTGTCTCACTTGTACTAGCATTCTTGTATACATTGCTATGATCTTCTAGTGCCTGCTAGTGTGAGTTGATAAACTTGATCATGTATAGCTTGCTCCACTGTGTATATGACATCATCTGAGTTAAGCTATTTTGATTTGAAAATATGAAAACATGATCACCCTGTCTTGGCTACTAGCATGTTAGGGCGTGTTGATATGCTTTGCTATCTTATTCATGCTAGTGTGGCCTTTCGTTCAGCAATTCATATTTGAAATGATCTAAATCTGATAAAATTGATTGAACTGTTCTGGAAATGGATGAAAAAGATCCAGGTGGGATTGCTTGTCGCACTGATCGAGCTTTCGGGACGGCTCACTTTGCACTTGTGAGAACCCGGGCAAGGCTGTGCATGACTGAAACGAGTGCTTTAAGCTTCTGATTGTCTTTTGGCATAGGCTTGGCCTCGTTGCTAAGTAAAGCATGACAAGCTTTCAACCCCTGGCACTTAGAATTGCTTGATATAAAAAAATGATTGAAAAGTGAATGTTGGCAACTTGTTTTGGCTGTTTTGGCTCACCTGTATGAGTATGAGTAGCACTGCTTTTCATTCCCTACTTGTTAGTGCTAGATCATGGGTGATGCTTTTATTTCTCATAAACTGAACTTGCCTAGCTCTAGACTGATATGATATACCCTGTTGAGCTAGATGCAGGTCTTGTTTTTGGGATGCACACGTGCTTGTGACTAGATGTTGTTCATATCCTTGTATTCCTGAATGCTTTCACTTACACCTCCTGCATTACATTCATTGCATAGCATCTGTTCAGGGGGAGTCTCAGCTTCAGGGGGAGCTGTAGGTCTTTTTAGACTTGATGTGTGCATGTGCCAACAAGGGGGAGAATTTTGAGAGAAGTGATCGAACAAGGGGGAGACTCGTTTGATTTTTGAAAAACTTGTTGTGCACAGGGCTTTGAGAGTGCATCATTTTGGGAGAGTTGCACATGTGAGAGGGAAAAACTTTGCTTGTGGAGTTTCTGCTTTGGTTTTGGCTCCTGGTTTTCTCATTTTCCCTCTGCTGCTTGCATGACTGCGTCGAGCCGTTGCCCTTGTCTTAGGGGATCGATCTGTGCTTGAGTAAGTAACTGTTCTTGCCTTTCTGAGCTTTTTGTCACTTGCTTGAGTTCTTCTCTTTCGTGCTTCTTTGTTCTTCTTTGGTTTCACTTCTCTTGGTTTGTTATTGGTGTGTTGACAATGCACTCATCAAGGGGGAGATTGAGGAATGTTGAGTACTCTATCCTGCTTGTGATGAGTGAATTGTCAACCGTGCGGTGTGATCGTGCGCTTGGTCTTTGGATTGCAGGTACACGGGCGTCGAGTGTCGACGGGGAGCTGCCATGGAGGTGCTGTGGGCGATGGACCCTGCGGTGGACGGCGGTGAAGGGCAGCCGGGACCGGAGCTCGGACCGGGCGGCAGCTGTGGCGTCCACTCCTGGATCGAGGGCGCAAGCGGCGACGGAAGGCGGGTTTCTTGGTTTGCGCCACAAAACCAAGGAGGCGGACGGCGGTTGAAGACGCCAAATCGTGGAGGCACGGGCGTCGGTCTCGGGACTGACGGAGGCGACGGGCGTCGACGGCGTCTAGGGCCTCGCTGCGGGCGAGGAGGTGACGGGCGTCGAGCGGCATCTAGGGCCGTCAGAAGGCAGAGGCGGGAACGGCGTCTAGGGCCACGACGTGGACGCGGGAATCTTCCCGCGCGTGAGGTTTTGGCGGTTTTCTCAAAACCGGCCATCTACCCGGGTTTCGCGGACCCTTCAAAACCACGGACTGGATCTTCATCAAGACGGCGGCATCGCGGAGAAGACTTCGTTTCGAAGAAAGAACCTCGGCCGTCGGATGAGATCATGTACAGGGGGGCTGCAGGCCAACCGGTCTGACCGGTCCCTGGCACCGGTCTGACCGGTCTAACACACCGGTCTGACCGGTCCAGCGCACCGGTCTGACCGGTCCCGCGGGTATAAATACCCCTTCACTTATGTTAGGTTAATTGCGGCATTTGTAATCTGTTCGTGGACTCTCTGTTTCTCCAGGCCGCCGCCCCTGTGTTCTCCTCCCCCTGTTTCTCTCTTTAGAGTAGATTTGTCCATGGATTTGTGAGAGTTTGTATTGGATTTGATTGGGAAAGGAGGCCCTATCCTCCTTGTGCCCTCTAGGCTTTTGAATCAAACCAATCCCGTCCCTCTTGTGCTTTTTGTGATGGATTTTCGTTTCGGTTTTGATGCACTTGATTGCGATGGTTCGTAGGGCTCTTTGGAGTGATTCCTGTGCTTCTAGCTTCGTGTCAATCCCTCTGGAATCATGAGCTCTTCAGAATTGAAGTTTTCGAGTATTTGAGAAAACCCCAATCCCTTTTGATCTCCCCCATAATTCTCTAGATTCGTTGTTCTTTAGGCCGAGATCTTTTGGGGATATGTTCCCGGGGTAGGGGCGAAGCAATCCCCCAAGTTTCGTCGATTTTCGTGGTCGTTTGCTCAAGATTCACCGTTTGAATCCATTTTCTCGAGGGTTATCTGGGTGCTACCGGTGAGACCGGTAGGCACGACCGGTCAGACCGGTCTGCTCATTTTTGAACAGACACGACCGGTCAGACCGGTCCATCGCACCGGTCAGACCGGTTCTGGCTGTTCAGATCAGCTGTTTTCCCGAATTGCTTCCGAATTACTTTGGGTTTTCACTCGTTCGTTCGAGGCATTTTGTGTTGGTTTAGCTTTTCAATAGCTATTCCAAACTTTGGCCAGAACGCTTGAGGGCTTGGGTGATTTTCGGGATATAGGACGACGGTTTGAATTTCGGAAGAAATTTTGATCGCCTCCCATTCACCCCCCCTCTGGTCGCCGGCTTCGGTCCCACAAACTTCTACATTATTTTCTAAGGGACCGAAAAGGCGACCAGAGGGGGGTGAATGGGAGCCGATTGAAAATTTTCGCAATTGAAAGCTCGGTGTGAGGTCCCAAGTTCGCACCCAACCCTCAAGTCCTAGGTGAAGTGTTGAGTAGCTATAGAGGAGCTACACTAATACAAAACAGCCCTAGGAATAAGCGAGAAGTAACACGGAAGCATACGCGAAGAAACAGCGCAAGAAACAGCACGGTATAACTCACCGGTTGATCCGACGCACAGATTTGAACAGCGTCGGTTCAACCGATGAGCAAAGTCGGCAGCTGAGAAAAAGTGAGCACCGGTTGATCCGACGGATGGGTTTGAGCAGCGTTGGTTCAACCGGTGTTACACACCGGATGATCCGGCAAAATCGGAGCTTAGCGTCGGTGCAGTTGTCCAGAGAAACACCAAAACGGGCTGAACATGCACCGGTTAAACCGACGTAAGCTAATCTAAAACGCCGGTGCAGTTGTCCAGAGAGGCAACAAAAGGACCAAGCAGAGCACCGGATGAACCGACGTTAGGAAACTCCAATACACCGGTTAAACGCTCAAAGCAGCACCGCAAATAAGTATCTCCGGTTGATCCGATGCACGTGGAGCTAATGCACCGGTGCAACCAAGCGAAGAGCAGAAAACCCTAACGTGCGAAAAACCTACTCACCGGTTGATCCGACGCATACAACTTCAAAGCGTCGGTTTATTCGGTGATAGGAAAAACAGAGTCCAGAAACGTTTTTCCAGCCCACGACCTTTGGAAATTTCGATGATTAGAGGATCAAATCAAATCCAAAAGAGCTCAAATTTTGCAGGCATGATCACAAAGGACTTGTGAACATGTCCTACGGAAGGAATCGACGATTCACTCCATGGTTTGGGAGGAATCGAAGAATTGCCGAGCAAGAATGGGGTTTTCTCAAGAACACAAAAACGTCGATTCGAAGAGACTTGTGATTTCGGGGGGTTTAGCACTAGGCTAGATGGATTAGAATCACCTCAAAGAGTCACGCGATCATCAGGAAACCACTCGTCATCTCGTGCTCAAGATTCGTCGAAGGAAAATCGAAATCATCCAAAACAAAGCACAAATCGTACGAGATTGAATTGAATTCAAAACACCGGAGGGCACAAGGAGGATTGGGCCTCCTTTCCCGATCAATCTCAGTACAAAACGTCTCAAGAATCCATCCCTAAAGTCCTAATCCTAGAGAGGGGAGGGAGGAACAGAGAGGAGAACGAGCAGGGGGGCGCCAGGAGAGAGGACAAGGGGTCTGGGCGGCAGTTCTGTTTGGTGCCTGGCGCAAGGGAGAAAGGAAAGAGGGAAGGGGGTATTTAAGGTGCCCACGCAGGAGTCCAAAATACCCTCGACTCAAACTAGACACTAAAACGCCCGTAGGGGCAAAACCGGAAATATGTACACTCTTTCATTCATTATATTTTCTTAAATGCTACTACCTCTCATAAATAGATAAACCCTATTTCACATTATATATGGAGTGTAAATAAATGAAGGGGGGAAATGCGTTTGACATATTCGCATTTTAGCTTTACACATTTTAGCCATCTTTCACGATGGAGTATAAATAAAGATTGGTATTATAGACAAAGATAAGAAAACATAAGCCATCTTTACATATTTTAGCTTAGGTTCCCTCTAGACATAGCAACAGAAGACTACAAATGGGAAATTAAACCATTTTAATTCTTCCTTTCGCCTCCTAGAAACAAATAAAACGATTGTGATCGCACTAGCAGCTTAGCTAGATACAGTTAAAATATACTAAATAGAACAGTACCCCTGTCAAGAAAGAATGAAAGAATCAGTCCTAACCAATGTAGCCTCTCCACCTCAAAATATCACATCTTGTTCAAAATGCGTGCCCACAGTCCATGCCATTCTACGAGAGTTTGTACTGTACTATACAGATTAACAATGCAATATCAGTACTGAAGTGCTGTGCTTGATTAGGTTTAGGGGGCGCCATTTCTGTTTGATTTCTTCGTTTCGATGGCTCGAGCCTTTTCCCATGGGAAGCTGGGGACGGGCTACGTTAGTTTTGCCTCTCTCTCTCTCTCTCTCTCTCTCTCTCTCTCTCTCTCTCTCTCTCTTTTTATTTGCTTTGTTCGAGATAACAACTACTTGGCACTGTACTTCTCCTGTGTCTGCTTGCTTGCGTCCTTTGCTGCTTGACGTCGGTCTCTATACTCTCTGCTCTCCTCATGCATCTCCTGTCACTAGCTAGCACCCAGCAACACAGATTGTACATGCTTTGAAGAGCACTTTGGCCAGAGTACCACGGAGAAAGAATAATGCTACTGCCGCTCTCTTTATCAAGGGAAAAAAGGTACAGGCACGTTAAAGCAAACAGCAACTTGGTTTAAAGATGTCGCGGGCGCATGCAATTAGAGACAAACTAAAAGGGTTAGCGTTTAATTATGCATGGGAGTACTATATAGTGCCACTAGCTTGCTGCTCGTTAGATAGCGTTCAGGCCATGCATAAAACAATTGGTACTGGAAAGTGTTGCTTTGGATCATCTGTCTGGATATGAATCGAGATTAACTTGCGAGAGTTGCAGCATTTGCAAGCCCAAACCTATCATTACCCTTTCGTACCGGCGTATGATGCTTCGGCCACAAGCACCAGCTCACCCCATCAGTAATTGAGCTGCGCCGTACGTTGAGCTTCTTTACACTTGGGGATTCAAGGTTCTCGATGCAGACGATTTTCATCATCAAACGTGCCTTTTGATTTATTTTTAGATAATGATGGGCCTTTTGTTTGAGCGGGACATTCTGTTCGTAGTTTTTTTTTTCATGGGTGAGTTTAATTAGTTTCCCGATGGTGAGTGAATATTTGTTATTTCCCCAAACTGATTTTGAACTATTTCATATTGCTGTCCAGTTTTAGCTAGGTAATATACATCATAACTTTTAAAGGAATATATGTATTCGATCATTGCCATCTTCATCCAACAGAAAATCATTTTACCACTCACTATAATAATGAGCTGAAAATCATTTTACCACTCACTATAATTAGCAGAAAATCATTTTTAGTACTCGGTTTCTGGCTGTCCTATGTTCATGATTTTATAATCAGAACCCACCAAACTAGCCAAAGGATTGCACAATGTTGTTCTAATTTATCCGAGGCATGTTTCTCGCTAGCGAAACACAATCTCAAAAATGAAGAATTTGAAGGTTTACTCTGCTTTCGACTAGTCGAAAATCAAATTCTGTAGATTTTTGTATATGTCTTTTGTTAAACCATTTTGCTGAGCATGGATCCCACGCACTAGGGCACTGCCAGAGGTTGTAGTACAGCCACGGGAGGCCGTACGCGGTCGATGGTGGCTGGCATGGCAAGGCATGCATGCACGCAGGAAAGAGAAACAGCAACGGTATGACTGGCATTAATGAGTGTTGGGGTAAAAGAGCGCAAGGCTCCGGCAAATCGGCTTTCGGCACGGCGCCCGTATAAAGCAAGGCCCCCCATGCATGCCTTGCCTGATGCCTCTCGCTCGCTCTGACAAAAAAACACACGCACACATGTATGCAATTACACCCCCACATCAACCGTACTCGTACCCCTGCTAGTAAAGTAGGGCTAGCAACTACCACCACAGGAGATCGCTACTAGGGCAATGCCAACCCTAGACGTTCTCGTATAAGGAGACTATGTTTACGTGAGACATTGAAGAGAGGATTGGAGTAGATGGGCTAGTAGTTTATTTTGAAAAAAATCATCCATAAGATGCAAGAAACTATGTCTATATGAGACGAAAGAAGAGAGGATTGGAGGAAGAAAAAAGAGAGAAGAGATATAGATGGGATAGCAATTTATTTTGTAAAAACCATCCACAGAACATAGGGTCTACTTGACATGCAAATACAGAAACTAATAGTAAGTGTTTTGGGTTGGATATGGCCGTCGAGCCATACCATCCAATACTCTCTCCTACGTTAGGGCAGTCCCAATGCAGACTCCACTCATAGAGTCTAAGCCTCAAAGACTCCATCACAAGAAACTATATTTCCTAATGCAAAGTGTGTTATTTTGGTTTATATGGCCCACTTGTCTCTCTCATATTCATTCTTGATTTGTGTGAAGACTTAGAGTCTAAATAAGACTTGGAGTCTTGATTTCTCTCCCTCTCTCTTCCATAAATATACTGCCACATCAACAAAACACAATAAATAAGAGTCTTAGACTCTATAGTAGAGTCTGGGTTTGGACTGAGCTTAGCCTCCTCCTTAATAATGGATAGCCCGACAGTTTCACCCGACTCAAGCATGATTGTGTTCGCGTCCGCCGTCCTTTTTCCTGCTCCTGCCCGGGATCCAGTCGGCAACTGTGCTGTGCAGTGCAGCAACATCTTATATCATTTAATTTTATGCAACACCACTGATGCTTTACACGTAAAAATATAATTGATACTAGATACTACACACAAATTAGACCAACCGAAATTCACACTACCGAGATCAATTTCAGTGAAAGTGTCATGCACATTAATTTTGCTGATGTGGCAGTCTTATTACGAAAAGAGAGGTGAGAGAGTGTCATGAAATGTATCAGCATGACACTGCAGCTCGATTGTCTTGTTAACTATGCCGACAACACTATTTTCACCGGAACTGGCCTGACAGTACGTACTCAAAAATTGGGGCAATCCACTTGAAAAAACAAATTGGTGCAAGGAAACTGATGAAATTCGCTGGTTCTTATAATAATATTTTGGTTTTGTGTTGCTGGCTGCGAACCGAGCAGGACATGATGGGGGAGTACGTACGTATACATCGATTGAGAGACAGGAGTACAGGACCGGGCGAGCGGCGCTCCGGGCCTCCGGTGTCTGGTCCCCGCCCGCGAGGCGAGGCGAGGCGACGAGACCACGTCACGTCACGTCTCGCGAGTCGCGAGCGAGCTCGGGGCCGGCGCGCGCGGGGGTGACGTCGGCGGGTCCATCGCTGACCAACGCACACTCATGCCTCAAGCAAAGCTCTAGCGCGGCGATCCGATCAATGGGAAAATCGGAGCGATAGGGATGGACGACGCGACGGCGGCTCTGGTTGCATTGGGGGGCCGACACCGGCGACAGCCCTGTGGCGCGCGCGGGCCGACGGGGCACGGCACGACGGCGCTGTCGGGCCCCCCGCTGCAGGCCGCGCGGGGCGCAGCCGCGGGCACGCGCGATCCCCATGGCGCCCATCCCCAGGGGCCACGATCCGCGCCGCGCCGCGCGCCCACTACCTGTAGTAGTATCTCTCTTTCCTCTCCGGCGGAGCGGTGGTTCCCCCGTTCCCCGCGGCGCCGCAGATCTGCGCTGCACGCTGCGCCCTCTCCTATGGGCTATGGGCTATGGCCATGCTGGTCGTCACTGCTCAGCCTCAGGCGTGAGCTGCCTTTAGCTTTTGCTCCCTCGGCACGCACTTGGTACTCCGATCCGATCCGATGGCCTTCGCGACTCTAAACCTCAATAAACTGGAGCGGATTTACTCCCTCCGCGCGCGGCAGATAGATTAGTGTAGATTATCGTAAGCACAACTTGTTTTGGACTCTTGGAGATGCTGGGCTGGCATTCCCAGCTGAGCGAGCCGGCCGGCCAACGTACGTATAGTATGCAGTAGCAAAATGAATTACAATTACTACTCCGGCCGGCCGGCCGGCCGGCGGCTGCCATGTGCGGCACACTTGGTCGATCGTCGATCGATCGCCGCTGGGGGATCGGACAAGCACGGAGCCGTGGCAACCGACACCTCCACATGCACGCGACCACGTGCATGGTCGCGCAGAGCTACGTGCACGGTCGCGCACACACAGCACACTAGCACAGAGCACCGAAGCAAGCAGTGCATGCGCCCACACGCTGCTCCCAAAAACCAACTTTTTTCCTCGCAGGCCAGAGCCGCATCAGGGTGCTTTATTTGACTCCTTTCTTTCTATGGAGGACTGACTCTGCTGAGCCATGACCTAACCGCGACGCTAGCGCCGTACGCCCCCGCCGTCGGCTAGCCGTAGACGGACGCAGGCGCGCGCGAGGACGCGCGCTCGCGGACAGAGGAAGCAGCAGCAGCAGCGCGCGGCAGGGACAGGGAGGGCGCAGGCAGCGGGCGAGAAGCAGCACGCGGTGTCTTTTTGGGGCGGCGTGGCCGTTCCGTCCCGGGCGGTGAGTCGGTGACACGAGCGACATCCCGCAAGCAAGTGTAGGCTCCTGCCTGGACCCATGCCGCCTGCCCCAACTTCTCAGAGAATCGCTGTCGCCGCCCGGGTTGTCGTCGCTCGTCGGGCTCCTGGGCCGGCTTCCGGACGCGATTCGGGCGCCGCCTCGGACGGAGCAAGTCAAACTCTTCTTTCCTTGGGTCAGCTGCTGCTGCTGCTGCTTCGCGGATTACGATTACGGCTAGTCGGCCGGCTCATTGTAGTTCGTGCTACTTCCCGGCACGGCGCAAACGTCTACTCCAATCTCAATCCATTCCGTCAAACTCTTCTTTGCTTGGGTAACAGTTTGTTTACTACAAGCTAATATTTTGCCGTAAAATTCCATTATCTAAAAAAATTATATATTTTGCTAGTTAGAGCAAGTATTATAATGGATTGCAAGCACGCTAAATGCTGAGGTGGAGAGAAAAGATGAGAGGAGTAACGGGCTGCAAGTTTGCAGTCAGCTTCGACACAAAAACTAAAAAATCTTGTGAGAAAGACAAATAGATCTTACATTAATGGTGTGGGGTTTACTACTATATGAATGGGTTAAGTAGGCTGCGAAAATTCTTACAACAACAACTGACTGTATTATTAGTCTTGCTCTTACGGACCCTGCTATGGAGTAACCACACTCAACCGGGTTGATCTCTTTTCTTTTTATCAAGTGGACCGCATACTTCCTATATGGGTCTTTTTCAAGGAAAAGAAGTTTAGCGCCATCTTTTGATATGCTTATTAACTGTCATCTCTGGCGGCAATAATAAATTAGATCCGCGGACTATGTGCAGCTCTGTTGCTAAAGTTCTATGTGGTGGAACCAGTCCACCTAGGTTTAAATATTTTACAAGTCATAGCCACTTGTGTTTGCATTTTTTAGATTTATTTCTAAATTTAACAGGCGCTATTCTTTACAGCGAGGTGTCTATGATGCCTTCATCAATCTTGAGGTAGCTACGGTTGCATACATGTATTCATAGGGGTGAGTGCACGTAAGTGTCCGTACTGTGTTTTGAAAAAAAAAAAAGCTTAGAAACTTTGACCAAAAATTAAAATTAACATTTTTGGCCTATCCACCTACTCCCTCCGTCCCAAAATACTAGTCATCCTGGCATTCAAATTTTATCAAAAAAACATGTCATTCTACTCTATTTAGAAAGTGCATGTGCATGCAAGAATCAATTCGGACCGAGCACTCAAACGTGGAGCACGCAGGTGCATCTTGCGGTGCAACTGCGCAGATTGTTGGGCCGGTTTGATACACTGGTTAGACAGCAGGTTTATTGAGAAGACTGACAAAGATCCAACGGATGCTAGCTCGGGTGGGATCCCGTCGGGCAAGCGCGCCTTGAGTTGTTCTAGGGTGAGTAGACCACTAGAACATCTACAAACGCCGTTGAAATGAAGAAAGAATAGGAGGTACGTGCGGGCGTTGGATGAGGTTAGGATTTTCTTTTCCAGAACGCTGCGTGTTCTTGATTTGTTTTCGTTCACAAATAATAGGCCATGCTGCCAACGAGGTAGAGTAGCAGCCAAAGGAAAGGGATGCCCTGGATCACCTTTCCGTCCTCGGCTGTTTGCGTGTCCCGACCCGGTGGGTACGGTAATGCCATGGCGCCTAATCGCTAGCTGCAAGCTTCCTACCGGGCACCGGCCGGCGTGCATGCGCTGGGCTTCATATACATATATAAACGGTGTTGGTAGAGGGACCACAGCTCGCTTCAACCGCTTAACGGCTTTGAGTGTTGTTCAACCGCTTGCTTTGAGTAAAGAGAAAGGTAGGTCCGATCCGTATGGATCATGCCCTGGATTTTGGGGGTTCCATTTGATGTTTATGTGCGTGAATGGATCGTGCATTTGATTTTTGGCGTTAGTGAGAGGTTTCCTATGTGTTACCAGCAATCTGGTCTCCATTTAGCTTTGCGCGGTGGTCGGCAGTGACAAATCTAGAATTTTAAGTTAGGGTGGTCCAATAAAAAATTTTCTTTAGATATATTAGTGAATAAGGATAAATTTAGAGAGCTAAACTTGAGTGCTAATAAATTTCAGCACATACTAGCAACTATACGTAAGCTATTTTTTTTAGTTTTAGCAAAAGTTTAGCTCATCCCATTAGCTACCATTAGCACTTGAATCTAAACGGACCCTAAGTCAGTTTCGATCATGTTTGGATCTAACTGCTAATGGATGAAAATGCTAAACTTTAGACGAGTGCATCCAAACATGAGTGCTAATAGAGTGGGCTAAGGTTTAGCGAGGACTTAAAAATATTAAAAGGTATAAGTGCTAATAGACGCTACAATTTAGCATTCAACTTTAGCCCCACCAAACAGACCCTTAGTCTTATAAAAGAATATAATTTCTAATTTTTTATCTCCTTAATTTAATTTTAAATGATGGTATGTTAGAAATAATTAGTAGCTACTTTTCTAAAAATAAATAAAAGCATCTAAGAGTGCTTTGGACGGGCCACCCCTAGATACGCCCCTCGTGGTCGGTGGAGGTAAGATCGTTTGGTGAGGGGTGCTTTAATGCTTGAAAAGTACACAGAGAAGAAAAGAAAGAAAAAAAATGAAAAGAAAGTACCTTTTGTTCCAACTAAATTAGTTAGTGAAACTATATAGAAAAAAATGTACCATAAATGCGTACAAATGCACGAGAGAGCGACATAACCTGTCATGCACGCGAAATAATGATTCCAGTACCCAACAACTACTCTTGATATACTCTGGTTGTTTGTCAAATTCTGATATAATTTTGCAACGGCTGTTATATTTCTGTTACCCCTGTAGTACAGCTCATTTCTCTCTGTGACTCTGTATACTCTATTCTTGTTGTTTGACGTCCACCTTTTTTTTAGAAAGGCCCTGAAAAGATGTCTCATATCATCTGATTCATATAAAAAATAATTAGTGTCATAAAAGTAAAAAAATTTGACACAAAAATGACATAATAAAATATATCGAAGAGTTCTCTTGTCATCTTCTCCAAATAATTATTCGTCGTCCACCGAAGCTTGAATAATGCATTGAAAAAGCAGCAAAGAAAAGGGACACCTGCAAACACCACCACCACACAAGGCACAAGACATTGAAGACTGCAAAAATCACTAATGCTTACAATGAGATCTAGCAACCGTCGAAAGAAGGGCTCTATAAAAAGCAGTGTAATAATTTAATTAACATGCGTAGACTATGTGCACAAAAACACAAAGAATATGCCTTGCATATATGGTCCTCGGCTGGAATATAGGATGATGTAGGCCTGCGAAGCACACGTTGTGATGAAATAAAACTTCAGCCCATTTACAATAGCAGCCCATAATAAACTCGTGCTTAGGAGGAGCGGAGAGAGATATTATGCTCCTACACAAACGACCCAAACTAATTCATGGGCCTAATGCATCGTTGTATGGGCCGGACGGCTGGTAGCAAAAGTTGCTACTTGGCTTAGTATATCAACTCGATTTTCTCGGCGGCCCACTTGCGATGGTATCCTTCAGCCCATCTGTTTATTTGCATTAAGCTATTCTTTTTCCAAAACAGCAAAACACATAAATCAAGCTTAGCTCCCCCTCAAAAAAAAAACCATAAATCAAGCTTAGCTCGGAGTGAACACCATGGTAGCCAGGCAGAGGATGAGTGGACCGTGGTCGATGGCACATCAGCACATGACGCGCGGGATCTTCCAACCGCCTAGTCGGCGGAAATGAAAGTCTGGTCTGGGACGTGGCAGGCACCGGCGGAACGACTAATAAGCAAGCAAATCATTTGCCATTTATGAGCTTTCGTTCCTAAACCATGTTGGCCCATTTATAGTAGGGAGGAGGAAAGGGAGGATACTAGGGAGTAGCTAGCTACCATATACCAGATCGATCGGTATTCGGTGGGTACTACGCTACTTGTGCTTTGTTTGTTTGTTACCGTCCAAAATATATACGTATAATCGTGAATGGGCTGGGCTAGATTACCCGTAACCAAATCGCGCGTGGTTAATATATATTAGCCCGGGGAGCCGTCCTCGTAACTGCCCGGGCATGCATGCAATGCGAGCATATTTCGATGGATCGGACTAGCTAGCTAACACACACTCACACACACACACACCGTGTCGTGAATGATGGATGATGAATGGATGGACGATGCATGGTTGCGTGGACACTGTCATGTGCATTCAATTTTGGGGCCGACCGGCCGGGCGGAGCGCCCTCGGCCGTTGGTTCGCGTTCGTTCCAACGTACGAAACCGGCGGGAGGACCAGCGCGCGGCCTCGCCTGGTCACACTACGTACGGACCGATCCAATGCAAGCCTCTGCCAGTGCCAAGCCTGCAGCTGCAACTTATTAGCAGCTGTAGTCGATGTAGATTCTGTGCTAGCTATGTGCTGATCATCAGCCGATGTGCACGCTGCACGGCAGCCTGCAGCATCCTACTCCGATCCCTCTGCCCCCAGGGTCCAGCCGGCCACTGCCTCCTCTCTTTCACCAACATAAAAGAGTTGTTTGCCGAGGATGCAACCAGCAGCATCCGACACGCACGTTGCCAAGCCAACAACAGGGATCGGAGCCTCCTCCCCAGAAACAGGTACCCGTACACTACTACTTGCCTCGGTCATCGGACTGGCAAGCACCAGGCCATCTAGCTAGCTAGGAGTAGGTCTAGTAGTATAGTATAGTAGAGATCGAACCACTCTCCGAGCTCCCTCGCTCGCCGTCCCGATCAGAACGCGCACACGACCGAGGATGGACGAACGGATCGCGTGCGGCGCACGGCGCACGGCGCACGGCGCGATATTATTCGTTCGTGCGTGCGTGCAACGTCCGTCGCGTGGTCCAGACAAACACGACGCGACGTGCCACTGCCCCGCGCGCGGCCGCGGGTACGGGTACGGGTACGGCTGTGCGTGCGCCTGCTGGCACGTGTCCCGAAAGCTGGTACGTCTTGGACATTAGGGCATGTGCAGGGGCGCTGCCCCTTTTCCCGCTTGGGGGACCGATGAGCATCACCAAGGCAGCTGCAAGCTGCTATATATATTTCGTACAGAGGTTGGTCGCAGCACAGTGCAGGTACTGCTGCCTCGTTTAAGAGCGAGTGTGTGTGTGTGTGTTACCAACAGGCTAGGGGGTTCTAAACAAGCATGTTACCTTAAATGCAATATTTCAGGGTTTTTGTTTCTGCTTCGCTTCAAGACTAGTATATTCAATTCGCCCAAAAAGCTCTGTTAAAATTAAGGTTGCACAGAATGCACGCCATTTGAAACATTTGCGTGCGTGGTTTCCGAAAAGCAACTCCAAAGTTTCCATGCATTCTGTACTCCCTGAAATCGAGTATAATTAAGGGTTCCAAAAAGGCAACATTAAGTAATGGAAATAGGGTAAAGCCTCTCTTCAAGAGAGAGAGAAAAAAGGCAACATTAAAGCTTATGGTCGTTGGAGCAATAGTATGATATGCTTGAGGAGAAATACTCTTCATCCCCTGAAATAAACGCAACCAGACAAATTTTGGTAAACTGCATGCATCTCAGAATAGCCGCATTGTATGCGTCCACCGCCGGTATCTGACAAGTTTTACCCTAGAAGCAACTACTACTACTAGTAGCCGGCCAGGTAACACAAAGATAGTAATAAGTTGGGAGCGATAAGGGTCACGGCTGGCCCCGGAATCTGTTAGGTTTTTTCCTCCAAACAAGTCAAGAAGACGAGAACAGAAGCTTATTCCTACTATAGCTGCACTGTGAGGCTGCGTGCGTGATGTGTGAAACCAAAGCATGCAACCTTATCAGCAGTGGTTACTTTCACAAATATCTGGGGCGTAGTACCAGATCGAACGCCTGTCAGTACGGTGAGTAACCAGAGTCCAAAGGAGAGAAAAGGAATGAAAAAAAAAAGGTTCAGTAGCGTCACCTAGCGACGCGTGGCGGCCGCAGCATCAATACGGAAAGTGTTTGTTGATCAATTAATGAACGGACGGACGGTGTGCGATCGACCGATGATCGAATGCTCCATCTAGTTAGACAGTAAGTGTGAGCAGCAATCAATGATCGAGTAGTGATGATACGATACCTAATAAGGTTGGCGAGATTGATTTTCCGTTCTCCTCCGATCCGTCCGGGTTGATGGATCGATCGGTCGACGGGGACTGTTCATCCGCCGCATCCCCCATTTGTGCGGATCGGTGATCGATCGAGCCTGCCTCTTCTCTGGCTACTAGATCGATCCGCTTACCTAGCTAGCAGCTAGCTTAGTAGTGTAGTAGTAGTAGTAGTGTGACTGATGATGACTTGTGACAAGCTAGAACTGAATAATACTAATTAATTAATTAAATCGCATCCGGCCGGTCGAGTCGAGGCGAGCACAGCAAGCACACACACAGCTGCTGATTCAATCCGGTCACTGTGAGAAGACCATCTCGTCGAGTGACGCTGATACCCGCATCGCCCGATCCATATGAATCTCTGACACGGCCCGGCCGGCCGGCCTCATGTGCTGTCATCAGAGAAGCTAGCTAGCGGAGATGTGTTGTCCGGCCCAGTGCACACCCCTCGTGCCTAGCTTTTCGCCGCCCGCCCGGCCGCCGCTCGATCTCAAGACCACGGACGCACGCCGTCGTGGAACGGCCGGGCGTGCCGGTGCCACGCCGACGGTCGAGGAGCGCCGAGCTGAGCGAGCTCGCCAGATCGATCTCCTCCGATCCCCGGCCCATCTCGCGAAGCTCCGAGAGACCGAGAGCAGGAGGACGACCACTCGCTCGCTCCTCCACCGCATCCCCGCGATCGACGTGATGCGGCCGCGCTGTAGCCACGACGATCCCGGACTGTGTGGCGCGATCGGGAGGCCAGACAAAGTGAGCCGTCAGATGACACCCCGGTATCTTATTGACTGTGCCTGGTGCTGTTCCCCGACTGTGACTAGCGAATCATCCATGAGTGCCACCACGTACTTCGATTATTGACGGTAACCGTTTAACATGGCATCAGATTCGTCATTTGGTCTATGAGCTAGCGAGGATTCCTTCTAGCTCTTTGAATAACACAAACATGCACGTTAATTGGTTAACACAAACATGCTTAATTTAATTTGTTACATTGTCGCTTAAATTCTATTTGCTCAGGATAATATATACTTCGCAAGGCAAAAACCTTATATATTAGCATAAAGTGTTGTTTGTGGTCGACATGCGTGTACAACTGGAGGCGGATTCAATCAGTCCCGAGACGGTTGATGATTATTGTTTTGCTCGTGTGCGTGTCATTATGCGAGACACTGACACGACTTGTACGTCGGAGACATATATATACCATAAATTATTCCGTCTCCATACACATCTTGCACATGATATATATCAGATTGATCGGCCGGCACGCACATGGACGAAATCTTCGGAGGCAACACGATCGATCCCAAAAGCTATGCTACCCAACAACGATGCAACAGCAGGGACTGCCATGCTCGCGCCGCTTTCTCGCTCTTCCCCTTTTCTGCTTTCTGCGTAGGAAGGATGTGTCATTTGAGTGAGCCAGCTTAACCAGACGACGCATATGGCAGCAGTCACACACACCCGCCGCGAGATGAGCCTAGCTTTCAGTGTACATTGCGCCACGTCCGAGCCCGGGGCGTGGTCTCACATGCCGTGTCCGATCCGATCCTTGACTGACCCCCGGCCCAGTTGGCCGGCGTGTGCCTGTTCCCCCGGAGCACCGCCTTGACCCTGCCCGCCCGTTGCTGTCCCAGGTGACGCTCCCCTGCGTGCCGTGCCGCGCCAGCGTCGTCGATCGCGTCGATCCCCGATCGGATCCGAGATGGACGTCTGCTGGTCTTACCTATCGCCGCCGCTCTGCGCTGTGCAGCGCCGAGGGGGAGGCCGGGGCGCGCGGCGGATCAGGCGCTCCTATGATCGTGTCGACGGCGGCCAGCGCCAACCTAGGCCCCGCTTCATCGCGTCGGTCCATCTCATCCGATGACATGACGGATCTCAACCTAGGCCGGATCACGACGGAAGGCTGCGCGCGCTAGTACGTACTGGGACACTGATGTCGCGCGCACGTAGGGAGCATGCAGAGGCCACCTGGCCTGAACGCGCAGTGCACGTACTACGTACAAGGAGGTCACGTGCACGCATGCAGCGCCTGCCTGCCTGCGCTGCGCCATGCATGTTAGCGCTGCAGAGGGCCGGGGTTGCACTGTAGTAGGCGCATGCATGCATGCATGCCTCCACCCCCGCTTTTGCGCTTTTGCAGACTCGCGGGCTCGCGGCTCGCACTTTTCGCAGCAAGGCAAGTCAGGTCCGGGTATCCAGGTGTAGGGTGCATGCGTTTCGCCGCGGCGATCTGTCGTCCGTCCTCCGGAGAGACGGGAGACTGGGGATCTGTGAGAGAGCGAGCCGCGACGGACGAGTACTGCTAGGCTAGGCATATAGCTCTAGGTCTAGGTGTCAGCCTCGCTCGACCAGCACTCACCACGCGCTGGCCGCCCCTGGCCTCTTTTTTTCTCGCAACGCCAACCGCAGCAGGAACCCGTCCGTGGCCCGTGGGTGGGAGCTAGCGCGAGAGCTCGCGGCGCGCGCTACGCGACGGCGACGGCACGGCGCTCGTCCCCTCCGATCCGCTCCTCGTGACCGCTCCCCGTCGCTGACAAGCGCGGTGAGGGTACCCGGGCGTCGTCGTTTCTTCCGTCGACCATGCCCATGTAACAACCCACAGTGAGCCACTCCTGACAGTGTGTGTACACTACACACACTCTGTATGCAAGCAGTGTGTGTATATATATAGGGATAAGTCTATTTTACAACATCGAACTAGTCAAGAAGTCCGTTTTTCAACCTCCTACTACGAAACCGGGTAATCTAGGCCCTCGAACTGGCAAAACCGTCCGAATCACCCCCTCAAGCACTGTAGCAAGCTGTTTTGAGGGTGGTTTTGCTACAGTAACATTTTCGAATTTCTGGAATTTCACACCTCTCTCAATTAAATAAGAAAGAAAGCATAGTTAATATTGTCTAAAAAACATGATATTTTTTTGGGAGGTAGATAAAAAGACAAGGAATTTATTTTGTCTAGATGTGATACATTAAACATAATGAAATTTGAATTATAAAATTTTAAAAATGGGTAGAATTCAAAATTTCTTGAATTTTTGGGTTAGCTAAACCTTTGATAAAAATGAAATAAAAATATGATAATTCATAATTTTTTATTTAGTTTAATAAGATATTTTTTATTGGCCCAAGTTTTTCAGAAAGTTTTTGAATTCCTTCGCAATGCTCAAATTTGAATCAAATTTGATTCCTCAAATTTTAATTTATGAATTTTCTATAGAACTTGGGCCAATAAAAAGTACCTAACTAAACTAAATAAAAAATTATGAATTATCATATTTTTAATGCATTTTTATCATAGGTTTAGCTGACCTAAAAATTCAAGGAATTTTGAATTCTACCTATTTTTAAAATTTTATAATTCAAATTCCTTTATGTATATTGTAGCACATCTAGCCAAAATAGATTCCTTATCTTTTGATCTACCTCCCAAAAAAATATCATGATTTTTAGACAATATTAACTATGATTTCTTTATTATTTAATTGAGAGAGGTGTGAAATTCCAGAAATTCGAAAATTTTACTGTAGCAAAACCACCTTTGGCTGTGCCAGGGTTGTTTTTCAAACGGTTTCGTTAGTTGGAGGTGTAGGATGTCCGGTTTCGTAGTTCAAGGGCCAAAATCAGACTAGCGTGATAGTTCAGGGTTGAAAAACAGACTTTTCCCTATATATATATAGCACGTAAATGCGGTGGTGAAACCATTCATTTAATTTGTCCGCGGTATTATCTGGTAATATAAGCTGGTGATAGATATATGTACTACACGATGTGATCCGATCGAGTCAGTTTCCTGCGGTTGAGCACAGCATCATATCGTTTTCTTCTCTTCATCATATGAAAGCTGACCGTGCCAACCCTATCACCTGCAGATCCCAAATTCACGGGTACGCGTAACTTGCTTGGTTATGGGTATTTTATATTTTTTTCGTGCGGAAAAAGAAATACATAAGTCGTTTTTTCAAGCTAAAAAGCCGCATTATTAGCTTCCCGTTCCCCCTAGCTTGCTCTAGCTTCGTCGAGAGTGAGGGCACTGTTAAATTGTGACCTGGCCTGGCCGCGCGCTAAATGCCACACCCTTAATATGTATCTTGTGCCATGCATGCTTGAAGAAGCGTAGGCGCACAAGGAACAAGCAGGGCGTACGTGGCCTCTCTGCGTGGCTCTAGTAAGCTCCAGCTCGGCGCCTCCTAGCTAATCATGCGTGGTCAATCTATCGGGTCCTTCTCCGCCACCCGTAAATCATTATTCAGTCCTGATGCATGATAGTGCAGCAGCGGCAGCTCCGGCTCTCGATCGGCTTATGATGGCAACTCCGATGTTAATGAGCTATCCTGTGCTTGATCGCCTCGCGGATGGTCATCGTAGCCGTAGGCAAGCTGGACTCGGCGATCGACGAGCCCAGAAGGGCGCGCGGGCGGGCGGCCTCGGGGCGTCACGTCACGTCCGCGGCCGGACGGGCCACAATTATTTGCAGCCTCTCCAGGCCATGATTGGAAAGGGTCCGCCGGAGTGACACACGAGGGCTAGCTAGCAGCTACTGATGAGGTGCATACCGTAGAGCGACGCCGGCCACAAACTTGGCAAATAAACCGTGTTTGCGTTCGCGCGAGGAGGAAAGCCAAGCTGCTATTAGCTCTCGATCGGTCGCATCCAAATGTGGCGGAGTTGGGTTTGGAAACCGCTGGAAAGTACTACTCTTGGTGCTGGTGGCCCAGCCGAGCCGACGGCGCGCCCGCGCGCGCCCGGTGTACCCGGGACGCGCGCGCAAGCCACCACCGCCACCACCACGCATGCACCAGCTGCCTTGCGCGGCTGCGGCGCGGGAGCAGCTGCGGAGCAGAGGGGCGACGCGCGATTCCGCGTGAGTGATGTCGACACGGAACCGGAGCGTTGAGACGCGACGCCCCCGCCCCGCGCGCGCGGCTTGTTAGGCAGCTAGCCCGCGCGCCGCCGCCGCGGGTTCGCGCGCGCGTTTGCGGCGGGGGCACACGGCGCGCCGCGCGTGTTCCCCCCTCCGATCCCTTCCTGCCGTGTCACGCGCCCATCGAGACGACGAGCCAGCCGTCTCGCGCGCGTTCCTCTCACAAATATCGCCGGCTCCTGCTGCTGCCATGCTCTTCTAGACGTTCGCGCGTTGGCGTGGGCGTTTGCGTACGGTGCGCCCGCCACGCACGGTCGATCGAGTCACTTACTTGCGAGGCCCGCCCGCTGCCGCTGGCGCTCGCCCCTCACGACGCGGGCGCGCCCGCCTCTTTTTGCAGAAAGCGTGAGGGGGCCGTTACGAAAGGCGCGCGCGCGGGGGGCGCGGCTGCTCTCCTGCTAGGCCTGCGCGGCAGCTTGCAACGCCAAACCAGTTTGCATTGTGTGCGCGGCCGCCTACTACCTCTGCTAGCTGCTGCATGTCGATCAACCAGCTAGCTCAAGCTGCGGCGCACGCAGCAAAATATAGACGGCCAGGATGGAGCGGCTTGGGCCTCACGCCGCCGGCCGCCAGCAGCCTCCGGCCGGGTGCATGGCATGTTTGCCATGTCACGGTGGAGGAGGAGGGGGGCGTTACGAGATGAATCACAAGGAACCAGCCGGGCTTTCGCTGCAAGCTGCCTCAACTTGGAGCCCCGCCGAGCGTAACCGACCGACGACGTGTGTGCCCGCAACCAGAGTGGCCTCCAGCGCGCGCCGCAGAGCAGAGCCGGAGGGAGGCTGCGTACTCCACCTGCTGCTGCTACCGTGTACCTCCCCTCGCTCTCTCGGCGGCAAAAGCAAGCACGGCGCGACAAGTCAGTGTGTAATCATAGATCCAACGGGGCCCGCACCACTAATAACTCTCCCCTCCCGCCGCCCACTCTCCCCTGAGCCCTGAGACCTCCCTCCCTCTCTCCCTATATATAGGAGGCCCTGCCCGTGCCAAGGTTCTCCAAGAGCCCAAGGCAGCTGAGAGCCTCCTCACATAGCGAGCGAGCTCCTCTGCCCTCTGCCAGCTTCTCCTCCTCCTCCTCTCCAGTGCAGCAGCCGCAGCAGCGCCGCCGCTTCTCCGCTGACTGCTCAGTGCACTAGATCTCTGATCTCTCCCACCGAGCAGGAGGATCGGAGAAGGGTCATCGTATCTTGTGAGGAGAAGAGAAGACAGAGAGATCGAGATGGCTTTCCTCAACATGGAGCAGCAGACCTGGGCCTTCACCTTCGGTATCCTAGGTACTTACTGCACCCTTAGCTTCTTTCTCGACCAGTTCTGCATTGCTTGCTTCCCCCGTATCCCTTGAGACGCATCCGCACACATGCCACCATGGCATCATCACCTCCCTAGCTGCCATTCCCCATGTCCTTCCGGGATGAAAAATCAAAGCAGCAGCCACCACCCTTTCCCTGAGCCGAGTTTTCAGTTACTATCCACCAGCCTCCATCATCAGATATTTCAGTGACGGCAGCTGGCTGCAGAGAGAGCTAGCGTTACCCGGCCCGGCCGTCCTCGAATAAATGGAACCGCCGGGGCCAAACTTTTAGCGCCTAATGAGGTGGTTAGCCCGAAGGGAGAAAGCAATCCCCCTCATACATGTTCCATGCATACCTTCACGAGAACCGTACCGGGCCCGGCACATGACGCGCGACGAGTTTCTTTCTTCTACCTCCGGGAAACCTGGATTGCTTCGTTCCTCTCCTTTCGTTTCTTTTCCATCCTAGGCATGCATTCAACTGATCCGACGGCAGCGCTGTACGCGTGTTCTCTGACTGATGGATGGATCTTTTGTTTCTCTTTACTTTTCAGGTAACATAATCTCGCTGATGGTGTTTCTGTCACCGCTGTAAGTCCGATCACTCTGCTGCTTTACTGCCCCGTCTCTTTTTTCTTTTTTCTTTTACCTACCTGCATGGCTGCATGCGGTTAATCTTCGTGGACGCACGCATCATGTTTTATACTACTTCCAGATAGTAAGAACATTTTTTTACTTCATCAGTACGAATAAAAATAAAATAAAAACATGTGTATCTCAATCAATGTACGAAGGGTCGCCATCGTCCATCTAGGAGTATGTATCTCTTCTAGAATTCTGCTTATACCTGAAGACAACATACAAAACTTTGCTGAGAATTCTTGCACGTCACTTTTAGTTGCGTGAGTGTCATTATATTGTTGGTCGATCGGGTACTATTAATTATTTATTGAGCAACATATATACAAGTGCTTGCAATCTACTATAATTAATTAATTAATCCCATGGTAAATAAACAAACTAAAATCAAACGGAAATAAATAATGATCAGTCCCGTCAACAGTGAAATGAATCCCTGCTCATCGCCTCTTGCTGCACACTGTGCCCTGTCCCTGCAGGCCGACGTTCTACCGCGTGTACCGCAAGAAGGCGACGGAGGGCTTCCAGTCGACGCCGTACGTGGTGACCCTCTTCAGCTGCATGCTGTGGATCTTCTACGCGCTGCTCAAGTCCGGGTCGGAGCTGCTGGTGACCATCAACGGCGTCGGCTGCGTCATCGAGACGGTGTACATCGCCATGTTCCTCGTGTACGCGCCCAGGCCCGCCCGGGTGCTCACGGCCAAGATGCTGCTCGGCCTCAACGTCGGCGTCTTCGGCCTCGTCGCGCTCGTCACCATGCTGCTCTCCAAGCACGGCAGCCTCCGCGTGCACGTGCTCGGGTGGATCTGCGTCAGCGTCGCGCTCAGCGTCTTCGCCGCGCCGCTCAGCATCATGGTAGGCGTATTCTTTGGCGGTCTGCTGATCGACCTGACGATTAATTAGTGCTTATTATTAACTCTCATTTCCATGTGATTTATGTGATTGCAGCGGCAGGTGATCCGGACCAAGAGCGTCGAGTTCATGCCCTTCTCGCTGTCCTTCTTCCTGGTGCTGAGCGCGGTGATCTGGTTCGCGTACGGCGCGCTCAAGAAGGACGTGTTCGTGGCGTTCCCCAACGTGCTGGGCTTCGTCTTCGGCGTGGCGCAGATGGCGCTGTACATGGCGTACCGGAACAGGAAGCCCGCGGCCGCGGTGGTGATGGTGGAGGAGGTGAAGCTGCCGGCCGAGCACGCCAAGGAGGTGGCCGCGGCGGCGGCGCCCGAGGGCAGGGCCATCTGCGGCGCCGAGGTGCACCCCATCGACATCCTGCCGGCGGAGGAGCCCCCCGTGGAGGCCGTGGCGGTGGCGGCGGCACGCGACGGCCCGCAGCAGGTCGCGGTGGCCATCGACGTGGTGGAGCCCATCGTCACGTGCGCGGCGGCGGCGGCGGCCGGCGGCGGCGACGGCCACGTGGCGGCGGAGCTGGCGATGATGAAGCCTGACACGGCCATTGCCGTGGAGGTGTAGTAGGTTAAGCCGCGGGGCGCAAAGGCAGGACAAGGAAATCGATCTCTAGCTAGTACCAGTCATCAGTGATCAGTAGTAATTCTCATGTGAATCGAAGAAGACCGGGCGGGCGGGCGGGCCTGCTGCTAGTGCTACCCTCCGGTGGCAGTCCGCATGCATGCAGGCCCGTTGACCGGTGGAGGAGGAGGTGGAGATAGCCGGGCCCGTAGGCGAGTAGCGCCTTGGCAGGCCTGTGCGATGAGCCGGCGAGAGGCGTGTAATCGATTCGATCGGCCTGCTGCCGCCTTTGTGTGTCCCAGTCTGATTGTTTTGTTTCATTTCCACCATTCCATGCCCACCGTCGCAGCTGCAATAAACTCCATCGGAATGGACGTACCATTTCACTCTTCTGGTCCGTGTGATCCAGATCTATCGTGTCTAGTATGGTTTTGTTTGTGCAACGACCCCCGGCACCTGCGGCTCGCCGGAGTCCCCGAACGGGTGCCGAGGACCGACCGTGCCAGGCGCCAGGCCCCGCCGGCCGAGCCTTGTTCTGATTTTTCCACGGCCCGGCAGCAGAGGCCGCGCCCGCCCGAGGCAGGTGGTCACGCGCCGAGGAGGAGTACGGCGCGGGACAAGTGTGCGGCGCTGCGCGGCTCGGCAGGCAGGCACCGGCAGCGGCAGATGACAGCGCCCAGCAGGCGGCAGGTGCAAGCGGGCGGAAGCGAACAACCGGTGTCCCGGGAAAGCTGGAGCGAGCGAGGCGACGGCCAGCAGCGGGAGGGGGGGCGCGGCGGACAGGAGTGCGCATTCAAGGCTGCCTTTGTCCCGTTGCACACGACGACGACTGCCGGTGGCAGTGGCGGGTCCTCTCCTGTTCGCACGATCGCATCCGCATCCGCTCACGTCGCGGCAACCGAACGAACGGGGTCCGCCTCCGATCGGGGTCGGGGAAGGGAGGGAGTGGCTCGTGCTTTCCGTTGCTCGGCGGCTGGTCTGGGGGCAAGTGGGGGGTGACGAAACGGAAACGAAAATGACCCGGAGGTAGGGGTGGTAATGGGCCATGGCCCTAATGGCCTCTTCACAGCCCAATAAAACCCTTAAAATTTTTAGTTCAAAAATACATATGTTTAGAGCCCGGCCCTTTTAGGGCCCGATCCTTATATTTTCTAGTTCAAAATGTTGGGCCCTTTACCACCCCTACCCGGAGGGAGTAGGGTATTCGCATGGCCGCGGCAACAACCGCTGGCGGCAGGGGCGTGATGTGTGCGACGCCGAGGCCGGCCGGGCAACCGGGGGAGGCAGGATTCAGCCGCCGCGCGACAAAGTCTCGGAACCGTTGGCGTACGTGCGCCTGTTAGCCGCGCCGTTCCAGCGGCTTTCAGCCAGTAGAGAAATGGAGAAGAGAGCCTTGCAAAGCCATTTATTAGGAGCCGTCTCAGGATAAAACTTCCTGGACCTCGCCGTTCGGGCAGAAGTGGCTGCGTCTGAGAAAATTCATTAGGAGCCGCCAAGTGAGAAGTGATTCAGGCCGTGTTTGGAGAAGGGAACCTTCAGTTCCTCTCTTTTGGCCTCTTTTTAGTTCCTTGGCAGCCAAACAAAGAGGCTAAAAGAGGGACTAAATTCTTCAGACCTTTAGTCCCTATAAAGAGGTGGCTAAAGAGGACCAAAAGGATATATTTTTCCACTCTTTCTCTCACCGACATCCCACCGACAACTCTCCTTCTAGCCGGCGCCATCCCAACCCGCCGCCGCTCCTCTCGATCTGCCGTCGGTCCTCACTCGTGGACGCCCGACGCCATCTTTCCTGACCCACTGTGACGGAACCGCCAAATTAAAACTCTAAATTAAAATTAATGATCGTCATTTGAACACATCGGACGCATTAGTTTAATGGTTTAATTTGACCGTCCTTTCTCAGCCCACGACATGATCGAAACATCACCGATAGTCTCATGCGAATGTGAGTGCAGATGGTACAAGCACGACACAAATTCGAAACAATACAACAAAATACACAAGACCTTGCCATAAGTTTTACAAACCAAATTTTAATACCTACATAATTTACAAACCTTACAATACCGAAACTAAGGTTCGAGTAGAGAAAAGGGCCGGCAACTACCACAAGTTTACACCAGGTAGTTCCCTATCTAAACGTTTGGGTCCACAACTTCCCAACCCTCCGCGTCCCGCCGGATGAATTTGACACAATAGGGACAGAAGTCTACGTCTGTGCGCCCTGAAAATAATATTTCAACAAAAACCCTGAGCAACTAATACTCAGCAAGACTTACCCGACCAGTGGGTATAACCTAGCCCACATATTTAGACATGCAAGGCCTTTGGCTGGTGGTTATTTTGCAGAAAACAGCGACTAAAGTACATCCTAAATTTTCATATTTTAGCTCCAGATTCTATATAAATTAACTATAGTCCAATATTTGCTTAAACCAACTATAGCAATCATAGAGGTGCAATCCATAATAATTCAATATGTTCATTATCATATGTATATAAATATACTCATCATTCCATCATAGCACTACTATGTGACGCAGTGATCAAGGTGCCCATGTTCGAGAGCGACTGACGGCGAATCGATTCGATTTAACATTGCAAGGTGGACCTAACCAACACGGCACGCAAAAGCCCCGTCGGACCACATGCACCAACACTTCCCCTCCCCGCCTCGAACTACAGGACCGCCCCACCATCATATGGTCAGCCGAGTTCAACATGAGACCACCAAAAGTAATACATGCATCCCCATTTCTCTGCGACTACTCGACTACCCCAGGAGGTGAGATGGAGTCATGTACTTTCGAAACAAGGCAGTACTAGGCTTACCGGTTTCGACTACCTCCTACTCCCGGCATGCGGTTAGTACAGTTCAAACATGATCAGCAGGGCCGACAACAGCTCAGTCCTTAACCGACACAGGCGGAACTACACCTCTCCCGCCCGGTCTCCGATTCTATTCTTTCTTTCATTCCAAGACTTCCATCCCAAGATGAGTAACTCATATATGGAAACATAAAAACATCCTATATCTCGTGAGTAATAAAAAATTACTCGACTTCTACCGAACCCTATTTAGCATAGCATTTCTATCGTCCTATACATACTAGTATAACTCAAGGAAACCTAGGGTTCATGCAACTAGGGTTTCAAACAACTCCTAAACATAATGCACAAGTAATAAATACATATCTAGGTGTCATAATTTAAGTTAATAGGATGTGCACCGGGGTTTGCCTTCGGGCTGCTACTCAAAGCTGGGGTCAGACGGGCCTTGGGCCGGGTTCTCACGCCTCTCCTCCTGGGCTTGCTCCGGCTGCTCCTGCGGTGCCGCAATCACCTCAAATACGGCGCCCTCAGCTACAGATGCTACACGTATGCATATGAAATGATTGAGTGCAACTCAAACTATATAATCACTATACCCAAACTGAAAGGTCCTGCGGACTGTCCGCAACCAAATGGCGGACCGTCTGCAGTTCAGCTTCGCAGACCCATCAGAACCAACTACTTCTCCGGTCAAATTTCAAATCTATACTGCGGACTGTCCGGCCCTCCTTGGCGGACTGTCCGCAGTGCATTCTGTCAATCCACCAGAGACGATAACGTCTCTGGACAGAATTTTAGACTCTACGGCAGACTGTCCGCTCTCCAGTAGCGGACCGTCCGCAGTTCTACCCTTCTAAACCCCACCAGAGACAACATTGTCTCTGGACAAATTCGAGCTCTACGGCAGACTGTCCGCTCTTCAATGGTGGAGCAAAGCTCAAGAGGCTCCAATGGTGACCGGTGGTGGTTGGGGCGATTCCGGCCGGGGAGAAGCCGGGCTGGGGTTGGGGAAGGTGGAGGAGGTGCTGGGGAAGGTACTCGCTCGAGGAATCGAGGTATGGTGGCCGGAGGAGGGAGATCGAAGAAAGGTGGCGACGGTGGAGCGAGCGGGCGAGCTTCGTTCGTCTCTGGTTGACGTGAGGAGGGAAGAGGAGGATATGACAGGCGGCCCCTACATCCAGATAAATATATCTGGGTGTTGCCTGGCGGACCGTCCGCCGCTCCCGAGCGGACTGTCCGCGAGGCTAGATGTTACACCCACCCTCGCCGGCGCTCGCCACTCGCTCCGGCCCGTGCTACCCGACGCCGCCTCTCCTAACCTTGTGACGCTCCATGCGCGTTGGCACCGCCGCTGCCCCACCAGATCTGCCCCGAGCCAGCGCTCACTTTCGGGCTTCGCCCCGCTGCACCCGACTCCGCAGCCACCCGACTTTTAGCTATGCTTTTAGTCTACAACATCCCACTTCCTAAAGCAAAGTGACTAAAAACAGTGATTAAATTTTAGCCACCCCTGTTTGGATCTAGTGACTAATATCATTAATGCTATGCACAAAGACAAAAAGCACCCCTCATAAAATGGCCTGTTTGGGAACAGTGGGGACGAGGGACAGGCCCTGTCCAAGTGCTCCTTTTAGAGCAACTCCAGTAGGGCTTCTAAATTTGGGTGAGCAAATGTCTATTTAGAAGTCCACTTCTAAATTTTACTCAACTAAATATAGGCCTCCACTCCAGCAGGGCGAGTAAATTGGGCTTCTATAGAGGGCACATAGTTGGCAGTTCAAATAGAGGGCCATCAAATTGAGGGGGTGGGGGGAGAAATTTGGAAGGCCTACCAAAAATGGCAGCCCATTTAAAAGACCTGCTGGAGATCAATTTTTTGCACTCACCGAGTAAATATGGAGATGGAAGCCCATTTAGTAGCCCTGCTGGAGTTGCTCTTAGCTACCCCTTGGGAGCTAATGGGACTAAAACATTTTATGTCTTGTTTAAATGCAAAATTCAAAATTCCAAACTATATTGTGATACATGCATAAAGTATTAAATATAGACGAAATAAAAAATTATTTATATAGTTTGCTTGTAAATACGAGACAAATCTAATGCGTCTAATTAGGCCATGGTTAGACAATAAATTGCTACAGTAAGGCCACAATAAATATGTGCTAATGACAGATTATTTAGCCTTAATAAATTTGTCTCGTAGTTCACAGACGAGTTCTTTAATTAGTTTTATGATTAATCTATATTTAATACTTTGTGCAAAGATTTTTTTCAAAAACTTTATAAAATGCAACTAAACAAGGGGTTTAGTTATTTTATCTGGAACTTTAGTCCCTAATGTTTAGGACTAAACACCCAAATCCCCCACCAGCTGCCGCGAGAAATAGGATCGCGCGGCGCCATTTGGGGTCCCTGTCACGCGTCGACAGGGCTCACAGAGACCACAAATTTGGTTGTACTGCTGGTGCCCGTTAGTTAGATCCGGCGGCCGATTGTGGTCCGCTGATGATGTCGCGCTGGTCCTGACTGCCTCGACGATGCTCCGCCGCAGCCTCGGCCGCGGCCTGGCCCGGGCTCCCCCGGACGATTCGGGCTGTCGCCACCGGGATCTACCCACCCCTGCACGGTCACGGCCGTGGTCGGGCCGTGCCTCCTACAAGTCCCGCCCGGCCATGAAATGTAACTCCTTCGAGGTCTGGGTCAGCAGTGACGCGTGTCGGCCGCATAGTGTTAGCAAAACACACAGTAACAGAACTTACTGTCACTTTCGTGTGAGTCGTGACCGCAGCTGCCAGTGCGGCGCACGTACGAGACTAGCGGGGGCGGCGTGAGCCCGCGCGCCACGTCGAGGCGCGCGGGTACACCGTACCCTTCACGGGTATACCAGCAGCTGGCTGTTGCTGCTGGGCGCGCGGGACGACGTGTGGGGTGGTGTGGTGGGTGTGGACTGTGGACTGTGGAGCCCCTCTGGGCTCTGGCTTGGCTGCGTCCCCGCAGTAAAAAGTAAATAGAAACCCCCCATCGCCTCGCGACGCGCGTCTCCTTCCTTCCTTCCCCGTGCTCGTCGCGTCGCGGCGGGCGCGCGGTACGATGAGGACCGGGCGGGGACGCGGGGTGCGGCGAAAATCCACCGTCCTTCGGTAGCCGCCAGCCGGTAAAAAGTCGGGGGCTCTGCTGGACTCGACGGCACGAGCAGATACGACGGCGACGACACAACACGCAGGGCCGCCCGTCGCTGTCTGTCGCTGCCGCAGAGGAGGCCGCGCGTAGTGCCGGCCCGGCGGGTGGGGTGTGGGTGCAGGCAGCATGCCGAGGCCACAACCAAGGGCGGGGGGATAGGCAGGCTCGTCACGAGGATGCTGGATTTTGGCCCGCTCGCAGATCGGCCTGCTGATTTCGGCCCCATCCTTAACACGAGCCCACCTAGCTCAGGAAACCCAAAAATGGGGTTGGGATATAATGGGAGTGGCTATGAAAATCTTATACTTCAGTAAAACAAATCCAATGCAGTGCTGCTTTTGCTCTCGAAACCTCTCTCTCTGCTACAGTCGAGAGAGGCGAAAAGGGGGCGAACCCATCTTCCTGTGCTCCCGCCGGCCGGAGCGTTGATCCCCTCCGCCTCCGGCGGCCTTCTGGCCCTCGGATGTGTGGGGGATCGGCGTCTCCTCGCCTGGCGGTGTAGATTAGGTCCCTTTATGGGTTTGTATCCCGGCGGCGACTGCTTGGTGGATGCGGCGCTGTCTATGTGGAATAAGGTCCTCCTCGTCCCGTTCCACCTCGCCGTCTTCTGCTCCGGTGACGGTGATGGGCGTGTGAGGTGGTGTTCGACCGGATCTGGAGTTCCAGGTCTCGTCGGCTTCTGTGTAGGGACTTTTGGCCGGCTCTTGTCGGCGGCGTTGGTGTTAGCGGCGCGACGCGAGGAGGCTTGCGGGGAAGCTCTCGGGGCTGTGGCAGTCTGGTATGTCAATCTGGCTTCTCTTTCTTCCGGTCTCCGGCAGGATGGCCAGATCCAGGCCTGGGTCTGCATGGGGCGCGTCCCCGGCCGATGTTCGTCTTTGGTTTGTGTCCCGTTCGTTTCGGGAGATTTCTGCGGCTCTCTTCAAAGCCTGTGTGCGGTGGTGCTCTCCCGGGCCTGTGGATGGGGGCTGCTTGCTGCGGCTTTTTCCGGCGACTCCGTCGGTGGTGGAAGTCGGTGGAAGGCGGTGACTCCGGTGGATACAGAAGCTCCCAAGGACTTCCATGTTTTTTTCTTTTTTGGTGAGGGCCTCTGTCAAGTTTGGTTGGGGCAGCTGTCCCCCGTGTATCCTTTGCGTATGCGTTCGTATTTGTACGCGTCTATGTATGTTTTCCTTACATGGTAATATATGCAGCGCGTATTTCAAAAAAAAAACAAATCCAATGCATCAACAGTTCAACGTTCGTGGCTCTGACATCTCGAAAACACTCGGGCTTGTCTGCGTGGTCGGCACTTTCATCAGTCCACCATCATGCACCGTGCGTGTCGTGACGGATTGGTGGTGACGACCTCACCAGTCACCACCAAGACCCAGCAGGACGACACGGACAGGACAGCACTGACGAGCCGCCGGCAACGTTGCCGCACGCACAACAAGTAGCCCACGCACGTCCTGCCGCTGCTCCGCCGGTGGACGGCTTGCTGCCCTCCCGGCCGGGCGCCGCGCGCCACGGATGGCACGGCACGGCCCCGAGCGAGCGACGACGGCGCAAGAGCTTCTAGCTTTTCTGACGCTGCCTGCAGGTTATTAGCTACTGCATGATTGCAGGCACGCACGCACACGGTTCTCCCCTGCCGGCGCGCGGCTGCTGAGCGATTTTCAGGGGAGACGTGGACGAGGCGGCTCTGAGCAGACACGCACACGCAAAGACCCCCCCCCCCCCCCCGCCCCATCATGCACCCGCACTGTCGTCCTCGACTCCCACCAGTGCGGTCGCGGCGTGCTCCGGCCCATAATTGAGCCAACATGCTGATCGAACCGCCAGTTCCGTGGAGCGACGACGGCTGTTCTCGCCAAGCCAAGTGGCCGCCGCGCGCGGCAAGGGAGGCACAGCAGCGCGACACGGCTGCCTGGAACACCCGGCCGCCGGCCGCCGGCTCCCGTGCCACCTGTGCCGGGCGACAAGCCCGGCCGGCCGGAGCCACACGCCAGCAGGAGCAGCAGCATACAAGTTCCCAGCTCCTCCCGCGGCTTGCCCACAAGTGTCCGTGTCGCGTCGCTCTCCACCACCGGTTCGTTCTCACTCGAGCCCGGAAATACATCTGCTGGATCTCCCCCAACAAAAAACTTTGGACTCGTGGTGGTGCTCTTTGAGCCGTCTGAACGTACGGACGCATGGTCGATGCGTGCGTGCCTCTCTCTTTCTCGGCGCGCGCTTGGCCAACACCTTTCGGTTGTCGCCGCCCATCTCCGGGCGAAACCAACATGTGCGCATACCAGTCCGCCATCTACTGCTGGGGAAGCTGATCGAGGACGCGCCCGGTCGTCACATCACCGGCGTCGCCGTCATCGCGCGTCCACAAACGGCCTGCGCCTCGCAACTTGCCCGGCGATCCATGCCGGCCGAGCCTCATCGGTCATCAGTTTTCCCACTCCCCAGCGTCGCCGGCGGCCATCGCCATCGGGGATCTGTCTGCCGGCCCGACCGAGCGCCGTCTCGACGCCCCCTGCCTGGCCTGCTACCTCCCTCCCTCGCCCGCGCAGGCAATTTGGCCCGACAGCGCTACGACCGCGTGGTGCTAGTAGCTGCTCGCCGCTCTAGCTCGTTGCATGCCAACAAGGGCGCCCTTTCAGCCCGGAAAAGGGGACGGACCATGCCCAGAACGAAAACCGCACAGCCGAGCCGGGACCGAGAGCTCGCGCCGGACAAGTGTTCGGAGGCGTCGCCGTTCCCGTGATGTCGGCCGGGCAGCCTCAAATTCGATCCGATCCCAGGTTGCTTGATATTTTTCGGATCGGTCATAGGCTCCTAGCCTCACATGAATGGGCTGCCCCATCGCGCGGTCACTAGCACATTGACTGTCACGAGAACTGGATGACCTCTCGATTGATGCGCGTGGTGCTGACCTGACCACCACGGTAGCAGTGGTGCCCCAAGCTACACGTCCAGGAGCTCAGAAGCCGAGATTCTGCCTGCGCCACAGCGCCAGACAGAAGCCGTTCAACACCTCCACCGAACACCCAGGTGGCCAGGTCATACTACAACGGACAGGATCAACATTCAACCACCCAAAGCGGACAGATCACAGCCAGACACGTAACATTTTACAAGTGGAACTCAAAATGTCCTTTCATTCTCACAAAATTTTCTGAGAATTTACAAGTACAACCACATGCATCCACTGTCCAGTACAACACCACCGTGTTTTCCCCGCGATCCCGCCCTAGGAATGTACATCTAACCCTCCCTGTCCTCCCTCCGCCACCAGAACGCAAATCGACCTGGAAATAAACAGATAATGCATGGGTGGATGGATGAAAACCTCTGCCGTCGTCTTCTCTCTCCTTTAATCTTGCACCCTAGCTGTTCCTGGTTGGCGAATCCAGGCTCCCCTGCCCATTCTCCGCTCGCCGCTTGTCACGCCAGTTCTCGCCCCACATCTTCGCCTCGGCCACCATGCGCTCGCGGTCGCCCCACATCTTCGCCTCCGCTACCATGCGCTCACGGTCACCCCACATCTTGGCCTCTGCCACCATGCGCTCCCGGTCAAAGTCCTTGTTCAGTATACCTGGGAGGTCCCGGGGTGAGTCCTCCCTGTCCTTGCCCGGCGACTTGTGGCCGGAGCTGCTGGTCTCGTCGTTCCTGGAAACCACCCTGCCGTTCTCCCCAGGCTTGCTTCGCTGGTCGCCACCAGGCTTCCTTGAAGCAAGGGCCGCATTGGAATCATATGACTGAGATGCCAAGTAGGACAGAGCAGTCACAACATCTGCAATCAGTGGGCGGGAAGCAGCCTCCGACTGAATGCACATGGATGCTACCGCGAGGGCTTGGTAAAGCCCGCGCATGGGATATCGCCCTTCCAGCCTAGGGTCAGCCATTTTAGGGAGTTTTCTTCTGTCATTGAAAAGAGGCCGTGCCTGCCAATTGACAAGGAACAATGTGAGTGCAAGCAGTTTATCCTTCTGGTCCACAACAACCAATCTGTTCTAACTAATCATGCAAGTCAATATAAGAATGGAGCTTAGTAAATGACAAATTCAATTACTCAGTTCACAATGTCATTGTCATGAATCCCTTACAGTATATGCTAGCACTTTCAGTTCCTCTACCCTGCCAGTGACCAATCAACAGTTGTACCCTAAGTCAAAATCATTTTTTCAACATAGTTTGATGTAGAACCATTACCATTTGCTTGTAAATTACCTATGGACTGCGTTCCTGTTGGATGTAGAGGATGCTAGGTCTAAAGCCTGATTACTCGTGGAATCTATTTAAAATCATATTTGACTGACAATTCAACGTTTCTAGCAACACACGCTTCACCAGCATCCAGACAGCAGTTAGTATATGATATGCGAACAGATACCATGATGCGAAAGATATGAGAAAATAGGTACATGTGGTACATTTACAAATAAACAGTGCTGTGCTTACCCATGAGACAAGATTTTGTTCTCCATGTGGTCTAGTGCTGTCGATAGCCCTACGACCAGTAATCAACTCAAGCAGGACAACTCCAAAGCTATACACATCAGACTTCACTGTCAGTTGTCCTGTCATAGCATACTCCGGTGCACAATAACCATATGTACCCATCACACGTGTTGAGACATGAGATTTATCACCAACAGGACCCAACTTAGCAAGGCCAAAGTCAGAGAGCTTTGGGTGGAAACCTTCATCCAATAGAATGTTTGATGACTTAAAATCCCTATAAATAACTGGAGGATTAGCTTTGTCATGTAGGTACTCCAGTCCTTTGGCAGCACCTGCTGCAATTTTCATCCTGGTGTTCCAGTCCAAGGCCTCCTTATCAAGAGGTAGATCTACATCAAGTAAACCATTCAGGTGAAATGAGAAAGTCCTGAATTAAGCGAAGTGGACACACTGTTTGTAGGAATATCTTAAATATGTATTCCCTTAAAAGAAGGCTAAAGGCATTATAGTAGAACTACCACATGCACAAGAACAACCGTACAGACATGTATTGCTCATAAAGAACCACTGGTTCGAATTCCAAATTCTAACAGATCAGTTAATGGAGCTACGGAGAATTAGTTCAAAAGAATGTAAAACTATTGCATAGTCACACATTAAACTTTGAAAAGGATCAAATGGTATAATTTCTGAGCATAATAAAATCTAAAAGGTAACAAGGCCTTAAGAATATGCGTGAACAGTAGAAACTGAGCAGTGTGGTGTACCCCCACCACCTTGGTTTGTGTCCTCTTCAACTCAAATCTGAGTGTCTATTTATTTATTTATTCTTATTTACAATCCCAACTCAGCTCCTCCAGGTTGATATAGTTTTTTTAAGCATGTGTAAACATGTTCACTGATCACAAATAAGGGATCCAAATCGGATCATTTTAAAAATTAAATATGCCCTGTAACTTTAAGGTCAACTTTGATGGAATGCACACAAACATAATGCAATACTGTTTCAATCTCATGGCATAAAACAATAGAAAAGAACTCTAACATAGGTATCATAAGTTCATAACCAATCTCCTGACTATACAACATGAAGGTCTGAAAAAAACTATACCACATGAACAGTTGAACGTGTTTGTGTTTGATGACAGAAGCCAAAGATAAAATGTGCTGTGGTACAAACATGGTGCATTGTTAACATCGTATGCTGCTCTACATCACCTATGCGCCATGAATAACTTTCAAAAGCAAAATAGTAGTGTTATTAGCAGTACGTGAAGAGCTAAGGAATAAGCTAAACTACAATAACCATTTGCCAGTAATAAAGATGGATGCATACAAATAAAGAGCTGAAGACAGGAGAACAAAGACAGGACTGCAGAATGACAATTGTAGACAAGCAAGCATGTGACAGACAGGCAGACAGACACTAGTCACTAGGCCACGCATGCAGCTACACACAGAGAGCATTGATTGAAATATTGACAGGTGGCGGTCATATGAGATCAGTTTCAATACAGGAAAGAACAGCATTTATACCGTGTAAATGATCTTCCAATGATCCGAATGGCATATACTCATAAACAAGAAGGCGCTGATCGCCATCAGCACAATAGCCAATCAAATTAACCAGGTTTTGATGATGCAATAAACTGAGCATGAGGACTTCTACTAGAAATTCTCTGTTTCCTTGAAGCCCATCCCTATTAAGCTGCTTTATAGCAACAACCTGCAGCAAAAAACCACACTTAAATCATCTGTGTGTGTTTTTAAAATCTCACCTAGTCACCTCATTGCTCTATTTGCATATACTAACTGTACATCATCTTTTTAAAGTAAACTAGGAAAAGATAAAAACAGGTCTGCAGTCTAAGAAAGTAAGCCCCATTGAACAGCTACTATTTCTGTATTTCATAACATTCACTATTTTCAACATCTGGACTGAAACAAACAGTGCCAATTCTTCAAGTCTACTGTCAAAAGACAAGAATTAAGAAAATCAGCTCTCTAGTCTACTGAACACTGAACAGCTTCGGATTCACAACATGGACCTATTTCAATGTCTGGTTAAATGAACAGTACCAATTGTTCTAGTCTACCGTCAAAAGGTAAGAATTAATAAGCAAATCAGCTCGCCACCGAACAGCTACTATTTCACACAAGGACTGTATATGGAATCCGTGGATTAAACAAACAGTACCAATTCTACAACAGTGTGATTTGCTACTAGTTCGATTCTTTCACAGCAGATAGCAAGAAAAGAGCAAGCTCGCATTCGGTGAAATCAAAGTTACCTGGCCTGTGCTCTCGAGACGGCCTTTGTAAACGCGCCCAAACCCTCCTTCTCCCAGGAAGCACTCGGGCCTGAAGTTCCTGGTGGCTGTGGCAAGCTCGCGGAAGGTGAAAGTTTGCGCAGAGATAACATTGCCATTGGCATCCTTTGGCACCGAAGCCTCTCTCGCGAGCGCATTACTCTTGACCCTCGCTTTCTCAGCCGCTGCACAACACAGACCAGCACAAGGGGTAGAAATAGTAAGCTAATCAGCAATCTGACTCAGACAAAGAGAATTACTATTTAAAACTAGTATATGCTGATCACATCAGTCCATGACCTTTACATCTGTGTGCAAGATCCAAAGGCCGTGAATGAACCTAACTACTAGCAACTACCAATCTATCCAACAACTAAAAAGATGGTTCTTGCCCACTTCTACACCTTTTCAATCGAGAATTTCGCAACTACTGCCGCTAATCGAACACGCAAAGATGGCCATAAGCTACACGAGGCGGGTACTAAACCAGATCACGAAGGTGCATAGCATAGTAGCTGGTGAACCACCACGCGGGGAAATCAACCACCGCGCCCCCGATCCGATCCCACCCACCAACCACCGCGCGCCCGGGATCCAGTCCGCCCGCCCGCCCGCCCACCTAGCCCACGGAACACGTAGCGCGGCGAAGAGCGCGTCACGCACCTGCGGAGAGCTTCTCGACGCGCGGGGCCGCCATGGGCGCCTGCTGCAGGTCCGGATACCCCCTGTCCCCGTGCCGGCCGGCGCCGGAGCCGGCGCCGTACGCTGCGGCGGCCGAGGACGCGCCGCCGTACCCTCCGGCGCCGCCGAGCTTGGGGTTGAGCTGCTCATCGGCGGGCGAGTCGAAGCAGGAGAAGCAGCCCATCGCCGCGGGCCAGGAGAAGCACCACCGGGAGGCCGCGTCGATCAAAGGCGCAACATTTCCTTCCGCCTCCGCCCTGCTCTGCTCCGCCGCCGAGTGGGGGGCTCTGATTGAGCCGGGAGGTGGATGGGATCGGATCTTCCCGGCGAGGGGATCGAGGGAGGGAGGGAGGGAGGTGGGGGGAAAGCGAGGCGAAGGAGAGGAGGGGAAGGAAAGGTACGTTTTTTATTGGGTTTTTGGAGGGGACGCGGAGGGAGGGAGCGAGCAGCAAGGAGAGTCTGCAGTGGTGGTGGTGGTGGACTCGGCTGGCTCCCTTCCTTCTCGAGTCTATCGCGGCGCGGCAGGGGCAGCCGCCCAGCTAATACGCGGTTTTGCCCATGTTCACACCCACCCATTGCTCCGGCTACGAGGTTGGTAGTCCACCTACGCTACTGTGGTGCGGCCCGGGTCTTGCCTAAGCAAACCAAGCGTGGGGGTCGGTTTGTTGAACCGTATTTAGTTTTTGGAAGCTTAAAAATGGATAGTTTTATGCTTAGTTATTTTTTAGAAAAAAACATTGGCAGGTTTGTAGAAAAATTTAGAGATTCATGTCACTAATACTACATCTATTCCAAATTGTAGTTTGTTTGACTTTTTTACTCTAAGTTTGACCAATCGTTTTATTAAAAAAAATGTGCAAATATTATCAAATTTAAGTCATTCTTGAAGTTTTTTATTGATAAAACAACCCACAACAAAAGAAGTAATATTTTGCATAAATTTTTGATTAAGACGAGTGGTCAAAATTGAGATAAAAAGTCGAACGACCTATAATTTGAAACGGATGGAGTAGTTGATTTGATTGAAGTTTTTTTCATTGCTTTTATTTTTTTCTAATGTTGGTGATCATAAATCGGTTTTATCCCATAAGCACTTCACAGCTAAGGATTTTACAACCTTACTTTTAACTTCTTTGTTAAGTTTACATCCCAAACGACAGCGTCACATAATAATGTGTGCTCATGGATACGACTGTATCATCTATGTCACTCGAGTGCCTATAACCGTGGTGATCACGGTGGACTTTATCACCACCAGCACAGGCTGCTGCTGCCACCCATCGAGCCATTTTCAGCCACGTGAGGCTGACTCCAGCAGGCCATGCAAAGCCCCATGCAAATGCAAAATGCCTCGCGAATCTTCACTGTAGCGCCTTGGTCCGGTCTCCAACAGGTCATCCATTCGGTAGAGGCATCTTGCATGCGAGGAGAGAGAGAGAGTGGAAAATGGCGAGCCCCGACGGGAGAGCCATCACGTTGGCAAACAACAGTCATTCTCGTCGTGCGAAGGTGGTAAAGCAAGGTCGAAGCCGCAGTTTCGGGGGGCTCGTGCGCAGGTCGACGCGAAGGGCAGCGGCGGCGGCGGCAGCTTGCGCGGCGTCTCCGGCGACAAGGTTAGTGTGAATCCATGGATCCCCTAGGTGTCACACCCCTGCTTCTGCGGATCTAGCCCCTTTTGCTGCTCCTTCGGTTTGGGCTCAGATCCGCCCGTGTTTTGGTAGCACGACTTTCGAATGGAATGAATGTACGAGTGTCTCATAGTGTAGCTGTTTATTTCGATTGATTTATGCTATTTCTTCACGATTTGTCACCAGCATAGGATCTGTGAGCTACCCCGCTTTCTGATTTGGGCGTAATCTCTATCTGTAGCTCAGATTGTTGAAGAAGGTGACCCTAGACTAGTGTTTGTTGAACATAATTGTTGCATTTCATGGATTGTGCACAGGATGGATCCAAGATTCCCTCAATTCTGCACTCAAGGGCAAGGGTCTCAACAACATTCTGATTGTCAAGATTGGCAATTTCAGGGTACCTACCAGGATGCTGTTCAGGTAAAATATTTTGCAATACCACTCCTGGTTTTAAATAGGTATATACTAATTATGGATTTATGCAGTTGGACATAGATGAGGACTTTGTCACACCAATTTCCAATACCGGGGCTGAGATTGAACATTTGTTCCCAAGCTCGGGTGATAGTAGAGCTCAACAGGAAATACCTGCTCACCAAGAAGAGACTGAGGTTGAAGAAATAACACAATCCCAGGTACAAAATGCAAGGGAGAAGAGAAAGGGGGTCATCAGCAGAGGAAAATCATTTTCAACTGAAGAAGACAAGATTCTTTGCTTTGGAACCTCGATTTCTATTGTATGTTGAACATGGTTTAAATGATGATAAACTTAGATGCTGATACACAATCGCGGTTCATACATATATATCTGACATATATATTGGTTCATAGATACATATAGCTTGAGCATATTTAATGGTTCATACATCCATAGTTGTCCATTCAATAGCTGATCATGTATACACTGCACGACCACTAGCTACTAAACTAATTAACATGTAGTTGTGATCAACAGGCAACTAAACTAATGAACCTGAATCCGTGAGGTCCAACAAAATAAACTCAGGAGCAGCACCCACCATAAGAGATGATTACAAGGCAACTAAACTAATGAACCTGAAGTTGTGAGCTCCAGCAAAATAGCCTGACATCACTAGCACGTACTGACAAAATAGCCTGACATCTCCAGCAAAATAGCCTAACATTCTACTAGTTAACGATGATTGGCATAAGGACCTTGACGCAAACCATGAAGATTCCAGTGGTGCTCCACTAGGGCTTGTTGCAAACTGTTTGAAGTGCCCCTATCTGTAATCTTCCTGTAAGCTTGCATGAGCTCCTCAATTGGTGGCACTTCTCTATTCGTGTTAACTGGGGGGGTCCGTTGCCTCCTCGAACTCACGCACATCAGTGGGCATTTCCCTCTCATCTTCCACAATCATGTTGTGGAGAATAATACAAGCATACATTATAGCATTGATGTCCTGAGGACTCCAAAACCTGGATGGGTTTTGAATAATCCGAAATTTGGATCTGAGCACCCCAAATGTTCGTTCCACATCTTTCCTAGCCGCCTCCTGAGCCTTCGCAAAGTTTGAATCCTTCAAGTTTCTTGGCTCACTAATTGTCTTCACCAAGGTTGACCAGTCCGAGTATATCTTATCTGCAAGATAGTATCCCATTGTATATTGCTGTCCATTGACCATGAATTGAACAGTGGGTGCCCTTCCATTGGCTAAATCATCGAACACAGGAGATCAATGCAACACATTTATATCATTGTGTGACCCTGGCAGTCCAAAGAAAGCATGCCATATTCGGAGATCTTTTGATGCCACAGCCTCTAGGATAACAGTTGGTTTTCCTTTGTGGCCTCTGTAGATGCCGTGATGTGCAGTTGGGCATGCTGACCACTCCCAGTGCATGCAGTCTATACTCCCAATCATTCCTGGGAAACCTCTTGCAGCTGGCGCGAAACGGGATGGCTGCTGCCTATACCATGCATTTTGCATTGCCTGTTGGAGACAAAGCCATGGAAAGAAGCGATGCAAAATACAACAGCACTGCAAATCGTCTTTTGCATTGCGGGAATACATTACACCTACTGGAGTCAGCCTGAGGGGTGGTAAAGAGCCTTAAAATTTAGCTTAGATAATTTAAGAGTCGTACTTTAATCTTATATAATTTTGAGCTAAAATTATATAAGGGTCAAGTTGGATTGGGAACAAATCCACCCCCAAGTAGAGTTGATGTTGTGCACCGTCTACTTGTGTTGATGCCTTGGATCTGTAATTTCGTCCTCTATGATCCAATCGCAGCTTACGCTTTGCTCACCTAAGATTTGTGCCGGGATGGTGTTTGAGTGTATATGACAAGGATCCGGAATGATCCGCTTAGAGGATGTCCAAGAGCTCATATATTTTGTTTTCTAAATATGGAGTTTGTAGACTCTTAGTAAAAATAGAAAAGCACCTAATTCTATGGGGTGGTCCAAAAAACTAGGTAAAGTGGGATAGTTATATTCAAAATTGAGTTCACATCATCCAATTTCGTTGGTCCTTCTGATTTCACCGCGATTGATCCGTTCGTGATGTGCTGCACATGAGCGCCGCCGCCCCTTGACTCGCGTCGTCGCCCTTGGACGACGTAGCGCCGCCGCCCCTGGACGTGCGTGAGTGCCGCTGACTGCCCCTGAAGTCGCACTGTGTGGACGTGGAGGCCAAGACCATCGGCAATGGTGCCTGGCCGGACGTGGATGCTCGGCAAGACAACATTGAAAGTTGGATCAAATTGATGTGAGGTATTGTGCCGTGCTCATTGCCCTTTTCATTCTTTACTGGAAGTTGGATCAAATCGATCTGTTCGCGCGCACGGAAGGGGGTAGCACGCGCGGGAGCAGCGAAATCTGCGCGAGAATGGCGCGGGAGGGCCAGATGCAGAGCGCCGACGGCATCTTTGCCCAGCGATGCCCCTAGGATACAAAATCAGGATAGAAGATGGGAAAAATATAATATCTGTTGGATGGGGTTGTTTTGAGTCCTTTTTCTTTATTTAGCTAATTTACTCAAGATACAAGAGTTCTTGGAGATGTTTTTATTATGATATGAGTAGGGTACGAGCTATATTTAGCTCAGGAGAGATCCGGCTACCATGTGGTATTTATTGTGTGTACTATTGCTATATATATACACAGTCCGCGAGGCTCGATATAGATCAATCGAATATTTGTAAATACATTTTCCCCAAAAAAGAATATTCTTAAATACATTTATCTCCTCGCACTCTTCAAGTCTGAAGGAGGAAGATTTTGTCTTTGCTGAAAATTGTTTCATAACATATCTCCTTGTGGTTTGATTTTTCTTTTCTTTTCTTTGTTCCAAACGTAGAGCACTGGAGTCTTGTGGGACGAGGAACAAAGGATTTTCAAGATCAATTGGTTAAACATGCTTTAATAATGTCAGCCACACAGGGACGAAAGCTACAATATAGCTAGCAGGTGCTGACGCACTCACTGAAAAAAGTAATAACAATGATAAAGTCTAATTTTTCACTATATGTGCACCCCTACATCTTAACTCGATGCCTTCACAAGCCAAGCACACCCCTCTTCAATTTGCTCTAATTTCGCCACTGGCCACAAATAATTGGATCTCGAAAGTTGGTCATTGGAGACTTTGAGATCATGACCCTGTTTGGATCCGGAGGGCTAATAATTAGCCCTCCGAAATTTTGGTATTTAGGAGTATTAAACGTAGATTACTAACAAAATCTATTCTAAAAATATCTAGACTAATTTGCGAGACGAATCTAATGAGCTTAATTATTTACTATAGTCATACTACAGTAATCATCCGCTAATCAGGGTTCTGCAAGTAGTTCTATACATAGCCTTTATTAAACACTCCTAAACAGTAATATTCTCTATGGCTAATTTTTAGCCCCTTGGATCCAAATGAGGCCCGCGAATAATAGGGTTATCTTGTTTGGTCAAAACTGGGGCGTATTGTTTATTTAATACCCTTCTTTTTACAACAAATTGGTTTAATTTTCCCATAAAACGATTAAAAAAGAAGCCAGTGGAACACAAATGTCCCTTTCCATGTTTCAATTTAAGCAAGAAAACTTGCTGTTTGATGGTTGATCCCAAAATAAAGAAAGTTGTTTTCTCCACTTTATGTAAAGCTGATTTAGCGAAAACCAGAGTAGAAGCGCGGGACAAATTTTATAGCAGCTAATTTTTTTTTAGATTAATTGTATAAAACAATAATAATTCGAGAAGTGCCAGCCTGTCCGTGGGATTTCAACCGTAACTTGCTATTATTAGTCGCAAGATATATTACCTTGGCTGTATTAAGGAGTTTTAGTCCCTTCGCAGCAAAAAGAGAGAGAGAGAGAGAGAGAAAAAAGACGTTTTAGTCCCGTGGGAGACGATTTAGACGCTTCTGTCAGTGGGCCCTTTGGGTATGAAAATGAAGGGTTGGTCTAGCCTGTCCTTTCTCTAGTCGAAGAAAGGTATGCGTGAAGCTATTGTGGGGGGAGATCTAAGCGCATATTCCTCGGACGCATACGTGCAACTAGAACCAGTGGCAGCAATCTGATTGGCTGTGATGTGCCACGGCATTGAGATATTCCTTTTGGTTTCTGGATCGATCTCTAGGAAGAATCATAGCAGAGCAGCCACTCACCCTGTTTATTTGTTTGCAGATAAGAGTGCACCGGCCCTGTCCTGGTTTCTGACTAAAACCTTGTAATCCCTGCTGCTCGACAAGATATTTTCACATAGCAAAAGAGACTCACGGCACGCAGTCGGCAGCGGACCGAGCTGGTCATCGCAGCGCAGCAATAGAGAAATGAGTAACCAGATGGTTCAGCTCTGATTGGCACATTGAGCCTGAAGAAACGCTGACAATCTTCAGAAACATAACTACCGATCTTCACCCAAAAACGTTGTTTTCGTAGTACCTGATCAATTATCCAGTTATATGATGGAGGTGTCAAAGACTGGGATTGCACGATTAATGAGGACGAGCTGGTGTTCGAGGCCATGCACTAATCAAGCCTTAATTCGGCCGGCGCATCAGCTACCAGCGGGTTAACCGCAGCCAATCAGGCGACTGATCTTTAGTCTGCTGGCCGCGCATTATCCACACGTACGCTCTGCGTTCTACATCCAACCTGTTCGCCGTCAGATGTTTCGCATGGGGCTTCCGAGAAGAAACCAATTCGCATCGGCAGTGGGCAAGTTTTATAGTGATTGTTTTATCCAGGTCCGATCCTATGGTGATCGTGCTGCACCATGTCCTGATGTGGACACCCCTTTTCGACAGGACAACTTTGTTTTTCTGACATTTCTGTATATATGTGGATCACACTGAGCTCACTAGTTTCCTGCTACAAAATAGAGAATTTCCTAACCACCGAATTTATCTAGCGCTAGGGATAATTTCAAAATGACAGTTCCTACCGAGACGATCAAAAACTTATAGTAGAGATTATTGAGAGGTAGGAACCGGTTCAGAACCATAAAAAAAATAAAAAAAATCCAATTTACACCTTTGAACTATCACAAAAATCTGATTTTCAACCTTCAACTATAAAACTGGATAACAAAGGTCGTCCAATTGTTGAAACTGGAAAAATTTAGCCCCTTAGGTGGTTTTCCATTTTGTGAGAATTAAAATATTCAATTTTAAACTAAAAAATTATAAGTAATTCATTTTAAATAAAAAATGAAATGCGTATAATTTTTTTAAAAAAAATATAACCTATCTATTGGCACGATACTTTTCAGTTATTCAGATCTATTTTTTATTTTTTATAATATTTGGTTGCTCATAGTTATGTCTATTATTTTTGAATAACCAAGATTCAAATAGAGCAATAATAGATAAGTTACATTTTTAGAAGAAAAAAATTGGTACCAGCTTCAAATTTTTCAAATTTAAAACGAATGAGTTTTGATTTTTTTTAGATCTACCTAAAATTTCTTTAATTTTTTAAAAATAGAAAACCACATTGGAAACCACCCCAAAGGCAAAATTTGCCCGGTTTCGACATTTGGATGTCCTATGTTATTAGGTTTTGTAGTTGAAGGTTGAAAATCGGACTTCTGCGATAGTTCGAGAGTGTAATTCGGACTTTCTAAAAAAAATATAACTACGACCTGCGCAGATAATAACATTGTTATTAATATTTAAACATATACCTGTTAAATATATATACAAGCAGTGCCGGGAGCTATTGTTTCTCTAGAAAAAAAACTACGAAAAACAAAAAGTAGTAGACAAGCAGGAAAAAAGGCTGGCATTTTCAGCACGCGGTTGTCTGGCTACAAGTAGCAGTAAAGTCGGGCTGCTGTTTCTTGACCAGGCCAGGAGGAAAAGAACAGTTTTTGCTTAATATAGGGAGAAATTGAAACGGATGGAAATAAAAAAAAGGGAGATGGGAAGGATCATGACGAGGAAAGCATCAGGAACAGCTAGAAAGCAGAGGAGGAAAGCCATGTCCTTATGGTTGTTGCATGTGTTTGGCTCCCTCGATCTTACAAGGGGCGACATGATTGCGAAAGCAAGGAATTATGAAGCAAAAGCCTGGGGAATATTCCAACTAATTACTTGACTCGTGCAGTCATGTGACCTGTTTGGCAGTTGAATGACACCGGTACCATTGGCACGAAACACGTTGCCCGTAAATCACTGTGCCTTGGCTACTGGAATTGGACCCAAAGCGCAAGTTGAAAAACACACGCATATGCACTGGATCTACACCAGGACCTCTCGAAAGTAGTAAGCAATTAAAAAGACTGACCAGTGCAGGTCATTAATTTGTATCCGAAGAAAACTGTGCGCGCGAGTCAAAAGTTGTGGCGGTCGTTTTCAAAAAAACAAAAACAAAAAAACAAAAAAAAGTTGTGGCATTTTGCCGGGACCTCGATTGGTTCACATTTGAGAGGTGCGTCAATTTCTTTACAGGGGTAGTTTAGGCATATGTGCTATCAAGGCAAACATGCATAAAGAAAAAGGCGGTAAATAAAAGAATGCTCTGTACCCAAAAGCAAGAGATCCGTTGTTTTGCACGTTGTTGAATCTACCTGCCTACCAACAATTAGTCACGATGCATGCACGCAGCAGTGAAATCATGTAAGAAAGGCGCTGTATGTAACAATTCAATAATATTCACCGACAAAGTTGTTCATGGTTTCTTCCTCCCAGGAGTGAAGCCAGAAAAAAAAGCCACCGGGTCGGATGCATTAAACGCCGGGGTCAGCTACATAGTGGAACAATGCTAAACAGTGATTTTTCATCGACTTTAGCAAATTTTATTGGGGTCTGGTGATCCCGATGGCTCCATTGAGCTCCGTCTCTTCCTCCCAATTTCTTGGGTATTACTATTGCATTGGAAGGTCTTCCCGGGAGGAAAAAAAGGGAGCATGTGTGTTCATTATTCGAGCAAGCTAAGTGGCTTTTATGGAGGGCCGGTTATGGGTTTTCTCTGTCGGTTTTCGTTACCACCATGGATGCTCATAGCCTCATATTATAGTTAAAATAGCCATGACACAAAGAGTATGCACCCGGTCTTACACTGAACATTAGGTCAAAAGCTTTTTTTTTCCTTCTTGGTTTATTTCATGAACCATACGGCTCACTGATGATTCTAACACTGGAATCAAGCATCTTGTTTGCTATCTTCAGGAAACAAGTCCAATACCAATAGCACCGGGTTGTAGTCCTAATAGATACTATCTCCATCCCAAATTACAATTCGTTTTGATTTTTCTAGTTACATATATTTTGCTATGCATCTAGATGTACACTATGTCATGTCTAGATGTGTATAGCAAAAACTAGTATATTAGAAAAGCCAAAATGAATAGTAATTTGGGATAGAGGGAGGAGTAGTTTAATTTTTCAGCATTGCCCTCCTCTGCTTAAAAAGTTTAACCTGACATGCATACTCCATCATACCAAGTTAACAGAGATACACACGTACCCTAAATGAATCATCGATCAGCAATTCAGCATATAGACATTTCAATGTTGCAATGCGCACCACTTGCTGGTAGGCGCAACTGTAGCATCATCCAAGTCAATTTTCTGATAATATAAAAAGCCACACCAAACGAGTAAGCGACATGCCAACGACAGATAGATGATGCATCGTCGACGAGAAAGCCTTGGGTGGATATGCAACCAATGCAAAAAAGAAAATAAGTATTTATTTATGTGCAAAGTCAGCTGGGTATCTCGAGCACGTCACATGTTCGCTTGACCAAATTGTAATTCAAAGGCATGTATGTGTCCACACATGATCCTAAAACTGTGTTCTTTTCTAAGCCAGGACCGGACTCCCGGTTCCTTTATGAAGCAACGTTTTATTAGCGTTATTTCTTAAGATACAGGACCTAATGCAATTAAATGGTTAATGTCTTGTACTATTATGTGGTACAATAGATCCAGACAGTGGTGGATACGGAACAAGAATGAAGGCAGGCTGATCTCTTCTTCTTTCACTATCTCTCCATTTTTCTTCAATCCTCCACCTCTTCTTCTCCCTCACTCTCCCCATATTTCCATTGATGCACGAGCTGTAGGGGAGGGATGGAGCCCCCCCCCCCACCCCGATCTGCCCCTACACCCAGATTAAGTAGACCGTACGTTTATATAGTCTTGGACATCAAGCCCAAGCTATATATCTCGATGAAGATACTCCCTCCAATTTAATATACTTATTGTTTTAGTCTTCTTTGCAATATTATTCAAAATATTCATTATTCTAGAACTTCTAGGCAACTTTTAGCATACCTTTTACAGTCCTACCGTTCCCTTAATTCTGTAAATAACTAGCTTTTTTCCCCCTCATGAATACATCTACCTCTTTAATTCATGTGCTCAGTGCTCAGGTATATTATTGTGAATCATAGTTAGTGCTTCTAACTTGCCCTCTAAAAAGGTAGTGCTTCTAACTCAACAATAAAATCCTAGCGAACTCTGCCTAGCTTGGCTGATGAAACTCCTTGCAGTGGAACATGTCTATCTGGGTTTGAGTTCTCGACTCTGTATAGATGCGACAAACATATAGTCTAACACTAAAAGAATAGCTAAAACTAAAAAAGTATGAGTACCTGTGCTTAACGAGGACTCAAATCTAGGTAGGTAGGTTCCACACAAGTGTACCAGCTGAGATATGCTCAGTTGGCATATAACGGCTAGATTTATGTACTCCTACATAGTTATGTATATTTAAGATAGTACATTTATTTTGTACATATTGCAAGTCAAAGCATATCAGACACCGTGTCAATATCGCACTGTACTTATATTTATTATTTGTTATAGAGCTTGTGTAATATAATAAGATGCTACACCACGGCTGATGACGAGTATGAACATCCATCCATGCAACGTAAAGTAGTCGATCGGCCCGTCGCTTGATTTGGTCCATTGTTCGTGAGCCCTGACGTGTCTCTCGATTGACAAGGACAAGGGGCCAAATGTCGCCAAGTTCTTCGTTCATTTCTTTTCAAAATTTTCTGCGAGCTATACAAAATGGCTTTGACCTTTGAGTATTGATATAGCTAACATAAGTGGGTTTGACCAAAATACGATTTTATATGATCTTAGAGTGAGATCACCAAAAATCTTGAAGTGATTGTCTGTACACATGTAATATTTGGATATAATTACTAGCAAGATGCATGTGCGTTGCCACGGGTAATATAGATTTTGCACGAACATATATGAGACCATCAACTTTGTGCTGTGACAGCATGACACATTGATTGTTCGGGTTCCGATTAGAATTCTGATTTTTCTGTTCGGAATTTGAGAAGGAATCCGATTGATTTATCCGTGTTCCGATTAGAATTCCAAGTTATTTTGGCCACACGAAGAATTTGTTGTTTGCTTTAGAATTAGGAATGATAAGCAATACTTATGGGTTGCAGATAAACCTAACTGACCATAAGTTCATGTGGCCAAAATTTAATTTTGGGATGAAATATTATTTTTATCATTTTATTTTTCTAACTCTTCAAGACAAGCAAGAAATTTATAGTAGTCTTTCAGAAAATATATTAACTGTGGTAACGCATGAGCACTATGCTAGTATACATTAGAAATTATATATGGTATTACTCATCAAGCACTAATTGTACATGGTATTACACATGATGGACCAAAAGTCAATGTACCACATAAACGGTCCACTCTTTAATCTTTATAAATAGATAAAGATAAAGATAACGGAAATGCTAGGGAATAGACATCCGGGCGGCGAAGAAAAATCGGACGCTCCGATGTATGTTTCAACAGTTGATCTTCGATGTTGCAACTATTATTTTCCGCATGTTTCAGGGTGAATGTTGCATGAAACATGGTGTTCATGTTGCTGCAGGAATTTTCGTATCCGAGAATCAAACGACTTAATTAATGTTTTCATATATTTTTCGATGTTGCACCTATATAGTTTCATTGTTGCAGATATCTTGTTTCGATGTTGCATCAGAGCGTCCGATGGAAAATTTCCATCGAATGTCCAGACCCTAGCAAGCCTGTAAAGATAAAGATTATGTTTCTTTGTAGAAACCGGAAAAGGTGCCTGTGTATTTTTCCGACGAAAGAATGCATTTGTGGTTTGTTAGGCCTCCTCAGGGAGCGCGACAATGATCACCTCTAATCCATACGCTTGTATTGGGAGAAAATGAGTTTATCTAATTTGGATCCATGTTATTGGTTGCTGTGATACTATTATAGGCGCGAGGCCGACGAGTCTAGTGGGCTAAAATGGTTGGGATTCGATGATGTGGTACCCTTGTCTTGAACAAGGAATGCAAAACTGCTGATGCATCGGCTGCCCTGATATGTTTGGTTGTTACTGACCAACGACCAATCGCTTCCACGTTGATTACAACGAACTATACTGCAACATGCAGTATCAACTTGATGTTTTAGCAATAGTTATATAGTTTGACGATACGGCTTAGGTTGGTAGCATCCGGGTGAGGTAGGAAGGGGCAAGCTGCTGTGGATGTGCATTGAGAGAGAGAACGTTTTTAAGGGTCAGTGCAACCGGTTCTTAGCCGCAACAGTATTTATTTTACACCGACTCGCAAGGCCTATGGATCTTTTTTTATTTGAAATATGAAAAAAAATTATTTTAAGAACAATAGGGATTTATGAAACTACTAGTAAAAATGAAAATTTATGACCTACCATGACCGGGCCGGGCCGCCTTATAACTTCATTCATCTGCTTGTATTTCGTTACTGGGCTATAATGTCATGTGGATTCATTGATGGGTGGGTCCTTAGCACGAGTTTATGGGCTACCACTGTAAATGGGCCGAAATTTAATTTGCCATATTTATCAAAGGACCTTAGCAACGTTTTCAGAGGCTACTGCAATGTCAAGAACCGGTGTCTAGACATCCCAATCATGTTTCTGTCATGTCGCTACTTCCCATTTTTTTGACCAAAATGATAACACTTCCTTACAGTTACAGCAAGCAACAATTTTCCTTACAGCTGAAGTCATGTACGTAAGCATACTAAAATGGCCTTAGACATGATCAGGACGCTGCGTTTGGTTGGCTGGGCCTTAGATTAAAATTAGAGAGGTGCTATTTGTTTTCCCTCCGACTACAGATACCACAAGGTTACTATGAGGACTACTTTTGATAAATAAAACTGTTATGTGTTAAAAATATGCCCTAGAGGTATTCGTGAAGATGATCATATTTCTATGTATTCATGTTGTATTATGTGTTCATTGAATAAATCCATGAAAGACAACTTGTATTGATTAACAATTATGTGAATTGTTTGTAAAACTCTTTACTTGTGTGGTTATTCTATAGATGTTTCTAGTCGGAATTCATGTTTGGACACACATGAATATTAGACTAATATATGTACTAGTTGATGACTATGTTTCACAAGTCATGGACATGAGGATGTCAAACTAATAATGTGGGCGTATGTATGACATCAGGCTGAATCGACCCACGCGAGAAATAGTGTTCTCTTATTACACAATATGTACGATGTATCCTTAGATCTGAGATTGTTGTATGTACTTATGATGTGAACCGACCTACTTAGGAGCCATCAAACGCTGCTTCGTAACTGGATAGTCATAAAGTTGGTTCTCGGGTTTGTCAAGAAGCATGCTGTAAAGACATAGCCAGTCAAGATGGAATTTGCCCCTCTCTACTTGAGAGAGATATCTCTGGGCCCCTCGAGTGATCGGATCAAGAAATGCATTGGCCATGCTAGGGTTAAGTGTTAACCAAGGTATCGCAAGGCAAAGGGAATAGTGTGTATATGATATTATGATGGCTCGTCTAATATGACATGTGCGTGCGCATAGGAGTTGACACGTCTTGCTATAGACCACTATCAACTATTGGGCCGAGTAAGAATACTTGAATCATATCTATTCGCACATGAGCCCTTAGGATGACACACTTAAGTGGATGGAAGCCCAATAAGGATGAGATCCGAATTGGACTGAGCTTAGGTGCACTAATGGACCTCATCTGTGGAGCTCATTAGGGGGGTAGGGGGCGCCCAAGGTGCTTATAAATACAAGGGGGGCATGGACTTTAACCCTAATTCTCCCACACCCACGCCTGCCGCCTGCTCATGCGCCCAAGGCCTAGGTCATCCCTGCGGACCTAGCAGTTCAGAACGCGACGCTTCCTTTACCGTACGCTGTGGATACCTTGGAGGTGCTGCATCTACTGCACAAGGACGAGCCGCACGTGAGGAGATCTCACAACTGCACTACCGGCGACCATTTGCACGACACCGATATGCTCTAGAAGTTCTGCACCCGCGCTTCTAGTGGTAATCTTGTGATCTATAACAACAATTTTCTTGGTTTATGTGGTGAAATTTTTGTTTTTCGCTACGTAGCCTACCTCATAGCCCTACATTATGAAGGTTCTACATTGATATGTAAACAATAAAATTTAATGGATATCACATTAAAAGATTATTCTAAAATAATATATGCATAATCAATGTGAGATCTGCGGATCACATATATACAATTTCTGCGGTAATCGTGGCATCCATATTACATTGGTGCTTAGAATCCGAACCTGATGGTTTGGATATCTATTTACAATAATTATGCAAATCCAAAATAGTCTAGGGACTAAAACAGAACAATCTAGAGCCTCAAATACAAATATACAGAACTAAATAATCTAAAATGTAAATAGATAAAGTTCTGGGGGGTCTTATTGCAATTTTGCAGAGGAAAGAAGGGCTCAACTCGGCTTGGGTCACCTGCAGGCGGGCTAAGCTCGACATGTTGGCCTCCGGCGGCTTGGCTTGGTCTGTGGGCCAATCTGGCCCATTATGGCGGCCCGTAAATGGGCAGGGAGGGGGAGGGGGGGACTGTTTGGGGGTAAACCCTAACCGTCTCCTCCCTTTGAGCCGCCGCCGCCGAGCCATGGAGCGTCGTCACCGCCGCTTTTGCCATGCGCTGCCTTCAGCCCCTAGCGTCGCCAATTTCTGGCTTGTGCGCCTCCTTCTCCTCTTCTTTCTTCGCGCCACGCCCGCCCCCTTGTGTGCCGACCTGCCGTCAGCCACCGCCGTCATCAGTGGACGCCGCCTGGTGCTGCAACGCTACGCCCAACACCCCTCCTCCTGTTCTCCCAGGGCCCGCCGACCATGGGGTGGGTGGCCGGAGCAAATCAGCCCCAGCCGTTCCTCAATGTGGTGCTCAGAGGCGGGGAAACAGCCCTCCTCATAGGAGACAAATCCATCCCCAAGAGCACTCCTGGACGGGAGTGTGTTGCGGGCTTGCGGCGATTGAAGACGATGTCGGCGTAGGGGCGCGGGACGAAGATTCTGCAGTGGTGGAGGTGGAGGCACGGCAGTGATGTCGTAGGTGAAGCCCGGTGGCCATTTCTCGGCAGCGGCCTCTCGATTGGGGAGCGGAGGTGCCCCACGATGTGCAGCCATAGTGCCACTACCTCCATTCCATGGAGGCAGGAGTGGCTTGGCGCCACTAGTGGTGGTGGCGCCATCCTAGTGATCCTGGAGAGGGGGACAGAACCTGGTGCGGTCTGCAGCACCGGTGAACGACGCTCATGATGGCCATTCGATTGCTGGATAGGGATCCGCTAGTGGTGGATGTCGCGTAGGGCACGACGAACAACACCCTGCACCATGAAGCGACGGACTCCCCGGACTGGTTTCCATGGATGATGGCGTTCTACATTGTGTCTGTGATGGAATCGACCATGGCGTTCATGGAAGATATGTTGAGATTCACCATCTTTTTCGTTACCTTGCAGGAACTCCGGCGAGTTATCCGGTGAGGTCTCCCTGGTGAAGTCCCTTTGTTCTCTTTCTTGTTGTGCGCTCCGTATAGAGTCGAAGCGTGTCTGATAAGGTGTTGCGAGTGAAAGTAGAAGAGTGAATGAATTGATGTAATGATTGTACCGATTAAGCACAAGGACCACATCTTTTATACATGCCCAAAAGGGCCAAAGGGTGTCTGTTCTCGAAGAGACATGCCCTTTCAGAAATGACCCCTTCATGAAATTAACAATTGCCTAATGACATTCTAATGATGTCATTAATCTAACTAATGAATTATAGAAATTGATCACTAATCCTAGGCCCCATTTGGTTGTTTTGTGCTATGAACAGTACTTGATGAATCTTTCATGTATGGAGCTCTAAACAAGGTCTATTTGCAAAACCTTTTCATAGATGATTGCAACTTTGTGTAACGAATCTAATGAGCAAAAAAAATCTGTGATGGGCTATAATAATGCTATAATAATCATTCTCTAATCGTGCGGTCAAAGACCTCATAGATTCGTCTTGTGAAGTAACGCAAGGGTTGTGGAGTTAGTTCTGCAAACTGCCTTTATTTAATACTAATAATTAACGGTCAAAGTTTCCTAATTTAATACCAAACAGGGCCCTAATTTCTTCATAACACTAAACATGCTGCCATGTGTTCTCTTGTTTCGGAGATAAATCTTAAAGTAAAAATACAATTAATATTTCCACATGCTTCATAGACACAGGGCTAGGGCGCAGCGCAGCAACTAGCTGCGGTTCTATGACAGGACCGCACAAAGTCACGCTCTAACAATAACAGCCCCTAAAACAGCCCAGACGGCTGTGCTTGCATTAATAGAGTCCCTTTCAATCTAATTTAGCTATTTTCTTTGGAAAATATAGTGGCGATTTTTGGCTCAGAACAACTTATTAGTTGTTTAAGACTTATTAGTTGTTTAAGTCATGGTTAATATATAGTAGGCCCTCAATCTAATAATCAAAGTTCAAATTAGAGTAATTTTTGTACTATAAACTAGGGGTGGCAATGAGTGATCTTTAGGAGCACATCCAATCCTCTTTAGTTCAAAATATTATACTAATAGATGGTTGGAGGTGCATTTAAGGGTTATCCAATTGCACCCCTACTATAAAACCATTGTATATATATAACTGCTTCAGATACTTATACATGTTGCTCGAATACATTTCTTCAAACACATTTCTGAAGTCTAGTTAGCTCATCTGTTCCTTTTTTTTTCATGATTTTTTCATATCCAGAGTCGTACTTTCTATTTCAATTTTCAGAAGACGTGACTTAAAATATTGATGCACAAATGGAAAAAAATGAATTACCAGGGCCACAAATTCAAGAAGAAAAATGCAGGTTGTTGTTGTAGAAGTACTGGCATGATTAGTACCCCGACCCAACAAGAAGCGGCTTCTAATGGTCGAGCAGAGCCAACTAATCCCAATTGATTAATTGATGCTGATACTAGGATTAGGTGGAAGGACATAAAAAGAAGTTGAGGAGAAGAAATTGAAATATGCCCGCAAAGAAATAGATATGAATATGAGATTGGTATTTGAAATAGAAAGAAACAGAGATATGAAAAACTTCATGCAAAATATTGTGTTCGCTTCTACATTTTGGGATGTATTGGCTGTATATTTAATTTAAGTTTTTTTTAAGAAAAACAGACATACTTGTCGTCCACCCTTAAGTCGCCATCCAAATGATCCAATGATATAATATGTGCCAATACACGATCGAGCAGCAACCATGCGTTAAGCAATGTAGTATGTTGTTATATGTTTTTCCTTAACTTCTTTTTAGATTAGAAAAGCACCACAACAGATGAGTCATAGTTCCATCGGGAAAAAAAAAGATGAGTCAGCGCTGCATCATTTCCCAGTATCCCATGACAAGTCAACGCCTGCAGGCGAGGTACCGGACGCTACGCCCACGAGAGGATTGTGCGGAGACTAGGTGTGATTCGTGGCTGAAAATATCTACCAAGTCCATGATTCGTGGCTGCTGAGTCAGTGCACCATCAGAGGCAGAAGCTAGCTAACACGCCCCGGCCGCCCGGGGGCTACCAAACCAAGCAAGGATAAGGCGTGCACCTCAGCCTGACTTGCATCGCGGACCTTGCCGCCAGCATGTGACTCGATCCACCAGCTACTTGCTCGATCAGGCGCTGGCTGATCTGAATTATCTGATCGCCACAGCGGGTGCGCTAATTTACGGTCGCCCGTAAATTGGGCTCCGTACGGTCGATTCCGACCGCACTGTCCGGCCCCTTTCTACATGTTGAGCTGATGTACTCGGTCCCATTGTCACATCACGTCATCTCATCTCATCTCGTTCCTAGCTGTGGTGAAACAAACTGCCGTGACAAATCAAGATTTCACAAAAAGACGAACTTCCGCATGGAGTACTAAATGTAGTCTATTTACAAAATCTAAAAGGACATATGTAACTTTTTGAGACGAATCTAATGACGGAAATTAATTGATGATCTGCTACAGTGGTGCTACAGTACCATCCTCTAATCACGCGTCCACAGCCTCATTAGATTCGTCTCGCGATTTGCACAGTGGGTTGTGGAGGTGGCTTTGTAATTAGACTTTATTTGATACTCTAAATTAGTGGTCAAAGGTGCAAAAAGTTTTCGCGAAATATTTTTCAGCCTTAACCAAACACGGCTACTAACTTATACAAATAAAAAATTAACCAAACTTATACAAACAATTTTTAACAAAGTTTTGAGAAAAAAATGAAAGAAAAAATTTCTGAACAGAAAATTTTGTAAAATTTGGATTAGAATATTTTGAGATCGATAAATTTTGGAAAGAAAAGTTGGGGTGCAAAATTTTTTCTGCAAGCAAAAATTTAGGAGCCAAAAAAGTCCATCAAAAGATTCTGAGATAGAAAACTTGGAGAAATATTTTGACACAAAATTTTAGGATAAAAAAAGATTAAAGGCAAAAAATAAAACACATGAAAGTTAGTAAAAGATAAGGTGAAGTGGAGCCGGAAGAGCGTGCGCAGCCCACTAGCCCCACGTGCATCGGCGCGTCGACCGCGGCGAGCGGTCGACCGCAAAACCAGTATTGCGGCAATAATGCATGGATATTGAAACCAATAATGCAGGGAGTAAACAAACTGAAACCGCGTGGTCAGTGCATGGGGCCCGCTCAATCATGGAGCCTGATGCGTCCCCGACTACAATTGCAGAAGAAAGGTGTTGCAGGTGTCGTGAGAAATAACGTTGTCGTTGGGTGGGCCGATATGGAAGCCAATATAATCCAAGTAGTAAATCCTTTTAATTTGGTAGTTTAGCGGCGTTTGAATTAGTCTTTACCCATGCTTTCCCGGCTGGTAAATTTACCAATATAGGAGTACTAGACTATATAATCTTCTCTTGCAAAGTTGCAATTTCTACTGCTTCGTTAGAACCGTCAAAGAAAAATAATGATCCTCTATCTTTTTCCTCCAACCAAGTCCTAAAATAAGTCTCGATCAGGAAAACTCTCCCCCCTTCAAGTCTGAAAAACCTCTCATTTCTTAAGTAACTTATTTAGTTACCAGAGTGGTTGGACATAGTTTATTTCTCGACTATGTTTCGCCAGCATTATTCAGATAAGTACGGTTAGGGCAACGTATCTAGTAACAAAATCAATCAAAGGTACAAAGTGTACGCCACCACATGAGCAACTTAAGTACTTAACCAACTACTGCGGTCATGCTATGCGGTATTTGGTCGCAAACACAAAGGGAGATGCTCTTATTAGCAGCAACTTGCTCACGCCTTTTCTTCCTTTCGTTTCGTTTCGTGACTTGCTATGCTTCCGCAACGTATGCCATCAACACTGGCGTTATATAATCCAAGTTGCCTTACTAATAATTCTTCTTCCACAAAAGAAAACGATTCAGCAGTTATGACTGGGTGGTGCCATGCCTCATCGAGGGCTGAATCAATCCCCGGCCTAATGAGAAAAAAGCCGTCTGAAACTCTGAAGACTAGCTAGCCACCCTGCTGGGAGGCAGACGAGACGAGCGCCCATACCATCTGTGAGCTGGTTTGGAGCTGTGACTTCCGGCACTTGGATTGTGTTGAGGTATTCACATGCCGTGCGTGTTATGAGGGCGATTTTTTCGCGTGAGAAACTGAAGTGTAAACGAATAATGCTTAAACTTGGTCCTGAATTGCCATGCTACTAAACACCAAAGGACCCTAAAAAGAAAACGATTCAGCAGCAACCAACAAAAAAAGATTGTGAAATACGGCAATGTTAATTAATACATCTAGAAGTCAAGAACGAGCCAGCCTGACGGGGACGACGACACGAGCTGTAGCCTGTAGGCGTACGAGGACTAGCCACCTATATCTATCAGTCTTGTAGCACCTTCCTGCTCGTCTCGTGAACCTTGTGCGTCTACAAACTCTCCAGCAACGAATCTGCTATCCTTTCCAACGAAGCTGACAAATCCGAGCAACCAAAAGTGACGTTGATGACACACTGCCAACAGCCCGCAATCAGTGATGCGTACGAACGCCAGAGACACGCTCGGCGGTCGGCCTCGTACGCATCTAGATCGAAGTGGAGTCTAGACAAGATCGAGCATCGCGCCACCACCGGCCGGGAAGAATTGGACTCGATGCGGCTGTTGGAATAGTGGACGAATCCATTCCTGCTTGATCTATCTGCGACAATACATACGAAGAGATAAAGTCAGTGAATCAAGCTCGCAGGAACTGACGACAGAGCAGCCTCTAGCTAGAACTGTGTAAACCCTTTATTCCAAACAGGCCAGAGCTGGAAAGCGCATGCATGAGATGCAACATGGACATTTGTCTGCGTACTTTTCCATCTCAGATAGGAAAGCATCTTGGATTCATGGTGCAGAGACATCTGGTTTTGAGATGGGCGCACACGGGAAAATCTCATGAGAGATCCCACAAGTTTGTCTTTAGCTAGTGCAGGTGCAGGAGTACAGCATGTAGTGATACAGTACTATTAGTATATATGCGATGGGTTATTCCTTCGAGTAAGTGCCCTGGAATGGATTCCCACTAGGCACTAGCAGCAACGAGATGACACTTGAGGAGAAAAAAACCTTTTGTTTAAGCATCCAAGAGTCACTTGACAAAACGGCAGCTGTGTTCTCTTTCTAAAATTCTCCGGAGTACTTAATGGATGTACAATTTCATTTTGCCTACTGCCTTTTACCACTTGCTTTGGATGTCATTCAAGTTGCAGATATATACTCCCTCCATTCTAAAATAAATTCCTTCAAATTTTATCCTACAAATAGTGTTCTTTTAGATTGTAGTAAAGCCCATCTAATTAAAATAATATCAAATACTAAAAAAATTGTATAGACAAGGGCATGAAGTCAATCAAATGCTTAAGTAGATGTTACTTTTATAGTTCCAATGCATTTGCATTTATTAGGATCTAGTGAAATAAATAAACAGCATGGTTTTCAATCACAACAGTAGTTAATTTAAGGGTAGCATGATCACTCTCTGCTACTAGTAATATAATGTGTCTGAAATTTTCTAAACAAACACTTATTTTTGGACCGAGGGAGTAGTTGACATCCAAAACTTTTGTTTAACAGTGCAAAAAATTATTTAAGTTTCTCATGTGTTAATATATAACTCAACTGCATCATTTATATCCCTTGTTTTGTATACTTTTTCATGTACAATTATCAATTTTATGATAAAAAAACATCATAAAGTGCCAATTTGGGTTGTCTTCGTAATGTTCAATCATTGACCACTGATGTATTTTGACTGTTTGATTGACCATATGTAATGATGTATATGGATTGTTTCCAAACTAGTTTCAAAATATTACAACATAGTTAAATCTTGCGGACATTTTAAACTAGTTATTAGTGGTAAAAATAGTTTATTTGTGAGTCTGATGATGTCTAAACAACATATTTTTATAATCAGAAGGGCGATATATACATAGAAATATTTGGATAATTGGCTTGTGCTTGTGCAAATGGCATACATATAATATATATCCCGTTTCCAAAATGTTAAACAATATAAGTACCAGAGAACATGTGAGGGCAAACAAGTAGCTACCATATATTCTGCAATTAAATATTATGTATACTTTTGTAAGCCCCCCTATAATATGCAAAATAAATGGACCTTTTTTTTCCCAAACACGTTACAAACACAAATGCAAACGCCCATAAACACCATCCCTTTAAGCGCACGCATACGACCTAACCCTCAATGTACACCTATAGTATACCGGGGCGAGATGTATCCTAAAATAAACTATTTTCTGTGACACTACATTCCACATGCTAATGAGATCATAGGGTTAATAACATACTATATGGTGATGGATTATTGGAATCTGCTTGTTGATAATAAGCTATTATAGATACCTGCCATTTGGTACCCTTAGGGGATCCCATGTCATGTGTAAATGTTTGCCACTTATTCTCAATCAAGTTGTAGTCACAACGTACACATAGTCACTTCTATGAATGCACGTACGCAGACTCTACACCTCTATAATTATCTTCGAAGATTGAGCCGGCAAATTCTTGAAATTGATGAAGTCACCACAAACACCTCGCTGTCGACGGGAACATCGCATATCGTTGAAAGCACAACAACGTTAATGTAGATATTGTTAGCACCATTGAAAGTTAAAACGATAGAGTACTGTTTTTACTATACTGCTATATCAGGGAGGAAAAAATTTCAAAAACAAAAATTCAGGCTGGACTTGAGGTGGGTGTTTGTTTGGCCGTGAGTGCTTTGGTTTGGTAATAAAAAGGGACAGGGAAACGGAAACCTGGGCAAGACTATCCGAATATCCCGGAGGATAAACCCAAGATGGCACCCGGAATATTCCCGCCACCCCGCGGGCGCTTCGATTTCCACCGTCGCCTGCCTTATAAAGACGGCCGGCCTTCCCGTCTCCTTCCTCGCCGCGACCTCGCCACCCAATTCAATTCGATTCGACGCCGCCGTGCCTCCTCGCTCGCCCGGCGATCCTCCAGGCGGCACGCACCCCGGCCAAATTAAATCCTCCTCCTCTCTAGCTAGCACATTAATTAGTATCCACAATGGCCCAGCTCAAGGCCGCGCGCGTCGCCGACGTGCCCACCCTGGACGTGGTGGCCCCCGGCCTGGTGGTGGCCGCCGGCGGGGCGGACGCGGCCGCCGCGGCGCGCGCGCTGGGCGGGCGGTTCTCGGTGGTCGGGCACCGCGGGAAGGGGATGAACGCGCTGGCGTCGCCGGACCGGCGCCTGCAGGAGGTCCGCGAGAACACCGTCCGCTCCTTCAACGCCGCCGCGCGCTTCCCCGTCGACTACGTCGAGTTCGACGTCCAGGTAGAGACGCTCGCTCGCTTCCCACCATTGGTTGCTCTTTTTTCTTTTTTCTTCATCCTCGCGCACACCCAAAAAAAGAGAGAGACAGCGCGCGCTACGTTAATTAGTTTTAGGGTCGCGCGATTAACGAGGCAACAGAGAAATAGCATTATTACCGGCGCGGGTGCCGGGGTTGCTCGCCGGCGCGGTGGCGTTGGGCTGGTTCTGGCTGGTCTGGCTCCTGCTTGACGGACGGGGACGGCAGATCCGCCGATGCTCGCTCGGTGAGAAGGGCTGGGTTTGGTTTGGTGTGGAAAAATTTTTATGGAATTTTTTTGTCATTTTGATCATTGATTAGGAGTATTAAATGAAATCTAATTATAAAACTATCTCCACAATCTCCCGTATAAATCGCGAGACGAATCTAATGAGGTTTTTGACTGCGTGTTTAAAACATAGTTACTGTAGTATTACTGCAGCAAATCAATATTTAATTATCATTAGATTCGTCTCGAAAAATTATATATATTTCTGAAAAAATTTTACAAATAGATTTTATTAGTATTCTATATAGATATTTATCTTTTCGTGTAATTTTAATTTGACCGGTAACCCAACACGGCCAGCGGCCCTCGCCAGCCTCAGCTCTGACTCTGAATCCTGATCCGATTCCGAACCCCCTCGCCAGCCTTGCGTGGCGTGGCGTGCTAGCTAGCGGCGCGCCCCATGTGCCGCGTCCCGGCCCGGTCTGGCTCTGGCACCGGGGCCATCGCCTGATCGCCAGCTGCAGCTAGCAACAGGCGCCCTGTTACCGCGTCGGAGGTGCCGCGAGCAGCAATAAAAGATTGCTGCAGATTGCGGTGCCCTACCGAATGTTACCCTTCTTCAAGTAAGTACTCCCTCCGTTCGGAAATGATCTACATATTTTGACTAGAGAAAGTCATTCGAAATAAAGTTTGACTTATTAATCACTCTTAGAATATAATGTCAATTACGAATAACTCAATGTCATCTCAAAACCTCTTTGAATACATATGTATTGACATAAATTTTATAAACTAATTATACATATAATTTAACTAATTATTAGTCAAAGTTTATAAAGTTTGACTTTCTCTAGTCAAAATATGTAGATCATTTCCGAACGGAGGGAGTACTGTTTAGTTCTCACCTCATAAATCCGTAAACACAAAAAAACATCACATCGAATGTTTCGACATATGCATAAAATACTAAATGAAGTCTATTTATAAAATTTTTTGCATGGATGGGTTGTAAATCGCGAGACGAATCTAATGAGCCTACTTAATCTATGATTTGCAAAAGTGATGCTACAGTAACTAGCCGCTAATCATGGATGAATTAGCATCATTAGATTTGTCTCGCGATTTACAACCCATCTGTACAAAAAGTTTTGTAAATAGACTTCATTTAGTACTTCAAATTAGCAAAATTCTTTCGAATTTTTTTTTTCGTTTCAACTAAACTGGACCTAAATATATTCCAACAAAGGTACAGAGGAAAGAGAAATTTTTTCGAAGGCATCTCAAAACAAGGGTTTCAATAGTTGGTATGAAGTATGAACCATATTTTCCGTCACGGTTCCTTACAAGATGGCATATGCATATTCTCCCGTTTCGTCAACAACCTGAGTTTCCCACCTCCCTAATCTGTCCATCCTAAAAATATTGCAACTCTCGCTTTCCGAGTAGTTAAATAATTTTAAGTTTAATTAAATTTATAAAAATAATAACATTATATCTCCAAATAGATTTAATATAAAAATATATTACATGATTAATATAATAATATTTATTTTAAATAAAAAAATTAATAATATGTGTTGTATAAATTTGGTCAAATTTGCAAATATTTGATTCCTCGAGAAGTAAGAGTTGCATTCTTTACGAGATAGAGGAAGTAAAAAAGAGTGAAATGTAAATTGTCTTTGCCTAGATTAGCGGCGCATTTGGATAGGTGCTGCTGGCTGCTGGGCCAAAAATTGGCCTTTGACCGTACCTAGCTACTTTGTTTGGATGCCGGCCAAAATTAGACATGCCCTGAATTTAGTTCATTTTTGTGCCCTGCCCCGGCCAAATCGTGGGCGGCCAAATCGGCGACCAAAGTTTGGCCAGCTGATGCTTTGGCATGGCAGACTAAGGCCGACATCCAAACAGACCCTAAGAGCTAGTTGACGATGCTTTGTTTTTTTCGAAGGAGTTGACGATGCTTTACATCGTAGGGTTTAAATATTTAAAGTACTAGCTCGCTTGATATTTGTGAGGCGGAATCTGCTCACATGCCTGATTGATTCTAGATTCCTAGCCACCGTAGCATCTGCTCCCTCCATCCCAAAAATTTATATAAAAATTCTAACATTTGTGTCTCCAAATAGATTTATTAGAAAATATATTACATGATTAATCTAATGATACTTATTTTACAACACAAATGTTAATACTATTTTATATAAATTTGATTAAATTTAAAATTGTTTGTCTCCTCAGAAAATGAGAGTTGCATTCTTGTTAGGACGGAGTAGATGGGGAGTTTTGTGGCGTTTGCACCCCACCTTGCATTGCCCATTTTCCATTTTGAGCTGTAATGCGAATATGGACCACGGTCACGATGAGCATGGTGGCCACACTTTTGTGAGGGAAGAGACAGCGATGGTACGGGGTCCCCTCTTCCTATTATCATAGACGTCTGACCGAAGCCGACGCATGTAGCCGAGCTCGTTTACAAGTTTTGCCTGAAACTGATGAGTTTTTTCCTTCCGCTTCCAGTCTGCTTAAATATTGCAAAGAAACATACTGATTCATTTTACTCTGCTTCTTGTCCCTCCTCTCTCCGTCTCCTCAATAATTCGGTGTGCAAAGATGTATGAGAAGAGAACCGTGAATATCGAATTTTGCAGGTCACCAAGGATGGGTGCCCAATCATCTTCCATGACAACTTCATCTACACCGAAGAAGATGTAAGCTCGTACTTCATGCATAGCATATGTTACATTATTTGGTCAACTGAATGCCAAACTATACGTAGGTCTTACACTCATCTTTTTCTGTTTTTCCAGGGTAAAATTTCACAGAAGCGTGTCACTGATCTTCAGCTGGAAGACTTCGTCCAGTATGGACCGCAAAATGAGCAGGGGAAGGTAATAAATAGCAGAGCACCATCTCGCCCTTATGAGGATATAAGCAATTTGGGCTAAGTAGCATCTGATTATGTTTTTCTTGCTTACGAATGCAGATCGGGAAGCCCCTGGTTCGCAAAATGAAGGATGGCAGAATGCTTAACTGGAATGTGCAGTCAGAGGATGCTCTTTGCACGCTTCAAGAAGCATTCGAGAAGGTCAACCCGAGATTGGGCTTCAACGTTGAGCTGAAATTCGATGACGATCTTGAATACAAGGAGGAGGAGCTCACTCGCATCCTCCAGGCCATCCTGAAGGCATGTGGAACACAACAAACTGTTCGTGCTTCTTTCTCTAGTTTTCTGAGAAGTTCCTGTTTAACAGTGTCGAGCATTTGATTTGCAGGTGATCTTTGAGTACGCCAAGGATAGGCCTATACTTTTCTCTAGCTTCCAGCCTGATGCTGCGCAGCTCATGCGGAAATTGCAGAGCAAATACCCTGTACGTACGCTGAATAAATTGCAAGCAGGAAACATCATAGCATTGGTTTTCAGTTATGAACATACAGTACTGATCGCATAATCCATTTTATGCTTTTCGTTCAGGTATACTTCTTGACAAACGGAGGGACAGAGATTTACACTGACGTGAGGAGGAACTCGTTGGAAGAGGCCATCAAGCTATGCCTTGGCAGCGGCCTGCAAGGGATAGTTTCCGAGGCCCGTGGGATATTCAGGCACCCTGCTGCCATACCAAAGATCAAAGAGACTAATCTCTCCCTGCTGACCTACGGAACATTGAAGTAAGACAGTTCGTACAAATTTTGTAGCATTTCCGTACTACCACACAATCTCAATGTCCATGCTCAAATTTATCATCCTTTTTGCAGTAACGTGCCGGAGGCGGTGTACATGCAGCACCTGATGGGGGTGAATGGGGTGATCGTGGACCTGGTGCCGGAGATCACCGAGGCTGTCTCCGAGCTCATCGCCTTGCCAGAGCCTGACCCTGAAGTTGAGAACTTGAACAACAACCGGGCTGCTAAAGGTGCTGCAACACCGAATTTCTCGCAACGCGAGATCTCGTTCCTGTTGAGGCTCATACCTGAGCTTGTCCAATAATGCCTCGCCTTCCAGATGTCTATCATGAATGATCTGATGTATTACTGATTTAGTGACCCGCATACAAGGAAAAAAAAGCCCTTGCGCAGGGCTATTTGTTTATGTAGGTTGATGATACGTCTATCCTGTTCTTAAGCTTGTCCTGGTCCAGTTTTATTTTTGCTGGGAGGGTTAGGGATTTGATCAATGTTGTAGGCAGGGCAAGTGGTGGAGTGAGGTCTGACAGAAACAAGCGAAAGTGTTTGGACCCCTGAAAGGAGTCTTGAGTGTAATTTCTGTAACACAATACTGAGCTGTTTGAGTTAAATCATAATGTATTGCTGAAAGTTGTTATGAACAGTGTATTTCAAGATAGATGGAGCTGGCCTGCCATAGTATTGACAGGTTAAAACTTGTGCTTGATGGGAAGGATGTGATGAAGACAAATTATCATGATTCAGGCTTTTCAGAACAAGGATTTCATCTTTTGACTTCTCTGCGCCTGGATTGCAGTTTCAGAACAGAGATTGCAGTTTCAGAACAAGTTATTTTTTGGTGCCGCGGTCGCTGGCTGGGCTCGCCACACCGTCCTTCTCTGCGCCGCCGCCGGACCCGTGCCGCCCCTGCTCCTCAGTGCCGCCGTCGGACCACCGCCTTCGAGTTGAATCCACCCTGCTCCTCTGCACCGCCACCGGACCACTACAGTCGAGCCGAATCCACCCTGCTCCTCCACGCCGCCGCCGAACCAGCACCACTCTTGCACCTCCGCGTAGCCACCGGACCAACGCCGTCGAGCCGAATCAGCCCCTGTTCCTCCGCCCCTCCCCTTTGAATGTTGATCCAGTGGCCCAGATTGAAGTTTGCACGGTTTGTACGGAGAGGTTGGTTTGCACCCGATATATTCCCTTAAGAAATGGGGTTTCAACTTTCAAGAACTTATAGTTTTAGAAACTAGGGACTTCCAAATCACACTTTTAAAAAAGTACTCCCCTATTCCAAATTGTAAATCATTTTGACTTTTCAAGATACATAATATTTATTATGCACTTCGACGTACGTTGTTTTTAGATACATAGTAAAAATTATGGATATAGAAAAAGCCAAAACCATATGTAATTTGAAATAGAGAGAGTAGTCTAGAGTGAAGTTTCTAAAACTCCAGAAAGACACGGTTTCAAAGCTTCAAGGTTTGGTGCATCAAAATATCTACTTTTCTTAAATATATTCCTCCAGTTACTATTATACAGTTAGTCATTTGTTAGTTGCTAAGTTAAAAAGTGTAATCAGCAAAAACCGAAGGAAAAAATTCACTCCCCTAACATTCAAGTCGGCTAGTCCACGATCAGCCACTTTAACAGCCCAGCTCCTACATCTGTCTTTGCAGCGTGGGCTTTAGCATCCAAAATGGAAAGCCCAGCCTAGGTAGCATGTTAAGTCCATGTCCTTAGTCTGGCAGCCCCCCGCCACCGCCACCGCCACCGCCACTGAGGCGCCACCTCTTGTGAGACCGAGTCCCCCAAGGCCCCAACCCCTCCCGCCTTCGTGTGTCTCTCCACTACCTGTCAGCCTTCTACCGTCCTTTGTGTCGCGGCCTCACAATGGCGCCGGCGTGGGTGAATGCCGGCAGGGTAATTTTGCTTGTTCCAAGAGATTAGCTTTTTTTTCCCGCATCGATGGCGCTAGCAGGATGCTAAGGACAAGCTGGAGATGAAGGCGGCGAAGTATTCTCGGGGAAGGGTGTTGACTTGAAGGTAATCCATTATTGCACTCTTACAAGTAAGGTGCTTGTGGTGCTACTTTAGTATGAATTTGTTGGTCAGCTCTACTACTATTCTTCCTCTTGAAGTTGCGCATTGACTTGTTTGGTTTCGGAATGGCTCCATAGGCTTAAGAGGGACAAGAAGTTGAAATGCAAGCTCGCTTTTAAGGGAGAAGCTCATGAATAGTCTGCATAAGCTGCTACAAAGGATGATCAAGTTGCCCTTTTTTATTGTATTATTATGAATTTCTGCAAATGTCTATAAATTAAATTTATACTAGGATTGCAAAATATGCAAGTTGGTGTCTGGAAATCTTTGGTGTAATTGTGAACATTAGGCGGATGTGATAAGTAAATATGATATTGAAAACATGTGAGTCATTATATATGGTATATTTGTACCAGTGTACTATCACCCAAGTGATGGTTAGCTGTTTCAAGTCTTAAAGGAAATCCAGTTTGGATGAACTGACAAGGGGATTGTCTGCACATAGGGTTAGCGTTCTAGGTATTGTATGAGTCGATGTAACACTACTAATAAAAAGGACAAAGCCTTAGGCAGTCCTATCTTTGAGTGCATTAGAGAAACAAGAAAGAATACATACGCAAATGATATAAGATTACAAAATTTGGTTTAACTCTCAAGAGTTGGAGTTCAAAATCATTGTGGTTAGTTAGACTAAAAAATATACTATGATGAAGTTCTCTACCCGAAGCTAGAAAATATCCCAATTCTTACTAGTGGCGGTGGAGAAGTGTTTATAAGCCTGTGGAGGGTAGATCGTATTTGGTAGGGATTAGTTTCTCGAAGAACAATTTGTGAAGAAACTAGAAATGGCTAAACATACTTTTCTGGTTTCTGATCTATAATAGAAACTAATAAATGTCTCTGGTTTGTCTGTAAAACCTCGAGCCATTTGGTATAGTTTATTCGATTTCTTTTTTAAAATTTCTCTACATGCATAGGGTAGATCGTATTTAGTAGGGATTTCAAAGACAAACTCCGTCTACTAGGAAACAAGAGTAAATTACACTGGCGGTCCTTAAACTTGTCGTGAGTTTTCATCCCGATCCTCGTACTCTTAAGATACACATGATAGTCCTTAAACTTGTCCCACCCCTTCATCTCAGTTCATAAACTTGTTTTGAGTTCTCATCCCGGTCCTCATACTCACAAAATGCAAGTAATGGTCCGTAAACTTATCCCATGCTCTCAAATAAGTCCATACACTTGATAATTTCAAGAGTTGTTATTTTAATACATTTGTTGTTATTTTAATACATTTTTTGATAGTTGATTTTATTTTAGAGATTAAAATAATATTAAAATCATTTATCCTTTTCTTAAAAATCATGAGGAAATCAAAAAAATATTTCAAATCTAGGTTATTTAGAGATTTTGATATTTCGCATTCAATTCGTGATAGTTTATCCATAAATTTTGAATCACTTTGAGTGGGAAACGAACTTGATTTGTAATCCAAAAAATTGAAACAATTCCCAAAAGTTTTTAGAAGCATATGGATCTGGATGAGAGTGTAGGACAAGTTTAAGGACTCAGATAAGAACATAGGACAAGTTTATGGACCATTATGTGCATTTTGGAGAGTATAAGGACTGGGAGAGAACTCGGTACCGGGATGAGAGCATGAGACATGTTTAAGGACTATTATGTGCATTTTAAGAGTACCGGGAACGGGGTGAGAACTCGAAACAAGTTTAAGGACCGCTTGCTTAGGAAACAATACATTAAATTTCCATAACCGAGATTTAACAAATGTTGTTTTGTCATCTACCTATCTTTATCTATTGCTAAACCTCCACCAAGCTTGACGAAGATGTCCATTATTATCCTATCTCAGGTAAGCCTATTTCATCTCCACCTTCTACAGCAGTGATTGACACTATATACTACAGAATGTATTGTGGTGTATAAAAAATCACATCATGCTGACTTGATGATGTTGATGGTGTGGGATGGTTTGTTGTTGTCACTACTACTGGAAAATGTTTTTTAGGGGAAGGTGAAACAATATTTGTAGGGGTGGGTGCGGTACCCGCCCTATCTCTCGCAGCTAAAAATTAAATAAAAATCAATTTCCAAGGACTAGTCACGCCCTCACCCTCTCGTGGAAATTGATTTTTAGAGACGGCTCACCTCTCACCTGCCCCTACAATGCATTTTCAAGGCAGGCCACCCACCCCTAAAAATCCATTTGTTAGGGCGGGTGGGTGCCCCTGAAAAAATATCACGCATTTTTTGTATAAACATACAAAAATAAATAAATCAAAATTTTTTTCTCAAAGGAAATGGAGCCCTAAATGGTCATTAATATATATTTCTATATATGCGTAAATATTGAAAAATATTAATTTCACTAGTACTGAATAAATAAATCAAAACCCAACCTATTACCATACCACTAAATCTTGGAAAAAAATCTAACATTCATGTTTGTAAAGATAGAAGAAAAAAACAAATCTTCTTCTCTCTCCTCCATGGATCTAGGTATTTATTTACCGAGGAATAAGGTTAAAATTTATAGTTTGAGTCCAAAGGATTACATAATCTTGTTTTACTACTAAAATAGCACAACTTCATCCAAAAGTTTGAGGAAAATCGTTCTTCAAATGGCAAATCTACACCATGAAGATCTAGATCTAACTAGAGGCAAAGAGAACTTAGAAATAATATGGAAAATAGCATCAACTTACCTCCTAGAGCCTCCAAATCGAAGGCAATCAAGTTTAAAACCTTCACCCCCCCTTTTTCTTTTTTTTTCTTTTTGGATTCTTGGGGAGCTCCTCCCCCGAGCAAACAATAACTTGTCGGGAGGAGGAGAAAAGGAGTTTGTAGCTTTTGACGGCCATTTTTAGGGGGGGGATTGATCATCCCCTTGAAATTCATTTGTAGGGGCGGATCACCCCATCACCCGCTCGTGAAAATGACACCCATTCTTACAGGTGGGTGTGGGGGTGACCTGCCCTACAAATAGATTTTCAGGGGCGAGTTGTTTGATACAGTAACCCCTGCCCCATTTGTAGCAATGGGTTACATTTTGATCCGCCCCTGAAAAAAATTGGGGTGTTACTACAAATTATTTTTATAGTAGTGTGCAGTGGTGTCTGTTGAAACAAAGTTGCAGACGCCCTATACTCTCCTAACTTCCTAGGCTTTAAATCATCACAAAAAGAATCACCAGCAATAATATAATGCCCACATGTAAAGTCAGAACACAATAACAGGTTAATTTGAATTTAAATTCAACCGAACCACAAAAATTAAAACGAATGCAACATCATGAATGCTCAAAATGTAATAAAACTCATATATATATTTATGTCTTAAATAATTATTTTAATTCCTCTATAAATGTTCTAAAATAAGAGAAAATTAAATAAAACCTTATCGCCCTACATAAAATCTAATAAATTTTATTAGGACTTCTTGAAATTAAAACTAGGGGTGTTACACTGTAATGTGTCTTACACTGTGGAACTCAACTCAAGAGATTACTTGCTTTATATCCGCCGAAGCCGAATGGGTGTACGCGAGCTTCCGCGGGTTTTTCTAGTACAAATACAAATCTTTCTTGTTGTCTTTGCATGAACACACCACATATATCACTATCTCCAGCAACAATAATGCCTTCAAGACAGCTACCACTTGAAGAAAACGATGGATGGACACAGGTGGTGGCAGTGCGAGATACATTATATACTATACACCCAATCTACGAATCAGTTATATGTAGCCTGGTATTTTTTTTAACGAGGAAATAAGAGTGAGGGCCTTCCATGGGCGACAAGAGCTACTCCGAGTAGCCAAGGAAGACATGCCTATACTCATCAGCATAGCTCACCAAGAGACAGCAGCAATCGACACAGGCAAGTCATCCTTGGCTACCGAATCAGCTCTGGTCCTCATGCAAGGCCCTCCTCTTCTGATCAGTTTGCGTGTGTATGGATGCACCGTGTGTCCTCAAGTACTTATAGGGTTGAAAAGCACGAAGAAATATGGACCACAATGTTTGACCGCTGCATGTGCCGCCTCCACAACCTTTTGCTGGTTTGATGCCACGCTTGACATTGTAATGATTGTATAACTTGCGTGTACCATCAGAATCTGTTCTCTTCTCGATCTGTTGTAGTAGTTCGCAGTAGGCTATGGTTGGTATATAATCCTCCATTTATTCCAAATTATAGGTGGTTTTGACAAATCTAAATACATATATTTTGTATACATCTAGTCATCTAGATATTTGATTATGTTTAGATACATAGAAAAAAATGTATTTAGATCATCTAGATATTTGATTATGGTTAGATACATACAAAATATATGTATTTAGATTTGCCAAAGCAACTAATAATTTGGAACGGAGGGAGTATAATATAATACACACTTAGCTTATTATCAAATCAAGGGGCTAGTTCACTGCCAGAAAAACGGCTCATTCGTTCACGACAGTTAGTACCAGGCAGAAGTAGTTGTAATATTTCAAGTGTATATAAATATAATATAATATAATATAGTTCCTTTTATTGGCTCGATATAAATGCGAATGCTAGATACGAGTACGAATACACAAACGGCTATGAATACGAATAATAATACTAATTAATTCAAATTGAAAAAAAGAGAAAAGAAACCAAATATAAATAAAACATAAACGGCTCGATATAAATAAAGCTGCCTGGCCTGACTCCCTACGTGGCAAGCAGTTAAGTACTAAATTGCGAGTGACCGGTACTAAGTGCACGCGCACTTAGTACCGAATGAGAGGTACCAGGCGGGGAACCACTACAAACCAGGAGTTCCCGTCCCAATACTAATGATAGTTTTTCTAGCAGTGGTTATAGTAGGGCTCAAACCGTGGTATTGCCTCGCAGTGCAAATACCGTACCCATTGGACTACCGATGGATATATTTGGTTGTAGTTGCAACTTTGAGCAAAATAGTACTCCCTTGATTATTAAATATATAAACGATCTTTGAACAAGGAAGTTTTTAGTTTATTTTGAACTAATCCTCTTACCCCAAACGTCAACTGAAGTAGTATATACTCTCTCCATTTACTTTTGATAGCTATATTCCAAAAACTTAAATGTTCAAAAATGATAGATATATTTACTATTGACATAGGATGTGGCAATAAATAGCACTAGTTATAAAGAGTTACAAGTTAAAACATTGGAGGACCAACAAAAAAGTATGTTGCATTTATTAGATTGATAAGCACACTTGTGGTGCCCTTGATCATTGTACCATATGAAAATATATCAATCAAAACTGAATGGAGGGAGTATGTGTTTGTCACAAAAAGTTTGAATCATGCCACATGCACATAGCATAATCATCCCACATATCAATCTGGAATGAATTAACCACAAAGCTTCTGCTTTTAATGAACTACCGTTCGTTCAAAGCGCAATCATGGTTTCTGACCATCCACTTGTTCGGCATTTTTCAAATCCTAGGTCCTTTTGACATGTTGCCGGTCCTTTGACATTCTTCCAAAATCATCAATATGCGTGATATATCAACACTGGCTGGCAACTTTCCATCTGTATGTCAGTTTATGCGTCGATCATAACAAGTGATCGGGTTTATATTCCACCACTGTGCATCATGTGCAAACCAAATGCTGCTGAAATGGGAATCTAGCTGACCTGATAGACTTGTTTAACTGATCACTTGTCTTCATGAAGCAAAAGCAGGGGTATCTGGCTTTCCTTCTCTGATATTTTGGATGCGGTACGGTAAGGTGACAAGTGTACAACGGCAATCAAAAAACTTGGGTCTATTTAGTTTCTAGACTAGATTGGCACTTGATGTTGGAAAGGCCGCCGTGTCTCTCCAACTAAAAGATGCTCCGGAACTTTCCTCCTTTCAGATTGATCATCACTCTTCTATCTTTTCAATTGTATGAGTCAAAGGGTCCTAATTAAGTCATAACTAGTCTATCGACCCGTACTCCCGCACAGACTCACTTGATGTTGGAAAGGCCGCCGTGTCTCTCCAACTAAAAGATGCTCCGGAACTTTCCTCCTTTCAGATTGATCATCACTCTTCTATCTTTTCAATTGTATGAGTCAAAGGGTCCTAATTAAGTCATAACTAGTCTATCGACCCGTACTCCCGCACAGACTAGTTAGAGATATCTAATAATTATCTATCTCACACTTTTTTTAACCAATTAAATATTCTAATTCAATACTGCAAAGATATATATTTATCATTATGTAACTGTAATAAATGTGATAGGTTTAGTTACTAATAATTTTTTCTCACTTCACATCACACCTCCATATATATTTGATATGTGTTTAATTGAACACTTTGTTTGAGCTATGTGAACAACATAAAAATTGGTATTCTTATCTCTTTTCTTATACATGAATATATGGTGACAAGTACATTATGGTTAGTATGTTTATATAAATAATATATTAATAATGATAGGAATAGTAATTTAGAATTTTATATTGATGCGCTTTAAAATTTTATTATAATAACATAATTTTGATTCAGATTTGGGGTTCATTCTAACATTTTATTATGTTATCATTGGATAATATATATATATATATAAATTTAGGGGATTATTTGATATTATTTTATAATGGCATAAGTGGGTAATTTACATGAAGATTAGGGGGTTACTTTAGATTAGTTCTTTATAATGGCAGAGGTGGGTAATTTAGATACATGTTTAGGGGGTTACTTTAGTCTATTTTTATAATGGCAAAGATGGATAATTTATTAAAAAAGATAACAGATCCAATGACTATTATGATTAGAGTTGCCCAATTGATGGCCGGATGTTTCTGATTTTTGTGAGAATTTGTAGAATTTCTCTATTTTTTTAGACTATCCACCTAGGATCCTAGGTGGCTTCACCTGGAGGCATCAAAAGGAGCCTCCAATTAGTAATAATAAGATAAACAAAGAAAAAATTTGATAGTTTACTTATATGAAAAAATTCTTATGCACAGAACTTAAGGGAGGGAGAAAACGAGAGCTTCTAAACTTCCTGCGTAATTGCTTGTTCCACTGTAAAATTGTAGATATTCTTGCAGTCGTATGAACTGGAATGACGAGCAAACAATCAATTGTAAAACACATCTGCCTATATCTATCAGTTGAACCATTAAATGACGGAATAACTATCAGTTCAAAATAGCTATCACCGCGGGTTTTTTTTAGGTGGGTGGGTGGGGGGGGGGGGGTTGGTTGGATTTAAGTCGATGGTGATGGGATAGTCCATCACCGCCGGTTCTAGAACTGTTTTGAACTGGCGGTGATAGTCCGTTTGCGATGACCCTATCTATAGTTGTGTGAAATGGCTGAATAGAAAGTTTAAAAAAAGGCTGCATAATATATGCTATCACAACATTCTAAGGAAAAATTATTTTGTAAAGTGTATTGAATTTAAAGCCGTGGTGAACATACGAAGAAACAAAAAACAAAATAGGATAGAGCCCTGGCAAACACCGTTGCCATATGTATACTACAATCCTTGAGTCAAATCCAAACAGACAAACCCTATAAAACATTAGACATGTCGCAAGATACGACATTTGGGCACCACACCACTGTGCATGTACAAATGTACAACAGAGGAATCAATCAAGTTGGATATCTGTGTGGCCATCGACAGTGAGGCCAATGACCTGGAATTACTACTGCATGGGAAGTGCCAAGAGCACCCATACCGGCCCAGCATATCCCTTCGTAGATACAGAGACTAGAAGCTGACCTTCCGCCCATGCAACGACCAAAGTCATAATACATGGGTAATTCAGCTCCAGGACGAACTCATAGATGACTCTGGAGCCAGGCGGTAGGTTTATTTGCATTAAAATTAAAATATAAATGACTGCTAGATATATATTTGGCTAAAGCGGAAGGACTCTGTGCAAGTCACATTCATGTATTTTGTCTTCTTCGTTTCTTCTAATGTCTTGTTCTGAAATTTTCATGACGTTACAGCTATATTGACATGAGCGTCCACTAGCTAGCTATAATGTCTTGTTCTGAATTGTTGTGGACATTTATGTCTGTATCTCATAACCTAATAAACATACAAAACGATAAGGCTAAATGTGCAGATATGCTTCTATTTTCAGTTTCACTTGCTGGAAAATAGGCTCATGAATATTTTAGAAATTTCAAAGCAAGAGTGCATGGCATCAAATATTTCCATACTGCTAGTTTAAGATGGGGCAAGTTAACTCAAATATGAGAGCTCTTCCCTATGGTTAAACATACAACAAAGATAAGGATGGAGCTCGCACAAATTTTCGCGTGATGAACTGTGTGACTTGTGACTTGCACCGCTTTTATCATCTGCATATTAATTTTTACAATAGTCATTAGACGTTATTAATATGCAGTCATTGCCATAATTCCGAGTTGAATGAGCAGTATTAATCCGAGTTATTTGAGCGTACTACTACTAATTAATGGGTGAATTTATAGCGAAAACAGTCAGCAATGGGCCTTGCCTATACAAAAGTCCTGGAGATGTCCAGTAAGAGTGTGTGAAATACCCACAAACTCATCTTTCTCTTTTCCATCCAGCGAAGATTCCAAGGTGAGCGATACCTTCGAGTCGTTACCATTATGAAGCCCGAGGAACGACAGTAAGGTTTCTGGACAGCGCAACTACGCGACCACTCGAGGCCCATCGACTACTTTCCTACCTCAACCATGATTTGCAGTGCGCCGCGTCTACATAAGGTGTGATGATTTTATATGTCGATTTATTTCAGTTCCTTTTTTATCTATTTGGTTTTAGTTCTGAAATGCATAGCGATGGCATTATTTTATATAATTTGGCACTGTATGTTATGAAAATCAAGACTCCTGTGGAAACAACTATAGAAACTCCAATCAAGATCACATGATCCTCATCCAAGGGCTATGAGCAAAGGTGGTTTCTATAGGATATGGTGCCATATAATTTGCCTCAAATTAAAATCTGATATATTTAAATGCAGCACCTCTTCATCAAATTAAATCTGCTTCTTACATCTGTGTCTTATCATCCATCATCGATACCATATATGATTCTTTTTCGAAAACAGTAAGCTCATATACAGGAAGCCTATTTAATTTCTGTCTGCTATCAAGTCACTATGTCGTGACCTTAAGAATGCAATAATTTTTTTTCTCTTCTAATATATCTGCAGTAGTGTAACACCCGAGTGTTTAAAATTGGGCTTAACTGATTAATTAGTGACCTAAGTTAATCCGTCGCAAATCAAGTCGAAAACTCTGCTCAAACTCAGTTTCATTTTCTGGAGTCTGGGAAACCGGAACCTCCGGAATTTGTACCCGGAACTTCCGGAAATATCCAGATACTCCGGGTATTAAACCGGAAACTCCGGATTAACCCGGATACTCTGGGTATTCATCCAGATACTCCGGACCTGAAGCTCCATATCACGTGTTTTTAGCCTTCTAACTGTTTCCATATGTTAAAACACCGTTCACTTCAGCTCTTTCTCTCCCTCACGAGCCCTCCTTCAACTCTCTCTCTCTCCCTCACTAGTCCTCCTTTCTCCCTAAGCCCTAGACCCCAAGATCTTCCATTTCAAGTTGATTCCAAGGCAAAGGGAACCTCTATCGGCGTGGAGAATCATCCTTTCCATTCATTCCTCCTTAGGGTGACTTCATTTCAACTTGAGAAGGTACCCAAGCTAGGACTAAATGGAATGATCGTTCTAGGATGTTTTAAGTGATTCCGTTTGGGTCAATCATCTTCTTATGAATAACTCTACTAGGGTCTAGGAGGGTTTCGATTTTTGTGAGTTGGTTTTGCCTCAATCAAAACATCAATTTTGGGGGCAAAAGCTGTGTGAAATCCGGAAACTCCGGGTGTAAGTCCGGATACTCCGGAAATTTCACACCCGGAAACTCCGAGTATTAATCCGGATATTCCGGGTTTTGCAGGATTTTGGACGTCGGGTTGTCTCGGGTAGTGGTGTGCAGCTACGGGTTAGGATTATTGCAAAGTTACAATCATACTGCATGCATTCTTATGTCATATGCATACGTGTAGACGCCGCCGCTGAAGGAATCGTGTACGAGGTGGTTGCGGAGCCACAGGAGCCGCAGGGGCACGCCCCGCAGCAGGAGGATCGTGGGGAGCAGGCCCAATGCTCATCTCACCCTAGCACTGAGCAGCAGACGCAAGGCAAGCCCCAATGCACATCCTACTATTTCAAATTATAACACCTATTTATGTTGCTATTACTTGTGCATTAGGTTTAGGAATTTGTTGGAACCCTAGTTGCATGATCCCTAGGTTCCCTCGAGTTGTACTAGTATGTAGAGGACGATAGAAATGCTATGCTTAATAAAACTCGGTAGAAGACGAGTGATTTCGGGTCACTCGCGAGATATAGGGTATTTAGTTATTTTGAATATATGGAATATTGAATTAGGTAAGAAAGGAAAAGAATTTGGAGACCGGGCGGGGAAAAGTTAGCCCCGTCTGTGTCGGTTAAGGACCGTTCGTTGTCTGGCCCTGTGATTGAGTTTGAACAGTACTAACCGCATACCGGGAGTAGGAGGTAGTCAAAACCGGTAAGCCGAGTACTGCTTTGTTTCAAAAGTATAGGAACCCGCACCCAACTCCTGGGGCGAGTCGAATAGTCGCGGAGAATTGGGATGCATATGTTTATTTTTGGTGGTCTCACGTTGAGCTCGGCTGACCATATGTCGTTGGGCTGGTTCCTGTAGTTCGAGGCGAGGAGGGGAAAGATTGGTGCGTGGGGTCCGACGGGACTTTTGCGTGCCGTGTTGGTTAGGTCCACCTTGCAAGGTTAAATCGGATCGATTCGCCGTCAGTCGCTCTCAGATATGAGCACCTTGATCGCAGCACCGCATCGTAGTAATGCTATATGGAATTTTAAGTGATGTTTGGAAATGACCATCATGAATTATTATCCCATGTTTGACATGATTTGCTTAGCAGGTGCAAATACTAGTTAATGACTTTTGTATATTAAATTTGGAGCTAAAAGTGAAAAAAATAAGGACTTATGTTAGAAGTTTTTTATGCAAATTAACCACCAGCCAGAAAGCTTTGCATGTCTAGATATGTGGGCTAAGTTATACCCACTGGTCGGGTAAGCCTTGCTGAGTATTAGTATACTCAGGGTTTGTTGCCATAATTATTATTTCAGGACACTCGGACGTCGATTTCTGCCCTTGCTACATTAAATTCATCCGCAGAGATGCAGAGGGGTGGGAAGTGGTGGAGAGAGACCCTTAGGCTAGGGATTTGTCAAGTTGTACCCTTGGGGCTGAGTGTGCAGCCTTTCTGTTTTGCGCAGACCGGTCTGACCGGTCTTGATAGATCAGAGCTGGTGAAAGCTAGAGCAGTTGTAGGATCCTTTGTATTCAAACTTCAGTCGTATATATTGTAAAGTTAGTCTTGTAAATTACTTATGTAGTTGAACTCGGCCTGTAAAACTTAATGTTTCGAGTCGTGATCGCTCTCGTATTTTTAAGTATTATGCCGTGCTTGTACCATCTGTGCCCACCTTCGCGTGGGACTATCGGTGTTGTTTCGATCGGGCCGTGGGTTGAGAAAGGATCGCCAAATTAAGCCGTTAAGCTAATGCGCCCGATGTGTACAAATAACAGCCATTACGCTTAATTAGAGTTTTAATTTGGCGGTTCCGTCACAGCTGGTATCAGAGCCGAAACACACTGGGGGTGGTACGAGCATGACTAAGTTTGAGGTTTTTACGACTTAAAAACGAATTTCAACTTAAGACAAATGTTATTTAGTAGCGTGGGCGGGGGTTAATTGTAATAGCCCTATATAGTTAATGTTAGAGTCGCAGCTAGATTATTGGGATGGAGATGAGAGGTCACCGTGGGACGGTCATGCATTGTGCATCATGTCATTCATTGATTTAAAAAGATTCTTGAATTTTGAGGGTGGGGACGAACTGAAACACCACGAGTGTATCCAGAGACTCCGGACATAGGTCCGGATAGTCCGGGTGGGGATATCCGGATATTCCGGGTGAGAATCCGGATACTCCGGATTTGGTTGCAAAAAGAGTCCCGGCGTTTTGATTTAATTTACGCTTTCTGCATTCTTCCATGGTTGATTGTTTGTAATCAAAATTATGGGACTAATCCAACCATGGCTGAATGCAGAATGGGGGAACCACCGAACCCTCTGGATTTAGCTCAGGCCATTGCGGCCATGCTCACCGGATGCGATGAGCAGACGGCACTCCTCCGGGAGATTGTGGTGCAGGGCAGGGCACAGCGGCACGAACATCATCCCCAGCCCCCAGCTCCTGGATATCCGGAGTTTCTGGCTACTCAGCCACCACTCTTCCATAAGGCTGTTATCGCCACAAATTAACAGGATTAATTTGTGGGCCGAAAGCAAAATGGGCTTGAAGCAGAAGATTAAGAAGGCTTATAAATTGGCTCCTGCGTGAGCATCTGGGCCACATGGGCCATGTATCTTAGATTTAGTTCAAGATTAGAGATAGAGTCCGATCGGGACAAGATTAGTTTAGATTGTTTCTCAAGTCTCCGGACTATAAATATATACCCTATGTTATTCATGAAAAAAAACGTCATCACGTCTCACAAACAACAATCTCGGCGCATCACCACACCTAATCCTAGGGTTTCATCCAAGTAAGCGCCATGCTGCCCTGATCGCTTCTCGCGATCAGGGCAGCGTTGTTCTTGCTTTTACCTTGGTATTACTCATATTGAAGCGTTTTTTATGGCGAGTAATGTTAGTTATCTTGATGTTCGTAGCATGGCTTTTAATAGATCTGTTGTGCTTCGTTCCTTATCATCTACGAATATCATGTTGTCTCTGTGCAGTCACGTTTCAATCTTATGCTAGTTCTCGTCGCATAGAATTAGTTGCACAACGACAACACCCTGCTTCTTTTATGTCTAGTTGATCTAATATGTTATGGTTTGCTCTCATCTCTAAGAGTTGGCGTAATATATGTTAGATTAGGCCTTGCAAACGGGTTGGATGATCTGGTGGTGTACCAGATGCTTTATCTTAGCCTTAATAGGGATTGTTCCGGGAATCGGCTCTTGCTCGTTCTTAGGCCTCTGTTTTGGGTTTTGGTTTAGTTATCTGTTACGTTCATTAGGCCCAGTCACGTGTAGGATGTTCCGATCTAGCAGTGAAGCTTTTACCATCGTGGATTTGATTGACTAGATTTAATTGAAGCAGCTTTACAGTTATTTGCTTTATTCATCAATATCTGGATAGATGCAGATCCATCTGACACCGGGACTCGATCGTCTCTTTAAAGCCGATGCAAGAGTCGTCCCAGGGAGCCGACCACGACTCGGACTTATGATTCCACGTGTTTGTGTATGCAGGCAAACCATTGCAAGCACGTCCGCATCTTCCTGATCGGGTATAGGTCAGGTGGCACGCCCTGCGTCTTCACAAGCCGCGGCGTGTGCTGGACTTGCGGGCCGTCGACGAGGGAGCAGTGCCTGCCAGCGCTCCGGCAACCTCCCGGCTCTTCGTGTTGCCTGTCGCTGCTCGCCGGTGGGTTTCGACCGACAACACATTCTGGCACACCCGGTGGGACCTTCATCAACAACAACGCCCACCGCAGAGATGACAGGAGCTCAAGATCAAAAACCCGCTCCCAAGCCGATCACGTATGAAGAGCTGACTTCAGAACACAAGCTAAAATATGATGAGAACAAAGCTCAGTTCGAAGCCGATCTCAACGGCTCTTTTGAGAGGACCCGCAACCATGACATCAGGTGGAAGGGGTTCTCACCAGAAGGCGCTCTCGACAACGTCGATCTGTCTGTGCCGTCAGAGGAGCGTACCAGGGCCCTACGCCAGGAGATGAACTACATGGTGGCTCACACGCTCCATCGGCACTCGCAAAGCCTGGTGAACGAGCTTGAGCGCGTGGCCCATCGCGTTGTCCAGGAGGTAATCAAGAACCAGTACTCCCCATCAGGACCAACTCTGGGGAGTCACAGAGGGGAAGCTGCCTTGCAAACCAAGCCGCCAGTGTCCTACTCGCTCGCGGCAGCAATACAGCAGAATTCGCCGATCTACGTCGTCCACAAGATCGGCGGTGATCCTGGAGAAGGCCAGCTCTTGAATGAGCCACCCAAGGAGATCCCGCACGGCTACATGTGCGCATACATCCCTGACAGCGCCAACCCAACACGCTTGGTGCAGATGGTAAACCCAGGAGCTTCTGGAGCAGACGTGAAAAAACAAGCATGGTTGGCAAAGTACGCTACCGGGCCGAATGCTGAACCATCGGCCCTAGGAGTTCTTAGTGTGGAGCAGGTCAGTGCAATACTGAGACATTGATCAACCTAGCTGCCAGCCACAAAATGATGAGTTTTATGGATGGTAATGCCGGCTACAACCAGATCTTCATGGCCCCAGAAGACGTGAACAAGACCGCGTTCAGAGTACCAGGCGCGGTCGGCTTGTTCGAGTACTTGGTTATGACCTTTGGACTGAAAAATGCAGGTGCAACGTACCAACATGCCATGAATTACATTTTCCATGATTTCATCGGCAAACTGGTAGAAATTTATATTGATGATGTCGTGGTCAAATCCAAATCAGCTGGTGGGCACCTAGAAGATCTGCTTCAAGTTTTGGAGCGGACTCGAAGGTTTGGGCTCAAAATGAACCCAAAGAAGTGTGCCTTTGGCGTGTCGGCCGGTCAATTTTTGGGGTTCCTGGTGCATGAGCGGGGAATCCAGATCGGCCTGAAGAGTCAAGAAGCTGTGAAGACGATGAAGCCACCTACTACAAAGAAAGAGTTGCAGAAGCTCATTGGTAAAATTAATTTTGTCAGACGATTTATTTCTAATCTGTCTGGGCGCATCGAACCGTTTATGGGTTTAGTGAAGATCAAATCCGATGATGAGTTTCGCTGGAGGGCAGAACAGCAGCAAGCTTTCGATGAAATTAAAGAATATTTATCAAAGCCTCCAGTGTTGGTTCCTCCTCAGCAAGATAGGCCATTCTACGTGTACATATCTGTGGGTGACACTTCCATTGCTTCAGTGTTAGTCCAGAACCACGACGGCCAGAAGAGGGTGGTTTTCTACCTCAGCAGGCGCATGTTAGACGCCGAGACCAGGTACCCTAAAATCGAGAAGCTTTGCCTTTGCTTATTCTTTACATGTACAAAGCTTCGTTATATTTTGCTCTCCTCGGAAATAATTGTCATATGCAAATCGGATGTCATAAAGCATATGCTGTCGGCTCCTGTCCTGAAAGGCCGGCTTGGAAAATGAATGTTTGCATTGTCAGAGTTTGATATTCGATACCAGCCTGCGAAAGCAGTCAAAGGACAGGCACTGGCGGATCTTGTTGCAGATAGGATCAGCACTGATATTGCTGCACTATTTATTTGTGTTTGGGCTATGTTTTTTGACGGATCGGCTTGTGATGGTGGGTGTGGTGTGAGAATTCTGCTGGTGTCGCCTCGAGGGGCGACTTACTCTTTTTCCATCAGGATGACTGCCCCGTGCACCAATAATTTGGTGGAGTATGAAGCCGTTCGCAAAGGGATGGAACTGCTCCTCGAAGCTGGGGCAGAAGCGGTGGAAATTTTTGGAGATTCAAAGCTGGTGATTTCTCAGCTCACGGAAGAATATAGATGTGAGAGCGAGGCTCTTTTCCCAATATGGATGCAATGCCGTGAGTTGATGTCACAATTCAGGTACATTAATTTCCACTGGATACGCATAACTCTGAATAATGAAGCCAATGATTTGGCACAAATGGCTTCTGGCTACTAGGAGACAGCCGACGGAGTTGATGTAGAGATTCAGTTTCTAGAACCCGGAGACTGGAGAGCCGATATCTTCAATTATTTGAAGGATTCGGCTCGGGGGGCACCCAGAAGGATAAGACTTAAGGCCATGAAGTATGTTCTGATTGGGGATCACATGTTTTACAGGACCTTGGAAGGACTACTGCTTAAATGTCTGGGACCTTCAGAGTCAAATCGGCTCTTGCATGAGGTTCATGAAGGAGCCTGTGGTACTCATCAATCGGCTCATAAGATGAAGTGGCTGATTAGGTGATCGGGTTATTACTGGCCCACTATGCTTGAAGATTGCTTCAAATATTACAAAGGGTGTCAGGCATGTCAGAGGTTTGGCAAGATTCAGATCGTGCCGACATCAGTAATGAATCCTATCATCAAACCGTGGCCATTCAGAGGTTGGGCCATGGACATGATTGGTCAGATCAACCCGTCGTCTAGCAAGAGTCACCAATGGGTCTTAGCTGCTACAGATTATTTCACAAAGTGGGTAGAGGCAATGCCCATGAGGACAGTAGTGTCAAGAGATGTGATCAGCTTTGTCAAAGAGCACATCATTCACAGATTTGGGATCCCTCAGACCATTACGACCGATGGAGGATCAGTCTTTATATCGGAAGAATTCAGGAAGTTTGCCGATGACATGGGGATTAAGCTGATCATATCATCTCCATATTATGCCCAGGCCAATGGACAAGATGAAGCATCCAACGAGAGCCTCATCAAGCTCATAAAGAGAAAGATCGATGAATATCTTAGGCGCTGGCATGATGTGTTGTCAGAAGCTTTGTGGGCATATCGTATTTCATGTCACGGGTCCACCAAGACATCGCTGTATCATTTAGTCTATGGCCAAGACGCTGTGTTACCATGGGAAATCACGGCCGGTTCAAGGCATGTTGAGTTTCAGAATGATCTATATGCTGAACAGTATGCAGCCTTGATGAATGACAATGTGGAGGACCTGACAGAGCTAAGGCTTTGGTCGCTGGAGAAGATCAAGGAAAATAAGGCTAGAGTTGCTTGCGCGTATAACAAGAAAGTCAAGTCAAAGAATTTCCAAGTTGGAGACTTGGTCTGGGAGGCAGTATTGCCATTGGACGGCGTCAAGTTTCCTGTTGCTGTCAATGGTCAACACCTCAAGAAGTATTTCCCGAGCATGTGGGAAGGCGAGTGACAAGAGCCGATGAGATCCATCCGGCTGTACTGAGATAGGCCAACATGTTGAGTTGGCCAAGAAGAAAAAAATTTATGAACGGCCAACACGTTGAGTTGGCCAGCAAAAAAAGGGAGAAAGGCCAACACGTTGAGTTGGCCGGTAAAAAAAGAGAGAAAGGCCAACACGTTGAGTTGGCCGGTAAAAAAAGAGAGAAAGGCCAACACGTTGAGTTGGCCGGTAAAAAGAAAAAAAATGAATGAGAAGGCCAACACGTTGAGTTGGCTAGTAAAAAAAATACATATGAGAAGCAAGATAGCCGATGTGCGACCATCGACTTAAGATGTTTTAAACAGTTACAAGTTTCAGGATTAACAGGCAGTACTAGTTGTTTCTGGAGCCTATCTATTGGTTCAGGAATTCTTCTATGGCGTGGATGGCTTTTGTGCGGACGGCGTCGGCTCTTGCTATGATTGCTTCGTCATCCTTGTCATCGCCTGTAACTATCTGCCGGCTCAAGGTGCTTATCTCTGCAAACTCTGCTTGTATCTGCTCGGCTATTTCCTGGGTTTCTTGTTCGGAGTTTGCGATGGAAGTTTCCTCGGCCTGGATGAGTCTTGGTGGTACGAACCTTTTCTTCGAGTTCTACCAGTTCTTTCTTTAGGAGGTCGAGTCGTTTCTTGTTGGCAGACACGTCAGCTTTGGTATCTAGAGTTGCCTTTTTCTGGTTGAGGGCCTTGCACTTTTGAGCAATGTTAGCTTTCAGAGAAGCTTGAGAGCAACGTGCTTCTATTCTTTGTTGTGCTTTGTTCACTTCTACCCGGAAGAATGGAAGATTGCTAGCTGGCCAAAGCTTGATTTGCAGTGGCTCCGAGAGTTGGGATTCTATTTGCTCGAAGATGTTCTTTATTTCACTGGAATCGCCAACTAGAGCAGTGAGTGGAGCAGATAGTAGATCCTTGATGAGATGAAGCTGATGTGCCAAATTAGCCGATTGCTGCAAAGATGGTGTTTTTGCTCCAGGGGCAGTCAGACCCATTGATACCGGGTCAAAGGAAAGAAAATTTGAAATGTCAAAGCCCTGTGGACATATCTGAAGTTAATAGCAAGATACATTTATGAAGCTATCGGCTGGTTCAGGATTGGTTCTTGTAATGTTACCTGTTCTGAAGAAGAAGCGTTGGGCGGTTCAAGAGCGATCGTCCTAATAGAGCTTGTGTCGTCATCAAGAACATTGACTGCGTCAGCTTGCCCTTCGTTTGCTTCTATCAGTATATTGGGATTTGCAGTCATCTCATGTTGTACTGGGCTTTCTGCGTTGGAGATGTCTTCAGCCATGTCCTGAAAATAGAATTACAGTCAACCAGAGTACATGTGTGTGCAATAAAGAAGAAGTTTTAGAAGATGAGTTACCTGGTTGGTGTTGGACTCTGATGGACTCGGGGAAGCTGGTGCTGGTTTCTTGATGACTCGTCTAGTGATCATCTTCCTTTTCTTGGTCAAGACTTGGGGGGCAACGCTTGCAGAAGTTTGTCTTCGTTTGGAAGCCGGCTGAAGTAAGTCTGGCTGAATAGTCATTATCACTTTCTTCATTGATGGTGATCCTTTGCAGAAAAGTACATCAGGAGTAGTTGGAAGAAGGTGGAATGGGTCCCCGTTGCTGGTCATAGGTTCTGGACCATCTTGTTGCTGCCAGCAGGGTGAGCAAGGATTAGTCAGGTTTAGGAATGGATGATCTAGAAAGAGCAAAATGCATAAATTCAGTACCTCTTCCTCGGGGATTACATATTCAGGATCAATTTGCTGCAGTCGAGGACCTAGAGCTTTTCTGAAAACATGGGTTTTCCACATTCCCCACCATGTGCTAAAATCGATCGATGAAGGATCAAAGGATAGATCGGCTGGTATTGGAATGTGGAGGTCATCGAACATGCTGTAGCATCTTGAGCTGGTGAGACCGTCAGGCAGATCGGCTCTGCTCTCCACCAAGTGGTGGATATGGAAGTGGGGAGGGACCTGTCCTAGGCCATATTGCCGAGCTGCTATGGCTGGTCGGTAAGATTCATAACCTGGCTTGATAATTCTATTAGAGGTGCTGATGCCAATAGGAAGGAAGCCGGGTCGAATCATCAGGGAATATAGATGCCGAGTGCTGTCATCATCGGCAAAATTATCTAGTCTGAAGGCAGTTGGGTTCTCGAAAGATTCAAATTCAGTAAATGGAAAGTAAAGGGGATTCTCTAAGCCTTTATAGAAGACTCTGAACCAATTTGCTGCATCTGTTTAATTCAGTTTACTGCCAGGAAGGCTAAATAAAGCTTGGTCATAGCTAGTACATCTAATTGGTTTGCCTCTCTCAACAGGAAAAGAGTTCTTGGTCAGGCCTTGGAAGTTGGGGATATGATGCTGAAAGTACAGGTGTGCCCACAACTGAATAAACCACCAAGGGCCTCCAGTTCTCAGTTTCTTTTGGTTAAGCAAGTTAGATGTCATCAAATGGAGATATCTATAGGTTTCTCCAAGAAAAAGTTTGCCTAGGCCGATGTGATTACCATGGGCCAGGTGGTAAGCCAAGGGAAGATAGTTCTTAGTTGGAGCTAAAGAAAGGCCACAGAAGATGAAGTGCTCTAGCCAAAGATTTAAGAAGGCTGTGTGTTCTTTTTCAGTTACTGGACCTTTTGTTTTCATGTGCTGATTCATGTAAGTGCCCTAGTTTGTGCAGTTTGCCTTGGAAGAACGTTTGAAGGGGACGTCTGGCATTTTATGGGTAGCTGGATTAGGAGATCCAATGTCTAGGCTAGTGATCATGGTGACATCTAGCAGAGTGGGAGTCATGGGTCCATGACCAAAGAGGAAACAGTTCAGAGCATCAGACCAGAAATAGCTGATGGTTTTCAGAAGATTCTCATCTTTGTCAAGGAGTGATAATGATAAGCTAAGTGCATCGGCTATGTTCAAATCTTGCCACAAGGGCATATAAGTTTTTGCTACTCTGTGGTACCATGTAATCCAGCTCTCAGGAGGGTTGGGCCAGGCTCTTAAACAGTCGGCCCAGAGGTTCAAATCGATGTTTTGACTCACGAAAGGGGTCCTATTTGCTTCACAAGAGATCAAATCTATGGGATTTTCATAGGTTCGTGGGCCGAGACAAAAACATTTTGGATTGAAGGGATGCGGCAGAAGGATGTCTGACACCCGAAGTTCAGAAATTCAGAAGTATGCATACGGTGTCAGGTTTTAGGATTTAAAGTTTCATAGGCTTGCTAAGTTGAAGAAAACTAAAAGGATTAGGCCGAATATTACCTTCATGCCGCAGATTGCCGCATCGTCAATTGCAGAGTTTGTCGTCTGAGCTGCAGAATCTGCCATGGTTCAGATCCGTTGACTTGGGGTTTCGTTGCTGTGGGTTCTGATTCGAATTCCGGGTGCTTGGAGAGTTCTTGCTTGAGTTTGTAGAACTGGGTTTTCGAATTATGCTCGGATTCAAGAGTTTGGTTCAAGGTGGAAGTGTTACTCTACTCTTGTGCGGGTTGCTTCTAGTTTGAATTCTGTCGGCTCTTGGATATTTATAGAAGCTTGATGCATTGCCATCGGCTTTTTGGAAAGTAATCGGACACACATAATTAAAAGAAATTGATTTCATTAGAGGAACGTTATTACAAGGAAAAGCCGATTGTTACAAAGGAATTAATCCTTCGGCTTTGTGATCCTACCCCTACGATGCTACTACTACTGCTCGTAGGTACCTAGTACCTACGGCGCTTGGGGCTTCGGGCCGGCGCTTCCCCGCTACCGTCGTCGTCGTCGTCGTCGTCATCATCGCTGCTGAAGGCGCTGCTGCCGCCTTCAGACCCGAAGTCGCTCCAGCCGTCGCCGCCGCCGCTGTTCTCTTCCTCGCTGTCCTCCTCAGAGGACCCGAGGAACCGGAAGGGCTTTCTGCCCATCGGCTCGTCGTCATCGAAGGAGGAGTCGATCTCCTCTTTCGAGGAGGAGTCGGCTCCCTCCCAGGAGAAGACGTCGTCTTCGCTGCTCTCCAGTTCCTCTTGGAACAGGAACTGGAGGTCTTCCTCTCCTTCAGTTTCGGGCTCGTCTTCCTCGGAGACGACCCTGAAATCGAACTCCTCTGCATCCCAATGCAGAGGAGCCAGCGCTTCATGCGCTGCAATTGGGTCCCACTCCGACGTCGGCTCCCGACTCACCGGGATGGAGTCGATGGAGGAGGCGGAAAGAGAAGAAGAAGAAGAGGAAGAAGAGGAGGAAGAGGAATCTCCGAAAGAGTTGGAGCCAGAGGAAGAAGAGATCGCCATGGCTGGCAGAGGAGTGGGGTTTTTTGCGCTAATTGGCTCTGGGAGGAAGAAGGAGTTCGCTGTGAAGAAGAGCCGATTTGGGGTGAGATTAAATAGTGAAAAGATGGAAGACGGATCGGCAGTTTCACGGTCTACGAGGAGCCAGTTGCAGAGATGTTGCGTCTTCCTTGGTGGTTGCAGTGTGTTTAATGAGCATTAACGGGAAGATGAAGCGACAGATTGGTTTTGGAACTATCATTGCCAAAACCAGGGGGCATGTGTTATCACCATAAATTAACAGGATTAATTTATGGGCCGAAAGCAAGATGGGCTTGAAGCAGGAGATTAAGAAGGCTTATAAATTGGCTCATGCGTGAGCATCTGGGCCACATGGGCCATGTATCTTAGATTTAGTTCAAGATTAGAGATAGAGTCCGATCGGGACAAGATTAGTTTAGATTGTTTCTCAAGTCTCCGGACTATAAATATATACCCTATGTTATTCATGAAAAAAAACGTCATCACGTCTCACAAACAACAATCTCGGCGCATCACCACACCTAATCCTAGGGTTTCATCCAAGTAAGCGCCATGCTGCCCTGATCGCTTCTCGCGATCAGGGCAGCGTTGTTCTTGCTTTTACCTTGGTATTACTCATACTGAAGCGTTTTTGATGGCGAGTAATGTTAGTTATCTTGATGTTCGTAGCATGGCTTTTAATAGATCTGTTGTGCTTCGTTCCTTATCATCTACGAATATCATGTTGTCTCTGTGCAGTCACGTTTCAATCTTATGCTAGTTCTCGTCGCATAGAATTAGTTGCACAACGACAACACCCTGCTTCTTTTATGTCTAGTTGATCTAATATGTTATGGTTTGCTCTCATCTCTAAGAGTTGGCGTAATATATGTTAGATTAGGCCTTGCAAACGGGTTGGATGATCTGGTGGTGTACCAGATGCTTTATCTTAGCCTTAATAGGGATTGTTCCGGGAATCGGCTCTTGCTCGTTCTTAGGCCTCTGTTTTGGGTTTTGGTTTAGTTATCTGTTACGTTCATTAGGCCCAGTCACGTGTAGGATGTTCCGATCTAGCAGTGAAGCTTTTACCATCGTGGATTTGATTGACTAGATTTAATTGAAGCAGCTTTACAGTTATTTGCTTTATTCATCAATATCTGGATAGATGCAGATCCATCTGACACCGGGACTCGATCGTCTCTTTAAAGCCGATGCAAGAGTCGTCCCAGGGAGCCGACCACGACTCGGACTTATGATTCCACGTGTTTGTGTATGCAGGCAAATCATTGCAAGCACGTCCGCATCTTCCTGATCGGGTATAGGTCAGGTGGCACGCCCTGCGTCTTCACAAGCCGCGGCGTGTGCTGGACTTGCGGGCCGTCGACGAGGGAGCAGTGCCTGCCAGCGCTCCGGCAACCTCCCGGCTCTTCGTGTTGCCTGTCGCTGCTCGCCGGTGGGTTTCGACCGACAACAAAGGCGGATGAACCATTGGAGGCGGACATATGGCTTCGGACTATTGAGTCCAAGTTCACCCTGCACCCCTACAATGACAACGATAAAGCAGGATTGGCAGCCCAGCAGCTGAGGGGTCCCGCGCGCACATGGTGGGAGAATCAGGTGGCAATGTTCCCCGCGGACACCCGGTTCACTTGGGCTCAGTTCAAGGAGGCCTTCAGGGCACATCACATTCCAGCGGGGGTGATTAGAAGGAAACTCACAGAGTTCTTGGCCCTGAAGCAGGGCAATAATAGTGTGCTATAGTATTCCCAGGCCTTCAACACTCTATCACAGTATGCCGGGTACCATGTGGACACCGATGAGAAGAAGCAGGCCTGTTTCAGGCAGGGGCTCAGTAGCAAGCTCCAGGATCGCTTGGCAATAGTCAGGTTCGACAGTTTCAGTGAGCTAGTCAACAGGGCTATCATTGAGAAGGACGCCCATCTAGCTCACATGGCAGAGAAAAAGAGAAAAGCTCCGGCAGCAGGATCTTCGAGCAGCACCCCCACAGCGGTTTCGCTTTGTCCAGTCAGGCTCACAGAGAGCCCCCTTTCAGCACCAGCCACAGCAGCAGTGGGGGTATCGGCCACCCCAGTACACACAGCCTCAGGGGACGATCAGGCCTCCTGTTCCTCAGCAGAGCGAGTTGAAGGTCTGGGTGCAGCAGCTGGGGGTACGCCCCAATTTGTTTCCGTGTTACAACTGTGGGCAGCCGGGGCACTTTGCACGGAACTGCCCGATGCCACCAAAATAGGGCCAACAGTCCGGTCAGCAGAGCCAGAAGCAGCACGTGGCTCATTTCAAGCCGGGACAGGTGCACTACACCACCCTCGAGGGTATTCCTGAGGGTGCTCTAGTGATGGCGGGTACGTTCACAGTAAACGATCGACCCGTTACAGTATTATTTGATTCAGGGGCATCCCATACTTTTATTAGCAAAGAATGTGCGGTTAGATTAGGGCTGGAGATAGAGAGCATGCCCAAACCGTATCATATTTACTCACCTGGGGGAAAGTTAATCACTAATTAGTTTGTCAAGCAAGTACCCCTGCAATTGCATGGAAATTTTTTTCCTACAGCCCTGATAATGTTACCAACACAAAGGATAGATATTATATTGGGCATGAACTTGATGAAGGGTCAGGGAGTTACTCTGGACACGGCCTCACAATCTGTGCACATCAAATCCTCTATTCATGGTAGTATGACTTTGAATTTGAGGGATCACGTGTCTTTGACTCATATGGTGAACCACGCCGAGGACAAGAAGCTAGCAGATATACCAGTGGTGTGTGAATATCCGGACGTCTTTCCGGATGATTTGCCTGGAATGCCGCCTGATCGTGACGTGGAGTTTACAATTGAATTGCAACCGGGTACGGCACCGATTTCTAGGAGGCCTTACCGGATGCCACCCAATGAGCTGGCGGAGTTAAAGAAACAATTGCAGGAATTGCTTGATAAGGGTTATATCCGTCCTAGCACGTTACCTTGGGGCTGTCCTGCACTCTTTGTGAAAAAGAAAGATGAAAGCCTCAGGTTGTGTGTGGACTATAGACTTCTGAATGCCGTCACAATAAAAAATAAATATCCCCTTCCCCGGATTGATATTATGTTTGATAAGCTATTTGGGGTCAAAGTATTTTCCAAGATTGATCTCCGCTCTGGCTATTATCAGATAAAGATTAGAGCAGAGGATATTCTTAAGACGGTTTTTTCCACCAGGTACAGACTTTTCGAATATCTGGTCATGTCTTTCGGGCTAACGAATGCCCCTGCTCATTTCATGTATCTCATGAACTCGGTATTCATGCCCGAGCTAGATAAGTTCGTCATGATTTTCATTGACGACATCCTGATATTTTCCAAGAATAAAGAAGAACATGCAGAGCATCTCCGCATTGTGCTTCAGCGCATGCGGGAGCACAAGCTGTACGCCAAATTTAGCAAATGTGATTTCTGGCTCAAGGAAGTCCAGTTCTTGAGCCACATCATCTCAGACAAGGGGATTTCTATTGATCCTAGCAAGATTCAGGATGTCCTGAATTGAAAGACTCCAGAGTCTGTCTCAGAGATCTGGAGTTTCCTTGGGCTAGCAGGCTATTATCACCGGTTTATACCAGAGTTCTCTAAAATTGCTAGGCCCATGACTGAGTTACTCAAGAAAGGGGTGAGATTTAGTTGGGACGACAAATGTGAGCAGGCCTTTCAGACTTTGAGAAGGCTTCTGACATCTGCCCCTGTACTCGCTCAGCTAGATATCACCCGGCCTTTTGATGTGTATTGTGATGCATCAGGTACGGATCTCGGCTGCATTCTCATTCATATTTGACTTCGCCGGATATTATTCGGCCATTAATATTTGTTGTGATGCGTCAGGTACGGGCCTAGGCTGCGTCCTTATGCAGGATCAGCGAGTGATTGCTTATGCCTCCAGAGCCCTCAGACGGCATGAAGAGAATTATGCTACTCATGATCTGGAGCTGGCAGCGGTCGTGCATGCATTAAAGATCTTGCGCCATTATCTTCTGGGTAATCCTGTTCACATATACTCGGACCACAAGAGTCTTAAGTATATTTTCACCCAGAGCGAGCTGAATTTGCGCCAGAGACGGTGGTTAGAACTCATCAAGGATTATGACCTGGAAATTCATTATCATCCAGGCACGGCTAATGTTGTGGCCGATGCATTGAGTCGCAAAGCCAGTTGCAGTTGTATCTCAGCCATAGTGGTGCATGCAACCTTATGCCAAGAAATGGAGAAATTAAATCTGGCCATTGTATCTGAAGGCACACTTGCTAATATTACCCTCACACCTACACTTCGAGATCAGATTATTGCTGCTCAGAAGAATAATGTGGGCATGGATAAGAACAGGCAACGGCTCAGATTTTTATAAGGTTCAGTGGAGTAATCATTCCGAGCGGGAAACCACTTGGGAAACAGAAGAATTTCTTCGGTCCAAATATCCTGAGTTGCTACAAACTCATCGAGGTATTTAACCATTCCCTCTTTGTTCTAAATCCTTGCACCTTCACTAAATCTCGGGGCGAGATTTCTTTTTGGGGGGAAGATTATAACACCCGAGTGTTAAAAACTGGGCTTAACTGATTAATTAGTGACCTGAGTTAATCCGTCGCAAATCAAGTCGAAAACTCTGCTCAAACTCAGTTTCATTTTCTGGAGTCTGGGAAACCGGAACCTCCGGAATTTGTACCCGGAACTTACGGAAATATCCAGATACTCCGGGTATTAAACCAGAAACTCCGAATTAACCCGGATACTCCGGGTATCCTTTCGGATACTCCGGACCTGAAGCTCCATATCACGTGTTTTTAGCCTTCTAACTGTTTCCATATGTTAAAACACCGTTCACTTCAGCTCTTTCTCTCCCTCACGAGCCATCGTTCAGCTCTCTCTCTCCCTCACTAGTCCTCCTTTCTCCCTAAGCCCTAGACCCCAAGATTTTCCATTTCAAGTTGATTCCAAGGCAAAGGGAACCTCTATCGGCGTGGAGAATCATCCTTTCCATTCATTCCTCCATGGGGTGGCTTCATTTCAACTTGAGAAGGTACCCAAGCTAGGGCTAAATGGAATGATCATTCTAGGATGTTTTAAGTGATTCCGTTTGGGTCAATCATCTTCTTATGAATCACTCTACTAGGGTCTAGGAGGGTTTCGATTTTTGTGGGTTGGTTTTGCCTCAATTAAAACTTCAATTTTGGGGGCGAAAGCTGTGTGAAATCCGAAAACTCCGGGTGTAAGTCCGGATACTCCGGAAATTTCACACCCGGAAACTCCGGGTATTAATCCAGATATTCCGGGTTTTGTAGGATTTTGGACGTCGGGTTGTCTCGGGTAGTGGTGTGTAGCTACGGGTTAGGATTATTGCAAAGTTACAATCATACTGCATGCATTCTTATGTCATATGCATACGTGTAGACGCCGCCGCTGAAGGAATCGTGTACGAGATGGTTGCGGAGCCGCAGGGGCACGCCCTGCAGCAGGAGGATCGTGGGGAGCAGGCCCAAGGCTCATCTCACCCTAGCACTGAGCAGCAGACACAAGGCAAGCCCCGGTGCACATCCTACTATTTCAAATTATAACACCTATTTATGTTGCTATTACTTGTGCATTAGGTTTAGGAATTTGTTGGAACCCTAGTTGCATGATCCCTAGGTTCCCTCGAGTTGTACTAGTATGTAGAGGATGATAGAAATGCTATGCTTAATAAAACTCGGTAGAAGACGAGTGATTTCGGGTCACTCGCGAGATATAGGGTATTTAGTTATTTTGAATATATGGAATATTGAATTAGGTAAGAAAGAAAAAAAATTTGGAGACCGGGCGGGGAAAAGTTAGCCCCGTCTGTGTCGGTTAAGGACCGTTCGTTGTCTGGCCATGTGATTGAGTTTGAACAGTACTAACCGCATACCGGGAGTCGGAGGTAGTCGAAACCGGTAAGCCGAGTACTGCTTTGCTTCGAAAGTACAGGAACCCGCACCCAACTCCTGGGGCGAGTCGAGTAGTCGCGGAGAATTAGGATGCATATGTTTATTTTTGGTGGTCTCACGTTGAGCTCGGCTGACCACATGTCGTTGGGCTGGTTTCTGTAGTTCGAGGCGAGGAGTGGACAGGTTGGTGCGTGGGGTCCGACGGGGCTTTTGCGTGCCGTGTTGGTTAGGTCCACCTTGCAAGGTTAAATCGGATCGATTCGCTGTCAGTCGCTCTCGGATATGAGTATCTTGATCGTAGCACCGCATCGTAGTAATGCTATATGGAATTTTAAGTGATGTTTGGAAATGACCATCATGAATTATTATCCCATGTTTGACATGATTTGCTTAGCAGGTGCAAATACTAGTTAATGACTTTTGTATATTAAATTTGGAGCTAAAAGTGAAAAAATAAGGACTTATGTTAGAAGCTTTTTATGCAAATTAACCACCAGCCAGAAAGCTTTGCATGTCTAGATATGTGGGCTAAGTTATACCCACTGGTCGGGTAAGCCTTGCTGAATATTAGTATACTCAGGGTTTGTTGACACAATTATTATTTCAGGACACTCGGGCGTCGGTTTCTGCCCCTACTGCGTTAAATTCATCCGCAGAGATGCAGAGGGGTGGGAAGTGGTGGAGAGAGACCCTTAGACTAGGGATTTGTCGAGTTGTACCCTTGGGGCTGAGTGTGCAGCCTTTCTGTTTTGCGCAGACCGGTCGAACCGGTGGTTTCGGCAGGTAGGGCCGACCGGTCCGACCGGTTGGGAGAATTGGTCTGACCGGTCTTGATAGATCAGAGCTGGTGAAAGCTAGAGTAGTTGTAGGATCCTTTGTATTCAAACTTCAGTCGTATATATTGTAAAGTTAGTCTTGTAAATTACTTATGTAGTTGAACTCGGCCTGTAAAACTTAATGTTTCGAGTCGTGATCGCTCTCTTATTTTTAAGTATTATGCCGTGTTTGTACTATCTGTGCACACCTTCGCGTGGGACTACCGGTGTTGTTTTGATCGGGACGTGAGTTGAGAAAGGATCGCCAAATTAAGCCGTTAAACTAATACGCCCGATGTGTTTAAATGACGGTCATTACGCTTAATTAGATTTTTAATTTAGCGGTTCCGTCACAAGTAGACTGTAGACTAGCTTATTCAAGTCGAGCTCAAACTTTACTTAAAAAAACAAAAAGTCGAGCTCAAACCATAGCTACCTTATCGCGAAGGGATTTCGAGCTTGGCTGTAGGCTCGGCGGGATCTCAGGCTCACATCGACCCCGACTCGGGATGCTGTCGACTGGAGGTGGCAGGCTCGCTCGAGGTCGGCTCATTGGCTGCCCTCCCCCCACAGGCCACAGCGCTCAGTGCCTCAGGCCCATCTCTGCTTCTTCCCACCTCCCCTTTCCCTTCTCTCCGACTCTCTCCTCTCCTGGTCTTCCTTCCCAGGCGGCGACGGCTGGGCGACCGGCGGCGTCATTCGTCACGTCTTCACCCAGCTCTTTGCTGGCGACGAGCATCCACCAGGTACGCCCGCCCCTTCTCTTTCCCTCTGCTGTGCGAGACGGAGCACGACTCAAACCCTAACAAAACATGTGTATACAATCCAGTTGCAATATATCGCCTACTAACTTCGATTTCGTTTGCAAATTTTTTTTTGGGTGTACATGTGCACACCCATGTCCAATGCTGGGTCCGCCTCTGGTGCTAATGCAGTAAGATTCAGCGATGACTCTCTGTTCGCTACGAATTCTCATCCTTTTTCTCTCATGCAGGAATGCTCCGTGTGTGCACTTTTGTGATACTCTGAGATATTAGCTAGTAACTCTAGTGATGACTGAGTGTTCCTTGGCGGCACTGAGTGGTCAGTGTCGAGGGGGATGGGCCAAGTCCAACAGCAAGCTCTACCCAAGGAGTGTTTCGATTGGGACTCCAAAGAGGTTGGTTTGTCTCTGCAAGTTTTGTAATCGAGGTTGTCTTTCTGTTTCGTAGAAATCCTGTTCATCTCAAATTGCTCGGTTCTAATTCATCTGCGCTTGCAGGAACAACACCCACAGCATTCACCTTCCGTTCCAGTCCAATGCATCAAGAGAATGGAAAAGTTCTGCATCTTCTCATCTTGGTTTTCATGGCAGGGGCCACAGGGTGGAAACTTCAGTGAAATGTTTTCGCTTGCACTCGCTGATGGATTCTGAGAGCATGGTTTCACCAAGTTTAATTCTGATTTCGGATGAAGCTCTTCTCACTATCAGCATGCTTTTTGCGTATTTGGCTGGAGTTGTACCTTCTGGGCAGACATCTTCTCGTGCCAGAAATCAGGGTATTAATCAACAAATTACAGAGCCAAGCTCCTCTGATTCTGGTAGGTAAGACTAGCTGCATAATATTTACTTATATATCAGACTGGTGGCTTAACTGGAAAAATGACTGCTAGGTGCTAATGCAATTCGCTTGTGCAAATTTAGGGACACAAAATCCTTGCCTGAAAGGAATGCTGGGCTTGACCCCAGGCATATGTGGAGTGAAGTGAGAGCTAAACTTTCCGATGCCTTACAAGCAAATTTTCAAGATGCCAGTTTGGACAGCAGAGAGGATGAACTCAGGAGTGAGCGAAAAAACTATCCTTTGAGTATGCTTGCCATTCATGGTGGTCCCAGGTTGCGGCTTCTTCTGATCACATTTCAGCTCCTGGAAATGGAGGCAAGAGGCACACCACAACTTTTTGTTTGACAAGGATTGCCTCTGTATACTCACTTAGTTTATTATAAGTTAGTATCTGAGCTGGTTTCAACTAAAAGAGGGTATTAGTACTCTCCACTTGCTGATTTTTCTTGGCTCAAGTCATTTTGGGCCTGCTTGTTTGGCTACCAAAACGTGGGCATGTCAAAACGTGGACATGCCAAGCTTTTTTACAAAAGCTTGGTAATTTGAGAATAACACTTAGGTGGGCTACTTTTTGGAATCCAACCAAATGAGTGCCAAAATTTATAGGCTTGCCCACATTTTGGTAGCCAGCCAAGCATGCCCAGCCAACCAAACATGCCCATAATATTCTGTCTATTTTTTTTAGTTTAGTATGATTGTGCACTATACTCTATAAGTGTAATCAGTGTAAAGATTTCCCCCCCCTCCACAGTAACATTTGACTCAATTCTTATAAACTTTTGAATATATTAGAATTAACTATGTTGACTTGTTTCAATTGGTCTGATATCATGCAGGTAAGAAATATCTCAGTAAGTTCCGAACTTGTCGATGAAATCAGGTGGTTGCAAGTATCAACTACTTTGATAGATGGTTTGATTCAACCAGTATTTGTCAAATGGATTGAAGAAGAACAGGCCTTGGAAAATGGCCAGATCAATGAAGTATGGTACTAATTTACTGTTTCGAACTGTTGTCCTTGTCCATTCCTCCATATCGAATATGCCCCAAATCACAGATATTCGTTTATGTTCCAGAAACTTGTGAAGATGATAAGCAGCAAAGTAAAGGAGGATGATAGGACCTTCAAGAGGTTTAACAGATTTGGGAAATCTGAACTCTATTTGGATCTGCTCTTTTTCCTAAGATTTGGTTCTGCCAGGTACTAAATGACATTTTGATCCTTGTAGCAACTTTTCTGTTCAATTTCTTTTGATTTTGAGCGTGTGTGAGTTTGTTTATGTGGGTTGGTTTTGTTTCTGTTGGGGCTTTTTTTACCCCTTTTCTTCTTAATATAAAGATACACAGCTCTCCTGCATGTTCTAGAACAAAAAACTTTTCTGTTCAATTTATTTTTGATTTTGAAAACTGCATGAACAATTGTCTAGACTTACTTTGTTCTTTTGCCATTTGCTGAATAATAGCATTTTCCGAAGTGCATAGCAACATCCTTATCCTGATACTTCCTGATGTCAGGTCTGACAGCTATTTTGATGCTAAATTTCTTGCTGAACATGGAGCACGAATTTTGGAGGACCTGGTTATTTCCTTAGCTGATGTGATTGCTAGTATTTATCTGGAGCTTATGTCCGTTGATGGTGATATGTCTACTGAAGTTGTCAGTTCCAGCTTAGCTCTATGTTCTCTATCCACCAGAGAGCTTCAAAATCTGCGCAATGAGGTAATAATTGTGGATTTTACATGTCTTGTTTCTTCCTTTAGTATTGTACTCCAGTTCTTCGATATACAGTTTTTCTTGTTCAAATGTGCTTTAAATAAGATCATGTGTTCCTGTTTGCTCTTATTTAATTCATAAGCCCAAATCCTGCTAGAGCAATCAGAAAATCTTCTAGGTTTGCACATAATTTTGACTTCTAATTTAAACTGAACCTACTGTTTCAATGATAAAAAACTATGGTTTTGCTCTAGTTACTGGCTGTAATTGACTGGGAACCGATGCCAATTTAGGCATTGGATTTTCCAAGAAGTCATATTTGGACCTTGAAAGCTTACTGTTGATTGCACCCGGAGGAACACATTTGTGCTTAGTGCTAGGAGCATCTGCGGCAACAGTTTAATTTTTTTCCTGAACATGCTGGAAAACTGCCTATCATTGTTTTAAGAAGAAAAAGGGGTAAGAGCCCAGCGTACGAGAACCGATATCGGGGACTTGGTCAGGCCCCTTTTGGATTTGGGGCCGGGGGGGGGGGGGGGGTGGGGGAGCTTTCTTTGTATTCAAATGTTCATGCAAAGGTTTTGCCAATTCCATGCTAATCCCTCTTATTTCTTGGAAGGTGGCAATTAATTGGTGGTTGCACCAATACTTCGATTCAGTTGTTTCAATGTACGAGGACAGGTTTGAGCTATACATTCTATGCAGAAAAAAATGTGAAAAACCAGAAGATAATCAAGCTGAGAGGACAAATTGGTGGAAGCTTGCGTTCGGAAACCCCAGTGTGCCTGCTCTTCTGGACTATGTTAACATCAGCCCATTTTCCCTTCCAGCAAGAAGGACAAAGGAATTAAGAGCTTTGACTGGCTGGTATGCCCGAGCCTTGCTATATTTCATGAAAATCGAAATATTTCGCATGCCACCTGCATTAGTAGATAGTGAATTTTCTAGTATCTCATTAGCTTATTTCGGTTGTCCCCGAATAGTGGAGTAGGTGGCATTAGTCTTGTCGTATTTAAAATTACAGAAGTGCATTTCATTTTCCTTTGAAGAAAAGAAAAAGGAATAGAAAAGATGACCTCTTTAGAGTAATGCCACAGATCCATTCTGTGTTACTAAAAGGTATTGTACCTCTGACTAAATTTGCAGATCGACATTCTCATTGAGATAAGTGGATTAATTTTGTCATTTGTATCATACCTGAACTAGGAAAAATAAAATTGTACTCTTCAACTGCAGGAGGTACTACTTCAGCCTGTTCTTAGAGCTGTCAGATATTGCCATGCCCTTCATAAGTGCTGCTGTCAGTAAAGTGGGCGCTGCAGTGTCCTACTTCTGGGTGTCCATGATTGGAAGATCGCTGGGACTAATTTTCTCAGGGATTAGACAGTCACTCGGCTGGAGATGAGTTTGTACTAGTTTTCACTCTGCTGGTACTGATTGATCGACTGTTGACTCCTGTAATCTCTTCAGTTTGTTGACTGTTAGGCTGCACTGGATATATTTATCGCCCTGAGAAGGCCATCATTTTCTGCTTTGTTTTCTTGTGTTTTGATTGTAAGAAAGTCTATTGATTTCATCAAAGATTGAATAATGATATGGAAATCTGAGAATTACTGGAGTTATGGGATCCTTTGAAACCTTATGCTTACAGCCATTTTCAAGACAGGCGGTAAAGGCAATGCTTTTTCCACTAGAATAAATGTCCTAGACCTTTTGTTTGACACGTAATGGAAAGGGCAACATACATTACCAGCATGCATAATAATTTGTATAGGATTTTCATTTCACTTTACCCATACATTTTTGTGGACCGAATTCCAGTAATCTAACCAAATGAAAAATACTATTCCAAAGATAGAAAAAAAAACTGAGAAACAGTAGTGCAGAAAACTGAACCGGAGGTTCAATGTTCTTGCATTACATGATCAAAGTACATTACTTTTGCGTCCTTTTCATTCACAACACAGACGGTACAACGAAAGAATGTCATGAATGTTATTATATGAACCTACAAAACGTCACTACTTGCATACAAAATCGTCTAAAATGATTCTGCATTTATCTGGTATGTGTCACAAGGTTCCTGCAAGGAAAGGAGAAGATTATTAGATGATTCATCGCAAAAGATCATATGCAAAAAGCTTGACAGCTAAGACCTAGATTCTTTGGTACTGTAGCACACATTTAAATTCAAGCAAATAGCATAGTCCAATAGTATTCCTTTTTTTAAAAAAAAATCCAATGGTATCCTAATAGTATTCCATTTTTAAAAGTAAAACTCTAGCATCGCTGTAATCCAATGGTATTTTATACTGTCATTCTTCAATTACAATGAATCTCCAATTTCTGTGTTAAATGTGTTTCCGGTTTTTTTTAGTGAAAGACACAACAAGCACTTCCACGAATAAAGTTTCACATTTTTTTTTTGTTCTCAACAGGGAGTGCAGAGCTCAAATTAACTGAAAGTTGGCCATGTCAATCTTGGAAACAATCATGAATAACTAATATCACGCATGAAATTCCAGGAACAACTTGCATGGTCTAAATTGCGAAAAAAGGGAACTGAACTTTAAATTGAAGCAGACAAGATATTTAGAAATGAAATGTGATGGGAATCCATCATCTGTGAGTAATTACTTACCCTTCATAATCCTTGTGCTACTTGTTTTTGCTGCTTGCTGCTGGGACAAATCAGTCAGCGACAAAGACGTTAGTGTTAGTGGAGGGGAAGAAATATCACTGCCCTCCCTGCTATTTCTAACCTCTAACAATCTGTTCACAGTGATGATAGGTATCCTCTGGCTGTTTGAGGGTATGGAATAGCTACGAGTGAGGGTGGCAGGCGGTAGTGGAAGTGGTGAGGGGGTTTGTGATGCAGTCGGTGATGCCCGGGCTGGTGCTGCAGGAATTTGAGTCTGACGTTTTGATACCAGAGGACCAGAGTATCCGACCAAGCCAGAAGGCCTTAGGGACTCCACATTGGCTGGAGGCCTAGGCAGCTCATGAATCTCGCTGATCTTCGGTGATTTTGTTGGATGTGGCAACATCTTGGGGGACACAGATGATGGCTGCCGAGAATGACTTTGTGGATTCCCTGGCATCGCATGATGTTGTGTCATGGGTGATCTGCGATCATTCAGAGAAGATGGCTTGCCTAACCCTGACCCTGATTTGCTTGGAATTGGACCAGACCAAGATTCCGTCTTGATCTTCTTGTAATCAGAACCTGACTGGGAGAATGTCGATATCCCCTCGGTACTTGATGGCATTTTCACATGGCCACTCGGCTTCAACGGAGATGAATGCGATAAATTCTTTACAACATGAGGTTTACTTTCAAACTGTTGCGAATGATATGTTCTGTGAGCACCTGCTGATCTGAGGTTATTGTCATCAACTGGTGTTGGGAGTTTGTATGAATGTTTGGCTGAAGATGGCTTCATTTGCCAAAACCTCTCAGATGGATCTGGTAAATTGCCAGCAAGAATTGGTGCTGAATGTGTGTTAAACTCAGGTTTCACTTGTGGAGTTATAACATCACCCTTGAATTGTTTGATCTCTTCCTGCATTTAAGAGGACATCATTATTATCTTAAGAATATGCCCGTGCCCCGATCTGATTATAACTAGCAAGCATCAAGAAATTCGTATAGTTTCTACGCACCGTGTAGAATCATACCTGCTTGCTTTCTTTTACTGGCTGTGGGGAATTCGTCACATCTCTTTTGTCCAACTGTGCACAAAAATTATACAAAAAATTAAAAAAGAAAATGCAGATTATTGGCATGTATTTTTCATTTTACAAAAAAAATTAAAACACTATAATGTAAGTGGGGAGTATAGTATCAAGAAATAGATCAGGAAAAAATATCACAACAGCAATACTTTTTTCTGAAGTAGAAAGTATAAATGATAAAACTAGAACTTTGATTAATTAGCCGAAACTCATATATCAATCATTCATTAAAATCACATAACAACTGAACAAGTCTCTGAGGCCATATTAGTTCTTGTAATCAGCTCAGACAGCAAACCATCAAATCAGTTTAGGACACATCAATCTACTTCAAAATGCTAGAAACAATGCTTATTTACAGGGTTATTCTGTAAGACCAAGAGTGGACAACATTAATTGTTTGGCACTTGAAGGTAAGAGGCAGCTAGCTACATAAAAAACACACCAAATATGAACCATAGAACTTACATCCATTGAACCTCTAGAAGGAAGAAAATCTTGATCCTTGTCATTTATTTCATAGTCGAAACTAAGGTTTCCATCGTCACTGCAATCATCCTGGTCAGAGCTGTAATCGCCATTGTCAGATACATCATCCTCAAGACCACTGAACTGGTAGTCAATATGCTGTTTCTCAGCTATTGCTTTTACTTGAGGTTCGAGTGCTTCAAGACACTTCAACCCTCTCCTGAAAAAGCTTAGCTAAAAGTTGAAATAACAGTAGGATAGTTAGGTTATGTGTCATCCAATCCTAGGGCCAATTTGACAGCATTATGGATAAAGAGTAAACCTACCTGAGCAGCATGATGGCGAGAAGCTTGTGTTAAAAGACTATGAAATTGCCCTTGCCTCAATGATTTTAAGCGAAATATGAACAGTGCTGCATCTTCTTGGTACTCAGCAAAAGAAGTTTGCAGTTGCTCTGTAGAATATGATTCAATTTTGGAATGCCTTGACTTTCCTTTTTCCCTATAGGATGCCCTCATAGCTTCATATGCCTCTCTGTTTTGAAAGAAAGAAAAAAAACTGGTAAAAAAGTATCAACCATAAATGCAACAAAAAAAATGAATTGAGCTGTGTTTGTACCTTTTCATGTCGCACTGCTGCTTCATTTCCTGTGTCGCCATGAAAGAAAATATAATGTATATGTCAGGATCTTACAGAAAAAAATGAAGTTGATCAGAATCCAAAATTCTCAGAGCAATGCCCTCTTCAAAACAGGGGCTAATTGTTCCCCCTTCTTATTTACAGAAAATAGCCTCCAAACAATATGATACAATATGATCTACAATCTTCTAAACCATCCTAATAGATAATTGGTAACAAGCAGCTAGTATTTGCAGACTGAATCAAAATATATAATTGTACAAATATAAAAGTAAGACCTAACCTCTACAGTTTGTAGCTCCTTGAGAAGAGACTCCGAAGGGGTTGTGATTGTATGAATGATATTTGAGCGCTGGACAACCAATGCAATCATGTCAGGGTCACATATTCTAATGCAGTAAGAACAATTAAAAAAAGTATGATTTTTGAAGCATTTCCATACAAAATCCAACATAATAGCAAAAGGAACTTACGTAAGTATCGACAAATTTTTGTAGTTCAAATTGTACCTTTCCCAGCATCATCAGCACTCTACCTGTAGGAAAGAGAAAATTAATATACCACTAATTTGGTTTATAAAAAATTAGACACAAACACTACCAAAGTTGTACCATGAACAAGAAACATAGCAAAATCAGCTGCTTAGAGATCTAATTATTTTGGTCGAAAGGGTACTTCTAGAAAATAGCATTATCATTCTAGGGTATATTTTAGGAAAGATCCTGTAATCTAGTTTTATATGGTGGAAATCGCTATGATTTATTCAGTGGCTTTCCATGATGGCTTAGCATGTTGTGATTGTAAAAGATGCCTCTAGCAGCCAAGTGTGACTTACTATCTGCTACTCGCAAAAAAAAAAGTGACTTACTATCTGCTACACCAAAATTTGGATGTTCTTACCACTATCATCATCATCGCCATTTAGTGCAGTTTTCGCGAGAAAGCAACCTCCAAGTTCCTCGAGAGCCTCTGAAAACTCTGCATAGACCAACAAGCTCTCAGTTACAAACATAGGGACACAACACAACTGAGCATTTGATAGCAATTCAATATCTGAAGTAAGACCATCAGTTACCATATACACTATTTGTTGTCGCGGCTGCAGCTGAAATCAAGCCATCGTAGCAGTTTCTCATGTCTTCCACCTCCTGCAAAGAAGATGAGAACCATGCTTCAGAGTCAATAATAAGGCCACATTACCGAAAGTCTGATTGATTTATTCTCATACTTCAGAATAAATTGAACATGTCCTAGCAGTGTGGAAGGTTGCAACAATTAGATTAGTCAAAAGTATGGTTAACATAAGAGTGAAGAAGTGCCTGCGTCATGGAAAGTGCAGCAGCTGATTCACCAACAAAGCAGGTTGGGACTATTTCTCCGCAGTTTTATTTTTATGATCTTCTATGGTATTATTGAAAAAAGATAGCTCAACAGGAGCAATTTTCAGAAATTTGTCAAAACACTGCATGTCTGCCTCAGAAAGACAGAAACACGCTTTTCAGTTATATAGCATCATTATCATCTTTGGTCGGTCCAAACAACGTAGCATCCGAGCAGCCCACGTCACGCGGCATCTGGAACGGAATGCGTCGCCTTGCAGAGCAAGCGTTAATACGACGGACGGAAAGACTCATGCTGATACCGAAGCCACGCTTCGGTCTCCATCTCCATTGATCTAACGTCGGATGGCTGACATTTTTTTATAGCAACTTTCTCTGATGGACGTTTCGTTCTGAAGACTTTGACTGGCAGAGAACCGAGCCCCAAAACGCCAAGGTGATGCCGAGCAGACACGTAAAGGGGTTGCAAGTCGTTTTCATGGATTAGAACCTAACAACTACCTTACCCAAAAGATACTTTGACTTGAAAAAACAAAAACTCCTACTTGAATTGAAGAGAATATAAATTTACGCGATATTATTGTTTCTCCTTTAAAAAATCACCCATGATATTTTGATGCCAAAACTAGTTGGCATATTTTTTTCCCCGTCTACAAACTAAGAATTACTGTCCCGTGGTATGTGCACTCAAGAAGTATTAATTTTGAAATTGAGGACGCATGGCCATGAACCAATGAACCAGCGCTGCCAATTCTTTAACAAAAATTCTAATTTCCACACCAAGGTAATTTCCAATTAAAAGGCAATTTTTGATCAGTTGCGCTGAATGACTGAATAACCGATGATCGAAAACTGACACCAACCAAGAAATGAACAACCCACTCCACCCGGAAAACCGCACAACAATTCAAGTTGACAAACTGAAAAACGAGAAAAATCCAGAGGACGATGTGCCTCCCAAGATCCAATTTTAGCTCCGAATGCATCATGGGCCGCGAAAATCACACCCCAGAGTTCACCCAGAAGTAGCCCCAGGAGAAAGAGGGGGGAGATTCGGACCTGGCCGGCGCTCACGAGCTCGTCGAGCTTGGCCGGCGGCGGCTGGTGGCCCCTGCGCTCCTTGGGGTGGTTGTGGCCGAAGCCCCGCAGCCTCCGCAATGGCGACTTCATCCCCCACCGGCGGACGGCGGCAGTACCGCACCCCCCGACGCCGCGCGCGATGGTTCCGCAACCCGCCTCGCCGCCGGCCTCCTTGCAATGAACGGTGACTCGCCGTCGCGGCGCTGCCGCCGCCGCCTTCTCCTTCCTCCCCGATCCTCTGTTCCGCCGCTGCCTTGGAGTCTGGATTATGGAAGGCTAAAAATAGCGAGCCCACTAGGGGGAGAGAGATCAGAAATGGAGGAAGCTGGAGAGAGAGAGTAGTTGCGCCTCGCACTACTTATAATAGCGGCTTTGTTTAATCGCGAATGGAATGGAGAAGCGGGTGGGCCCCATGCGCGCGGGCTGACCATGCGAGTGGAATCGCGCGGGAGTGGAGGGAGAAGAGCACGGCGAGAGGCCGACAAGGAGCTCCGGATTTCACAGTGGTTATCGCTCTGATTTGGCAGGCTGGTGTTCCGTTCCAAAAGGTGGCTTTTTTTACTTGAGAAAATGGGAAAGAAATTACTCCTCCTTTTGACGAAGAAAACTTGTCTCATGTGACGATCGATGCGAGTGATGGAACACAACAGGAGGTAACCTACGGCACAGGAAGGCTGCCGGACCCACTTGGCTGGTCCGAGATCAAACCAGTTTTAACGGGAGTTTTATTGGCATTTAATTCCGTACCACATTAGCAAAATCTAGCTGATTTGATGAGATCATTAGATCAGACTCAGTGGAAAGTGTTATCCTGCGGTTATTAAGATTGAAAATTTGATAGCTGAGCTGGAAGAGTATCGTATTGACAAAATTCTTCTATCATCCTATAAAACTCTCCCTCCTCATTCCTTGTACTAATTCTAATATGTACTAATGTGGCATAGAATTTAATAAAAATTTAATGCTCATAATACTCCGGTGAAACTTCTATTAGACTAGGTTCGTGCCCGTGCATTGCTACGGCCAAAATAAATTATCCCATAAGCATCAATATCATCTTAACAAATATTTACAAGATGTGTAGTGTAGCAACTGAGACATGGTCTTTGCCTCAGTTTTCTTATTCTTCTCAAACCTGTACAAGGATGAAAAAAATCATACTCCCTCCATCCCATGAAAAGTGCAATCCCGAGTTTGAAAAAGAATTCCACAAATAGTACAATTCTAGAGATTGGATCTCAATTAACTGCCTAATTAAGTGGTCAAATTTGAATTGCATTCCAAAACTAACTATATGTGGCAAACAATTGAGGGCATAAGAGTCTTTTCATGCCACCACTAATATGTCTGAAAAAAACCTAGAATTGCATTCTTCATAGGACGGAGGGAGTAAATCATTTCATTGATACTTACAATCCAAATATATACTTCAAAAAAAATACAATCCAAATATATACATTTAGAATTGAGAACATATACACTAAACTTAAACTATATTTAGAATTGATACTGGTTCAGAATTAAAGGCTCCTCAGGGCATGGTGTTGATTATGGTAAAATACACTGAAATTTTTCACAGTCAATGCATTAAATGACACATGATCTTTATGGGGAGTTGGTCTACTTTTGTGTGCTCGCATAGTTACCACAAGCCATTGCCTTCCATTGCTCACAATTATTGGCCATGACTTGTGAAATTGATAGGAACCAAGAGTACATGTAGGGCCCTCCCATTCACTTTACCAAGCTTCAATATATATATTTGTTTGAGACAATGAAGAAAGAATCATTTCAAGATAGAGACAAGGCCCCAAGCATTACGTAGCTTGTCTATCAACCAGAAAGGAAAGAAATTCACTTCTTATTTAGTTTGAATAGCAGTTTACTAATACATCTACAGTCTCTTCATACTACTTTTGGTAACTCCTCTCATAAGAATCAAATCAGAAACTAAAGTGAATAATAATAAGCTAAAGGAATCAGAAAATCGCTTCACAGGCCATTTACTCTTTTTTTTCACAAAATGCAAAGATATTGACTGAAGGCAATCTGATATTCTGATGCAACATAAAAATGAGACTGATGTTATAAGAATCGAAGAAAATCACCATTGAAATATACGGCAAGAGAAAAATCAAACTGAAAACTATACAGATATTGTACAACTTGTATGAACAAGTTTCAAGAGGATTGTACATGAACGAACCACACCAGCTATAGCTCACTCCCTAGCAGTGGCTGCGACAACAAGTAACAATCTACAATTGTCATGATGATTGATAAGATAAGATATAGTGTTTTCAGGCAGGTGCTGCAATTTATTGTCCAGTCAATGCCAGATGTAGTAATGATCTGAGGCTGATTGGCCATGCAGTAAGTTTAGATATCTCCTAGCCTCCTACTGCAAGCGCAATGCATTTTAGAAATATTCAATTGTGCCGCAAAAATACACAGGAGACATTAGGTAGAATGCTCACCTTCAAACCTTTAGAGTAAGGAATAGAGTATTTGTTTATTTTAGGAAGCATGGATCTAAACACTTGTCAGTTAATGTTATCTGATAAATGGGAAAGTAGACATCACAAAGAAACAATATTTGTCTACACCATGCCACTGATAAGTAGCCCCCAATCATCTTGCCTGCATCCAAAATAAGTAATGAGTCCTATAAGAAACCTACAGCTTGTGCTGCTCAAAAACAAAACCTTCTTTCCCTTCCTGAGTATAAAGTAAAGAGTCTTAAAAGAAATCTAAAAACATCTGCATACCAAAACTTCGATTCTTAAATAGGACGTCAACATAGCAAACTTTTACCAGGATACTGGCAAAAGAGCACCTTAAGTCAAAAAATTATCTATGCTCTAACATCAAAAGTAGTCTGACAATACCTTTCAATTAAATATCCTATGGTTCAGTATCATCTATGCGTTCTTGTTATCAAGTAATTTTTCTGCATTATATTTTTTATTTTCAACCAAACAATTATTCAGCGATTGTGCCTGCAATGGAGCAGAAGGTACCTAACAACTTTCAATTCAACAAGAAGACTGAGACGACGGTGCTATCTGCGCCCCTGCGAACTCCTCGAACTATTTGAAGACCTCCTCCATCATGGTCTCGTCGTCCAGCAACGGGACAATCCCTGCCTAACAACTTTCAATTCAACAAGGAGACTGGAGATGACGGTGCTACCTGCGAAATCCTCGAACTATTTGATGACCTCCTCCATCATGGCCTCGTCGTCCAGTAGCGGGACAACCCCGGTGGCTGTCTCGAGCTCCGCCTCCCGCGTGAGCACCTCGAGCGGCTCCGACGCGCAATCGCCCCTCAGCGGCGCGGAGGCCTCGCTGCTGCTGCTGCTGCACAGAGAGAAAGAAGCCGGATCCGTGATTCACGCACCTAGCAGAACTGCAGAAGCAACTCTCAACTCCGAGGTGAAGCGCGGGGGCGGTGTCGGGGCGGGGCGGCGGGATGGCCTCCAGAGTGCCGCGCGCGCGTCGGGGCGGAGGGCCCCGAGCCGGCGCCCCAGCGGGGCCCGGAGGCGGCACCCCAAGGGCGGAGACAGAGGAGGGTCGCCGACGGCGGGGCGGAGCGAGGGGGAGGGGCGGGCGGGCGGGCGGCGCGGGTTAGGGCTGGAACTGATTCATGAATGGAGCGCACGGCGTAGGATCGTCCGCTGCTGGCCGGACGATGCGGGTAGTGGACGGTCAAAATCGTCCACTGGCGAGCGATCGCGGCGGTCCCGAGTTGTGCGGCAGATGGGCGGCGCAAAGCAACGTTTGTTAATCAACAGTGGTAATCCTCCCGCGGCAGACTGACGATCGGGAGGCGCGAGGGCGCCGACGGACGAGTCGCCCATTCAGCCTTCCTTTTTAGGAGTAGAGATTGACCTTATGAGAGAAAGTATGTCGTTTTCATCATCAGATAAGAGAGGAATTTTATTTCCATAAATCTAGCATGCCTAGTTATCAAGCTTTTAATTTTAATAACGGTTCAATAAAATTATGTATTGAGATTCACCTTACTAGCAGGGAATAGCAGCTAAGTTAACCCACGGTACATTCTTTGCCTCCTTTTCTCCGTAACGTAAAAATTATTTTTGCTCCGGTGAGACGCCCGGCTTGCTCCGTTGTTGCTCGATAATATAATGCGCGAGACTGTTGAACCCGTCTCGCTGTCATGAACCACTTTTGCAATGGCCATCTATAGTGACAACTTTTGACTGTGATCGAGACAGATTGATGCACAAACGCACACATAGTCATTGTGCCCGTAAAAAGTTTTCCTTTTTTTTCTCAAAGTAAGAAAAAAACGATCGGGTGATTCTTCTTCTCCGTGGTACATATACCTGTAGTACCATTACCGCATTTATTTAAAGCTAGGGTTAAGTGACCATGACGGTACCTGAAAAACCGAGACAAAATGATGCTTACCAGATCCCCTCCCTCTAGATTTATAGATTTTGTTATGTCTATAGACATATGTTATATCTAGATGCATAGTGAACACTATAAATCTAGCCAAAATGATCTACATTTCAGAACGAAAGGAGTATGATCTTATTTGTTTTTGTTTTCTAGGAAATTTTAGCGAAGAAAAACAACCACACCGAATCTTTCATACTATCCTGATATTTTGGAGAACAAGGACACAACTTAAGCTAAACGCGGAGGGTTCTCCATTTAATCACTGCGTTCGGCAGGCTGGAGCTGGAGTGGTGTGAGAGAAAAACACTGTTACTTGGCTGGTGGCTGGAGGCTGGAGCTGCAGCGATGTGAGAGGGAAATACTGTAGCGCTGGAGGCTACAACACCAGCCGAATGCAGTGAATCTCAAACGCAAAGCCGTCAAACTTTCCTAAAATAAAAAAAATCTGATGCTATCATATATATTTCAAACAAAGAAAACACCATCATATTTATCTTATACTCCATCTGTTCGAAATTATAGGTCATTTAACTTTTTTGACCCTAACTTTGATCACTTGTCTTATTCAAAAAATTGTGTAAAATACTACTTCTTTTGTTATGGCTTGCTTCACCAATACAAGTTCTTCAAAAATGACTTACATTTAATTATATTTGCACAATTTTTTTGAATCAAACAAGTGGTCAAACTTGATGTCAAAAAAATCAAACGATATAATTTAAAACAGAGGGAGTACAATAAAGTAATTTTGCAATCTAGTACTATAAAAAGTAACTTCGTGGCCCATGAAAGTAAGGAAAACTAACTTTGTAGTGCATTAACGTTAGAAAACATAACTTTGTAACCCCTACCTTTTATTAAGAAAAGTAATTTTGTATTCCGTGGAATTTTAGAAAAAGTAACATTCATAGTTCACGAATGTTTAAAAACGTAACTTTATGGTTGCGACGACAGAAAGTAACTTATCAATAACATTTATCAATAACATGCATAACATGAAGTAACTTCATATGATAGAGAGTAAGATTTATTTTTTTTAAAAAAATAACTTCGTCAATTTGCCCAAAATATACTCACTTGCAATCTTGTTTTGAAGCTCTTGTCAAGACGAACATATTGGTGCAATCATCATCATATTTTGATTTGGAAAACTATTTATTTTTTAGAGTTTTTTTAATGAAGAAGCTATTTTTAGAGTTGAGATTTTTTTTGAAGTAACTTCCTATTGATTTTTCCAGAGTTGAGATTGATATGCATGTGCATATCACCCAACGCTGGTAGTTTTCAATTCTTCTTTTTCCGCAAGCAGGTGCTCCCGGGCCCGGCGCACGGGAGGAGGACGCGATAGGTAGAGTTTTTTTTGATAGGATATACTCCCTCCATCTCAAAATAAATATAATTCTAGAGTTTAAATTTTGTCCCACAAAGAATGTAAATTTTGACCCACCTACCACAAAAGACAAGATAATTTGTAGAAGATTCTCACAAAAGACAACTAACATCTCATCCACTCCTCACAAAAGACAAAGGATATTTTGGTAATTTTACACATAGCATTGGTTTGCGTGCTCGGTCCTAGAATTGCATTTATTTTGGGACGGAGGGATTATATCGTAGTTTTTTTTGGTGTACCCACGAATTGCCCATGCATCCTGATGGAGTGATGGTGGATCGAGTACAAACGAGAAACCACACGCGCATGCAAAAAAACGATTCCGTGACTCCGATCCGATGCATGCAAGATAACAAAGATCAATGTATCCGGCCATACGTATGACCGAAGAACGGTCGAATAATACTACCGCTTTGCTTCGAAGGCAAGCAACGAACAAATCCGGGGCGACTGACGATGATATCCCCTGATCCTGTTCCAACTTCTTACTTAACGCTTCCGATCCTGGACGACGACGAAGCCGGGCGTTGCGTGCGTCAGCGAGCCCACGAGCCCGGCGTGAGTCCGAGTCCTCGATCGCACGTCGTCGTCGTCCTCGCCGCGCCGCACCGCCCCGCCTGAATCGGCCTCGCCGGCCTTGGCCGTGCGTTTGACCGCTGACCGATCGACGGCCCGGATCGTTTCTTAGTTCCCACGGTCAAAAAGGTGGCCAGGAGCGCCGCACCACGCACGCCCGCCCGCCCCAGGCATGCATGCATGCGTTCTCTCCGCTGGTGCGACGATCCATCCAGCAGCTGGGACGACCAGGAGACCTGCTCGATCGATCGAGAGACTTTTCATCTGTTACTTTTTGGCCCTCCTTAATTTCCAAGCTTATTTCCATCATCTCTGCTGTGCTGTCGACGATCGACGGAGTGGTGGCGTGTGTCCGGTCGGGTCGACCGAAAAGGTGTTTTCCTAGGAGATCACGAAACGGATCGGATTTAGTATCTGGGTTTTACTTTTCAACACGTACGGCGGCGTTTGCTGAATTGCTGCTGATGGTATATCCAAGACCTCAATATTTCCGCGGCCCGGTCGCACGTACGTACGCAATGGGAGGAATATATCAAGAATGGGAGGAAGAAAACTGAGATTTACTTGACATTTCAGACACGCACCAGCAGGGAACTGCTCGATTAATTGCTTGTCAAATGAGCTATCCAAAACTAACGCCATCCAGTTTTGGTCTGAAAAAACGCTGTCTAATTTTGACCCGAGGGAGTACTTCCAGGCATATGCAAACGAAACTCGTCTAAAAACCATGGCATGTACAGTAGGTGCTTGGACAAATAGAAGTAATTCTAATTCTTTTTTTTTGTCAGCAGTGACTAATGTATATATCATACTTTTCAACATGTATGGAAAAAACAAGAGTATTAATAAACAGCTACACTATTATTGCTCACCCGATCGACAGCTTCATTTCCATGCCCCGAATTGTGCATGTTTCTATAAGAAATAGGAGCTAGTTCCTCCTTGCCAACGTCTGGTTGGTCGAAGTCAACTGCGACGCCCGACGAACCACTGGAAATGGAGCCATGGAGAGGGAGCATCCGGCAGTTGGGCACCGCTTGGTTTGATTGTAAGCCGTCCGTAATGACGCATTGGCACACCAATAACCAATAATTGGCTCCCTCAGCCAAAGCATGGCTGCCCTGTTTTGACACCAAACCCTAGAGAGACAAGACCACCCCTCGCTCCTAGGCATGGCGGCTATCATCTACCGTCGTATTAGCTAGGTACTCCCTCCATTCCAAATTATAAGATATCCCAAGAATCTTGAAGAGTCAAAGCAATCTCAAATTTGATCAAGATTATAGAGAGAAATATAAAGATTTATGATATCAAATTGATGTACTATAAAAAATATAACTAATAAAAATTTTAATGATATTTAGTTTATATAATAAATATTATTATTCTATTATATAAATTTGATCAAATATTTTTTTTTGACTTTCCAAGATTGTAAAAAAAACTTGACCTGCGGGGGTAAGACGGCCCCCACGGCATTGTTTGAGAGGTAGAATGACATTCTCACAGCAGGCCAAGAAAACCCCCGAACCCCTGCCCCACCCGTACACGGGGGCCCGTCGCCTTGTGAGTTAGGCCGGGCTCCACAGTGCTTTGGACATAAGGCAGGCGAGGGAGTTTTTTTAACCTGAGGCGGAAATTCGCCCCTTCCGGAGATCGAACCCACGACCTCCGGAGTGCCGCCGGACTGCCGGAACCAATTGGCCCGACATCCTTTGGCGACTTTCCAAAATTGCTGAAATGTCTTATAATTTACCATGGTGTGGTAGACAGACTGCCCCACGTTGCAGCCCTACACGCTGACAGTGGATACAGCGCTACTGTCAGCGGCACACCATGCAGGTTATTGCAGACCCTATCCAATCCATGGCCACAGCAGGCTGGGGCGCCCCAGCCCCGCCGCCCATGGCTTGTCCACATCCCATGCCAAAACAATCTTTTGCGGGAAACCTCACAGCCGGTCAAACTGTTACTTCACGGTCACCCAAGCGACTACAGTGTAGTCCTGCAAAATCTGTGGCCATCCTATCGTCGTTCGTTGTCGAAAAAAATATCTCATATTACATGTGTTGTCATGCACTTGTAAGAGTAACATGTTTATTCTGATTCAAAAGAAACGAGACATTCAGTTCTAACGTAGTAGAGAGATTAGAGGGCAACGGCACTTCAGGCATACAGGATATACAGCATGCAACAAGAAAGTTTTGCATCCTTTTATACACAGACTACACAAGAACAACAGCAATGCATTCTATCATTTTGAAGGTAATGGCATTTATAGCAAGTGGTGTATGCACTACGCAGGCACGGCGAAGCTTGGCTCGGACCACCGGGGCGCATCGACCACGAGGCACGGGTCGGACTTTCTGAACTCGCCCACCTGCAGAGTTCAGCACAAGAAGATGGGTGAACAAACCTGGAAGCAAAATTTGTCTCGGTAGAACACAGCATGGTGAGTAGGGAGAGGCCCAACCTTTTCGCCGCAGTTGGGGCAGTAATGGTACTTGTGCCAGAGGCAGTCCATCGAAGGGCATAGGAAGCAGACCCCCATCATGAAGGGCATCATGCAGGCCACAACAGATGCCAGGCTCGGCTTCGACCTGTTCAAAGGAACACTCAGTTTTCAACTCCATTTCAGCTGTGAAGCCACATCAATTATTGATTCATAACTTCAAACACTCAATTTTCAACTCCATTTCAGCTGTGAAGCCACATCAATGATTGATTCATTACGCATTATCTATGTCCTACTGGACCCAAGGAGCAGTGTAGAAAATAAAAAATGCCAAGTGCAGAAACTGCTTGCCACAAAAAACAGATGCACGGACATACAGGTTCAGATTTAGCCAAGGGCGTATCAAATCCATTCTACATCATGGCAAAAGACCCCAGCAAGAACTTAACACTAGCATTAAAGCATCACCTATCCTGGATATGATCGTGCACTAAAACTTAAAGCCTCCATATAAAACTAAAAGTATTCTCCGGAATATTCTCATCAACTGAAATATGAAGTAGAATAGAGAAACTCAATTGAACACTGCCGAACTACCACATGATGGTTGGAAAGTTGACTAACAAACTACTAACTGCTCCTTGATGCTACCTCAACAGATCCTCATGACCATTCAAAGTAAAGGTAACTGAGATCAAGCAATGCAAATAGCAATAGCACAGATCATGAGCAGATGTTACTCAAATCGGTTTACAATAACAGAAAAATGCAAGTCTTGTTTCCTAATCACCACAGCTCCCAATGACAATGATTGTCAGACATGTTACCATTAACTAGCAAAGCCAAGCAGGTGCTCCAGAGTTGAGGTTATCAAAAAAACATGAACAAAAACGATTTGAACACTGCTCAATTCAAGTATACTGCTAAATTACTGCATGGTTGCCTGAATCAAAATTCCAACTAACAATTCATGTTCCTGAAGATAAACCCATACAGAAAATAACGAAGACAACTGGAATCCCCATACAAATCTTTGGGTCTCATGCTACTCCAGAGGTCATGGAATGCCAGCATAATAGCTCAAAAATAAACTATGCTCAGGTCCAATGGTGAACTCAATGATATAAGCTCAGGAGTGCTCAACATAGTGACCAAGAGATCAGCAAGTTAGTTAAAAGGAAAAAGTAATAAAAGAGTAAAGCTAAATCTTGAGCTTTGCTCTAGTTTGGCTACATATTTCAGAATATTGTGCGCGTATGCATGATATATCAACCTTATAGTGGTAAAGATTTGTGCTTGAAACTGGGACTAAGCTATTTTCACAACCTAAGAACTATCATAAAATAAACACTACGACGGTGAAAATTAATGGCAGCTCATGCTTTCCTAAGTGATGATTAATATGGTGGAAGGTGTAAAAATTTCCATGTAAGATGGCACAAATAATCAAAATTTCCTATCTACCTTTTGACTTTTAAGGTTGCAGGCCACCAAACTCTACTTTCATCTACACAAACTACACATAAGGATTACTGTTATTTTATTTATATTTAACAAAACTATGGATCTATCACAATCTCACCAGTATTTTCCACTTAAATAACTATATATCATCAATATACCATTTCTTTCTGATAAGAAAAGGACCAGTAAATCTTTGCATGTATAAACATTAAATCCATAATTGAAGTCTCATCTTTTCAATTGGAGTTCCTGGGAATACTAATATGTACTAGGTTATCCTTCAGCTTGTACACAGATGGGGGAACCATTGAGCATGAAGCAAAGAAGGTTCCACTTGATAGCAACTGAACCTAACGGTTGTGAGGAGTAGATAGTCAAGTGTTGCAGAACCTTGGAACACAGAAAATCAGTTAAGGACCTTCCGAATATGCTATCACACGGATAAAGATTATGCTCCAAACACAACCTATACCAGACAGTGCTCCAATTACCAATAGTCATGTCATGTACTGGCTAACCTTAGGGCAATATCATGTGTGCATAATGAGTTCTGTGGCCTTAGGGGGGCACAAGCCAGGGGCAAAGTATACTGTCCTAACATTTAGGTTCAGCACAAGCTCTGTGTTCTATTCATATGATTCAGCTATGCCTGACACATTGTGGACCTCCTGGTGCAATTGGGGAGTCTTCAGGGAGAGATCTATATGGCAAAGAATGTATCTTCCAGTAGATGGAGAAAGGCCCTTAACTGAAGGCTCTTTGAGGTACTCAACTCCATTTTATTTATGGCTAGAGATATGATGTCAATAGGAAGTCAAGAAGTCCATTGATGGCACCTTTAGTCCCTGATTTACTCCTGTGGCTGTTCCATACATGTGGTAAGAGCCACTAAAGCAGAATGCCAAAGAAAACCCGTTTCAACCAATAGGGTCCATAGTAACAGATTATCCTTTGGCTTTTCTATACAGGTCGTGGACCATCAAGCAAAGCAAAGAAGGATCCACTTCATTTTAGCAAGGGGGACATGTGGGGTGAGAGAACTAAGATGGTACAGATGTTTATCGTGGTTTGTAAAGGTCAGGGGAGCAGGCCTCTCACTCATAGGTTTAGCTGGTCCAATGTAACAAGGTATGGTCTCCTCACTTTTATGTTCCAGCACGCGCTCCAGCTCTGGCTGACATATAGCAGAACTTTTGGTGCAATTTTAGGGAAGTAGGCTTTTATCTAGTTTCAAATCCATTAGAGTGGCTATTTTTATGCTGGTTTGCCAAAACCTAACGCAACCCTCCTCCTTTATCCGGGCTTGGGACCGGCTATGCTGAGACGACTCAGGAGAGTCTTCCAGTCAGCATAGGCGGAGCTATCTCTAAAGAGATAGCTTTGGATAGGAGCGCTTGGAGACTAGCTATCAATGTGCCTGAACCTTGAACTTATTTCTTTCGGGTTTCATCTCTAGCCTACCCCAACTTGCTTGGGAAAAAAGGCTATGTTGTTGTTGTTGTTGTTGTTGTAGGCTTTTATCTAGTTCCTCTTGAGGTACTCCAACTTAGTCCACTTGGGACTTGTGAGGTATGACGTTGATATAAATTCAAGGAGTCTGTTGGTGGGGCAATATTTATTGGGTACTCCTATGGCTATTCCATATCTGTTAAAAAGCCACTAAACCAAAATGCTAAACAAAGCTAATAGAAACAGATTATTAATTAGCTTGTTTATAGATGTCAGGGACCATCAAGCAAAGCAAAGGAGCCACTTCATCATAGCAAGGGGGCCTTAGGTGCGAGCTAACTAGATGATCCGGATCTGGATGTTTGTTGCCATCTGTAGCAGTGAAGGGTGCAGTCCTTCTTATTCATAGGTTTGAATGGTCCAACGAAGCAAATTATGGTGTCGTTTCTTTGGCGTACAACGCATGATATGGTATTGGCTGATATGTAATGGACATCCTAGTGCAATTGGACGCGTCCTATAGGAAGAGGGGAACATATCCAGTGGAAACCAAGGTAGCTATGGAAACTTGGAAACTACAGATCCAGACCACACGTTGCTCATCCGATGACTCCCTTTAGAGGTGGGTTGATTTAGCACTTAAATCCCCCCACAATTAGCTTTCCTAATCACAGTTTTGCAAAACACCCCCTCCACCTCACATCCCTTCCGTTTCCCTTGATCGGATCCCGTCGCCCCCGTCCACTCGCCTCCCGCGACGTGCCATCAAATTCAGTTCAAATAATGCAATTTACATCATGTATTGTGTACTGACAACACTACAGCAACCATCACAAGCAAACAGCATGCGCGAGCGATTCTTGGGCAGCAGCGACACTGCTTCTTCTTTCCTTGCGCCTCGCCGCCTCCTGCAGTTCGATCTTGGAGAAGCACGGATGCCTGAGCGCCGCAGCTGGTCCTCGCAGTTGATGCCTTGGAACGGATCGGAGCGCCCCCATCGACGAGCACCGCCATGACGCAGCCGAGGGCGGGCGAGGAGGCGCGGCGCCGGAGCGGGTGTGTTCGCCGGCGTGGCGGCGCGGCACGGGGGCGGGCGAGCAGGCCGGCGCAGGGGCGGCGAGTGGACGGGGGCGACGGGATCCGATCGAGGGAAACGGAAGGGACGTGAGGTGGAGGGGGTGTTTTGCAAAACTGTGATTAGGAAAGCTAATGGTGGGGGGATTTAAGTGCAAAATCAACCCACCTCTAAAGGGAGCCATTGGATGAGCAACATGTGGTCTAGATCTATAGTTTCCAAGTTTCCACAGCTACCTTGGTTTCCACTGGATATGTTCACATAGGAAGAGATCCTAATAGTGATCACGGTGTCTTCTTTTTTTGCGAACGTGCCTGAGCACGTATTTCATTAAGAGGATCACGGTGTCTTCTGATATATCATATGGAAGAAGGCCCTTCTCCTGTGCCACTCAAGCTAATCCAGCTTGGTTGGTTTAAGGCGAGAGCCACATGTTACTAAAGGAAGCTGAGAGATTCTGCCTTCACCATCTCACCTTGACAGTTTAGTACCATTCTTAAATTTGTAGGGAACAATTAGTCCCAGTTCCCACGAATCACAGCAAAGTGGAATACAGACAACACAGCAATGAACTACCATCTCTTTCCCAACCAAGCTAAACATGCAGGTTGCAGAGGAACTAAGAAGAACAATACTTAACGCTCAAAGATTGTCCTGATTGGATAAATTAAAGTTCCAAGTAATTAACATCTCATCTTAACCTGAGCATTCTCGTATTCAAGGCTTTCCCTCAAATTCAGTCCTGTGACATCTCACAACTCCTACCAGCTACGAAGCGCATCTCTCTCCCCACTCCAATTGTACTAAAAACCATGGAGATCGAATCATCATTTCCTAGGAAACCCGGACAATACCATGTGACCAAACAGGAGTGGGGTCGGGGGCTAAGAGAAGGACGGGGGCTCACCGGACGGTAGAGACGGCGGCTTCGCCGCAGGCCTGGCAGTGGAAGGGCGCGGGCGTGTCGCGGAACATGGTCTGCTGCAGCGGCACCCCCTTGGGCGCGCCGGCGTAGATCGCGTTGGGCGGCGGCATCCCCGCCGCGTAGGGGTTCGGCGGCGGCGCGTAGTAGTATTGCCCCTGGGCCGCCGCCGCGGGATCGTACGGGATGCCGATGGCGGGCTCGCCGCCGGTGACAGCGGGGTCCTTGGTCGTCGCCATGGTCGCCGCCGGTGGTGAGGGTGCGCGGGTCTGGATTGGCGGTGGGCTTGGTGGGTTTGGGCCGCTTGGCGGACGGTTGAATCGTCGTCGTCTGTCAGCCGCGTTGAACTGAACGCCGACCTATATTAAGGCGTGCCCCGTTGAAATTGTCTTCAACTCTTCTTCTAGAAAATCACTATTATTCTTGTACTAAGACTTCCAGAAATTTATTTTTCTTGCATCAAAGCTCTTCTAGAAACTCATTTTTCTTGGATGATTAAAGCGCTTCTGGAAAATTATTTTTCTTTCATTTTGCTTTTCTAAAATATTGGTTGTACTTGCGGAGAAATACATTCTTACTGGAAAATATGGCATGACTTTGGCGCGAGGCTATGACTTTATTTAGCATGTGTAATGTAGCATGAGATTTGGAGGATATAACTGTTAGCTTATTTCAGAGCTTTGGTGAGTAACTGAGTATGAAGCTGCTTTTATTGAGTTGGTTATCCTCTACCTTGAGTAATACTGAGGTACCAATACAAAATTAACTTAGTGTCATAAGTACGTGTGTGTTGCCATGTGCACATCTTGCAGTTATCTTTTTCTCGTAAAGTGATTTATAGGTACATCCGTCTCGTAGGTATTCCCTCGGTCCTAAAATAAATGCAATTCTAGAACCGAGTACGCAAACCAATGCTATATGTAAAATTATCAAAATACCTTTTTCTCGATGAGTGGATAAGCTGTTAGTTGTCTTTTGTGAAAATCTTTCGTATTTTTTTTTCTTTTGTGGTAGGTGGGTCAATATTTGCATTTTTGTGGGATAAAATTTGAATTCTAAAATTGCATTTATTTTGTGATGGAGGAAGTATCGCCTTTGTAACCAGTGTCGAGCTATTACTATTCGAGTTCCTTCACTTCTTTTCTCTCTGATTAAAATTGGTCGAAGGATGAAGGAAAGGAAATACTAGTTGTTTCGAGCCGTTGTTGTCCGAGTCTCTGCAATTCTAGCTCGTTTTAACCATGCAGAGGGGTCAAGACTTTGGAGGCTACAAATTAAACATTGTTTTGGAGGAGGCACCGCTTTTGAGAAGAAGCAGAGCATCAGCAAGGCTTCAGGATGGCCGTGCGCGGTGCAGCTTTGCGCCATCTGGAGGCTTGGCCGAAACTCGAGAGGACGAGGACACGAATGGCCCTTTTCTTTTTTTCCTAGGCACACAAACTTTTTATTTGATTGATAAAATATTTTTCACTATCGTGGCTCATTGGTTGAGCTCGGAATGCACGAGCTAGCTCTAGAGTGAAAAGATATAGCTCTAGAGTGAAAAGATATCTCATTTTGTTAGGGTGTTGCCTATGACTATATCACACTTCCATAGTTCACTGCTAGAAATCCAACATTCACTGCTAGAAAAACTCTCATTAGTACCGGGCGGGAATCCCCGGTTAGTAACAGTTTCCCGCCCGGTACCGCTCCTCCGGTACTAAGTGCGCGTGCACTTAGTACCGGTCAGACCGCCCGGTACTAAACGGTCTGTTTAGTAACCGGTACTAAAAGAAGTTTTTTTTCTTTTTAATTCTTTATATTTATTCTCTTTTCCTTTCAATTTCAATTAATTAGTATTAGTAGTCGTACTCGCAGCGGTTTGTGTATTCGTACTCGTACTCGTATCTAGAATTCGTATTTGTATATGGAGCAAAGTAAATAAAAGAAATTATATACATACATGGATAAAAGAAATGTTAGAAATTATATACATACATGGATAAAAGACAATAATATTTACAAGTATGAATGCTCATAAGTTTTTGCGACAAATTCTTCAATAATTCTAATCATCTTCATCGGCACCGGCATCCTTCTTGCGGCATTTCTTGAGTTCAGCTCGAGCCACACTTATCCTTGGATCGGAATGAAATTCACTTTTTGGATTTATCACCTCATCCAACAGGAATCCACAGAGTGCTTCTTGAATTGCCCTGATTCTTTCCGGTTCGATGAGGTTCTCTTTCATATTCCAAATCTGTCAACAATAAATAAACACTAATATTTTAATTTAGTACCTGCATGGAATTAGATACAAGAAATTGTTACTAATGTTATACGTACTTCGAAGTTTTCTTGTGTCATCCTCTTGATATCTCTGCAAAAAAAGTGCATGTGCTCACATACGTAGTATCCGCAGAGGTTGGTTCTTTGATTCTGTCTCAAACACTATATACATATATACATGTTATGAAATCTTCATGCTGTTTGAATAAATGAAAGTAGATGTGTGATATTCGTACCGGTTTGTTATGGTTGAATTCAAGTTCAGTCGGTATTGACGTGACTTCTAATTGTGTTTTGAGGAACCGAGACCATGCCCTTTGTATGATGTCTACGAGATTTTGATATAATTCTGGTGGCTTCTTCAAGGAGTCCCACACAGTAACTTGGGACCGATCGATTTCGATCATAAGTAGGATCCAGTGGAAACAGTTACAGTTGATACATACGTATGGATACAATAAATGTTAGATATATATACTTATTGGCTAGTTGAAGTGACTCAAAAAGTCAAAGGACTCACTCGAAGTTGTATGGAAACAGAATGAATGTGCGATCGTGCTGCCCTTCCAAGGACATGACTATATTATTCTCGGTCCGATTAGGATATTGGCGTACACTCTCCTCATGTATAACATTCGGATCCATGAAGCCAACATTGTAAATCCCGCACTTCCGGCATTCTTGCATTTTCATCCTTCACGATTACAAATAAAAGGAGGGAATGAGAAATCTAAATGATTTAGTAGAGCTAGAGTATACAATTAACAAGAAATACTTACATAGCCCATACACTGACGAGGGACTTGTCTAGGGCGTCTTGATGGAATAGAAACCAAAAATTGTCAAAATCGATCCAAATGTCATCCATCCCCCGATAGAAATGGGTATTTTTAATTCGAGTGGCTAGCATTATATACCCCTCTGCACATGCTTTCACGTACCACTTATGGAACTCACGCATTCTTGTTGGTAGGGTGTCAATCAACTCTGGCCACATCAGAGGTTCCCCCATTACAAATGGCTTTCTTCCTGCCCCTTGGTGAATTGGGATTTTTTCATGACCTAGGAGCTAAGCTTTTGTGAGGTTTGTTTCCTTGACAAACTCAGCAGTAGCTTCATCCTCTTTTGAAAGCACTACTAGAGGGGGTACCTTTTTTGGGTTGTTCTCCGAGCTGGGGAACTCTCTGGTTCTCTCGCCGGTTACTCTTCTTCTCCCGTGACTTTGTGATCGAGCGGTTGTAGTCCGACATCAGTGGAGGCTTTGGTTGGCACATCATGGAGAGAAAGAATCTCTTCTCTGCTGGATCCACTGATTCCTTTGGCGGAGGCTTCTTTGGCTTCAACTGCTTGCGCACGTCTTCTTAGATGCAAGCAGACAATTCCTCATCAGGCATTTCATAATCTGATTTCTCTAGTGGGGTCTTCTCTTTCTTCTTTCGTTCTTGGGTCTTCTTCGGCCTTGGAGGTGGCGGTGGCGGCACCCAAGCAGATTGCTTATTCTTTGCGGGGGATCTCGAGGTGGCGGAGGCGGACTAACACTGGGGTCCCGGGAAGCGGCCGGTGACGCTGATAGACTAACGCTGGGTCCCGGGCAGCGGCCGGGGATGGTGGATCCACGCTTGGGTACCCTTGAGCAGCTGGTGACCTCAGAGACGGGCTAGGATCCCTTCCTGCAATTCTTATGTACTGTTTTTTCCAACAGATCCAAGTGTGGAGGACCTGTCCTAGTTCCTCTTCTCCATCGCCTCCAGGGATCTCGAGGTCGAGGTCTTCCCATCCTTTCTCGACACGGTCAACCATGACTCTAGCATATCCTTCTGGAATCATCATGCCATGTATTGTCCCGCCTTGAACAGGGACTTCAGTAACCCCGTGAGCGACTACTTTCAGTTTTTTCCTTAGCGGACATAGAAGCTCACAGAGGGTCCTGACGGTGATGTCGTCCACGGGGTAATGTTCCGCAACCGTTTCCTCTCGATCTGCGGCTAGGTGTTCTGTTGAAGCGATGCTGCTACGACGCTGCGAGCCGACGGGGCTAGTCTCCTACTGAGCCGTTGATCTGGCTTCTGGTGGCTGCTGCTGGCTAGTTGCAAGTGCACCTTCGATCGAAGCAACCCGTTCTTCTAGGGCACGCATCTTCTCTGCTACTTCAGCCTTTCTTCTCTGTCGGCTTCGATACGTCTCTTTGTCACCACTGAAGCCATCTTCCATGGAACTACGCCCATGCCTCGCACACGTCCTGTGTGTTCCGGCGTGCCAAGAGCGTACGTCAGCTCATCTTTCTCTCTGTCCGACTTGAAGCTGCCTTCGGACACGGCCTTTAGTGCCACTTCGAGCATGTCGGCCGCTTCCCTTATGGCATCGCTAGTGACAAACGACCCATCTTCCATATTCAATGAGCCTCCATGAGTGTAGAAGTAATGTTTTGCTTGCAACAGCCAGTTGAAAGTCGCCGGTACGATTCCTCTGGCAACGAAATCATCTTCCATCTTCTGCCATTTCAGAATCGCCGATGCATATCCTCCTTGCCAAAGATGATGGAAGTGCTTCTTTTTGCTCGCATTTCTTTGGCTTGGGTTGTCTTCTTCTCGCTATCCTCGGATGACTTGTACTGCACGAATGCCTCCCAATAAGGATGTTGATTCTTGAAGTCTTTCTCGAAGTCCGGCGTGAGTCCCTTTTTAACATAATCTTCGTTCAAATTTTTCTTGAACGTTTGAAAAGCAATAGCCATCTTCTTCATGACCCAATCCTTAAACAGTTGTTCTTTGTCCTCCAGAAAGCCGAAGTGTCGTTTCACATCTGCCCATAACATTTCTTTCTTGGTCTCGGGGATGATGTCAGCATCGATATATGTGGCTTTACTTTCCTTCCATAGCTTGAAGCTAATGGGAATGTGGTCCCTGACATAACATCCACATTGATTCACAACCATCGTCTTCACACCCTTCGGAGACTTTGGTTCACCGTCAGGATGCAATGAAGTGATAATAGTGTGCCCCTCCATAATTTTCTTCGACCCTCGTTTCCGTTTTGGTTTCCTAGTCGATCCGGATGCCTATAAAAATATGTATTTTGTACGCATTGTACTTACATACAGAATTAATGCATATGTTTATATATATAAGCATGAATTGTATATACCTCTGCGCTATCATCTTGCACAGTCGTTTATTCTGGCTAGTTATCATCGGCATCGCCAGTATCGTTAAGGTATTGGCTGCCATCGTACCCGGCAGCATCCTCTTCGTAGTGGTGCGTTCCCGTACCAACTATGTCCTCAAGAAAGGCCTCGTCGTCATCACGATGAAAGAATTCCATTTCGTTTCCTATGTGAATCAACATATGTTTGATATGCAATTTTGTACTAATCAACAATGTATAAAAAAATTACAAGTGCACCTTCGATAAAGGCGTACAATGCATACATGGACAAAATTTCTAAAATTTACATCATATACATCTTATATAGAATGTGCCCCGGAATTTTATAAATGTGCCCTGAATTTTCTAAGATTTTCTACTAATTACACATGTTTATAGTATAACAAACTAAAATTTACAAAGAAAATTAGAAATTCAATAGATAAAGCTGTACAGGACAAAATTTACATCATATACATTTCATATACATATCATAACATACACAATTCAACAATACCAAATAAAACAATAAATGTGAAGCCCGTAAACAAATGAAGTTTTCTACAATATACATGATTTTTGTACAATATCCATAATTACTACAAGATATAAAGACAAACTTCTGTACAATATACCTAAGCAATAATTTTCCATACATTTTTCATAATTTTTCATAATTTCTCTACATTTTCCATAATTTTCCATATATTTTTCATAATTTTACATACATTTTCCATAATTTCTTTACATTTTCCATAATTTTCCGTAATTTCTATACATTTTCCATAATTTTCCATAGATTTTCCATAATTATCCATAATGTCTCTGCATTTTCCATAATTTTCCATAATTTCTCTACATTTTCCAAAATTTTCCATACATTTTTCCATAATTTCTCTACGTTTTCTATGATTTTCCATAATTTCTCTACATTTTCCATAATTTCTCTATATTTCTATAATTTTCCATCATTTATCCTGAAAAAAATGCTGACGTCAGCCCCCAAGAGGGCTGACGCCAGCATCCTGCTGCCGGCGGCACGCTGGGCTGGCGCACGGTGGGGACGAAGGGGGTAGGGGGAGGGGGGTGGCCGGCTGGCTTGTTACCGGCGGCGGCGGCGGACGGCGATTGGGCGGGGCTGGGAGCGGCGAGGAGGTCGAGCGATGGCGTGGCAGCGGCGTGGCGCCGAGAAGGAGGCGCACGACGCGGCGGCGTCGAGCAGCGGCAGGCGCAGAGGAGGGCGGTGGCGCCGCGCGGCCGCGGCGGAACGACGGCGAGGAGGACGACGGCACGTGGAGGGGGCGGCGGCGCGAAGGGCGGGACGGCACGACGGTGACGACGACGACGAGCCGGCGATAAATGGGGGGATCGAAAACGGCTAAGTCCCCGATTCCCCTTTATTGCTGGCAGTTTAGTACCGAGCCTTCTCCTCGCCCGGTACTAAACTGTCGCCCACGCAGTTTAGTACCGGCTGGAACCAGGGCCCGGTACTAAACTGCGCAGTTTAGTACTGGGCCCTGGTTCCAGCCGGGACTAAACTGCCCCAACACGCGGGAAATTTTTGGGAGCCAGTTTAGTACCAGCCGCAACTATGGCCCGGTACTAAACTGCTGTTGACACTCAAAATTGGCACGAGTCAGGTTTTCTGGACAATCTGGGCAAACCGGTCAGACCTCTTGTACAAACCGGTCAGACTGGTCTGGAAAAGTTTATCAAATTGTCAATTAGACTGCACCATTGCGTAGATCTCGTCGAGACGATCGAAATGCATATATGGAACGTCCAATTTGGAGTCCGGATGAGGAAGTTATACCTCCTGGAAGACCTGCACCCCAGTCTGACCGGTCAGACCGGTCCAGGTGCGGTCAGACCGGTCCAGAGACCGGTCAGACCGGTCCATAACGCCCAATCCGAGTTTGGAGTTGTATTTTGACACGAGATTTGTTAGAGTTTCGACTCCTAATGGTACAGACCTCCCCACCCTATATATATGAAGGGCCACGGCCGATTGAGGGTAATCCCAATCGATTCAACAACTCGTACCCTACTTTTATCCTTCAAACCCTAGCTTCTTCAACCCCATCTGCTGTTCTTCGCTTGTCTCTACGGCGTTCGATGGCGTTCTGAGTGGCCTGCCGACCTCAGAGCAACCCTAGCTCCATTAGCTTCGACGGGGTCCCTCCCGAGCTCTTGGTTCTAGGTCTTCGCCGTCTTCCTGGAGCACTAGTTTGACCGGTCCGCTATACCGGTCTGACCGGTCGGCGCAGGGTGGCTGCTGGTGTTGATCGTTTTGGTGATCTTGATGCGCGTTCTAGCGCGTTCGAGTGTGTGACCAGATTTTACGTCAACAACTGCCCAAAATTATTCTGCCTTTTCAGTTTTGTAATTGTATTGTAATTCGTCTAAAATATGTTTAATGTGCAATAAATTCAATAAACAATTAAAAAATAGATATATATATTATTTTCACCATGCAAAATTATATTACTATTGTTAAACATACTTTAATGTAAATAAGTATTAGTCTTTGCACTAAGTTCAAAGTATGGACACTCAATTTTAAATTTCAATTTGTTTAAATATATTTTATGTACAATAAAATTCAATAAAAGGTAAAACATAGATAAATATCTAATTGAAACACTTAATTTATCAAATTGGGTTCAAAATTTGTTTTATTAGTGTGTCAGATGTGTTTTTGTGTGTAAAGTATTATACAAATGCATTAAAATGCATATATTTACTATTTGAGCACATAATTTATCATATTGAGTTCAAAATTTGTTTTGCTAGTGTGTCAAAGGTGTTTTTGTGTGTAAAGTATTATACAAATGCATTAACATGCATATATTTACTATTAGAGCTCTTAATTTATTATATTGAGTTCAAAATTTATTTTGTTAGTGTGCCAAATGTGTTTTTTTGTGTGTAAAGTATTAGACAAATGCATAAAAATCGATTGTGCACTTAATAGTTTTATACTTTACATCAAAACATCAAATCGATTGTAGGTTTACGCTCTGAACTCGTCATATTGAGTTCAAAAAAGTTTCAAATATATTACATCAACCACTTGGTCACATAAACATCAAAGTACAACGTATTAATTACATATCATTGTTTAATGGAATGTTGATAACCTTTCTTTTTATGAATGTCCCTTGATCATGATCACGGCACAAGTAAGGAGCGTCCTCTTTGGATAACAGGATGCTGGGGTTAACATCGATCGAGAATGGAGGACGGTCATCAAACTGATCAAAGTCTTCTGACCTGTCCGAAATGTCTTCAACTCCAATGATTTTTTCCTTTTCCCAGAAGAACTATGTGGCGTTTTGGCTCGTCGTCGGACTTGCCTTAATTTTTCTTAGGTTTGCTTGCCATGTCCTTCACATAGAACACCTGCGTCACATCCTTGGCGAGGACGAATGGTTCGTCTTTATATCTATTTTTTTTGAAGTCCACTATTATCATCCCATACCGGTCTATCGTTACGCCACCACCTGCTCGGTTCACCCATTGGTACCGAAACATAGGAATCTTCAAAGGCCCATAGTCTAGCTCCCATATTTTCTCTATGACACCAAAGTAGCTGTTTTTATTTCCATCATGGCCTATTGCATCAATACGCACACCACTATTTTGGTTCGTGCTCTTTTCATCTTGGGCTCTTGTGTAAAATGTATATCCATTGATCTCGTACCCTTGGTCCCCTAGCAAGCCATTGCAGTTGTACATCAATTGTGCTATCACCCATGAGTTTCCTTCTAAGCCAAACCGCAAAGCTATCTATGTGATGACGTGTAATCTAGGCCTCAGACTTCCCTATGTTTTCAGACCGGACAATATTCATGTGCTCATCCATATATGGGGCCACGAGGGATGAATTCTATAGAACGGTGAAATTTGCTTTGCGGATTTCACTTTCAGAGATGTGCATATTAGATTTCTTACCTAGTGTTCCCTTTACTTTCAGTCGCCCATCATAGCGTGACATGGGGATTCCAATCGGATTTAGTTCGTCAATGAAATCAACACAAAAACTCAATGACATCCTCTGTTCCGTAGCCCTTGGCGATACATCCTTCTGGCCGAGAATGATTCCGAATGTACTTCTTTAAGACTGCCATGTATCTCTCGAAAGGGAACATATTGTGTAGGAATACAGGGCCTAAAATGTTTATCTATTTCACAATATGAACCAGGAGATGGGTCATAATATTAAAAAATGAAGGTGGAAAGACCATCTCAAAACTAACAAGACATTGGACCACATCATTCTGTAGCCTTGTGAGCTTATTTGGATCGATTGCCTTTTGCGAAATTTCATGAAGAAAGGCACATAGCTTCACCATTGCTAATCTTATATTTTCTGGTAGAATACCCCTCAGTGCGACTGGAAGCAATTGTGTCATCAGAACATGGCAATCATGAGACTTTAAGTTGTGAATTTTTTCTCTTTCATATTAATTCTTCCCTGCATATTCGAGGAGTAACCAGACGGTACTTTCATACTGTTGAAGCAATCAAACATGCTTTCCTTCTCCTCTCTGCTGAGAGTGTAGCTAGCAGGACGTAAGTAGTGCTATCCATTTTCTCTCTTCTCAAGACGTAGGTCTTCTCGTTATTTTGTTTCTTTCAAATCACGTCTTGCTTCCCGTGTATCTTTTGACTGCCCATACGTACCGAGCAATCCTAGCAGGTTCACGCAAAGATTTTTCGTCAAGTGCATCACATCGATTGCGTTGAGGACCTATAGGACTTCCCAATATGGGAGCTCTTATATTATGGACTTCTTCTTCCACATTGGGGCATGGCCGTTTTCATCATTCGGAACATGTTGGCTTCCACGGCCCTTTCCAAACACGACATGGACATCCTTCACCATCGAGAAAACAAGCTTCCCATTTCGTAACATAGGCTTAGCACGAGTTTCTGGTTTCCCTTTGAAATTGTTTCCTTTTCTTCTCAAGGGGTGGTTGAGGGGAAGGAATCGACGATGACCCATGTACACGACCTTCTTATAATTTTTTAGATACAAGCTGTCGATTTCTTCTAGATAATGAGTGCATGCCTGATATCCCTTATTCGACTATCCGGATAGATTGCTAAGTGCATGCCAATCGTTGATGGTAACAAAAAGCAATGCTCGCAGGTCAAAATTCTCCTGTTTGTAGTCGTCCCAAACACGTACACCTTCCTCCTTCCACAGCAGCAAAAGTTCATCAACCAACGGTCTTAGGTACACGTCAATATCATTGTCCGGTTGTTTTGGGCCTTGGATAAGCACCGGCATCATCATGTACTTCCGCTTCATGCATAGCTAAGAAGGAAGGTTGAACATACAAAGGGTCACAGGCCATGTACTGTGACTGCTGCCCCACTCGCCGAATGGATTCATTCTGTCCGTACTTAAACCGAACCTTATGTTCCTTGGGTCGTTATCAAAATTTGGGAATTCTCTATCCACATTTCTCCACTGGGACCCATCCGCAGGGTGTCTCAGCATCTGATCTTGCTTACGCTCTTCTTCGTGTCACCGCATCAATTTAACATTGGATTTATTTCTGAAAAAGCGCTTCAAACGTGATATTACTGGGAAATACCACATCACCTTAGAGGGGACTTTTTTCTTGACGGGCTCCCCGTCGACCTCACCAGGATCATTTTGCCTGATCTTGTACCGTTTTGCATCACAGACAGGACAAGCACCCAGTTTCTCATATTCTTTGCCTCGATAGAGAATACAATCGTTAGGACATGCGTGAATTTTCTATACCTCCAATCCAAGAAGGCAAACAACCTTCTTTGCTTCGTATGTTGTAGAGGGCAGTTCATTCCCCTCTGGAAGCATGTTCTTTATGATTCCAAGTAGCTCCTCAAATCCCTTATCGGTGACACCATTAGCTGCCTTCCACTGCAGCATTTCAAGTGTGGTACCCAACTTTTTAAGCCCCTGCTTGCAATATGGATATAATAATTTTTTGTGATCCTCCAACATCTTCTCAAACTTCTTTGACTCCTTCAAAGTTTCACAGTCTCTTTGTGAATCCATTAGAACCTGACCTAATTCATCAGGTGGTTGGTCTTCTGCTGCATTTTCTCCAGCCTCGTCCATTTCTTCAGCATCGTCTATGGGTTCATCTTCAAAGGCTCTCGCTTCATATAGATGAGCCCAGTCTAGAATATTATGATCATTATCTTCTTCACCATATTGCATCACAACTCCAGGTTTACCGTGCTTGGTCCAAAATGTATAGTTATCCATGAAACCCTTTTCATAAATGTGGGCGTGTAGAGTGCTTCTCTTAGAGTATTCCTTTTTATTTTGGCAAATGCAGCATGGACAACACATGAAACCTTTCGATGACTTGTGGGCCTCCGCCGCATCGAGAAAAGACTTTAGACCATTAATCCACGCCATGGTGCACCAATCGCCGTACATCCATTGTCGGTCCATCGATCTAAAATTTTGTATGAAGTAACAACATTATTTTACTTGTATTCATATCATTTAATTTGGCACATAACATAATGAAATACAAAAGCCATTTCTGCGAATTTAACATTGAAATACAAAATTAATAGAAGTCCAAATTAATAGATACATTACACCACATACTTAAATTACACAACATGATAAATAGAAGTCCAAATTAATATATACTTTACACTACATGCTAGCTACCTAATACAAACTACTCATCATGAGATCTTTGGACCAATGCCTCGTGAACTGCCTCGCGAAGTCTTGACATGGAACGGTCATATTCCGCCAGCCCTGACTCTTCACGTCTTGCATTATATCGAGCCATTAACTCACGATCATCATCAGTACCTTGCAACTCGACATTAAATTCACGATAAAATTTACGGCTTTCTTTGCCAAGGGAGAATATATGGAAAGCTTTCTTAATCAAACGATGAATACGACCGCTAACAAGACCAACACGCTCTGCAGGGTGGAACTCAAGCGAATGACCGGTGCGCTCCAATTGATTGCATACCGCCGCCCGAGCCACAGCTCGACGCTCAAAGGCATCATGTTGCAAAGGCATTTCTAATAAGTAATATTAATAACATGTCAATTATATGTCTCACTAAGAAACAAAACTAATTTGAGTACACTAATCAGATAAATATAAAAAACCTGAACAAATTATTAGAATTAAAATAAAACATAAATTGTAAACCATAATTTTTTTGACACTCTTCAGTTCAACGCAAACACGTCGTTCCACGCCATAAGGGATGCGCAATCAATGTTCGCGGCTTTGTTTCAGTCTCACTTTCTCTAAAACCATCGAGAAGAAAAAATGTTTATTTCGAAACATGTCTATGTCTTTAACCTTGACCCTGCAGTGATAACACTGACATTAGGGGTTAGTATTGACATCCACGACACGGTGCGGTACAATAGGACCCGATGAAGGAGTACGGCCTTGGTCCGGATAATTTCATTCTTAACTCGCTCTAAGGTGTGGATTTCATAATTGGGACCAAGACCATACACCTTCATCGCGTCCTCATATATACCGCACCGCATCATGGACATCGATGCTTGCCCCGAATAACAGTGTTTTCACTGAAGGATCAAGGTTAACGACATATTCATGATCCGAAACATACATTTTTTAAACTTCTCGATGGTTTCCATATGATCCCGAATAAATACATCATTAGAGTGCCAAAATAATGCAACTAAACGCATAACAAATACCAAACTAATTAACCATGCCACTTGAAAAAAATTGAAAAAAATCCCTATAAATTATCCTCATTGAAATTATCCAATACACCTTCTCCAAATTCAAGTAATGGGTTCTATACATCTCAAATCCATGCATAAATCAAAGAAATTGTGCTCATTCTTACTATTTATAATAATTTAAAATTTCTCTAACAATGGAGCATCAAACAAAGAATGAAGACCATCAAACAAGAGAGGATAAAGTTGTAAATCTTTGGTGCACTTGGATGAGTGAAATCCCCACAAAACTTGAGAAAATGGGCAGAACTTCCACTCTAGGCCGCCAAGGAGAAGAAGAACCTGAGCTCTCGGTCAAATGCTGGCTCGGGCTTGGGAAGGAAGAAGGGACTAGAATATATAGAAGAGAATTAGAACCGGCTGGAGCCACCAGCCGATACTAAATGTCTCTGGAGCCATTTAATACCGGCTGGTGGCTCGAGCCGGTGCTAAATGGCCACTTAGCCGTTGCACACGGTGTCAGTGGAGCAGTTTAGTACCGGCTGGTGGCTCCAGCCGGTACTAAACAGCTCCCATGGATACTGTTCCTTGCGCCCGGACTAAATGTGAGTGTTAGTACCGGACGAAAGCGAGCCTGGTACTAACGCCCATGGACGAATGAGCCATTTTCTGGCAGTGATTAGTACCGGTCAGCAACCCTCTTTTACTATCGGGCGGCGCACTGTCGCTTGGTCGGTATTAAATGCCATGCCATTTAGTACCAGCAAAAATGCCCGATACTAATAGGGCTATTTAGCACCGGGCGGTAGCACCGACCGATACCAAACGATTTTGTGTCTAAAAAATAAAGAAAAAAATTGAAGAAACACAAGGAGGCCCCCGCACACGCGCATTGTTGCAAGTCACGCGTAATATACGTGGTCCCTGGTATTCGAACTTACAACCTCAAGCTTCACGCGAACCTTCCTTTATATCTTACCAACATAGCATATGAGATAGAGGTAGATATGCTTTTCTTTTGAAGTAACTCGTGTAGACCATTTAGTTTCTGGCCAAGACACCGACTGGTACTAAATGTCACAATTTAGTATCGGATGATCTCATTAACGGTACTAAACGGCTGCGCTATCTTAGTATCGAGCCAAAACACCAACCGGCACTATAAAGGTGACATTTAGTACCAGTCGGTGTTTTGATCTGGTACTAAAATAGCTCCGTGCAAGCTTTAGTACCGGACCAAATTATAACTGGTACTAATTAATATGCAGGGATGAAATGTCATTTTTCTTGTAGTGGTTCCATTCCAAGACTACGGGAAACTTATATGGTACTTCCACAATGCCCAATATACGCCACAAGATTATGAGCCCCCCTAGATTTTTGTTATAATACATGATTATCAAAATTTATTTCTGGATCTAAATAACAGAAAAAAAGAAAAATGAGACATGGTTTTATTTATCCTTCTTTCTTGAGCAGTTTCGGTTTGTTCTTCTACAGAAATATTCTACGCCTACTATGAAGTTTTTCAGCTCGATAGTAACCATGTGAGCACACATGAGGTGGCAGTGTGGCACCGTGGCAGCAAAACAAATGTTTTCGCGAATTTTTTTCACCCCAAACCAAACATGACCTATATTGGTGTATTGGTCTTTTGCGCGAGTGATATAAACCATAGAATTGCATTAGGAGTGCAAGGACCTAGCTTAAACCGTGATGGAGATAGACTTTGTAGACTATATTAGTACTAGAAATTTCTTTTACAACCTCTGTCAATATTCACAAGACATGCATATATAATCCTGAAAACTCTTAAAAAAATACACAGCCATTATTGCAGTGCTTAATTGTATCCAAGCACTACCATTTATGCTACTACTGTGTAAACTCATCAAATTAGGCAGACCACCAAAAAAAAAAAGCCACGACAATGAGGAATATACCTGCTATATATTCTGTTAAGCACCCTGTCCGCCTCGTTGTCGACTACTGATCTGAGTATGGACACGCATATGTACGATTACCATGTGCAGCGGGGGGCTGCCTGCAAGCCCTAAAACGAAAAGCTGGAGTCCATTTGAGGATGTCCCGAGAAAACTTGGGCAGCCGGTCAAGCAGCACCAGCAGGCAGCAGCAGATAAAATTCTCTCCCCTATCGTGTCGCGTCATGTCATCACATGTCCTAGCTAGCTAGCAGGTAGCCGCGGCGCCCTAGCGGTATAGCGGCTAGGTGTACGACAAATTCCATCGCCGATGTAACGGACGTTTGACAGCGGCTTTGCTAGAAACCACCCAGAGCGAGAACGGCATAGATGCCGGAATCTTGCCTGAGCAGATAACGAACGGAGAGGACTGGACTGGACTGGACTGGACGGTGATGCATAAGATTTCGACGAGACGAGCAAAGCAAGCAGTAGCACGCGTGCCGGCGGCATGCTGCGCACTCCGGCAGCCGGCGGCGAGCTAGCTAGCTACTATGGCGTCCGGCGACCGGCCGGCGTCGCGTTGCTTTGCCTTCTTTCCAGTAGAGAAGTGGTTGGTAGGCACCAATGGAGGGGTCGTGGACACAAATTAATCAAAGGGAGGTTGCGCAGCGCGGCGCAGCGCAGGAAGCAAACTGTGAGAACCGCCTAATTTGCATTCGGTTTAAGTGAAAATTATTGATTAATTTATTAAGACGAGAGTTAACACGTGTCCGTCTCTCGACATGCCACGTGTTAATCCACATCTTAGAGGCACTTAATCAACACAATTCACCTAAAACGACCACAAATCCGGTAGTCCCGGTACGTGTTTGCCACATGCCCAGGATTAACCACACATACCGTTATACAAGCACGTACATTGCCGATGATCCACAAGAGCAGTTTTACACATTTAACATTACAAGTTCGATATAGGAGGGTTCAAACTAACTTTCATTACAAGCCTTGGGCTCACGAAAGACATATTAAACAGAAACTTAAAGTTTATTGAATTTACATACTCTCACGGAGCTCGACTACGATAAAAACATAATAAGATAATGATGTCTTGCTCAAGGACATCATTACAGCCACAACGACCTACTCCTCCCCCGCATCTGGATCGGCGGGGTCGAAGTGGCCGAACACCACTTCCGGCTCACCTGCAACTAGGTTTAGAAGCAACCTGAGTACAAAGGTACTCCGCAAGACTTACGCGATTAAATAAACAAGGATCATGCAAGGCTCAAGTAAAAGCTTTTAAAGGTAAGTAATTATTACATAAGCATAAGCTTCCTACAATATCTCCTACCAAAATTAATTAGTGTTGCCCGAAACCCCCAAATAATTTTAGTTGATTAAAAGAGTAACATAACATTCAATAGATCATTGACAAGACATGAATCTAAAACCAACAATACCGAAACTCTCTAAGAGGAATTCGGCGAACTAAGAGCTTGCTCATATCCGAGAACGCAAAAATTCGAATTGTTTATAACTTTGCAAGGGTGTACTACTTTACCCACAAGACGCAAGGACCATGCGACTCACCCAACCCGCTAAAGTTGGATAAGGGGGTACTCGCGTCAACCGTTCCCAACAAGGCTTAACCGTTGAGGGTACGCCCAGCTTGCACGTGGGGACTTAGTTCCACCGAGGACATCTCTAAATTTCCTACACATAGTTCCACTCGGGAACCCGCTAAGCCTCCCTGCATAGCCCTTGGCCACGTATCTGGGACCGGGCCCCAATGGTTAAGTCAAAGAAGGTAATTGGCTCATCCATACCATTATATTGGATATGTGGTAGCACGAAAAGGTGCTCAAGGCCGATGGCATCCACTCGGTCCTTAATCGATCCAAGCGGACTATGCCCATGTGACTTTATTCTCTAGGCCCTACCATTCCGCTCGAATCTCGGTACTATCACTTCACTAACAACCAAACCCAACCAATGCAATCAAGGGTAATCGGTAAATGTGATACTCTAGCTGTTGTTTCTAGTAAGAAGGATGAGTATCCTAAGCAGAGCTAAGCATCTAGTCAAGTTAAGTAATTATCTGACTAACAAGTGACAAGGACATGGATAAACCAATCAAGGAAGGACAATGCATTAAAGTGGGTACAAGAATGCAATATGTACATAATTTATATACCCAACATTACCCGATGAGATAACTAAACTAATCAAATTAAATAGGTGCAAGGATTTATGCTTAGCTGCTTGCCTTGGTTAACTTCGGGCTCGACCACGAACGGGACTCCGGGTTCAGGCTCGACGGACTTGGCAGGCTCAACGGGTTCGTTCTCCGACGGTTCAGTCACTATAATGCATGAATGAGATGCCAGAATTAGCATGATGCCATGATTGTGCAAGAAATGCTATGCATGAAATGAGATGCATGCATTAGTGTGATACCCTAGATTATGCAAGGGTGATAAGACATGCATAATGAATGGCACATATACGATGATGCACAAACGTAAAACACGCGACGACAAACAATCACTATTGTACACGCGAACAGAAAAACTAGATCAAGAATTAGCAAATAAACTTATACAACAATCATAAATCACAAATTAAATTGAACATGCAGAGGACATTATAAGGAACTCATGAAAATTGGATTTACAGCAAAAACATTTTCCTAGAATTAACTATTAATGTTACAAGTTTCAGCTGTCCTATACAAGTAAATTCAGAAAAGGCATGCAAACTTAACTGAACAAATCTAGAAAAATTACCACAGAAGATAGACAAGAAAACAAATCTAACAAAATTGGATTCACCATTTTATCATTTTTCTGCAAGAAGTTACACATTAAACAAGCTTTTGGACAGAGCATATGAAATCACACTAAAACCTTAACAAACAGAAGGTAAACATATGAGCAAGTTGCACCACTTGAAACTACACTTCACAATGAGTCTAGCAAAATTTGGTTTGACATTTTTGAACAGTACACAACTAACTAAGCATTTATCTCACTTTTTCAACATTAAAGCATAAGTAAATCTACAGCAAAGTAACATGCAAAACAACATTTTTCACAAGTAGATCTAAGAAAGAGGAAATTAACAAAACAAGTTTCACTATTTTTGGATCTATATTTATTTTTCTATAATTTTTGCAAACTCAAACACACACAAGTACAATAAGGATGGTTATTAGCTTCTACTAGCGGCCGTGCTTCAGCGTAGCGGCACAAGTAGAGGAGCATTAGGATCATATGCACACACACAAGGGAGGGGAGTAGCCGGCGAACCTCACCGGCGACACAGACTGCAGGAACGGCGGCGGAGGGGGCGGCGCAACAAGAACAGGCGGCGCCGATGGGAGAGCTCCAGCGGGGCACCTGCAGGGAGGGGGAAGAGGCTGGGTGAGGGCCCAAATCGATGGAGGAGGGTGAGAGGAAGCCGTTGGCGCGACGAATTGGAGCGAGACTTACCGGAGGACCGGAGGAGGCAATCGACAGCGGCCGGCGGCAAGCAGAGCTTGGGCTGGCGGCAGCAATGGAGGAAGGGGGCTAGGGTTTTGGGGACATGGGGCTCTGGCAGGGGCGAGCTCGGCTCGTGGCCGTGGCAGCCATGGCTCGGCACACGCACGAGAGGGAGAGTGGAGAGGCGTGGGCGACTTGAGCACGGAAGTGAGCTGGCCGGTTCGGGAGGCTTCGGGAGCGAGGATAAGCACGGGAGAAGGAAGAGGAGATGACAGCTGGGCCCTACAACCAGGTAAAACATTTGAGGTGTTACAGAAACGGCCGAGAGAGGCAGCCTTGTCGTATCGTCCTTCGCCGACCGGGCCTGACGGTCTGACTCTGAGACAGATGAGGGGGAGGACGAATAAAGTGGCCATGATGCATGTGTACGTACATGTACATGTAGGCATAGTCACAGAATTCGGGGTCGATGTCTCGTCCCACAACCCGAGAACGCCGTTCCGATTCGAGGGTTGAGGTCGAAGAGGGTCAGTGTCCCATTCAAAGTTGGATCACGTCCCAGTTTGAGAGGGGTCACAGCCCTATTACTAGCAGATTTAATTGGGATAAGAAGGTTAAGAACAGTGGATTAGTGTGATTTTTGTTAGATGATGAGCCGAGTACGTGTACTATGGTTTAAATGTACTTTTTTTATATATTTTTTATATGCTTGTGCAGATTAGTTTCTTCATTAGCAGCACATATATATAATTTTTGTCCTTTTAAAGACGCATCGACCCGAAGATATCAACCCGAATGAATTAGGGTCGCGTTCCATATAATAATTTATCGTTCCATAGAGGTATATCCCCTTCGTACCACAATTTTATAAAGTGACGACCCTCGACCCCATTTCTCGACCTGGTTGACCAAGGAACTTTGTGACTATGCATGTAGGTAGAGACAGAAAGGAGTGGAGTACTGTGATGAGAGAGAGCTACAATACGTGCAGGTGACAGACACAGAGAGAGAGGAGGGTACATTACATCAATTATATATAAAGCAAGCAGGTAGAAAGAGAGAGGAGGGCTACAACACATGGAGAGATGCGAGAAGCCGAGAAGCTAGCCTGCCTCCTCGGTTTGCAGAAGGGGAATCTGTGCAGGAGGAGGGGCCAGGGCCCAGGGCTCAGCTCTGCAGGCCGCGGGCACGCAGTGGATGGATGCCGATGCCCCTGGGACAGCATGCAACGCCAAAACACTCGTACGAGAGAGGGGGGATTCGATATATAGAGACGTGATTGCATTGTATCGATCGGATGGAGCTTGGTGACGGTGCTGTCTCCATGCATGCCGATGCTGATCGTGTTCGTTTTTTTTATCAGAACGAAGCAGAGCAATACAAATGTATGTCAATCGCCACATACAACTCCCTCCATTGCATTGCATTGGCGGGTGAAAAAATGTATGCGTGCTAACAGACATAAAAAACCGCAAAAAAAAAACAGACAGAAATAATAAGCCTCTAAAGTTGCATGTGTAAACTGATAGCGATCACAGGCTCCCAACTGCATTTCTGTTAAGTTTAGTTTCCGGGATGTTGATTTCAAAATTTAAAATCAGCTCAATTATAGTATAGCTAGGGCCTGCTGGAACTTCGTTCGTTCCATGACGCTCACATGCATCAGCGGCGTACGTTTCAGCGAAGATATATAGTATATGGCCGGTTTGCGTAGGGGGAGGCACATCATTTGCCAGTCGCATATATACATGACTAGTAGGGTGCACGTGCGTGTACAAAATGTTTATGATATAAAAACTATAATTGTAGCATATTTTTACTTTTAATGGTGTCAATCCATCATTAATAAATGTAGTTTAATAAAGAAAATTACGAACTTGTATATCATATATAGTATATACATAGATCCAATTCGGGATCAGAAACGGAACAATTCTGATGCAAATAAAAAAATAATTTTAAGGTACACCTTCGTTGGGCAAGAAACAATCCAGGCCGTCTTCCTCTATTATACGGTATAAGCATTATATATCAACAACCCAATGATGCACAATCGATTAAATTGATATAATATGTCTATCACAATAGATTAAATTACCTTCCAATAGTGCAGTTGGATCATCTGGCTCCCAAAGACCTGATGAAAATTGACCAGTATTCCTTCCGTCGACACTGATTATAGACCTAGCTGGTTTCGATCTTGTAATCACATCCGTTAAACAATGGAGTAAGTCATATGTAAGTTCATAATAACCGATATAATGACATGTGAAATAATGACTTACATAACTGCTCACCTTTTATATTCACTTTATTTTTCTTTAATTCATATTTCCTTATAATCTTCTTTTGCTTCTCTATGATGTTTGGCAAATTGGCATACCATTTCCTTTTCCTTACGCGCTTTCGCTCTTCTAGGAGATCATCTTCATGGACACAAACTACATCGCATGCATATCAGTTCACCAACAAGTGTCGCCTACATGAGTCTTGAATAAAAATGATTTCAGTTACCTCCACTATATGTTTGTGTTTCAAACACTGCAGGAGTAGGGCTATTCAACTATGTAGATCGAGCTTTTCTAAAGTGGTAATTTTCCCTCACCCTAGCACGCCTTCTCTCTTGTATCTCTCCAGGCCGATCATTTGAAAAAACAAGTTAAGATATAGCAATTAGGATAACTACACTAATAGATTATAAAAAACGTATTACCGCAAACTATGGTCATATGTACTTTTCCTCATGAAATTACCATTTCTACGGAGCTACGGGTCACCATCCTCAGAGGCAATAGCAATCTCATTTATAACACTAAAATAGCAATCTCATTTATATCACTAATAAAATTGATACGGGACATCATGTTTTCATCTTGAACAAAAGCCGGTATCACTCAAACAGGTATATATATTCTCAATAAAATATATACTTACAAAAGAATAAACTACTACAGATATTCATATCTTAAAAAATAGTATTACCATATGGCAAATTATCTCCAGGATGATTGTCTGTTTGAGCAAGCGTTCATGCTTTGCATCCATTTTCACACAACTGCAGAGTCTAATTTTTGTGTTTTATCTTTATGACGTTTATAATTCTATCTCACCATTGCATGCCTTCTTTCCTTCTCCCCCTCAATTAAATTGGTGTATTTCTGATACCTCTTCTGACACGCTTGTTCAGTAGGATCAATATTTTCTTCACCTGCATCAGAAATAATATAAGTACAAGTAAAACCAATCATATATAGCCACACATACATATTACCAATGTCATTAGTATTGGATCGGCTGCATTTTCATGTCAACTGATGGATGTTAGAAACTAAAACAGTAGGTACACATTACCGATTTGGTCAGGATTTGATCTACCACGCTTCTTCGACTTCTATTGGTTTGTATCATCAGCAAAAGTACACGGCCATTCCATGCCCTCGCGCCACACACCCGCACGCCGCCGCAGCTCCGTGCCGCACGGCTGCACGACACCGTTGCAGCTCCACGCCGCACGCCGTGGCCGCTCGCTCCACGTGCTGAGCGTCGCCTCTTCCGCTTCGCGACGCACACCCGCACGCCGCCGTCGCACGCCTGCACGCCGCCGCAGCACTGCCTATGCTAGCGTCGCACGCCCGCACGACACCACTGTAGCTCCAAGCCGCACGCCGCGGCCGTTCGCTCCGCGCGCCGAGCGTCGCCTCTTCTGCTTCGCGGTGCATGCCCGCACGCCGCCGCTGCCGCCGCCCCTCGCACCGTGCGCCGCTCCTGGCCCAGGCGCGTGCCGATGCAGAGCTGACGGGGAGCACGCCGACGCCGCCAGGACGGGACGCAGCATGCACTCGATCTCGGCGGCGAAGCAGTCCTGTCCGGTCCGCATTGGACGTACGGGGACGAGCAGCGGCATCGGCGGCGCCGCGTGTTCGGGGATGCAAAGCAGGAGGCGGGGCGCTGGGCGTCGACGTTCGGCGAGCCGGCACACCCCGACGAGGCCAAGGGACCGACGAGGACGACGCAGCGGCAGCGGGCTCTCCCGGACTCGGCCTTGCGCTGGTCGTCGACGACTATGTGGAGCAGCAGCGGCCTTGGCACCGGTCGTCCTGGTGCTCAAACTCGGCGGCCAATTTAGTTGCAGCAGCAATGGATGATGGTGCAGCAGCGATTGGATGGAAAGCAACAAATCAGCGTCGCTTGTACGTGAAAGAAGCAAATATGGAAAGAAGCAAATACGTGGAGGCCGAAGCAATCAACGAAACGCTCGGAATTTAACAAGGAAACGCTTGGAACTAAAGAAGGAAATAATTGTGGGTATAGGTGGGCGGGTAAGCAAAATGTTGGGTGAAAAAAGTAGACCCAAAAAGACAGAACTATTTTAGAAATGATGGTTTTCATCAACATCTTAAAACTTTTGCATTCAACGACCTGACAAGCGGACCCGGCTGTGAGGGATATGGGGGAATATTTGAAGTGGATGTGACTTTCAATTGTCTAGGATCCTTATAGTATAGATTTAGATCGATGACAAGTTGACAACGACTAGAGGTGTGTTCCCCAGCCCAGGCCATGCACGCACCACATTTTTTTTGCTTTTTGGCCCTTTTTGCGAAAGATATTCACAAATAGACCCCTGGCGATACGTTTTCTGCATTTGGACCCAGGAGGTCGGCGCCACAGCCCATGGCGCCGAGTTTTAACGTCTCGGCGCCGTGGGCCATGGCGCTGAGATGATTCCACGCTGGAGTGGACGTGGCAGCTGACTGGCCGACCTCGGCGCCATAGATCTTGGCGCCGACCTCGGCGCATATTGCTGGCCCGCCTCGGCGTCTCAAGGGACCGCCGCCTCCCCGCAGGCAGTCCTTCCTCCGCGCGCCGCCGCCTCGCCCGCGGGCCGCCTCCTGCCCCGCACACCGCCGCCTCCCCCGGACGCCACCACGTGACCCGCGTGCCGTGGTCGTCCTCGTGGGCCGCGGGCCGTCCTCGTCCGCGTGGCCACCACGCTATCGTCGCCGTTGCCTCCCCCTCCCGGTGCCTCTGTCCCGCGCCGCTGCCTTCCCCTCCTCCCGCTCCCGCTGGTCCGACCCAGGCGGGGCGCCCAGCCGAGGTGGCGGCGCGCGGGCTAGGCGTGGTGGCCGCCCACGGTCGGCGCGGCGGCCACCCAGCGTCCACGCGGCGCCCGCCCTATGCCGGCCGCGGCGGGCCTCCAGGCTTGGCGCTGCCGGCCTCCGGCGCCTGCCCATGACGGCCGGCCATGGAGGCGCACCTCGACTCACCACCGTAGACGCATTCCCGTGGCGTCAAGGTACAATTTTTTGTCGTCATTTCTTGTAGTTATAGTAGTTTATCATTAGAAATCAGCTAGGTAGCACACGGGAATTGCAAATTAGTTAGTAATTTATATATTGCAAATTATAGTTGATATTGCAAATTATAGCACATATTGCAAATTATAGTAGATATTGCAATTTAGATATTGCAAATGATAGTAGATATTGCAAATTAGTTAGCAATTTAGATAGTGGGTAAGCACATATTGTAATTCTTAGATATTTAGTTGGCGATTTGGTTGGTATTTTCATATTTTATTTAGCACATAGATACTAAGTTTGTGCATACAATCAATTTATTTCGACATTAGTGAACAATAAATTTAGCTAGGGATTACTTACTAATTAGATAGGAAGCCTACATACATGAACATTTACAGTTTTGTACATTGGATACACATAATTATTGTCGTCTTGTGCATACAATTAGATGGACAATGTAGTGACCGTTTATCATGGGGGAAGTGTCGAGGAAGATGATTTTAGAAATATTAGATTTGTTGGAATGCAAAGAGCCCCTATGTTGTTTGTTGGGAGACTGTTGTTTGCAGAGGTGGTTTTAAGGGCTCGTGATCAGATTCATTGCAATTCAAATGAGGGTGAACTCAAATTTTTTGAAGGGGTACTTCACTATGGTAAATTGGGCTTAACTTATCATAGACGGCTGCTCCCAATAGCATGCCAGGATGATTGGGAGAATTACGTAAATGGTGTCATGAAGAATGAAATTCCATTAATTGATTTGCTTGTGAGCAAGTTGTCACATGATTCAAGCCCTCATATGCATTTTCCTCCCGGGAATAATTGGCATTCACCTCCTCGCGCATTATCGCCTGAAAAAGAGTTTCCTGCACCTCCGGACCCTCCAATAGCTAACTGTTCTGGAAATGTGAAAGATACGGTTGTGGTCCCTGATGCAGAATCGGGCCCTAATTTGGATTGCATTTCTCATAATCCTGCTGCATAATGTCATAACCATGATGTGGTAACAGCCGCTCAGGAGATTCCTTTGAGCCAGAACCATCCAAGTAAGTGCAGTGCTCTTTGGCAATGTTGATTCCAATTGATGCTTCCATTATGATCCGAATATTTTTAACTCACTTAGCCAATATCCTACTTCTTTGTGGTGATTGTAGGAGACCATTGCATATAATGTTGCTGCCTCCCATGTTCCTCTAGCTACCAGTATCGGCCGGGCTTCTAACGGTGTGGAAGTTGAAATTGAGGATGATGAGGAGCCTTATGAAACGGCAAGAGCTGTTGATTCTGATGATGACCGATATGTTGGTACAGCGCCATTGACTGAAGAAGAAATGGAGATTGGAGCGTCTCAGCTTCAGGGAGCTCCTTCCACGCAGGAGTCCCAGCCTCCAGCACAGAGAGCACGCCATCCTCGAGATTGTTACACTCCAGGCACCGACGCCCTCGGACGCAAGGGCAAGGGTAAGACTAGGAGACAGTGAGGGTGTTCGACTATGGATGCTAGGACTCTGGATGTTATGTAATATGGAGCTTGTGTAATATTTCAGTTCATAGACTAGGATGTTATTTGTTGTGTTTGAACACTATGGACTGTTAACCCTAAACACTATGGACTTTTATGTTTGAACACTATAGACTGTGCTGTCTATTTTGATTTCGGCTGTACTGTTGTTGTCATATGCTTCCATGGATATTATCGATGTCAATTTGTTATGTTTGTGGGTTCCATAATGTTCGTGAAACAAGGGAAGCTCTTGCAAATTTATTTCATGATTTAATCAATGACAAATTGAATGAGTACCGCAAAAAAGTGAGTCTAGGTACGAGTACGAGATCACGGGTTGGCACTGCTGAACATGGCGATCACGGATCCCCACATGGGGCGTCGTTTGCCCAGGCATACGTGACATCAATGTCCTTCCACCTTTGCAAATAGATGTGACAACACGGCAAACGCACCATCTTACCTTCAAAGTAGGCTTTTCCACTACATTGTTGCCACTGGGTCGATCCCGCCTAGGTGCCGCCTTCCCGACTACATGCCACCGACCTTCGCTGTATACCATCAGGCCCCTCGTCCTCGCCATAGATGATCGAACACTAAAAAGGCTACACCCTACTCGCTGCAACTCTGTGCATGCACGGCATTGACACTGTAGCTCGCACGCCAAGCCTCGGCGCGGACACCCTAGCCTTTTCAGTGTGTTGTCATCTAGGCTTTTTAGTGTGTTGTCATCTGGTCTTTTCAGTGTGTTGTCATCTGGGCTTTTCAGTGTGTTGCCATCTAGACTTTTTAGGCGCATTTACACTCCACACTCCGGGAATCAGACCTTTGTGCACCTATAAATACTCCCAAGTTGGTGAACTCCCAGCAGCACTCAAACACCGAAGCTCATTGCATACCCAATGTCTGGAGGTGGGTCTAGCGGGAAGAATTACTATGGTTTTGGGAAAGGAAAAGGGGGGAAGAAAGGGAGATCCCATAATATGGGTCTTTCCGGAACTAGTGTTTGAGTTTCCACCACAACACAAGAGTGAATTCACCAATGAAACTCCTCTTAGATGATATGATGACCGTATAGAACCGTGGCCAAAATGCAGACATGGTGAAGACTGCTTAGTGCAAATGTGCACTGACGGGATGGATGGCGGTCGGCATTTCTTCAAATGCCCACACACATGGGTAATACTCGGTTGTTTCAGCTCTTTATCTTCATTGACACACCTAACATGAAATTTATTTTGCAGTCTTCTGAGACTCCAGAAAACTGTGGTTTTACTAGGTGAGTCGATCCTGCACCAATTGATTCAGTTCAGGAGTTCATCGAGTACCTCCAGATATAGATCTTTGATCTGGAATGCAAGGTGAACCATTATGAGGAAGTGAGCGAGGGAAACAAAGACGACGAAGATGATGATACCAGCAATGCGGCCGCTTCACAGGATGAACCATACACTATTCCTTACTGCAACTGCCTTGTCACAAGAAGAAGGGCCCTACACCTCCGCCACCACCGCCTGAAGCACCTTCAATGGGTGGATACTGCGAAAAAGGCTCAACGCAGTCTGCTATGTGGGGGTACGGCTACTAGGACTACCCTAGTGCTAGTGACATGCTGCATCGTTGTGTTTGTTGTATTTTCTTCAATTACCTAAGGCATGTTAGGTTAGTTCAGAATCTGTTTACTGTAGTTTGCAACGGGTTCTGCCATGCCAATGCATGTGTGATGTTATTTCATTAGCGTTGTATTATGATGTAATCCCTCCGATTTACATTGTGTAATGCAGTTCTTAGTTCTTAATTCTTACTGTTATATTTAATGTGTGGTTCAGAGCATTATAGTCACCTGAAAAATTCCAAAAATATTAAAGATAAGTTCAAAGTTTTCATAGATTCCCGGCTAGCACTGCAAATTAATGGTACAAGTTACAACACAGAGAGTCAAGCTCTCAATTGAAAACATAAATAACTAACTGCAGTGGCATGTGCACGCAACAATATAATTTCTTGTTGCATCTAAACCTACCATGTCTTAGGGAATGTAAAATGCCAGGATTACATGGTACTAGTCTACTGAGTGCACCGAGGATATTTGCCCTTTCTAATTGCTTTGGGCCCGGCTTCCTTCGCACGGCGTGCCCTCTCTCGCTTTCTCTCCCTGTCAGCTTCACATTCCGCCGCCGCGTTACGATCCACCTCCTCCATCCTCTTGCGGATCTTTTCTTGCTCTTTCTTGCGCTTCTCCTCTTGCTGTTCCTCGTGCTTCATTCAGCGCCAACGTTCTGCAGCCCACCTTGCTTGTCGTTCCACAAAGTCTTTTGCCTGCTCCGACTGCACGGTGTCGAACCACTGCATAAAATCACAAAGAGGCGAAGGAGACTTTGTCCAACAAAAGTTAGAATCATAACACAATGTTAGATCATAAAGAAAAAGAGCGTATGTTGTCATGCTACTTTAGCCCGATCTTTGCCATATCGCTTAGGTGGATCATATTTATAGTTCTCATACATAAAGAACCTCATGCCGTAGTCATCTCCTAAAACCACAGATTGCATGAACTTGCACATTGAACCGCAGAAGCACATTGGCACATCAATTTCTTCGAGTACGGTGGCTTTACACTTGCTCCACGGAATGTAGGTTGATCCTGACGAAGACATTGGCGCTATAGTGTCGTGCGCCAAATGACGAACAATGTTTTCAATAATGCACCTTTCGTATACCAAATTGACACTGCTGGAGAAAGGCACATCAGTGCCGGTCACAGGACGACTTAGTGCCGGTCCCTGTGGCCGGCACTAACGTGACATACATTAGTGCCGGCTACTCTGACCGGCACTAATGTGCGTATGTTAGTGCCGGCCCGAAATACCAGCCGGCACTAACGTGCCCGACACCGCCCGGCGCCTGGCAGCAAGGTTAGTGCCGGCTGGTATAACTGGCCGGCACTAAACATTTTTTTCTTCTTTATGTTTTCTTTTCTTTTTTGTTTTTATACGTATGGCTATGCGTATTTCTACCGTATGTGACTACGTAGTCGTACTCTTTGCATTGCACAGTAATATTAGGACCGCATATCACACTAATATTATATATATATGTATATATATATGTATGTATATATATGTATGTATATATATGTATGTATATATATATATGTATATATATGTATATATGTATATATATGTATATGTATATATATGTATATGTATATATATGTATATATATGTATATATATGTATATATATATATTCGTCATGTATGGAACACTTCGGAGTTCAAAAGTACTTGAGATATTATAAATTATTAAGCATCAACTATAATAACGTATCACCTTCCTCGTCGTCGGATCTTCTTTGGCGACGCTTGTACGGAGATCGCCATGAAATTCGCCTTTAGGATTTATGACTTCATCGAGCAGGAATCCGCATATAGCTTCTTGAATTGCCTTGACCCAAGCCATTTCAATGAGTTCTTCTTTCATCCACCAACACTGTCACATTTTTCGATAAAAACATGAGAAGAAAAAATAATGAATTAAAATAATGAGCAGATGAGATTGTGCTCACGTACATTGAATGCCTCCACTGTCATTTGCCCTTTTTGACTTGCAAAAGAGTTGACCCACTCGCATACGTAGTATCCACATAAGTTGTTTCCTTGGTCCTGTCTCCAACACTATGGACAAATGTGGGTTACGATATAGAATTTTTCTGATGTTTATTGTGAATGACATTAGTAGCGAGAGTATATTCATACCGGAAAATCAGTCACCCAACAAAGAGGCTCGATTTCACCTATGGGCAAGCCTATGTATTTGCGGAGGTAGCGACTCCATGCAATATTTATCACCTCAATGAGATCTTGGTACTTTGATTTATCTTGCCTTAACGAGTCATACACCAAGACCTTGTGCTCCTCAATCCGAATACAAAGCAATATCCAATGAAAGCTGTGCATATACATACGCATAACCAATTAATATTGATTATAATAGTTATTAAATAGTATTATTAATATGAAGGGATTGAAAAAAAGGGTAACGATGAACGACTCACTGATGATTGTATGGCAAGAGAATGAAGGGACACATGCTATTCTTACGCAACCCCATGTATATAACATTCACTATGTCTTCAGGCTTTTGCGCTACCGATTGCTCGTGCATAATATCGGGGTCGAAGAACCCGACGTTATGGAAGTTCTTCTTTCGGCAAATATGAATTTTTGACCTACGGGACACAAGAAAAACGGGGATCAGTCAACACACAAGGCTAAAATAATGAAACGAGAGACAATAATTACCTGCACCATACACTGATAAGGGACTTGTGAAGGGCATCTTGATGGTATAAATCGTAAAGTGCTGTAAACTCGATACATACATCATCTGCCCCCCGCCAGAAATGCTCATCTTTAATCCGAGCTGGGAACATCTCTAATTCATTAGCTTTAGATTGCACGGCATACCATTTGTGTAACTCGGCCATTCTCGTTGGTAGAAATGGTAGCAACTCTGGCCATATCAAAGGTTCACCAAGTACAAATTTTTTCTTGCCGCGGGCATTCTGTAGGGCCTCCCCAAGCAATTTAGCCCTTGTTAGATCAGTTTGCAATATGATCCCAGCCATGGTCAACGGATCTCTTGATTCATCGGGACATTCTTCACGCGGCACTATCAACAGAGGGATCGATTGTTTGGACTGCTCTCCGAGCTGGGGAACGGTCTTTGCATTAATCTGCCGATTCTTGGGGTTGCTGTAGCACTTTCTGATCTGCCGATCATAATACGACTCTCTTTCTTTCTCCTTGGTGGGATCTTTAATGAAGTGTTTAATGAAGTGTGCCTTTGCAACCGAATCTATTTCTGGCTTCTTGTTCGCAGCCTCCCTCAGTAGCTTGCATTTCAGCAAGAAGGTTTGAAACGATTCTTCTGCCTCTTCCTCTTCTGGAGCCTTCGCTTTCTTCTTTCTATGCTGCTTATGAGATGGCTGGACCGAAGGTACCGTGTATGCCTTCTGTCGCTGACTCTGATTCTGTTGTGCGCTGGTGATGATGACGGAATTGGCTCGCTTTGTGCGGCTGGTGATGGCGGATCCATGCTGGGGTCCCGTGCAAGTGGTGGAGAAGGTGGGCCAACACTAGGATTCCTGTCAGCTGGCGTTGGTGATCTTTGCCTTGAGCACCGAGCGGAATCTATGGTTGCTTGCACGAATCTTATGTCGCGCTTTGGCCACGCGATCCATGTGTGTACGGCATGTTGTAGTTCTGTATCTTCAGGACCTATAGGGATTGGGAGGTCCATGTCTTCCCAGCGTTCTTCAGTAATTCGGTCAACAAAGTCTCTAGCGAATCCTTCAGGAATAGGCTGGCAATGTATTGTCCCGCCTTCTTCTTGGACTTCCGCATAACCCTCAGCACAAACTTTGAGCTTTTTCCCATAAAGAACCAGAACCTCACATTGGGTTCTAACGGTGATGTCGTCAATGGGGTCCCTCAGCCTATCGGCACCCAAATTAGGGTGCTCCGTGGAAGCAACACTGCTACGACGCTGAGAGGGGGGGGCTGATCTCCACATTGGCAGCTGGTTGGTCCGAGCGTTGCCCAACTGTTGCCTCAAGTGACATTATCCGGTTTTCTAGGCTACGGATCTTCTCTGCCACTACTGCCTTGCTTATCCATCGGCTTCGGTAGATTTCGAGATCTCCGGAAAAGCCATATTTCCATGGAACTACGCCCACGCCTCGGGTCCGTCCAGTGTGTTCCGCATTCCCATGAGCGTAAGTCAGCTCGTCATTCTCTCTGTTGGGCTGGAAGGTTCCTTCTTCCGTACGCCTCATTGCGTTGTCGAGTCTTTGGGCAGCCTCTCTTAGTACGTCGCTAGTCACAAACATTCCAGTATCGGGGTCTAGTGTGCCTCCATGAGCATAGAAGTAATACCTTGCTCGTTTGGGCCAACTCAAGGTCTGCGGTACGATTCCTTTTCCAATTAAATTATTTTCCACCTTTTCCCATTTTGGAACAACAACCTTATAACCTCCAGGCCCAAGTCTATGGAAGTTTGTCTTTTTGCTAGCATTCATTTTGCCTTGAATCGAGGCTGCCATGCTGTCAGCACAGTGCTTGTAATTCACGAATTCATTCCACCACTCTCGTTGCTTCTTCCAGACTTTATCAAAATCTGGTGTGAGGCCCTTGTTGACAAAGTTTGCCACCAATTTTTTCTTGAATGAGCCGAACTGAATTGCCATCTTCTTAAATGCCCATCCCTTTACTTTGTCAGCTTTGTCTGGGGGAAAGTTGAAGTGCAACGACACCTCTTTCCATAACAAATCTTTCTCTGATTCTGGCACGATATCTTCAAGTCGATCAGAGACTTTATTTCTCTTCCAAAGCTTGTACTTTATGGGGATGCTTTCCCTAACAAGATATCCCAATTGATTTACAAATGTCATCTTAATTTGACCAGGGGCTAGTGGCTCGCCGGTTGCTTCGTTGATCTCCATGATGGTCGTATATCCTACCATCTTCCTCTTGGAGCCACGTTTCCGTTTAGACTTCGTCGATCCTGATGCCTGAAAGATAATGGCTGCACTTCATATTACCAAATGGAAAAAAAGATGACCTGCAACAGTACACCCACATTAATACATTCTGCACATACTTTAAGCTCAAGCCAACTAGTGTTCACCTCATAGGAAAATCACTGAATTTACCAAGTTAGTCCTTACACTGCTGCACTAGTAACTGATACTGGTGTCTTACAAAAAAGAAGGCAAACACTATCAAGATTCAAGAAGAAGAAAACTAATAAACCTGCATTGAAGGCTATGCAGGTAGCATCAATTCAGGTGTAAGTAAAGAAAAAACAATATACTTTGTTTTCTATCTCAACATCTTCTCAGTTCTGAAGGATTCAGGTTCTCTGTGAGTTACTGCTGGGCTGCTAGCTATCGAGAGGAAACAAGATTATTTCATAACACGAAATTATTTCATATGGCAGTTGGATTAATTTCAAAACCTCGAAACACGAGTTCCCAGTTTACATACCATCTACTGGCATGACTCACAGTTGACTTTAGATTTAGGTCCATTGGTGCTATGTGAATGTGAGTACATTCCATTGCTGCAGGTAATATAACAATGGAACTGAATGGGCATAATCATTTCATTTTCATATATGCATGAAAAGTGCTTGCAAATTCAGTGATTAATATATGGAACTGTATTGTCTTAGCATTATGGACTAAATTCATGTTTAGCAAAGTGAATGACAACAAACATATAAATACATGTGATTGTGCTTCTTAGTAGCACCGTTTCTTCTTAGTTGCCTTGCTGTGCTACTGACCTAAAGATCATATGATAAGCTGATGAAGACAATCCTGAGTTTCTTGTTTGAACCTTGGTGGGAATAAGGGAAAATTCATATGAACCTTGGCCGGGACGTCGACGGGGACGAGGAGGGGCGGCAGCGCGGACCGGGCGCGGCGAGGACGACGACGAGGCACGGCGGCGCGGACTGGATGAGGTCAAGGAGGCACGCGACCGCAGGGCCTGGACGACGACAAGGTGCGCGGCGGCGCAGGCCCAAGGATGGCGAGGTCGAGGAGGCGCGGGGGCAGCTGGCCGGCCGGGCACGGTGGTGACGAGGTCTGGGCGCCGGCCGGGGCAGAGCGTCGGGGCGGCCGCCGGGGACGAGGCGCCGGCGCGGCGGGGGACGCGAGGACAACCTTAAGGAGCCGGGGCGGCGGGGGCAGGCGTCGCGTCGGGGAGGCCGCCGGGGATGAGGCACAGGGACGGCAGATGACCGGGGCGGCGCTGGCGCGCGAGGACGAGGACGAGGGCACGCGAGGTCGAGGAGGCGGCCGGGACGGCGGACGATCGGGGCGGCGCAGGCTCGCGAGGACGAGGAGACGGTTCGGCGCGCGAGGTTAGGCCGGCTGCCACGGCTGGCGACGGCCGGCACGGCGGGGGACGACCCGGGCAGCGACGGCGCGTGAGGACGAGGATGAAGGGGATGACCGGCGGCGGCGAGGACGAGTCGTGGGTGGCGGCGGCGCTAGGCACGTCGATATGAAGAATTAACCAAGGGTGGGTGCCGGATCTCTGTTTTGGGGGCAGACCAGCACGTTAGTGCCGGCTGACCTTTCCAGCCGGCATTAACTTGCCCCCGTGACGTCAGATGGTGCAGGTTAGTACCGGCTGACCTTTCCAGCCGGCACTAACGTTCTGCAGTTAGTGCCGGCTAGATTTACCAGCCGGCACTAACATGTTCCCATCTGGCGCGAAACCAAAATTGGTCGCGCCAATTCCATTTTACCAATAATATAACAAAAACTTATTCATAATAGGCTTAATAATTAGAATAATATAACAAAAATTGATATCTTAAATTTTTTTAGGATATTGTTAATTATATCTACACACTAATAATAGTAATCGAAGTAATTTAACGAATATGCAACCATTATCAATTATGTGTAGCTTATAGGGTTTATATGTGTATATGTTTCTGTTATTCGTAATAAATCGATAACATTTCATTTTGATCCATGCAAAAATATTCAAAAAACTTTTCAATAGTAGCCTATACAATGATGTAATCAATTCACATATTACTTGATTATTTGTTTGTAATTTAATATTTCAATTTTTCTAGTAATGCAAAATTAGTGAGCGTAAAAAATATTGATACCATGCAAAAAATTCAATATTATCTGAACATGATATTGTGTCATAATTGGACAAATAGTATCGAGAATTGAGATAAATACGATGCGGTGGGTTACATTACATCACTGATTCAGAGAATTCAATTAATATATAACTTATATAAAACTACTACTCATTATCATTATCTACTGGAACATTGATAATCTTCCTTTTGACGAAAGTGACTTGAGCGTGATCACGGTGTAAGTAAGGTGTGTCCTCTTTGGATAAGAGGATGCTAGGGTCAATGTCAACTGAGAATGGAGGAAGGTCATCAATCTGGTCATAATCTTTCGAATTGTCCGAAATATCCTCAACTCCAACAACTTTTCTTTTTTCTTGAAGAACTATGTGCCGTTTCGGCTCATTTCCAGCCTTGTCTGCTTCAGGCGTCTTATCCGACATCTTCTTCGGTTTGCTCGACATGTCCTTCACATAGAACACTTGTGTCACATCCTTGGCTAGAATGAATGGTTCATTTTTATATCCAATCTTTTTAAATTCAACTATGGTCATCCCATACCGGTCCTTCGTTACGCCTCCTCCAACCACCCATTCGCAACGAAACAGAGGGACAACTATGGGTCCATATTCAAGTTCCCATATCTCCTCTATGACACCATAGTAGTTGTTTTTTCTCTATTACTGTTTACTATACACATACGTACACCACTGTTTTGGTTGGTGCTTTTTTTGTCTTGAGCTCTCGTGTAAAATGTATACCCATTGATTTCGTACCCTTGGTATTGCTGGACGGTGATTGATGGTCCCCTAGCTAGCCATTGAAGTTTCTGATCAACTGTGTTGTTGCCCAATAATTTTCGTCTGAACCAGCCGTCAAAATTTTTTATATGTTGGCGTGTAATCCAAGCAAGATTCTTCTATGGATTTTCGGACCGTATAATATTCATGTGCTCGTCAATATATGGAGCCACCTTGGATGAATTCTGAAGAACCGTGAAGTTCGCTTGGCTGAATTCACTACAAGGGATGTTCACATTACATTTCTTTCCTAGTGTGCCTTTTCCCTTTAGTCGCCCCTCATGGTGTGACACGGGGAGCCCAATCGGATTGAGATCAGGAAGATAGTCAACGCAAAACTCAATGACCTCCTCTGTTCCATAGCCCTTAGCAATGCATCCTTCTGGAAGAGAATGTTTACGCACGTACTTCTTCAATACTGCTATGAACCTCTCGAAAGGGAACATATTGTGTAGAAAAACAGGACCCATGATAGTTATTTCTGTCACAATATGAACTAGAAGGTGTGTCATAATGTTGAAGAAGGACGGTGGGAAGACCATCTCGAAGCTGACAAGACATTCGATAATATCTTTCTGTAGCTTTATTAGATTATTTAGATTAATTGCTTTCTGCGAAATTTCATTCATGAACGCACAAAGTTTACAACTGCCAATCTCACATTTTCCGGTAGAACACCCCTCAGTATAACCGGAAGTAATTGTGTCATCAAGACGTGGCAGTCATGGGACTTCAAGTTTTGGATTTTCTTCTCTTTCACATTTATTATGCCACGTATATTTGAGGAGTACCCAGACGGGACCTTGATACTGTTCAAGCAATCGAACATACTTTCCTTCTCCTCTTTGCTCAGATTATAGCTGGTAGGTTTTAAATAGTGGCGTCATTTGTCTCTCTTCTCGGGTTGCAAGCCTTGTCATCCAGCTAGCTGCTGCATGTCACGCCTTGCTTGCAATGTGTCTTTTGACTTACCATACACTCCCAAGAAGCCTAGTAGGTTCACGCAAAGATTCTTCGACAGATGCATCACATCAATTGCGTTGCGAACCTGTAAGACTTGCCAATAAGGTAGGTTCCACAATATAGACTTCTTCTTCCACATTGGAACATGTCCCTGGTCATCCTTGGGAACAGGTTGGCTACCGGGACCCTTTCCAAATACTACCTTCACATCCTTGATCATTGAGAACACACGCTTTCCGTTACGGAACAGAGGCTTAGGACGAGTTTCCGGCTCTCCTTTGAAATGCTTCCCTTCGGTTCTTAAGGGGTGATCGGTAGGAAGGAATCGGCGATGGTCCATGTACACACACTTCTTACAGTGTTTCAAATAAATGCTATCGGTTTCATCATAACAGTGGGTGCAGCCCATGTATCCCATGTTCGACTGTCCCGAAAGTTTTGCAAGCGCAGGCCAATCATTGATGCATACAAAAAGCAAAGCTCGGAGGTTGAAGGACTCCTGTCTATACTCATCCCACACACGTACACCTTCTTCTTTCCAGAGCAGTAAGAGATCTTCCATCAATGGTTGCAGGAACACATCAATATCGTTGCCAGGTTCTTTTGGCCATTCTATAAGCACCGGCATCATGATGAACTTACGCTTCAGGCACAACCAAGGAGGAAGGTTGAACATACATAGAGTCACATGCCATGTACTATGAGCACTGCCAAACTCACCGTACGGATTCATTCCATCCGCACTTAGAGCAAATCTTATATTCCTTGGGTCGTTGTCAAATTGAGGATACTCTCGGTTCAAGTTTCTCCACTGGGACCCATCTGCTGGGTGTCTGATCATGTGATCCTCCTTACGGTCTTCTTTGTGCCACCGCATCAACTTAGCATTATTCTTGTTTTTTGAAAAAGCGCTTCAGACGTGGTATTATAGGGAAGTACCACACCAACTTTGCGGGAACTCTCTTCTTTACCTACTGCCCATCAACATCACCTGGATCATCTCGCATGATCTTATACCGCAATGCGCTGCAAACAGGACAAGCTTCCAAGTTCTCGTATTCACCGCGATACAGAATGCAGTCGTTAGGACATGCGTGAATCTTCTGCACGTCCAATCCAAGAGGGCAAACCATCTTTTTAGCTTCGTATGTTGTTGATGGCAGTTCATTACCCTCAGGAAGCATGTTCTTTACAATCTTTAATAGCTCAGCAAATCCCTTATCAGTGACACCATTAGTTGCCTTCCATTTCAGCATCTCCAGCGTGGTACCCAACTTCTTCAGGTGGCTCCTCTTGTGCAACATTTGCTTCATCCTCGTCCATTGGTTTATCTTGAAAGCCACCTGTTTCATGAACCCATGCCCAATCTGGAAGATTGTTATCACCATCGTCATCTTCTTCATTATCTTCCATCATAACTCCAACTTCGCCGTACTTGGTCCAAATGCTATAGTTACTCATGAAACCATTCAAGGCCAGGTGATTCCATAGAGCATCTCTTTTCCGAAATTCCTTTTTATTTTCGCAAACACTGCATGGACAACACATTAAACCCTTTGGCGACCTATTTGCCATTGCTGCCTTGAGATAAGAATCTAAACCCTGAATCCACGCCGAGGTGCTCTGACTTCCGTGCATCCATTGCCGATCCATCTGTAATTAATTACCGTATAAAAACAAAAATCAATTCTACATATCTCAAATTGGGATAATTGTCGCTAAAAGAATGAACACAAATAAATGTCTCAACATTCAACACAAATTATCCAAAGAAACTAGAATATGCAAACTATCGGCGAAACTTATTTCTTGTGGAACTTATGTACAAATTAAATAAATCAGGAGTTGAAAGTTTATAAGATGATGAAAGTGACAACTCGATCAAAATGCTTTTTTTTACATAAACCTAACCTTAGTCAACATTATCACCACAATCAAATGTAGATGAAAAAATAAATTAGAAGTCCACCCCTAGGAAGTTAACTGCTGCAGGAGCAGAGATATGATTGACATGTATAGTCTATTTCATTTTAATTCAGCTTATTGCAACAGAGTGAAATTGTAATTTTCACTGGCTTGCTTTCTAATACTAGAAAATTCCTAGTCTTCCTGATTTTCGTAAGGCACAGGCGAAGTTAAACTCATGATCTCAATGTCGTGGATATACTTAACCTAGACTTATTCATATAGCTCTAAACACTGTATTTCAATATCTTAGGTGCCGTCAGTATACACTGTAGCAAAAGTTTGTACGGAAATTAGGAGAGTCAAGTTGACAAAGAAATGCCTTCTACTGTTCAATAGAAATAGTTCGTATAAGTTTTTGTCAGACAAGCAGATGAGAACCAATTGTCATTCGTCGTTTCAGAAAGAATCCCAATTAAGAATTTAAACAACAGCCTTAACCAATATATTTTGTTATAATTTGACGTCTTGGAGTGTTTGGACCTTTATTTTTAGAAACAACTATATTTTGTTGATTCACTTTTATAATTGAGGTCTTTTACGGTGTACAATACCACCACTTAGTCGTATATTGTATAGAGAAGATCTAACCCTTTGTTAGTAAGGGTAATCTAGTAATTAATACCTAATTATAATTGAGAGACAATTCAACTATAAATGTGTCCCCGTGAAATAATTCAAAAAAAATTACTCTAAATGTGTTATAGTCAAACTATCTAGTAAACCTTCTCTAAAAAGTAATAAATCAATTCTACTTTTCTCAAATTAATGAACAAATCGAAAAATTATGCTCATTTTTCCTCAACCTTAAAATCACTATTTTCTTTATCTAGAATGCATGAAACGAAAAAATAAATACTGTGAAAGAAGAGTGGAAGAAGCTACTAACCTTTGGTGCACTTGAATGGGTGAAATCCACGCAAATTTTAGGAAAAATGGGCACCAACTCCCCTCTAAAATGCCATGGGAGAGAGGAGGAGCTCGGCCAAAATGGTTGGGTCGGGATGGGGGAAGAAGACGCGGGGATATATACAGGGCAACTTAGTGCCGACCAATAGGTCTAGCCGGCACAAAGTGGCGTCGTTTAGTGCCGGCTAGACCTATTAGCCGGCACTAAGTTGCCCCGTGCCAGGTTAGTGCCAACCTGGCTTCTGAACGTTGTGGCTGCTGTGACTACCGTTGGGGGATGGCACGTTAGTACCGGCTGGTATTTATAGCCGGCACTAACGTGCCCGCCGGGTCCTGTTCAGGCACGTTAGTGCCGGCTCTTTGTTGACCGGCACTAACGTGCTAGTACCAATGTGGCTTTCTCCAGTAATGCCATGCGTGAAAATAATGGAGGGGATAGAGGATACTTTGCTCTTGCAAATGTGCGGCTCCAATCGGAGTTTCTAAGGTCAAATTTCTGGATTCAGAGGGTTCCGCGAGTGGGAGTTGAGAAAGAAACCAAGAAGGTGGAGAAATAATGGATGGAAGCTCGGGGAAGAAATGTGGGTTGTATAAATATTTACCATCGGCGCCAAGATCTAGGGCGCCGAGCTCGGCGCCGTGGTCTTTGGCGCCGAGGTATTAAGCCACGTCGGCAGCCACGTCGAAGCTGGGGACACGCTGGCAGCAAGGTCGGCGCCATGGCCCACGGCGCCGAGACGTTAAATCTCGGCACCATGGGCTGTGGCGCCGACCCTAGGGTCCAGATATAGAAAATGTTTCATCAAAGGTCTGTTTGTGAATATCTTTCGCGAAAAGGGTCAAAAAGCAAAAAATGCGGATGCACGCACGATGATGAAGGACGACAGGCACTGGCGGCTACGGCATACTTAAGCTAGCTAGATGGCGTCCAGCTGTAGTGTGTACCGTCATCTTACGCAACCGGCCGGATCGGAGGGAGGACGTTAGCCTAGTATATAGGACTATTAACAAGTTTTCCAAGGTGTCATGATGAAGAGCGAGGTGGAGGCAACGGAAACTTGTGGCGCAAGACATGCTTACATGGTGGCCAACGGTGTGCTGGCTGAGTGTGGCGCCTGATGAGCTGTCATGAACGATTAGGATCAGGTTATTATAAGAGGCAACAAAACTAGCGGCATACATACTGCATGAAGCCACTAAGCTACTGTATGGTTAAGAGCATGCTTATATGGCAGCAGAGAGTTGTGCCTAAGCTTTCATGAACAATTAAGAGCATGCTTATAGGCTCACTGCATGCTATATATTATATGACACCTATTGATGAGAAGCCGCCTAAAGCTATCAAAAACAGTGAAGAGCAGGATATAACATATATAAACTAGTTGAACACGTTATGCTCAGATGGCAAACCAAAGGGCCGTGGAAAGATGAGAAGAGAGTAAAAAACGGATGGATTTACTCTCAAAAAAAAAACGGATGGATCGGAGATGGAGGAGAAAGAAAAAGCATGCCCATGTCTAGCGGCCCCTACCTTTAAGGCTTTAAGCTATCATGAACATTTAAAACCAAAGTAGGAGCCAATGGAAACCACTAGCACACTCCAAGTTTAGATTGTAGCCAACGATGCTGAAGTGCCTACTAAGCTATCATGAACCATGGCACACTCCACACTTGGATGGTAGCAAGTACTAGTGCCCATACATGCTTCTGAGTATACATGAACATGCTATGCGCTGGCTTCATGCGAATTGCGTGACCCATCCATTATTTATGTGTTGGCGCTGAAACAACAATATGATGATCAAGTATTAGAGCCTATTGTTGCCGGAAAATTCGGTGCGATGAATCTTGTAGAGCACGACATGCTAAGGCCTGGGAGTTATGCTTATTTCCAGTGCAGGTCCTGCTTTTTAGGTTTGCAGCGTGCCAGTTAACTTGACATACAATTGACAAGGAAAAAACTTAATCAGTAATTAACAGGGAACCTATTTTCCAAATAATTCAATAAGATTGATATCGGCCATACTCCGATACGCCAACAGGACCATCGGCTATAGAACCGATTCTCCTATGATAGCAAGAATTAAAAACAAACCCATTTATAAAAAAACTCATCTAGCTTATTGAACTCAATTTATTGTCACCATTAGTTGGATAGGACCTAATCCAGACAATGCTAACGGATCGAATCGAACCGATGAGCTTAGCTTGATCATACCACTCAAAGATAAGATCTAATCGAGACAGTCTGATAAAACCAATCTAAACAAATCATCTGATAAGATTGACTATGGCAAGGTACAAGATATATCAATTTTAATATAAGATAAAAATTGCTAAACCTATCGGCTATCAAGATTCTGCTGAGAAAGTGTTAGAAAGTAGCCGATAGATCCTCAATCATTGTTGAATAAGCTGTGATATTACATAAAAGATCGGACCTAACCAAGACTATCATATATGTGTGATTAAAAGAAATTGATAACCGGTGAACTCAAACAAATTAAACAAGAGATTGAAACAATGGTAGCCTTGCCTAACTTATAAGAGATCAGATAACCGGTAGATAAACTAAATGAAATTACAGCGATGCGCCCCTAATTAAAGCTTAGCAAATCTGATAAAGACAATACTACGAGCAAATCAGAGGTCGGACCTAACCGATGCAGCCCTGCTCATGAAGAATACGTTGAGTTCTACTCTACTCCTACTCCTAGAGTTTGGCGTGATGCCGAAAAATAAGTTGTATTGATGTGTTGATTGTCCTTTTACAAAATCTCAGGTCTGCTATTTATAACCTAACACTAGGACTCCTATCCTCACACGACTTGGCAAACTTAATAAAAAAAATAGCTAAATCTACTATATTTACAAAAGCTTTCTAAAACAATCGGATTCCTAGATCTTTTGATGATGTCATCCTCTCGTCCGAACCACTGGCCGCCTTCTACCAACATTTGACTGTGCCTTGACTGAGCTAGCACCATCTTTGACAAGGCCTCCAAACCATCTTAGGCCGAACAGGCCATCGGCCTTTCTGGAAAAATTCTCCATCGGCTCAATCTCCCTTGCCAAAATTACACTTGCAAAATTTTGACATCAACACATACCCTCCAATTTTGGAATATATCAATTTTGTTCCAAAATTAATGCACGTCACGATGATCTGTTCCCTTGAGCCAAAACTAAACATTGCCTCTATTTTCTCCACTCTAAGCAGTCTTTTCAAATTACGCAATTGGCACTCGATTCCTGGGCCTAGAAATTTTGTCCTTCATAAAACCCATCACACGGCCGCCTCTTCCTTCTTCCTCTATGCTTCTCCCTCCTTGCTAGGAAAACTGTAGCATCTCTGTCAACGAACAATCTCAAACCCTTCTGTGCCATTAATCCGCCTCAAGACCTTTTTCAGCAATGCCGGCGATCACCTACATCAACATTCTTCGGTGCATCCTCCGCCGGACTCCATCAACAAAACCCTAGCTGATTCGGATCTTCCTCAGCAATTCCTCTACTCGCATCGCGGGCACTTCTTCAGTAGCGATGGTGGCGGCTTCTTGCAACGTTCTAGAGGTATAAGAAAAATCCTCAACCCCACACATGATCGAATATTGTCTCTTTACTAGCCCTCATATAATACATCCATCACCCGATTATTCCTATCAAACTCTCCATTTCCCCTTCTCATTTCACTATAGGCTATGAAGAACACAATTTTAATCCACAAAGAAGAAGGTCCCTCTTTGTTGTACTTAGGACCAATCGGCAACCCTGACCCAGTTGAATTCATTAATCTAGAAACCAATCGGCTACCGTACAACATTCTTCCTTGGATTTAGCCGATTGGGGATAGAGTTTTTCATCTGGGCCTAATATGATTCCTGAATGGAGAAACTGGTATATGTGGATATCGGCAACCAAACAGAGTGTTACGGGATGAAATGGACATCGGCGGCCAAAGCTTCAACCTTTCCTGATAAATATTGAAAGAGCATGTTGACAGCGCTCAAGTACCATTTTTAGGCCATCAAATCCTGCATAAATGCATAAAAGATAAACATCAATCTAGTGGTAGGGGTTTATTACTAACTATTTCCACAAGTGTTGCTAAATATTTGTATGCAGGTGTAATAAGGGAGAAAACACACATCAAGAGCAAGGAAACACACTTGTTAATCCAAGGCAAATGGCGTCGACCAATCAAAGCGCGTTATTCAGCTTGACATAGATGCATGGGCCCACCAGAGCAAGCTACCAACTTAAAACAATGTGGACTCAGGAGAAACCGACCTAAGGGCCCACCTAGCTAGCAGTCTCCCAACCAAAGGTGGGCTAGTTTGGAGCCAAAATCTGGTCGGCCAACCGGTCCGATCAGCCGACCTATGGTCATCACAACTGACCTTGGGCTTTGATGTGGCGTCTCCTCATTGGTTGCCAATGGCGGTTCCAAGTGATTCCACTGCAACACCCAGCCGTGTACCCCCATGGCTCCTTCTTATAAATAGTAGAGGGGAGCTCCATTTGGTGACACACCACCAAGTGTGAGCTTCACACAACACTAGCTAGGGAGAGGGCAGATGTATTCAGGAGGGACGCCGGGTCTGTCGGTGCTCTTCTCCGAATTGTACCTTTACGAGAGTGAGAGGTAGTTTGAGAGAAGTGTCGGGGTTTTGGCACTCTGCTCCCAGCTTGTACCTCTAAAGATGCTGCTACATTCTTCAGTGCTAAGTAAGCATTCATGGTTCTTATCTCTAGTATTATATTTGGTTTAATATATGCTAGTAGTGTTTATAGTTGAGTGAGATCAGTTCTCTTACTCGTGGGTTCGTCGCTTATATGGAATGCTGTAGTTTGTTACGGGCCGAAATATGTAGTGATGGAGGAGCTAGGGACCCGAGGTCCCCAACGGGCCCACCTCAATAGCGCCAGCCCAGAATTCCGTTGGGCTCTCCCGAGCGAGCCCACAAAGTACCTAACGGAAACCACCAAATAGGGCCCAACTCGCTGAGTCTCCGACCCCCCTGAGAAAGCCACATGGCGGCCTCCCAACCGAGGCCCACTCCGTACCAAGCGGCTTGAGCAGGGCGCATGAAGAACGCCGCTCTGGAGGACGGGCATGCTGGTCAAGCCAGTCCCCGTTCCATTGTACGCACCGCCCACTCCTGTCGCACGCCACGCTCGCATGCCCAACAGGACCCGCTGACAGGGTCACAGTGTAGACAATAATTACAACGATGCGCCTGTAATTAAAGTTTAGCAAATTTGATAAAGACGATACTCACGAGCAAATTGGAGGTAGGACCTAACCAATGCAGCCCGGCTCATCGAAAAATACATCTGACTCCTACTCCTAGAATTTGGCCTGATGCCAAAAAAGAGATGTGTTGATTGTCCTTTTACAAAACCCCCAGGTTTGCTATTTATAACCTGAAACTAGGACTCGTATCTTGACATGACTTGGCAATCTTAACCGAAAAGAAATAGCTAAACCTACTATATTTATAAAAGCTTTCCAAAATAATTAGATTTCTAGATCTTCTAATGACATCATCCTCTCGTCCGATCCGTAGCCTGCTGCTAGATCGCCTTCTACCAACTTTTGACCATGCCTTGACTATAAGCTAGCACCAGCTTTGACTAGGCCCCCAAACCATCTTAGGCCGAACGGGCCATCGGCCTTTCTTGAAAAATTTCCCATCAGCCCAATCTGCCTTGCCAAAAATTATACTTGACAAACTAATAATATGAAATGATGATCACACACGCACAAAGAACATGGTTTATCTTCATGTTAGCACATAAGACTTTTGCCCCCATGGCTTTTATATTTATCATACCATGCATGCATGCATGTAAATAAACCACAATTAGCGTTGTTCAACAAACATGGAGCATATCTCAACCCAAATGTAGTAAAGCCAGCAGTACTTGGACCTCCATAACCCTGCCAAGAAAATACCCTCGACCGGGACAAAGCTGGAGGAAACAAAACAAGAAATCGACCAAAGATAGCTCATCAAGAAATGAGCCAAGGATTACACATGGCCTAGCAGTATATAGCAGCAGTGGGCGGCTGCAGCGAGCCCATCCCCGCGGAGGACTCGCTCGCTCTACAAAGGCCACAGCTCGCGCGGCCCGCAGCGGCGACAGCGTCGCGCTGCCCCACACGCACCCACAACACCACCGCAGCGAAAAGCACCCTCGCTCCTCCTTTCCCTTCGCCCCCCCTTCCTCCCTCCGTTCCCCTCGCGCACACTTCTTCCTCCACCCACCACCACCAGGCCGGCCGGGGCGCCCCCCCCACTCCCCTGGCCTTGATGACTACTGCGCCCAACATCGAGATGATCGCCTCCTCGCTGCGCCACTGCTCTCTCAGCGGCGGCGGGAGCGGCCGGCGCCGGGGAGGCAGCGGCAGGCGCCGCGGCGCCGAGGGCGGCGACGACAGCGAGGGCGTCACCGTCGAGCTCAACTCCGACGTCGCGCTACCCTACCACTGGGAGCAGTGCCTCGACATCCGGGTACGTCGCGGCATATACCGTATCTATCTAGGGGTTTCCTTCCTTCGTGCTCGCTGGGTGGGTTGCCCGCCGCCATGGCCGCCGAGGCTCCTCGGCGCGGCGCCCGCGGGTTTCCCAATCATTGGGCCATAAATGCCCAACAGTCTACGAGGTAGGTGTGCGGGCGCCGGCGGCGCGTTTGCTGGAACCGGAATGGATGGATCAATCATTCCCTCATTAATGGCGAAAGTGGCGAGCAGGCCGGTCGGATGGGGATAGGATTTCCTACCTTCATTAACTCGCTCCCGCCGGCCTGTCCCCCTCTTTTGTTCTCTTGTTCTTGGATTCTTGCCTTGCGTGCGTGTCCCCCCCGGTTCAGATCAGCTTCTTCCTCCTTGTTCTTCGGTTCCTTCCATCCCTCCCCGTGTTTGTTTTTTGACGGATTGTTTGGTCTGGGCAGAGATTTCCGGATTGTTGCCATCTCTTTGTTTGTGATTAGTCCCGCAGATATTTCAGGCACTGCACGCCTTGGCGCTTGTTCAATTTGATCTTCTTCCTGCTCTTTTCAGTTCTTCTTCAGAAAGGGAAAAAAACCCCGAACTTGTTTTTCGTTCTGGGTCGAGCTCAGAAAGATTGGAGTTTTCAGCATTGAATGCGAAGCCTCTCATGCATATGAATGCGCTCTTGTTCCATCTGCTTGTTCTCTTCTCCCAATTTCATACCGTGGGGGACTAATTAAGGCCGGGTTCAGATCTGTTTGTCTTCTCAATCCTGACACATCCCCGCGGATCCGGTCCTTTTTAATGTGTCTCTATCTGGAACTCCAGAATTCACCGCGGATTTCTTCAGGACCACCACGCTCTGCTGTTGGCGCCTCCCCTGCAGCTTAATCACCGAGCTTAATCTCCTGCAGCGCGCCAACTGCTTCCCCGCCGCAGAGAAAGAAATCTTTGCGTTGGAGCTCATGCCCTGCCTTCTGACCCACGCATTATAAACTGGAAAGGCCTGCAATACGCAACTCAAAATGTCCCCCCGCGTTTACTTTCATCCTGAAACCAACTTGCACTGTTGGCATGTGATTCTCTCCCTCACAAATTCAGAGAACCCAAAGGAAAGAGAGCATCTTTTTAACATCATCATCATAGGCGAAAAGTCCTTCCATCCGCAAGCTTTTGCTGAAAAGCTCCTTTCCATCCCATTCCCTGAGGAAGAAGATCGATGTTGGTGAAGGCGTGTTTGGTGGTGCCGTCCTCCTCTCCTCTCCAGCCCTGCCCAGCTGCAATCTGTTCCCTGGTACCTCCATAGTGCCCTGTCACCCCTAATGCCACTTGTTTGTGGGATATAAACAGACAAACAGAACATAACAAAGGAGATTTGTGTTGTATTTGATCCAGAGCATTGGCCATCTGCTCAGTCCCCTGTAGTACTCTGTGCATCACTAATGGTTTTTGCAGCATTAATGATTCTTGCAGACTGCCCGGCCGGCAAGTGTGTACTTGCAGATTCTCGTAATCTCAAGTACTAGGATTAGTCTACATGCGTATAGCTTTCTTGGACAGCAATTGCAATCTGATATAGTGATATCTAGTCATGTACGTTCTTGCATTCTTTTAGCAGATTCGTGATGTATATATTTGTATATCTGAGCTGATTTGTGCAGACGGGGCAAGTCTACTACAACAACTGGGAGGACGGCACCCGCACGACGGTGGACCCGCGCACGACATCGGCCTTCTCGCCGACGCCGCACTCCACGTCGTCGGCGTCCCGGCGCACCCGCCGCGCGTCCACCCAGTCGTCCGGCTACACCTCCGTGTCGTCCGTGGGCGCGGACGTCACCGGCGAGTGGCAGGGCGCCGTCGCCGGCAACGACAGCGGCTACGACAACGACGACGAGGAAGAGGACGACGAGGAGGACGGCGAGGAGGAGGAGGACGAGGACGAGGCCGAGAGCAGCAGCACCACGAGCAGCAGCTCCAGCAGCACGGGCAGCAGCCGGGGCTCGGCCGTCTCGTCCACGCTCTCGTCCTTCTCCCCCACCGACGAGTCCGGCTCCGGCGACAACGGCGGCGGCGGCCTCGGCGCCGGGCACGTGCTCGTAGCGGCCGGGTGCCGCGCTTGCTTCATGTACTTCATGGTGCCCAAGCGCGCCGACGTGTGCCCCAAGTGCGGCAGCTCCGGCCTCCTCCACCTCAGCCGCAACGACTACGCCTGAGATGGATGGTGCCAGCCAGCTCGCCGCCGCCCCTAGTTCGCTAATTGTAGGGGGACCTCTTCGCAATCGTTCAAGCTCTGTTGCTTAGGCCTTGGTACATCTTCCATAAGACTAGGTTTTTTGCCCCCGTGCGGAGAGGTCCCCAAATCCAATCTTTGCCATTTGATTCCTGCTACATTGTACGCCAATTGCCAATGTATGGGAGCAGAGAACAACCTTTTCCTAGCTAGAATTCTTTTTTTACTTCTCATTTTTAGCTGCTGTATTTTCCCTGGATGTCACTGTCCCCCCCCCCCCCCCCCCCCCTCTTCACCTCTGCTTCTGAAATTTCTTGAACAAGGTAGAGAGAGACTGACCCCTCTTCATCTTCATTTCATCTGTTCTTCACTTACCCTCTTCAACAAGGGAATGAATGACCATTTAGCTTTGTTTTTGGGATTGGGCATTGCCATTTTCCAGGCAGGTTATCTCCTTTCTCATGTGGAGTATACACATGCCCTTGCTTTGGTAGCGTGCATGTATGTACATCAGACCAGACCAGCATTTATGAATCGTATGATCCAGAGCATGGTGTACATACAAGTTTACCAACCACTGGTGGGCCGGGCTGCTTGTTTTCTGGCGGTGCAATATTCTTTTGGTGTGTGGCTTGGAAGGGAGTGTATGTGTAGTAGAATACAGACGATGCGCCTGGCCTGGCCGGGCCTCGCTCCTGTTGCATTGCTGGTTGCTTGCTGCTGCTACCTCAGCCAGCAGCTCAGCTCGGCCAGGCTAGAGCTGAGCTCTACTCCCTCCGCTTCCGGTCCTAGCTACCATGTGCTCATCCGTATCTGACGCCGGCCCTGCCTGCACCTGTCATGCCATGCATGTTCCTGCCAACCAAAAAATTCCTTCACTTGTGATGGAGGGAGAGAAAGGCATGCTCATCAGTTAGGTTTTTCACACACATATACAATTATGTATATATAATATATATGTATCTTTTGCTTTTTCTTGTTCTTTTTTACAATTATGTGTAAGATATGGGGAGGGTTTAGGGAGTGATATCAGATTGCAGGCTGCAGCTGGTTCACGTGCAGCAGCTGTGCTGGCGTGCTACGCTCTCGTCAGTGGAACTGGAATGTTTGTCATGTACTGTGCTATCCTTGGGTTTAAAACTGGAACAGTACTACGTTTTGTGCATCTTACTCTTGTGGTTATCGGCACTTAAAACCTAGCTATCCTGTGCTAATTCTTTATTCTTGAACACATGCTTTCTTGCATTGGCTTTAGTGTGAACTTGTGGAGCAATATATATAATAATAGTGGGACTGGGCGTCTTCAATTAGGGTATATGAAACAGAGCAGCAACTTGCAAAGTGAATTATGCTTTACACCTGCTTTTTATTCGGCAAGTTCTAGGAGGAGCACGACGCATGTTTGTTCCCTCTCTTGTCCTTTTCTTACTCAAGATACTATTTAATCAGGGTGTTGAAGCTAGCATTAATGATCCGATCTTGAAACCTAGAAAAGCAGAGGCGCTGAATTAGTAGCATGTTTGTAAAGCTTCCTCTTTTACACCTAGAAAAGAAAAGGGCTGGCTGGAAGGAGACAAGTCCACAACACATGACATCGCGGTGAAGCTACAGACAAGTCTGAAACCATACGGACAAGGCAACAAACACATCAAACAAAAGAGGTATGCTTTTGAGAGGCCCTGCGCCATCCCCAGCAAAGTACAGCTAAACATGTAACCAAGTAGGTAGGAGATTCTTCACCACCCTACACTAACCCTCTTGTTTGTCTCTCCAATATTTGTTCTTTTGTGTGTATATATATTTATACTCCTACTTATGTATTTCTCAGGACAGATACACTCCTACTTATGTATTTCTCAGGACAGATACACACACACACACACAAAAAGAGTAGCAAACTTGTGTTTCTAAACCAATGACAGCATCATTCATGACTCTTTTTTTTACTGGGTAGCTCAAATGGACAATGGTTATTTACTTATTTATTTGGAGTTCTGGGAAAGAGAACAAATGTCCTGTATAGCACTTTGGAAGGTTGCAAGAGGAGAGTGAGATCGATCGCACACACGATGGTTGTGCACGCATACGACGATACAACAGCAGACGGGTGGAGCTAAAAGATTTGATCTTGGGGACATGCATACGCATGAATATAATCGAATGAGAGCAAAGAGGACAAATGCGGTGGTAAACGCCGGGCTGCAGGAAAGCTGGGGCGCCGTTGTTTCCATCTGCCTGCGTCTCGGATGTGGGCGAGGGAGAAAAGTGGTCATGATGCATGTCTGTATGGAGAGAGATAGGACTGGCTGGTGTTTACAACACGAGAGAGAGAGAGAGAGAAGACCTTTATTTCCTCCCTCCACGGTTCGGCAGAAGGGGAATCTGTGCAGGAATGGGGGCCATGCCAATGCCATGCCAGCAGGCTCAGGTCGCCAGTGTTTGGGTGTGCATGCTCAGAGCCACCAGCTGCGCCCGCCAGCACAGCAGCTAGCAGGCTAGTGGCACCTCATGCAAGAAGCTAGAGAGTGAGAATGAACCTCGTGCCCGCCAATAATTCTGTATTTCTGCTCGGACATCCGCGGAGCTCCGTGGGCTTTATTATTAGTACTCCAGTAAATATTAGTACAAATGCGTAAAAAAGAAAGACTATAATCCTTCCATCATAAAATCATAATAAATCATAAGTCGCTTCGATTTTTCTACACACAAGGGTTTTTGTAAAGGATATAGACATATTATTTTTAGAGATATGTTGTTGTATTCTTGTACCCCAAACATGAGTATACTGACTATATATATATAGAGAGAGAGAGTCACTTCCCTATTGGTTGGGTGTGTGGTGCTCCTCTCTCTCTACAATCGTATATTTAGGTGCATAATAAAAGCTATATATCTAAAAAATAAAACTACCTATAGTTTGAACGGATGGACAAGCTAATAATTAGAATTGTTAGCTCACCAACACCCTCTCTTATTTGTTAAATGCTCGTTTATGACCTTGCATTTTGATTGTGAGATAGACTTTACTCCCTCTATTTACGGATGATAGATAGTCTTATTTGAGATGTGCACAATAACCAAGGAAAAAATATTGCTTATGAATTCGACTTATCCCATTATTATGTACTTAGTGAAAAGAAGCCATCTTTAATGCTTAAATCTCGTGAAAACAAACGGTCTTTAATATCCCAGCTCCTACATGCAGCCAATTTAGGCCATCTCCAACTCACAGTGTCCATAGATGATGTTTAAAGAAAAAAAAAGTAAGAAACCAACTATAGACACTACCTCTCCAATGCATAGTTTCTATGATGAATGAAGAAGATAAATCTCATCCAATCCTCTCTTTTCTATCTCATTGCCTCACCCTATCACTCTTCTCCCTTTCTTGGTTCTTGTGTAGACATGGTGTCTTGCATGAGAAACCATGTCTATCCTATTGTCGGGTACCATAATCATGGGGCACTCTAACCAGGGATTAAAACACCCTCAAACGCGCAAGACAAGATTAGGCACCTGGGCTGAATCCTTCCCTAGAGCAGCGCTGACCTCCAAACTCGGATGCCCAAAGCCTCTTCAGGTACGAGAAGCCCAAGGACACACTCGACCCACGGCCCAGCTCCACGGTACGGCCCTTTCGAGGCCTCGCCAGCCGTTGAGCAAATTCCGCCTCGTTCGAGGGTTCCCCGCCGAGGCCCCTCGAAGCACAGGCAAGCTCCGCCTCGCTCGAGACCACCCTCGGCAGACTGTGGCAGCAAGGCAACCACCCGACGGGACGGGGCGCATTTATTCGCCAACCACTTCATGGAATGGGGCGGGAGTCAGCCGGCGTCAACCGGCGTCGGCCACTACGCCGCACAGCGGACATGACCGGCATCCCGTCCGCCTGTTCCGGCCCCTGTGCCGCTATTCCCGGCGCGATGCAGGTCTACGGTGCCCTGTGTGGGCTAGCCTGACATCGCCTCGCCACTGTACTGCCTACTCTTTGTACTTTCCTCCCCTGCAGGACCCTCGGCGGGCATGGGCGACGACCCTCGGACGCGGTACGGCCCTTGACCGGGGCAAGACCGATGTCTGCCGCACCCTCGATGCCCTACCTCATCCGACGCAGGGCACTGCACGTTCAGCAGCCATCGCCACGCCTCCAACTGACGCCACAGGACACGGACGCGCCCTGGGCACAGTCGGAGGATTCGCAAGGATGATGACCACGCACGGCGCCATGCCCCACAGCGCTTGGAGACAGGAACGACCAACAGTCCCCCCTCCCCGATTCGGGGAGAAACAGACAGCCCCGTAGATATCTCACATATGTAACCTCTCCTTTAGACTATAAAAGGAGGGGGAAGCGCATGTACCTGGGAAGAATCAAGAACGCTCAGTCGCACACACACACACACACACACACACACACACACACACACACACACACACACACACACACACACACACACACACACACACACACACACACACTCACAACTCCCGATATTGGCACTCGTCTCAATCAGCTCTAGCGCACCCAGGGACTTGGGAGCTTCTCTCCCTCTCCCGCACAAGCTTGTATCCCATACTACAAGCACCCTGGTGCAAGATAATACAGTACCACCACCTCTGCTGGACGTACGACTTGTTGGCCGGAACCAGGATAAACCTGGTGTCTCTGTGTTTCTTCTTGCATCAACCATCTAGAGACACGCAGCATTATTACTAGTTAGTGCTAGAACGCGAGGTACGGACACCAACAGTTGGCGCACCAGGTAGGGGTGGCGCTGCGTGACAATCATCCTCTACTTCCGTTCGATCTCTAGATGGCGGGCATGTCAAGACGGTTCCCGGCGGGCACCATGATCTGGTTCGGGAGTCTTGAGTTCAGGGCAACCGGCAACGGTTACCTCATGGAGATCCTCTTGCCCAGGATCAACCCTGACGCTCCAGCGCCGCAACCACGGCACCGGAGGCGCTCGGGAAGGCGCACGCGGCAAGCGCGCATGGAACGGCGCAGAGTGGCATGCCCTAGCACCCCCGCGTGGGTCGAGGTTAGCATGCCACAAACTGATGCCACGGTGGGGGGCACCGCCCCTTCACCGTCAAGCATGACTGCAACACTGACAGGGGGAGGCGCGTCCAGGCCGCCGCTCTACCCTTACGGAATGCGAACTTCTGTTGCGACCTACGCATCATCTGTTAGCACCAACATGAACGCGTACGAGGACCTGCTAGGGCATCACTTGCTCTCGGCTCGCAACCTCATCGCATGGACACCTAACAGCTCATACCCCAACTCCGCGGACGAGGGGTCCATCCTCGTCAGGATCGCGTAAATTCGGAGTGGGATTACTTCGGGATCCGGGATCTCGGAGCCTTCTTGTCGTTTCAGGATGCGGCAGATTACTGCCTCACTTGTTTCGACGACTCCAGCGAGGGAGACTACGACCCGACCTGGGAGTGCTTCGTCGCTGTGCTAGGAGAGCACAACGGTGACGATGACGATGACGCCGCGGCAGACGCGGTTCACGCTGCGATAGCCGCGGCAGAACAGCAGGCACAACTGGCGCAACTTCGGGAGCTTGAGGTCAAGCTCGACGAGGAGCGCAGGCAAACGCAGAAGCTGCGTCTTGCGCTTGAGCAGGGACGTACCGGCCACGGTATAGGAGCTCGAGGAGCGTGACGTGTTGCCTGGGATTGGATCGTGGCGGAAGGATGCGAAGGAAGTCCCCTGGGATTGCCCAGGGCCAGCCAGAAGATCACTGCTGCAGCACTCCTAATCCATGCCATGGCCGAGCCATCTACGCCCGAGGGTCGCAACCTGCGCAAAGAGGCACAAGCGCTCCTCGAGGATGCTGCAGTGCAGCAGGCCGAGAGTTCTGCGTCTCGAATGCACTCGGTGGCCTCGGCAAAAGCTGATGGGTCGGCACAGCAGGACTGTGAGGCCTCAGTGCACACCCCACCGGCGAACGGGGCAAAGGCACCCACGGTGCACGATCGTGTCAAGTTGACTCCTGTAAGGGATCGACTTCGGGACATGCGCGGCAACGCCCACGACGGCGATGCCCGCAACGTCCTGAACCAGAAGAAGAAGAAGGACGGTGCCGCTCATGGCTACCACCCTCGACATGGTGGACGCTACGACTGCAAGGAGGATAGAAGCCCATCACCGGAGCCTCCGTGCACCCGTGTGTTCAGCCGGGTGATCCGCGCTGCTCCCTTCCCCCCACACTTTTGGCAACACACCACGCTCACCAAGTACTCAGGAGAGATGGATCCCGGGCTCTGGCTCAATGACTACCGCCTAGCATGCCAGCTGGGCGGCGTGACTGATGATGCCGTCATCATCCGCAACCTTCCTCTACATCTTGCGGATTCCGCACGCACCTGGCTTGAGCACCTTCTTGCCAACCAGATCCACGACTGGCTTGACCTGCTCAGGACCTTCATGGGCAATTTCCAGGGCACATACGTGCATCTCGGGAACTCTTGGCATCTCCGAGGGTGCCATCAGCAACCTGACGAGCCCTTGCGGGATTACATCCGACGCTTCTCCAAGTAGTGCACCGAGCTACCCAGCGTCAAGGACTCCGAAGTCATTAGTGCCTTTCATTTGGGCACGACATGCAGGGATCTCGTGCGCGAGTTGGGGCAGAACCCTCCTTCAAGCGCAAACGAGCTGTTCGACATAGCAACCAACTTCGCCTTCGATGAAGAGGCGGTCGGTGCTATCTTCGACAGCGGGAAGGGCAAGCGCATGGGGGAGGCGCCAGCGGAGGACAACAAGGCCAAGAACAGCCCGAAGAAGCCCAAATGGGGCAAGAGGGGCAAAAAGATGGGTCCACCAAACCAGCACAGTCAGGGGCAGGACGATGACTCCGATGAGGCCCTCATTGTCACCCCTGACGGCAAAGGTCCTTGAGGCCCCCCTCGAGGCGGTGGCCTGTTCGACGACATGCTCAAGAAACTGTGTCCTTATCATAAGGGCAAGGTCAATCACACCTTCGAAGAGTGCGACATGCTCCGCATGTACTTCAACTATCTCAGCCGCAAGGATGAGGCCAAGAAGGAGAAGGACGAGGAAGGCAAGGGCAGCGATGGATACCCCTTGATCGAGGACGTGTTCTTCATCCTCGGCGGGCCAACGGCGAACATGACAGCTCGGCAGCGTAAGCAAGAGTGCTGAGAGGTCTTCTCCGTCACCAAGGCTATGCCATCCTACCTAGACTGGTTGGAGAACACGATCTCCTTCAGCCTTGAAGATCACCCCGACTACATGGACAGAGGACACGATCTCCTTCAGCCTTGAAGATCACCCCGAATCCGGGCCTGTACCTACTCGTTGTGGATCCTATCATCGGCAACACCCGGTTCTCCAAAGTACTCATGGACGGAGGCAGCAGCCTCAACATCTTGTACGCACACTCGTTTGAGCTCATAGGGATCGGCTTGGACAAGCTGTGTCCCAGCGTGTCGCCATTTCACGGCGTCGCGCCGGGAAAGCGAGTCCAACCCCTCGGGCAGATTGACCTGCCCGTCTGCTTTGGCACACCAGCCAACTTCTGAAAGGAGGTACTCACCTTTGAGGTAGTAGGATTTCGTGGGGCGTACCACGCCATACTAGGGCGGCCATGCTACGCCAAGTTCATGGCAGTCCCCAACTACACCTATCTCAAGATGAAGATGCCGGGTCTGAAGGGCGTCATCACCATCGGCCCGTCGTTCGAACATGCCTACGAGTGCGACGTCGAATGCGTCGATTGTGCTGAGGCCCAGGCGGAGGACGAGGCCCTCGCGGCCACCCTGGATAAGATGGCAAGCGAAGCCATGGACCCCACGCACCGGTACGCAGGCAGCTTTGAGCCTGCCGAGGGTATCAAGGAAGTACCCCTCGACCCGAGCCACCCCAATGGCAAGGCGTTGAAGGTCAGCGCAACCCTCGACAGCAAATAGGAAGTGGTGCTCGTTGACTTTATCCGCGCCAACGCAGACATCTTTGCGTGGAGCCCCTCAGACATGCCTGGCATACCGAGGGAGGCCGCCGAGCACTCCCTTGACATCCGACCCAACTCCATGCCGATGAAGCAGTGCCTGCGGTGCTTTGACGAGCTCAAGTGCCGGGCAATCGGAGAGGAGCTACAGTAGCTTCTGGCGGCCAGATTCATCAAGGAGGTATTTCATCCCAAGTTGCTAGCTAATCCTATATTAGTTAAGAAAAAGAATGGAAGTTGGAGGATGTGTGTAGATTACACTAGTTTAAATAAAGCATGTCCGAAGGTTCCTTTTCCTTTGCCATGAATTGATCAAATTGTTGATTCAACTGCGGGATGCAAACTTTTATCCTTTCTTGATGCTTACTCCGGTTACCACCAAATAAAGATGAAAGAGTCTGACCAGCTCGCAACTTCTTTTATCACTCCCTTTGGCATGTACTGCTATGTCACGATGCCATTTGGCCTTAGAAATGCCGGGGCTACATACCAGCGATGTATGCTCCCACGTGTTCGGGGACCATATCAGGCGGAACGTAGAAGCATATGTCGATGACATCGTCATAAAATCCAGGAAGACAGGCGACCTGGTAGCCGATCTCAAGATCACGTTCGATTGCCTGAGGGTCAAGGGGGTGAAACTCAATTCGGAAAAATGCATGTTCGGGGTACCTCGAGGAATACTCTTGGGCTTCATTGTCTCTCAGTGAGGCATCGAACCCAACTCTGAGAAAGTCGAGGCCATCAAAAGGATGGGGCCGATTCGAGACTTGAAGGGGGTACAAAGGGTCATGGGCTGCCTGGCAGCCCTCAGTCGTTTCATCTCACGCCTCGGTGAGAAAGACTTGCCTCTGTACCGACTTCTAAGGAAAACCGAACACTTTTCATGGACCCCCGAGGCTCAGGAAGCCCTCGACAGGCTAAAAGTGTCACTTACTCATGCCCCCATTCTGACACCACCAATAGACTGCGAGCCCTTCTACCTATACGTGGCTGCGACGACCCAAGTAGTCAGCGCGGTGAACGTTGTGGAAAGGCAAGAGGAGGGACACGCTCTGCTTGTCCAACGGCCGGTGTACTATATCAGCAAAGTGTTGTCCAAAACCAAGATGCGGTACCCACAGATCCAGAAGCTGCTATACGCAGTGGTCCTGGCTCGGCGCAAGCTGCGTCACTACTTCGAGGCCCATCCCGTCACCGTGGTTTCGTCTTTCCCTCTGGGACAGATAGTCCACAACAAGGAAGCCTTGGGTAGAATCGCCAAGTGGTCAGTGGAACTCATGGGAGAAACTCTCACTTACACCCCTCGCAAGGCAATCAAGTCCCAAATCCTGGCTGACTTCGTCACTGAGTCCAACATTCAGCTGCCCCCACCACAGATCCAAGCAGAGTGTTGGACCATGTACTTCGATGGGTCGGTGATGAAAACCATTGCACGTGCTGGCCTCCTTTTCGTCTCACCTCTCGGAGTGCACATGCGCTACGTAATTCTCCTCCACTTCCCAGTATCCAACAACATGGCAGAATACAAGGCACTCCTCAGTGGCCTCCGCATCACCATCGAACTCGGCATCAAGCATCTCGACGTGCGCGGTGACTCTTAGCTCGTCATCAACCAAGTGATGAAGGAATCTAGCTGTCACCACTCTAAGATGGAGGCATACTGTAGTGCGGTGCGCCGCCTCGAAGACATGTTCGACGGCCTAGATTTCAATCACATCCCGTGCAAGTACAATGAGGATGCGGATGAGCTAGCTAAGATCGCATCTGGGCGGACCACCGTACCCCCAAACATCTTTGCCCATGACATTGCCAAACCCTCTGTCAACTTCAAGGAGTCAGCGGAGTCAAGCGCCTCGCCCACCAAGCCCTCGAACGGGAACCCCTCGGCAAGCGAGACCGAGGACATGGAAATTAAGACCGTGACTTCCTCGGTGGATGAGGCCGAGGCAATGCAAATTGACGAGGCCCCACTCCTGCAAGACTGGAGCGAACAGTATCTTGACTGGATCAACCGAGGGGTGCTACCCTCGGATCGCGCTCAGGCGCGACGCATCGCCTGGTGGGCCAAGTCTTTCGTGGTGATCGACAGGGAGCTGTACAAGCACAGCCCCACGGGAGTCTTGCAATGGTGCATCCCTATTCCGGAGAGTAGGAAGCTGCTTCGAGACATCCACGCTGGAGTCTGTGGTCACCACGCGCCACCACGCACCCTTGTGGGGAATGCGTTCAAGCAAGGCTTTTACTGGCCCACTGCAGTCGCAGACGCTACGGAGATCGTACGTACCTGCGAGGGTTGCCAGTTCTACGTCCGTCAAATGCATCTCCCGGCTCATGCTCTGCAGACCATCCCTATTACATGGCCTTTCGCTGTGTGGGGACTGGACCTCATCGGGCCATTGCAGAAAGCTCCCAGGGGCTACACCCACTTGTTGGTGGCAGTGGACAAGTTCTCCAAGTGGATCGAGGCTCGACCTATCACTAAGATCAAGTCCGAGCAAGCCGTGTAGTTTTTCAACGACATAGTCTATCGGTTCAGGGTTCCGAACTCGATCATCACGGATAACGGCACCCAGTTCACAGGCAAGAGGTTCTTGAGGTTCTGCAACGATTTCCACATACGTGTGGATTGGTCGGCTGTGGCACACTCACAAACGAATGGCTAAGTAGAACGTGCCAACGGCATGATCCTACAAGGCCTCAAGCCAAGAATCTTCAACAAGCTAAACAAGTTTGGCCGGAGATGGCTCACAGAGCTACCCTCGTTCATCTAGAGCATAAGAACGACCCCGAGTCGGGCCACGGGTTTCAGCCCGTTTTTTCTGGTCTATGGTGCCGAGGCCATCCTCCCCACTGACTTGGAATACGGGTCCCCGAGGCTCAAAGCCTACCAAGAGCACCAAAACCAGCAAACCCGCGAGGACTCGCTAGATCAGGTGGACGAGGCCTGAGATGTGGCGCTCCTACACTCGGTACGTTACCAGCAGTCTCTGCGATGGTACCAGGCGCAGAAGGTTCAACGTCGAGACCTCAACAAGGGAGACCTAGTATTGAGGCTTCGGCAGGATAGTCGAGGGCGCCACAAGCTCATCCCGCCGTGGGAAGGCCTGTACATCATCGCTGAAATTCTAAATCCCGGCACCTACAAGCTAGCTAACAAGAAGGGTGAAGTCTTCACCAACGCTTGGAACATTCAGCAGCTACATCGCTTCTATCCTTAAAATTCCATGCTATTTGTACATATCTTGTACTCGTATTATGAATTCCCGAGATAATAAAGAAGTATGCTCTACTTACAAATTTCTCGGGAGTCATTCGAACCCTCGGGGGCTCGAATGTGCGCACAACACTGAGAGAGCCTCGGCTTTATCTTCGGCAAAGTCGAGCCTCCCTCTGGGGATACAACGGGGGGAACCCCCGAACATCCCCAAAAAGTCGTGTTTTTTGCAAAAAATTTGTCGCACTTAAGTCTCTTAAATACTTAGAAAAACGGACGCAAGGCGTAAACAACTTTGGCACAAGGCTGGCCGAGCCGTGGGATCACCTACGCCTCCGGGATACGGCATCCCCACTCACCTCCCTGCGCCCAAGTAGTTTATGAACACAAAAATCCTTGCAGAAGTTTATCTGAGCCACTCGCAAGAGCGCAAAAAAATAAGTAGGAAAAAATGACACATAAATACACACGAAGGCCCCGAACGGCCATACTGTTAAGATTGCATTTCTGTTCATTACACAAAAAACAAAATCTAGGCAAAATCCTAACCAATCGGCTTTGGCCCCAGGGCCCAGGCTATCTACGGCTCGCCCTCCTCCTCATCGCGCCGGCTCTCCTCCTCATCGTCCGCATTGTCAGGAAAAAGGTCGCATTCGAAAAGCCCGCCCAACGTGGAGGCGGCACCTTCAGCACCTGCGTCGGCCTGCTCCATAGCGTCGACCTTGGCGTCATCATCACCACCAGGGACGATGTAGCCTATGACCAACTGCTCAAAGTCGACAACGTAGTGCGTCGAGACCACGCCAAGGGCCTTCTGGACGCCGAGGCGGAGAGCGCCTCTGAGTCGCTCGGCCACCCGGTCTCCCAACTGGCCGCCCTCGCCCCCGGCTCCCTGGCACGCTGCTACGGTGGCTTCCTCCAAGTCCTCGTAGTCCCTTTGCACGGACGTATACATGACTTGGAGAGCCTCCTTCGCCGTGGTCTCGTCCGCCACCTCCTTCCGCAGCTCTGAGCAGAAACAAAGATAAGTCTTGACAAAACTGAGTAAACTGAACTTAATCTCAGCACTTACCCATGATGCATTTCCTCCCCTGGTCTATCTCCGCCCGTGCAGCCTTGAGGGCAGCCTCCGTGCTAAGGAGGACGTTTCCCTGCCCCTCGATGAGAGCGTCCTTCCGCGTGAGGCTGATGGCCTGCGCCTCGAGGGTCTCCTCCCGCTGAGCCGCCCTCGCCGTCAGTGCCTCCACTTCCTTGCGTAGAGTGGCTATCTGTTGCTGGGCCTCTTGGGCCCTCTACTCAGCCGCCGCTCTCTGCGCATCGCGCTTGTTGTTGGCGCGGGCGAGCTTGCACTCCAGGTCGTAGGCCCGCACCTTCATCCTTGACGCTTGGGCCGTGGCTTCATTCAGCCACAAGCCCACACTGGCACTGTACCTCTCGAGCCAGTCCACTCGAGATTACAACTGCGCCAGCTTGATGCTCTTGTCCCTCGACAAGGTCATCAGCTGCTGCGAACAAGGGACGTGAGCAAAACCACGATGGCAAGGGACGAATGATCACAACTGGGAACGAACTGGAGCAGGAAAAGTACTTACCCGGCTGATGTTGTGCTGCTCCTGCCAAAGGAGCTGCACGATGCACTGGAGGTCTGTGTTTATCGCACCGCCGAGGTTGAGCCGCTCCTGCCAGATCTCTTTCTCCTCGTGCTCGGCGTGGACGAAGTCCTCGGGGATGCCTCACTGCATGACCACCCAGCTCGCCCCTCCGTCGGGCGGCCTGGACGGACCAACCCCGAGATCGCCCCCGGAACCAGCCGCAATCTGGCCGCTGGCGCCGGCCTCGCCGAGCGCGGTGCTTGACGCAACCACGCCGGAGCCCTCGGGCCGCGGCGGCACAGCCACCGGCTTCGCCACCAGCATCACCCCCGGCTCCCCCACCGACATCTCCGCCGCTGTCGTGGCTCCGTCATCCCTAGCCACCTCAGGCTCCAGGATGGGGCCCTCGACTTCCACTTGACCGGCAGGCCGCCCCGGTACGGCCCCGTCGGTCCTTCCCTCTTCGATGGCATCCGGTCGGGTGGCATCGTCCACGCCGCCTCGGCCGGCCTCTCCCTCGGCACTTGGCCGGACACCCTCCTCCCCGACGCGCCCACCGGCATCATCTGCGTCGGTCTGCGCTCGGGCCGTCGCGCCCCCCCGGGCCATAACCGCCCGGTACTGCTCGACGACCTCCTCGGCCGTCCGAGACCCCCCGCTCGAAGGCTGCGACGCCTCACCTGGCGTCATGGTCCTCCCTGACTTGAGGGCCTTGGTAGGTGCCAGTGAGGGGATCCGGGCTGTGGGGACCTTCAGGCTGAGCCGAGCGAGGAAGAGGTCAAACCCGGTGAAGGCAAAGATGACAGATGAAAAGCAGTAAAACGAGCAAAAAGATACTTACCCCGAGGCAGCGTCCAGCTTACGCTTCCTCGAGCTGCACCTGGAAGCCCGTACCGGCCCCCACCGTATGGCCGACAGGCGGCGCGCTCGGGGTAGCCAGGGGCCTCGGTAGGAACACCTGCCCGAGGGTCCCCGCATCCGCCAGCGCAGGCGTCCTCTCGGTCATGGTCTGCGCGTGCGTGCCCCCGCCAACCGGCGACGGGGGCTCGATGCCGGCCCCCCGCTGGCTCGGCGATTGGTCCCCAACCACATCCGCGTCGGGGGAATCGAGCATGGTGTAGTCAATTTCGCCTGGAGCCAAGGGCGAGGACCCCGGCTCCGACATGGACTCGGGCGTGGCGAGCGGCGACTTGCCCTCCCTCGCCCGTGTCCAGTTCTCCTTCTCCCTGTCTTCCTTCTCCTTCCTCTTCCTATCGCGGCTCCGCTTCTCCACGTCCTTCTGCTCCTTCTGCGCCTCGGCGAACTGGTGGTTCACAGCTCGGACCTCAGGGAGCGGAGGATCCGAGGTATACTCTTGTGGTGTAATCCCTGTGAATGAAGCTCGGATTAGGAATGGGATGGTAACGCCAACACCGAGGCCTAGAAATGAGACTCACCACGTGGATGTACCCCTCATCAGGGCGCATTGCGATTCCCCAAAGATCGCCGAGGCCGCCTGGAGGTAGGGACACCGCTCGCGTCGCTCTCTGAGCGGCAACCTCGTGGGAGAGCAATTCCGCCATGGTGTGAGTACCCTCGGGCGGGGCCTCCCCTGTCATCTTGAAGAGAGGAAGCTCCCTCTCCATGAGGGGAAGCACCCTCTGTCGATGGAAGTTGGCGATGACGATGGCCGCAGTCAGCCCCTTGTCCGCCAGGCGACGCAGCGCGTCGGTGTACACCTTAATCCGGGCCTGACACTCGAGGGGCGACACCCTGTACCCCCAGACGTCCGGCTTCTCCATCAGGACCCTTCTGGTGAACGCCGGAAGCCGCCAGTCGTCGTTGCGGAGGTAGAAGCACGCCCTGTCCCATTCGCGGTAGTTTGTCGTCATCGTGCAGGGGATGTAGAGGTCTTTCTCGATCCCCGCAGATGGAGCATCATGCCTCCGGCGCGAACAGGCATCCTTACCCCCTGCGAGATGGACTCGGTGTAGAGATCACCCTAGAACAGTTGCCTCCACAAATCCCAGTACGCTGGGATCCCCAGATGGCCCTCGCAGGCGGCGACGAAGACCACCACCTACGAAATGGTGTTGGGGGCAAAGTTATGCAGCTCCACCCCGTAGTGGTGGCAAAGTGCACGGACGAATCGGCCGGCGGGAAAGCCGAATCCCCACTCGTGCAGACGCACCAGGCTGACGACGTAGCCACTCGGGGGCTTCGGCTCTGTCTCCGACCCCGGCGCAATCCACACCGAGCGCGCCGGGTCGGTATTCGCTAACAAGACCCTGGCGGCAACCAGCGTCTCCAGGTACGGCGTGTCGGCAATGGACCAGCCCCAGGACATGCGATCGACCATCTTCACCGGCTTCACCATGGCGACGCCGGAAGGAAAAGGGAGGGAGGAGACTCGAACGGGGAAAAGGTGCGCTCACTGACTCCTTTCTCTCAGCTCTAAAGCTCGAATGCAGGTTGGCGAAGAAGGCGAAGTTAATGGCAAAGGTAAGCCGAACGGACTCACACGTGCCTCCCTATTTAACCGCAGCAGGCAGGCAGATTTGCCGCGACGGTTCCAAATCTACCGCATTTAATGCGGGAACCCACGCGTACGTGCAGTAACTGCGGTGGGACGGTTTACGAAGCGGTGCAGGCGTAATGTCGCTGGCATCCCATCGCTCTGCAGCCACCGGCACCGTTCCGTCTTCCCGAGGACGCTGCCTCAAAAGGCGTGTCGGCTCCGCACGCGTCAGGCCACGACGCGCATTACTCCACGACTCTACTCCCCGCACCGAAAACCGTAGTGGAATATTCCCCGAGGGGTTCAAAGGCTGGCCCGCCGAGGGTTCGACGGCCGCCCCAGAGCAACAGTCAGGGGCAACATGGGCATGCTCATACAAAGCCTAGCCTCGAACGCGAGTTTGAGATGCCCTGTGTTGGGTTCAAGGCCGGACAAAGGTGACTAGCACGAGGGATCCCATCGAGGGAGAGTGTCAAGCCCTCAGATCCAATCGAACAGGTCCGAGCCCTGCCTAGCGAGCCTTTGCAAGTGCTCTATGAAACGTGTCTCCGGACCGCAATCCGACCCCCACCGAACGGGGCACGGACGTTCACTCGGACTACCCGCTAACAGCTCACCGAAGCATCCATGACTCGCGGCCCGAGCATGGGTAGCATGGCTTGCTTCACCCCTCCTTCTTGCTGAAAGGCAGACCGAGGGTCGTAACAATAAGACGAGGGTCCCCCTGATCGTTCTCACGTGGGCTGGGGCTCGGGGACTCCTTGCACGTCTCGGCTGAAGCCATACCCTTGAATAAGCCGGCCATCGCCCGGCGGTGAAGTCCCGCGTGTCGACGTGTCCCCATGCAAGCTCGATGAGCTATTTGGGTTGGTCCGACAAGGGTAAGGGTTGCCTTACTAGCTGAAAGGAACGCCGAGGCCGGCTGAAATAATGCCGAAGCTGGCTGAAATGAGTACTGAGTGGCCGAACCACCGGATCAACCATACAGACAAAATGTTCACAGCCCTTGGATGAGTGTTTTCACTCCTCCAAGGCCTCGGGGGCTACACCCGCGGGTGCACTGACGCGCCCCCATGGAAGGAAACTTCACAAACTCGAGGGGCTAAACCCTTAGTCAATGAGCAAGAAGACAAACCACGCCAAAGGAACATGAGGCTTTATTGATTTTCGCAAGTAAAAGATTACAAAGGGTTACCGGCTCAAAGCCGTTAAAAGGTACAAACGCATTGCCACCTAGGTGGCAATCTTCCCTGTCTTGGGGAGGAGCGACCACCGACAAAGGACACCGAGTCCTTGGCGGACATTTTGGTTGGGCTATGAGGAAAGCACAAGAAGCAATCTCCAGACCGTGCAGGTCCGAAGGGATGCCCTTCTCGCAAGCTTTCTTCTAGCTTCTCCTCGACCGAAGACCTCACGGGGGGTCAAGCTGGTGGACAGCACCCTCGGCGCCACCTCTTCGAGAGCGACCTTGTCGCCGACAGGGATGGTGCCAAGAACAGCGACGAAGCCTGGCGCCAACGTCATGCCCGGGCACCTCGCCACCCCTTTAAGCTAGGGGACATCGTAGAAGCAAGCCTTCAAAGGCCCGATGTTCTTCTGTTGATTCCACTGAAGCTGAGGGATGGTGAGGACGCTTTCTCCAGCTATCGCCCGCCGCTCGCAAGCATTCTTCTAGCATCAAGGCCTAAAGAAACCAGACCGCCCAGTCCGGGGCCGGCCATGGAAGACGGAAGGGGACATTGCAAGACTTAGAAAGGGCTAGAAGGAAGAGCAGGGAAGCTGGAGAAGAGAGGGAGTCAAAGGACCCCTATTTATAGCCACATCGGGCGCCAAGCCTTAACCTGCTGCGAGGACAGGGTTTGAATTACCCGTGACGGCTCGACACCCCACGAATGAAAGATGCTCTCGGTTCCTGTATCGTGACGTAATCGAGCGAGGTAAAGCCGAGCCCCTGGACGCCGTGCAGCGTAGTGTCGGCACTAGCCGACGGCCCTCGGACAATGCGTCGCAAGGCGACCAGACAGGGTAGAGCGGAGACCCTGCGGGCAGGATAGCGCAGCATCAGCACTGGCCGCAGGGCAGTAAGCGCCATCATGGTCCTGGCTCACTCAGCGTGCTGATGAGTCTTGTCACCAAAACAAAACAAGAAGGGGCGCATGCCCCGGAGTGCTTTTTCTGCAGGCGCACTACCCCGTCGCGCGGGTCGTCACGTCATGCGCAGGCTCGGGGCTGCACCTACCAGACGCACCCAGCGGAAATACTGTGCCGATCGGTCACATCGAGGAGTAAAATCGCCAACTGACCCTCTGGCCGAGTCCCTGACTTGACCAAAGGCTCGGGGGCTACTGTTAGGTACCATAAGCATGGGGCACCCTAACCAGGGATTAAAACACCCTCAAACGCGCAAGACAAGATTAGGCACCTGGTCTGAATCCTTCCCTAGAGCAGCGCTGACGTCCAAACTGGGATGCCCAAAGCCTCTTCAGGTACGAGAAGCCCAAGGACACACTCGACCCACGGCCCAGCTCCACGGTACGGCCCTTTCGAGGCCTCGCCAGCCGCGGAGCAAACTCCGCCTCATTTGAGGGTTCCCCACCGAGGCCCCTCAAAGCACATGCAACCTCCACCTCACTCGAGACCCCCTTAGCCGAGCCCTCCGCTGGGCCTCGGTGCGGGAGGGAGCTCCGCCTTGCTCGAGACCACCCTTGGCAGACTGTGGCAGCGGCCCAACCACCCGACGGGACAGGGCGCATTTATTCGCCAACCACTTCATGGCATGGGACGGGAGTTAGATGGAGTCAGCCGGCGTCGGCCACCACGACGCATAGCGGACGTGACCGGTGTCCCGTCCGCCTGTTCCGGCCCCTGTGCCGCTATTCCCGGCGTGACGCAGGTCTACGGCGCCCTGTGAGGGCTAGCCTGACACCACCTCTCCACTGTACCGCCTACCCTTTGTACTTTCCTCCCCTGCAGGACCCTCGGCGGTCATGGGCGATGACCCTCGGACGTGGTACGGACCTTGACCGGGGCAAGACCGATGTCTGCCGCACCCTCGGCGCCCAACCTCATCCGGCGATGGGCCGTATACGTTCAGCAACCATCGTCACGCCTCCAACTGATGCCACAAGACATGGACGCGCCCTGGGCACAGTCGGAGGATTCGCAAGGACGATGACCACGCCCGGCGCCATGCCCCACAGCGCTCGGAGACAGGAACGACCAACAGTTCTCCCCCCCCCCCCCGATTCGGGGAGAAACGGACAGCCCTGTAGATATCTCACATATGTAACCTCTCCTTGAGACTATAAAAGGAGGGGGGAGCGCATGTACCTGGGGGCGAATCAAGAACGCTCAGTCGCACACACACACACTCTCACAACTCCCGATATTGGCACTCGCCTCAATCAGCTCTAGCGCACCCAGGGACTTGGGAGCTTCTCTCCCTCTCCCGCACAAGCTTGTATCCCCTACTACAAGCACCCTGGTGCAAGATAATACAGTACCACCCCCTCTGCTGGACGTACGGCTTGTTGGCCGGAATCAGGATAAACCCGGTGTCTCTGTGTTTCTTCTTGCATCAACCATTTAGGGACAGGGACACGCAACATTATTACTAGTTGGTGCTAGACCGCGAGGTCCGGATACCGACACTTATCCCTCATTAACACTCTTGCCATGTCACCAAATTGCTTACATGACAACCTCATTAATGCTATGGACATCATCCTACTAGAAGGGCTGGGGATGGTCTTGTCCATTGTTCCCCGAGGCACAAATTTGTTACTGGGCGTTGGGCTCAAGAGGCCACAGGTGGGTGAGATCAAATAATACTTTAAATCTTGAAAATTCTTATTTTACAATAAGACTATCCTATGTGATTGGAGGGAGTAGTTAGTAACTACTTTGTACACTTTTTGTCCACATTAATATTTCTTACACTTCGCATGGACCTCCACATATTTTGATATATGTTTAATTGAACATTTATTTTGAGGTATGTGTTTGACATGGAGATTGGTGTTCTCATCGCATAGGCGGATCAAATAGGTAGTCCGGCCGGGTAGGCCCGCCGGCCCCCGGGACTATCTTGGATTTGATCCAGAATTCTTTTCAATACGAAGACCCAATGAACAAATCAAAGCAGCCCAACATTAGTCTGCCAACCTACTACATCGGTTTATGCCCCTGATGGCCGGGCATGTACAGTGCGGTCGTGCATGAATCCCACGTTTAATAAAATGGTCAACCGTCATGTATTTAGCTGGTAGTTGCCCACAAACTTACATTGCGTTTTGTAAAAAAAGAAAGAAAGAAAGAAAAATGAAATATGTTGCCGTTAACCCTGTTAGATAACTATGCAATTTTTGGTATATTTTAATTCCAAATATTACTGGAAATTTTATGGCATAAATGAGTGATAATGTGTGAATAAGATATGTGCATGTGTTCATGTTATTCTTACTAATAAGCATGAACAAAAAGTTAAACCAGAATAGGTTTAGAGTGTACGCCAAGGCGGGACCAGTGCCGGAAGCACCGGTTGCGCCGTTACCAACAGAAATAGACATGCTATTCGACTGGCCTTGCCTGAAGTAGCCGAACGATGTCGATGCAGGAAGAGGTTCGCAGTGCAGTTCCACGAACGGTCACCAGGAAGCAGACGAAGTAGTCGTTCGTTCACGCCGAGAAGTAGACGAAGTAGTCGATCAGGGAGCGAGCAGTCGCGTCAAGACGCTCCCCAAAAACCTGATTGCCCGCGTCCCGTGCAGGACCTTCAGCGAGCAGAGGTTCCGGAGGCCTGCTCTCGCTAGAGCTGTGCGCGCAGCACTAGCGATGGGAACGGCAGAAAGCAGCAGAGGGAGAAGGGAGAGGTCTCCTAAGCAGGAGTACCTGGATCAAGTGCTGAATTGTTTGTAGATGAGAGGAGGAAGGGGTGGTTTATATAGGTGTGAAGGTGCCTCAGGTTCAACGAACCTGGACGTCGTAAAGAGCTTTGATGAGCGACAGTTACTGGTGTGATTCTCCAGTCATTACTGTTAATGTTTATTCTCTGTTTTAATGTTCTTAACAGCAAAACGTTCTTCTCATCTTAGCACATCACGTTGCACCGCACCTGCACATCACATCATGTCATGTCTGGCCGCGCACGTGCACCGCACCGCACCGCCCGTCCGGCCGGCCGCGCCGCGCCTCGCCACGGCCATAGCCTCGGCCCGGCTCGGCGAGGCGAGTGAGCGCGCGCACGTGTGGTTCACCGACCTCCTCTTACCGGCTTCACAAGTGGTGTACACGAAGTCCACCCTTTAAGTCGGTTGAGATCCTCCTCAAATCCCGGTACGGAATTAAGTAATTGATTCCCTAGCATTTAATAGTGGGCTTTAAATTCTTTTATTGTATTGATTAGAATAAATGGGCCAAGCCCATAATTTCAACAATCCCCACCAAGAAATTCAAGCCACACTAGAAATACCCTCATTCCCTCATTGATATACCAGTATTTGACAGAGACTGATAAGTTGAACTTCCATCCAGGACAAAAGCTACACTTATTCACAACTGTACAATGGACTATGCCTTGAATTGCCAGTCTTGTGCAAACAAGTTTGACCAGAGCCCTACACTGGTACTAGGCTGCAAAAGCATCCCCGCGGTTTGGAGCTTTTAAGTCATACTCCAGGCCCTTCATGAGTTTCTAGAGAATACCCAGTTCTCATAGACCATGATCAGTAGTCAGACTCATATAGGTGTGTTCCTTTTAGATGTTCTGTAGGACAACATCTTTGTTTCAAGAAAATAACTCATTTGTTTTAAAGAAACCACCTGGAACACATTAATGTATAGACCAACCTGCCATACAGATTAGAAGAGAAATGCACCTTATTCACGGAATGAGCCCTTTTCATAAAGGTTCTCTTCTCTCAGTCAGACTTTAGTTTGTTTCACCATCCTAATTCACGGGATCTCCGGTCACATAGGACAGGTTTCCACTATAGAATGACTCACGTTGGTCTCAAGCCCAATTCCATAGATGCATTGTCTATCACATTTCGTGAAAGACCCTTTGTAAACTGATCTGCCAGATTTTTAGCCGTCTGAACATAGTCCAGGGCTATAACTCCGGAGTTTCTCAATTTTCTAACAGATTTCAACCGCCTTTTCACATGTCTAGATGACTTCATGTTATCCTTTGAACTGTTCACCTTGACAATCATCGTTTGATTGTCACAGTTCATTAGAATTGCCGGTATCGGTTTTTCAACTATCGGCAAGTCCATAAGGAGCTCACAAAGCCACTCAGCCTCAACAGTGGCGGTATCTAATGCTGTGAGTTCCGCTTCCATAGTTGACCTCGTTAAGATGGTCTGCTTGCAAGACTTCCAGGAAACAGCTCCACCACCAAGTGTAAACACATATCCACTTGTGACCTTTATCTCATCAGCATCAGAAATCCAGTTTGAATCACTATACCCTTCTAGTACCCTTGGGTACCCGGTGTAGTGAATTCCATAGTTCATTGTCCCCTTTAGATAGCGCATTACTCTTTCAAGAGCCTTCCAATGATCATCTCCCGGGTTTGAAACAAAACCGGCTCAGTTTGCTTACAGCAAATGAGATGTCAGGTCTTGTAGCACTAGCTAAATACATCAATGAACCAATGATCTGAGAATTTCTCAGCTGATCTCACATTATTCTTTTGTTCTTCCTAAGAATTAAACTGGCATCATATGGTGTTGAGACAGGTTTATAGTCGCTATAACCAAAGAGACTTAACACATTCTCCACATAGTGAGACTGTGTAAGAATCACCCCACCATTGCTCTCTTTTACCAGCTTTATATTAAGGATAACATCAGCTTCTCCCAGATCCTTCATCTCAAAACTTTGAGATAAAAACTCTTTGACTTCCTTAATCACATTAAGGCTAGTGCCAAAGATCAGTATGTCATCCACATACAAGCACAAAATCACTCCTTCAGCCCCACCATAGCGATAGTACACACATTTGTCAGCTTCGTTCACAACAAAGCCAGCAGACGTCAAAGTTCTGTCGAACTTTTCATGCCACTGCTTAGGCACTTGCTTGAGACCATATAAAGATTTCAACAACTTACAAACCATTCCTTCTTGACCCTCTGATACAAATCCATCCGGCTGATCCATATAAATCTCCTCTTCTAACTCTCCATTGAGGAAAGCGTCTTAACGTCCATCTGATGAACGAGAAGACCATAAGAGGCTGCCAGGGAAAGTAACACTCGAATTGTGGTCAATCGGGCAACTGGTGAATAAGTGTCAAAGAAATCTTCTCCTTCTTTTTGGGTATAACCCTTGGCCACAAGCCTAGCCTTGTACTTTTCAATAGTACCACCTGGCCTAAGCTTTTTCTTGAACCCTGACTTGCATCCAACCGATTTACATCCATAAGGATGTTCAACGACCTCCCAGGTTCCATTAGACATAATAGAATCCATCTCACTCCTCACTGCTTCCTTCCAATAGTCAGCATCAGGAGATGAATATAATGAAATCATCACCAAAAGACTTTACAGTCCTTTGCCTCTTGCTCTTTCTCGGAGCATCATTGTTATCCTCCTCAGGATTTTCCACAAGTGTATGTTCGTTGTGTTATATCGGCTCAGCAGAGCTATCATCCTCGATGAACTCTTGCCTAGATGAACTTGTTTCATTTCTCATGGGAAAAATGTTTTCAAAAAATGTAGCATCTCTGGACTCCATTATAGTACCAACATGCATGTCAGGTACTCTAGATTTCACTATTAAAAATCTATACCCAACGCTGTGAATAGCATAACCTAGAAAGATACAATCCACAGTTTTAGGTCCAAGCTTACGTTTCTTGGTTATTGGCACACTCATTTTTGCCAAACAACCTCATGTACGTAAGTATGAAAGTGTTGGCCTTTTCTTCTCCCATTTCTCAAATGGTGTTATCACTTTATTCTTTGTAGGAACACGGTTTAGGACATGACATGCAGTCAATATAGCCTCACCCCACCATTCCTTGGAAAGTCCTGATGTATCTAACATGGCGTTAACCAAATCCGTTAGAGTGCGGTTCTTTCTTTCGGCAACCCCATTTAACTGAGGTGAATAGGGAGGCGTCCTCTCATGAATAATACAATGTTCCTCGCAGAATAAAGTAAATAAATTTGAGAAGTACTCGCTACCACGATCTGACCTAACTCTTTTGATCTTTCTCTCTGGTTTTCTACTTCAGCTTTATAGATTTTAAAGTAGTGTAAATCTTCATCTTTTGACTTCAACAAATAGATATAACAAAATCTAGTACTGTCATTAATCAAAGTCATGAAATATCTTTTACCACCTTTTGTCAACACTCCATTCATTTCGCATAAATCGGAATGAATTAATTCTAAGGGTGCCAAGCTCCTCGCCTCCGCGGCCTTATGAGGCTTGCGAGTTTGTTTTGATTCAACACATACATGACACTTAGAATTTTTGACAAAAGTAAACTTTGGAATTAAACTCAAATTAGCTAAGCGCATCATACAACCAAAATTAACATGACAAAGCCTCGAATGCCAAATATTTGTTTCATCAACGTTAATAACATTGTATGCAACTTTATTACAAACATCTGACAAAGAAAGACGGAACAAGCCTCCGCTTTCATAACCTTTTCCAACAAAAGTACCAAACTTAGACAAGATACATTTATTGGACTCAAAGACTAATTTAAAACCATCTCTACACAATAGAGAGCCGCTGACTAGATTCTTCTTGATGGTGGGGACATGCTGCACGTTCTTCAGCTGCACGGTCTTCCCCGAAGTAAACTTCAGATTTACCGTACCAACACCAAGAACACGCATATGCGATCCGTTCCCCATCAGCAAGGAGGAAGTCCCGCCGTCCTGGTAAGAAGAAAACAAAGAAGCATCAGCACAAACATGAATATTAGCACCAGTGTCAACCCACCATTCGGGTGAACAAAAAACTGAAAGAACTGTAGGTAATAAATTACCATATCCTGATGTTCCTCCAGGCTCGCTAATGACCATGTTGGCGGAGTCGTTGCCTTTGCGGTTTGGACACTTTGCAGCAAAGTGTTCCGTACTAGCGCACACATAGCAAGCTCCATTCTTCTTCTTCTTCTTCTTGAAGGTGGTTGTCTACTTAGTCTTTGGTTGGTTCTGCGGTGGCTTTTTCTTGTTCTTGTGGGAGTTGTTCTTCTGAACAAGGTTGGCGCTAGAAGCACCAACAACTCCTTTCCCACGTATGTCCTTTGCTCTCGCCTTCTCCTCAACATCAAGAGTCCCTATGAGTCCATCTATGGTGAACTCATGTCTCTTGTGTTTTAGAGAAGTAGCAAAGTCCCTCCAAGAAGGTGGCAGCATAGAGATAATACCTCCGGCCACAAACTTATTGGGTAACACACATGGGGACTCTTTGCTACAATTTTTTAGATCTTTTGCCAGAGTATGTATTTCATGAGCCTGTTCCACCACAGAACGGTCTTCGACCATCCTATATTCAAGGAACTGCTCCATCATATACAACTCACTGTCGGCGTCAGACACTCCATATTGAGCCTCAAGAGCATCCCACAACGCTTTGCCAGTTGGCAGCCGGACATAGGAATCCACAAGGTTTTCACCGAGAACACTAATGACCAAGCCTCGAAAGAGGGTATCAGCCACATCGAACGCACTCCCTTCCTCTGGAGTGAACTGTTCAGGCTTACCCTCTTTTACATGGATCACTCTCGATATTGTTAACCATAATATAAGCCGCTCTTGCCAACGTTTGTAATTTGAACCATCAAAAGGTGGTGGTTTGATTGATGCAACAAAGCTAGATACCGAAAGCCTATTAACAAAATTAGGTTTTTGGATTGTTAGATAACTAGGCAATTTTCGGTATATTTTAATTCCAAATATTACTAGCAATTTCATGGCATAAATGAGTGATAATGTGTGAATAAGATATGTGCATGTGTTCATGTTATTCTTACTAATAAGCATGAACAAAAAGTTAAACCAGAATAGGTTTAGAGTGTACCCCAAGGCGGGACCAGTGCCGGAGGCACCGGTTGCGCTATTACCAGCTGGAATAGACATGCTATTCGACTGGCCTTGCCTGAAGTAGCCGAACGATGTCGATGCAGGAAGAGGTTCGCAGTGCAGTCCCACGAACGGTCACCAGGAAGCAGACGAAGTAGTCGTTCGTTCACGCCAGGAAGTAGACGAAGTAGTCAATCAGGGAGCGAGCAATCGCGTCAAGACGCTCCGCAAAAACCTGATTGCCCGCGTCCCATGCAGGACCTTCAGCGAGCAGAGGTTCCGGAGGCCTGCTCTCGCTAGAGCTGTGTGCGCAGCACTAGCAATGGGAACGGCAGAAAGCAGCAGAGGGAGAAGGGAGAGGTCTCCTAAGCAGGAGTACCTGGATCAAGTGCTGAAGTATGTGTAGATGAGAGGAGGAAGGGGTGGTTTATATAGGCGTGGAGGTGCCTCAGGTTCAACGAACCTGGACGTCGTAAAGAGTTTTGATGAGCGGCAGTTACTGGTGTGATTCTCCAGTCATTACTGTCAATGTTTATTCTCTGTTTTAATGTTCTTAACAGCAAAACATTCTTCTCATCTCAGCACATCACGTCGCACCACACCTGCACGTCACGTCCGGCCGCGCACGCGCACCGCACCGTCCGGCCGGCCGCGCCTCGCCCACGCTCACGCCCACAGCCTCGGCGAGGCGAGCGAGCGCGCGCGCATGTGGTTCACCGATCTCCTCTTACCGGCATCACAAGTGGTGTACACGAAGTCCACCCTTTAAGTCGGTTGAGATCCTCCTCAAATCCCGGTACAGAATTAAACAATTGATTGTCTAGCATTTAATAGTGGGCTTTAAATTCTTTTATTATATTGATTAGAATAAATGGGTCAAGCCCATAATTCCAACAAACCCTCCACTGCAACATGTACGTTATTTAGAAAGAAAAACTAAATATGGAGTTTCTTGTATTAAAAATGGTATATATTTATACTCTCTCTATTTTTATTTACATGTCGTATTAGATTTATCTTAAATCAAATTTGATCAAATTTATAGAAAATATGAGTGTTTTGAAATGGTAAAAACTGGAGTTTCATATTGCTTAGGGGGTTCAAAGTTTTCCATAAACGTCAACTAGGCTGGCGTACGGTACAACTGCAAGGTATGTCAAGTGCCTCAGTACAGTTGGGGCCGCTTGCGCCATAGTTTTTTTTTTCTTTTTGAAATGAGACTTGCGCCATAGTACTTTGTCTGTTTCTTCATATAAAACATATACTACTACATGTGGGGTTTAAACTACTAATTGGGATTTTTCTATGCCGAATCATAGTCGCAAAGGGCTATATTTCAAATATTTATTATTTTTTGATATTTACAATGTACAAAATAGCCCGATAATAGCCCGCTATTAGCTTTTTAGGAGATTTACCGCTACGCTATATAATATTTGTCCGCTATATCCGCTAAAGGGGTTTTTATAAGATTTAGCAGTAATAAATGTCTGCTAAAAACGTTTTTTGCGATATTTAGCAACGTTAAGTTGAAGTAGTGTGTATATTTTTGTAGTGTCATTCCCTCAAAGACGTGGTCAAGAGAATCAATATAACTAGGGTGGATCATAGATAAAGAAATATGTGCACAGTTAGGCAATCAAAAGATATGTTGAGTCTATTTTAGAGTGTTATACCAATGATGCTTCTAATTTTGTATGTAATTATTGATTATTTTATCATTTCGCTAAATGATTTAGCTTTTACTATAGCTTTCTATGGCTTTTAGAGAAAGCTGCCGCTAAACTTCATAGCCCGCTATTTCTTACATTGGATATTTATCTAGAATGTTCCATAAATCGGTAAAAAAAGACATATCACAAATTTCAATTTGTAATAATATTATTTAACCAATTGATCTAATTTAGAGTAAATTGGCACAACAAATAACGTAGATTAGTATGATCATTTTGAAGAAACTTTGGATAATGCTATATGCCTTGCCTATCTCAGCCACTAAAAAAATGTCTTATTATGCAGTCTAATGGTGCTCATATACATGATACACATTTTTTTACGAAAGAAAACTGGAATTTTCGTAGAGTTTTATTTCTGAGGGTGGAAGTATGAGTGTTTTGGAATGGTAAAAACTGGTGTTTCATGTTGCTAGCTTGCCATGCATACATGGGCCATGACCTGATGGCCAAATGGATACAAATAATTCTTATTATGCCATCGAATTCATTCATATGTATTCAATTTACGTTCCCTAGGTCGTACATACGGCCAACCTACTTCGTACAGTGGACCCCCATGACAGTTCAGTGGACCGTATTTGGAAATGATCAGACTGTACATGTTCAGCTATATTTCTTTCATGCATGGCGCTATATGCTTTTGTTTGTCCATGCACACGGCACACATACAATGCAGTCTTTAACAGAAAAATAGAGTAAATATAAGGTTTTGTTTGGATAAGCTAAAGTTGGAGTGCTAAATTTTAGCACTTATTAGCACTCAAACTTTTGCTAAAGTGTTTAAGTTTTAGATAAAGTTTAGTCTACTTTATAATCAGTCGTTAGTATTTGAATCCAAATAGAATCTAATTCTGCTGAAGTTCAAAGAGATTTGAAGCCTGCAGCATCCAGGCCAGTTCTCCAAAGAGAATCTCGGCAGGGCCCGCACGTGAACTACCCTCCAATCCTCGTCTGACGTACGCGCGCATCTTTGGCTGCCTTCCGCGGGTTGGTGAGGTCAGAGATGGATGAGAGATGGGATGAGTAAGGCCTCCTTATGGTAAAAGACAGCAGATATTTATAAGCAAGTAAATTTAAAGCCAGCAGGTAGGTCTAAGCTACTCCCTCCGTCCACGTATGATTTACATCTAAGGGTTTAGAAAGCCTCCAAGTTTGATCCGCATCTAAGGGTTTGGAGTCAGTTCCATCCATCGGGGCTATCGCGCGCGCCGCTCGTGCGGTAAATGTGTTGCCTCGGACTGCTTCGACTCCCCCGCGCGCCCTTACAGCTTTCCTGCATGCCATTCCGCTTCTCTTCGCGCAGTTATCTGGCCCGCTTCTCCCCCGCGCAGCTTCTCTCTCCCCGCGCTGCTTTGTCTTCCCCTTCCCCGCTCGGCAACAGCTCGCCTCACTTCATCAATGGAGGAGCAAGCGCTCGTTCGTGGTGTGAATTGGGCGCCCATCTCCAGCGATGAAGAAGATGACCAGATCACGCCGATGCCAACGCCGTGGAAGAATGACGTCGCGGACGCCGAGGAAGAAGCCGTCGCCGACGCCATCGCCATGGAAGAAGCCGTCGTCGACGATGTGGATTCGCAAGTTGCCGACAACAACGACGCCATTGATGATGCATCTGATGTCGCTCTCGCCCTACTCCAACTTGCTTCAACCGAGGTCAGCACGTTTGAATCCCACAGGGACCAGGAGAAGGTCAGCACATATTATTGAATGTCGTGCAGTGAGAGAAAAATACATTGAAAAATATTATAGACTGACTGCTAACTTCTCGCTAACTATTCACTTTTGCTACTGTTCACATAGTAAAAAACTATTTTTGCTAGCTTTAAGCTACTCCTTTGGAGGAGACCTAATTGAGCCGAGTTGTTTCCAAATTTCCGGTGATGCAAAATTCAAAACTTTTGTGCTTTTGGAAGAAATGGGTCCACTGTCCAATTTGTGTGAACGCGAAATGGCACAAACTTTTGTACTCTAAATTCATCTTTTAAAAGAAATATTCTGTCCTGGTCATTGAAATTCTCTCCTCTATATCCAGTTTTTCCGCGCATGTCATACTCTATATTGTATTCTCTATACCAACTACCAGCTATAGGGCCCACATGTCATACACTATTTATTTTTTATCCCACCCACCTCGTCGCCTTCTCTCTCTCTCTCTCTCTCCCTCCTCCCTTCTCCTCTCTCCCCGGGCCGGTGCCCCCTCCAACGGCGGCACCTCCTCCTCGGCCCCTCCCCTCCCCAGTGGCCCCTCCTCCCGGCACCCTTCCTCCTCGGCGCCAGTCCGACCCTCCGTCCCCCCTCGACGAGGAGGCTGGTGGCACTCGTTCGATAGGGGACGAGCAAACGAACCGGAACCCGACGGCAGCCCTCCTTGCGCCGGCGGAAAACGGCGTGCGCGGAGGCCGGCCAACCCCTCCTCTCAAGCGGCGGTGGAGGTGCCAATGAGGTGGAGCAGGGCCTCAATCTCAGTCCTCCCGTCACCGACGGCGGGCCAGACGGCAGCGCGGGGGTGGCCCAATGGCGACTGCGTCTCGGCGGCGTGCGAGCTCCTCTCGGGCAGCGGCCGCGGTGGCGGCGTCTCACCTAGCCGTGCTGCAGCTGCCGCCCCGTCCCGCCGGCCTACTCCGCACCGGCTCCTTGGGCTGGCAGCGGCGGGAGGTAGGCCCCGCGCCACGTCTGCCGATAGCGGGTGTCTGCTCCGCCCCCTCGATTTGGCGGATCAGAAGGCCTCTGAATTTTAGGGACCCCTTTAGTATACCCCGCAGCAGCACTTTTTACTCCAAATGCATACTGCAGGGCAAGGTAGCGGACGAGGTTGTGTTCCCACTGCGGACAACCTAATAAACATACCTCATGTGTCAGGTGACATGCTACCTGGCTGGTTGAAGTGGCAGCGTTTGGTTTGGATGGAGGGTGATGTAGGATGGAACGGTTTCATTCCATATTAGAGATTTGTAGTGATTCCATTTTTATATTTGGTTGGAGGAATAGAATGGTTCAAATTTTTGTTGAGAATTCCCTATACAGCACTTAAAAAAAAACCTGCTACCCTATATAACACTCAAAAAAATTTGCCAGCCTTATTTGACACCTAAAATTTTCTTTTGTTCCGCCCTTGGCACTTCTGTAACATCTGTTGTTAAGTGTGACATAAAAAAACACTTTTGCCCCTCCTCTCATCAAGCAGCTGCATCTCGCCAAGCAACCACATATTTGCACTTTCGTCGGTTCAGTTAGGTGTAGCCTAAAAATGTTTCTTGTTTAATTTTTCTTAGATTTGAACATAAAAAAATCCATAAATATTAAATAGAAATTAAATAATTGACCCTCTCATTCATATGGTTCAAAATCTATTACATCATCGTCGGTCGCCTCCGTCACTACACCATCCATTGCTGAGGCTTCCCCTGCGCCCTTGGCCGACCTTCCCGTCGCGCCTTGCCCTTTGTCTGCAACCAATCGAACCTTCTCGCTGCCCGAGCTCCCCAAGGCCTGCCCGTCACCACTGATGCTCTCCGCCCGCCTGCAGTTGCAGCTTGCCTATCACTACCACCGTAGCCACTAGCGGCCTGCCTATCGCCGCAAGCCCCCGTGTCCTGCCTGCCGTAGCGGCCTGCCTATCACCGCAGCCCCCTGCGTCCTACCCACCGTAGCTGCCGCCGCCTGCGGCCTGCCCACGGATCCCATGCGGCCGGCCCAGCAAAGGGGGATGCCTCCTGTGCCTGAAAGGAGCCTATGGCGCCGTCTACAGCCCTGCCTCCTACCGGCCGTCGCCTCCGCTTTAGATGTAGGGTTTGGGGAAGGAGGGGAAGAAGTTCACGAGAGGGTGGGTCAGGTCGGGTTTCTGTGGGAGGAGGAAGGGGTCGGGTCAATGAACCAAGAGGCCCTCTATATTTTTTTTAGGGTAGTTTCGTCCAAACATGAATTTGCAATATGGCCAAGAGTGCTTTTTTTAACAGAATACGCTAACAAATGTAATGGAAGTGCTAAAAAGGGAACGAGACCAAAAATTTTGGTGTCAATGAAGGGAAGTAAAGTTTTATAGTGCTATACAATGAACTATGTTTTTTCTAGTGCTGTATAAGGATTCTCTCTTTTTTGTTTGGTTGGAGGGATAAGAATCATCTGGTTCTCGTACAGTTAATGCCCATTTTGTGAGGCCCACCTGCACCACCCTTCTTCTTCCCCTCTCCTCCTCCTACCTTCCCTTCTTGACTGCAGCTGTCACAGCTGCATGTTCATTGAGCATCCCCCCCAGTTGGGGCTGCATATCGCTAGTCATCCAAATCAATCAGCTGCTACCTAAATCGAACTGCCGCCACCCAAATCGATCTGCTACCACCAAAATCAATCCGCCTAATTCAATTAGCCGCCCCCTTGCTAACTCCACCCGTGCGCCCTTTGTATGCTACCACTCCACCTAGCCCGCTCCACACAGCCAGCCTCCGCACGGCCCAAGATCGCAATCGTCCCAGCACTGCATCTCCCCCTCTTTCTTTCTCCCTCTAGTCGCTGATGGGAGGGGCCGCTCGGCAGGGTATCCTATTGCCCTTTCTCTTGCGCCTCACCTCGCCTCTTTTCCCCACCAATCTCTGCCCTGCGCCAACTGCCGCCTCCACTCCGTGATAGAGCAGCAAAATGGCCACACTTGCTCCCACCGACATCATCCCGCACCGCGCTCTTGACCGCCCGCCTGCACTCCCTGAACCCTGGACCGCCCCTACGACCCTGCGATGCGCGCCACATGCTCAGTGCCACAGTTGAGCCCCTTCCACCGTCCCTCAGCGTCCGTGCCTTCTCAAGCGCTAGCAGCCACCTATAAAACCCATGGCTGCCGCCATCCCAAACCCTAGCCTCTCAGGGCACTTTTCCCCTTGCCGCCGCCACAAATTGAGAGAAAAGAGTAAGAGGGGAAGAAGCAGAGGAAGGGGAGGAGAAGAGGAGGCCGCCTGCTTTTGTCGCCGCTAATGGACCCGACGACGAGCACCAAAGAGGAGGACCAGCACCGCCGATGCGCCAAGGAAAAGAACGCCACTGCCGCACCTGGAGCCTAGCAAGGAGGAGCCACTGCCAGGGAATGCCGTGCACCTGTGCACCGTACATCGACAACAATGCAGCCGCGCTGCACGGCTCGGCCCCTACACACCACGGCCCCGCCTCACCTCTGCCTCGCCGTTCCACCTCCGAGCCACAAGATAGGTGCCACCACCGTTCCCAGCTCCCTAGCCTCTCTGTGCTGCTGACGAGCATGTTCGCCATCGATGAGCCCTCCCGTAGTGCGCCATAGGTTCCCCTGTCCTATGTTTCTGCAATGCCTATAGCTTGCTCGCCACGCTGCCATCGTGTTCCACCTCCGCCTAGCTGCTACCACCCTATTCTAGCCCTAACCTCGCCATCTCCTTGCCACTGTTCCATCTCGCCGCACCGCGGATTCAGCAGTTGTCAATGTTTTACCGTCCGGTTCTCCAAGGGGTATCCCGAGGAGAGTGGTTATGAGTAGGGACTCACCGAGATCAAAACGCGATGTTGCAAGGAACACAAGGATTTAGACAGGTTCGGGCCGCCGGAGCGTAATACCCTACGTACTGTGTGGTGGTTTGTATTCCCTCTAGCATTGTTCGATGTTTTGGAGGGGTCCCTGCTCGCCCTTATATAATCCGAGGGAGCAGGGTTACATGGAAGGTTCTAGCCGAGTACGTTTAGAGTCCTACTCCAAGTGGGTCAGGTAGTTTCCTTGTACGTCGACTAGTTCTACTCCTATTCGGGTAGATACAAAAGACGTAGGGCATAATCATATGCTACTCCCTACTCTAGAATATTCCATGCTCGTGACCAGTCCTGCTGCCCCGGGTCTGATAAGCCCCCGAGCTCTTCGTAGACGAGTCCTGCAGGTGTCGGGCACTTCTGAAGATGGTCTTCGAGTACTTCGAGTGCCTCTGGACCTCTGTCCATGTAGCTGAATGTTTCGGGTACCTCTGGAGCAGGTTGTCCATCCTCGGAGTCCATCGAGTGTTTTTGTGTAGTCTTCCGAGTGCTTCTTCGGCTGCATCGAGGCTATGAGGTGCTCAAGCCCCGAATCTGGATGTATGGTGCGCGATGTACACGCGCTCCATATGGAGTAGCCCCCGAGCCTTAGTTTGAATTGATGAATCGGGCTGAGGATCAACTCGGTCATCTGGGTTCTTTGATCTTCTATCTGAGGTTTGGAACTTTTTCAAAAAAAGTTGCCTTTTATGACACGTATTCTGCAGCCCTTGGGCCTTGAGTTCGAATCCGTGGTTTGGAGTTAAGGGTCCAGGAGATAATATCGTGTCCTCTGCAATCCTTCTGAGCTCATCAGTGCTGCAGCGAATCCTCTGAAAAAGGTGGTCGTGTGGTGTACTATTTGCCAGTGGGTTCACGTGGCGAGTACTATTTGCAAAATCTTTTCTGTTTCGCAAGTGAGCCTCCCTGTCCTTGGATATCACGGGCTGAGCTGCGGCTCTGCTGCTTCTTCTATATAAGCAGGGTCTGATGCGCTTGAGTCTTCATCCTTGCGGATGCAGTCATGATTTCCAAGTGGAGTTCTTCGCTTGAGAGTACTCGACCTCCTGATGAGAGTACTCGATTTGTCCTTGTAGGTGCTAGAACAGTGTATGCGAGCGGCACGAACACTTGTTTTCTATCAGGCCGCCGTCTTTGCTCCTCACATCACAGCCATCCTGGTTGTTTTTGTGGTGAGCTGGTGGAAGCCGTATCAGAAGCTCTTTTCGGGTGGGAACTGTGGTTGTCTCCCCCCCACCCCCCCACCCCCGATGGCTTCTGGAGAGATGGCATTGTTTTTGTTGCAAAATATATCAGGGAGTGGAGCGGGTGCAAGAAGAGGATTTGCGATGTTCTGGATCCATCCATATCTTCTTACAACAAGCCTTTTCCTCTCTGACTCTATCTAGATTACTCTCTTTTGGGAGTAACAAGCTTTGTATTTTTGTATCGGCCCATGGGCTGTCCTCTTTGTAGTTGAGGTTCGAGTGGTTTCGAGTGGTGAAAGCATTGAGATCTGAGTATTCTCCTTTATTGGAATATAATTCCTGAATGGAAATCTCTATTTTTTGCTCTGGATCCGCTTTTTCCGTGGAGAAGTCTGGGGTTCGTTGGCTGAAATAACTGTGAAGCCAGTGCGCGGCCTTTGGGCTTCTTGTTATTTTACCGTACTGCCACTGGCTCCGCTTATTTAACTGTTTGAGTAAATCTAGGTTTAGCACGCTTTCTTAACCTCCTTAGCCACCGCCAAGAACTCATCTACTTTAACCATCCAGTGCCACGAGAAACTAGCCACCGCTAGCCCCCAAGCGTGAAGCAAGAAAGAATTGTTCTTATGGCGCCGAAGAGGTCTGCTGCAAAGGGGAAGGTGGACGACGCTGCCGTTGGCGAGGTGGAGGTCCACGGGTGGAAATCGAGTAAGTGTGCTGACTCCCATCTTCTGGATCTGGTGGGAAAGCATCTTATTCAACCACGTAGCATTATCCATTGGCGTGGGGCTGCGGGGGAGTCTTTTCCCCATGAGGAAGGAAATGAATCTGTTGTTTTCCTTCCTTATGTTCTTCGGGGCCTCGGTTTTCCTGTTTCTAATTTCTTCCGGGGCCTCCTTTTCCATTGGGGGGTTCAGGTGCATCATCTGACCCCCTAACTCGATTCTTCACATTTCGATTTTTGTCCACTTGTGTGGAGCCTTCCTGGGGATTGAGTCCCACTTCGACTTGTTTCAGTATTTCTTTCATCTAAAACCTCATCCCAACAATTCGAAGGTGGATGTAGTTGGGGGAGCCGGGTTGCAATTTCATCAGGGGAGGAAACCCAAGTATATCCCCTATGATTTGAGTGACAAGGTCATCGACTGGAAGTCGATGTGGTTTTATATTAGGAATATTTCTTCTTCCCTTCCTCTTCGCACTCCCGGTCCCTCTTTGAAGAGGTCGAATTGGAACTCTAAGGGAAGTGGGGGGGACCAGGTTAACTTTCTTCTGGGGGAGATTGAGAAGTTGAAGGCAAAACATCGGATTTGTGGTGCATCTGTGATTGCAAGCTGGTCGCTGCGCCGGATCCAGCCGCTACAGCGGCGGGTCAATCTGGGCTTTCAGTATATGGGAGATGCGGGTCCTTCCCGTTATACCCGAACCAAAATTACTGAGGATGATCTGAAGGATCAGGTGCTGGGGCTGCTGAAGAATGTCCCTGAGACGGCCAATGTTGCTGGGACTTTCAGTGCTGTCAGGCGTCCTCGGGAGGTACTTTTTCGAGTAGTCGACTGAAGTTGTAGTTCGAGTACTTTTGTCGAGTATTCGTGTTGATTCGGTATCTTTCGTGCAGATTAATCCCAAAAATTATTAGAGTAGGCCTCCACTGCCTGAAGATGTGCCCTTGGCGCATATTGACTCAAGTGTGCATCTGACTTCTTTTGCCTTGTATTCTGATTGGAAATTGCCTTTGGATCCTTGTTTGATCGTAGTCGATTCTTGTTTGCAGGTTCTTCGTCGAGTCGGACTGCATCGGACGTCCAGGAGCGGGCGGCTGATGATCCGTCCGTCGAGTCTGTGAAGACTCGGAAGCGGAGCACCGCCTCTGCGACTAGTGATAGGTGAGAACGTCTTGGTTCCCTTCTGAGTTATTGCCCTTTCTTGATGGCTTTTTCTCTTCTTAGGCCTCCTTCTCCTTCCAAGAGGCAGGCGGTTGGCTCTGTCGTGAGTCCTGCCGACTCGACTCCTGTTGCGTCGGCTGAGTCCGGTGGGAGCGGCTCAGCTAAGGGGTAGAGTGCTTCGGGATAGAGCGTTGTCCCGAAGTTTGTCAGGGCGAAGAGATTCGTTCTGAAGCACTCCTCTCAATAAGTGTGTTGATCGACTGTTTGTATTTGATCTTTTGATACTGCTATTGAGGTGTCGAGTGCTTCTACCTTTTGTAGCAATTCCGACGCCCTTGGATTTGATGAGTCGGAGAAGGGGATTTTTGATTCCCTTAAGAACATTTCCCGGTTGCCTCTGGATTCGCCGAAGGAGGGTGATCGGGTGGTTGATTTTGCTGCTGGCGTGGTGGGGAATCAGGCCTTTGGGGAGGCGGGCAGGGAATCCCCTGCCGCTGGCACTGGTGAGTGTCTTGATTTGGTCGATTGGTTTTTTTGTCGAACTTTTGTTGATATTTCATGTGCTTTTTTAGACAAGCAGGGTGAGGATCGGCCGAAGAGTCCTGCGGCTGTTGTCAATGTTGACCTGATCCCGCTGGGGACGCCTCAGCTGGAGGCAGAGAAAGCGGCCAGGGAGTCAACCGGTATTGCCCAGGGGATTCTCGGCTGTCATTCTGCTCTTGTTGTGAGTAGCTTTTTTGTACTCGAGTACTTTGCTTGTTGTTGTCGAGTACTTTGTCTTGATCATGCTTTGTTTGCAGAATCTTTCCAAACAAGTCGTGGAGCAGGCTGAGTTTCTTCGGCTGACTGGAGAGGATCTCCAGTTGAGAAGATGGCTGCTCTTGAGAAGTCTTCTCGGGAGCAGTCGGAGAAGGTTAGGCTTCTGGAGGCCCGCGTCGAAGCTTTGGAGCAGGATAATTCTGCTCTGAAGGATAAGGCCTCCAAGCTGGAGGAGAAAGTCAAGACTGCTGCCAATGAGAAGAAAGGTATTTTCTTCCTTCTTCTGTGTTCTTCGAGTGGTTTTCTTTAGTCCTCACGTTTTCCTTGATTTGACAGAGCTTAAAAGCTTGTTGTTGCGAAAGGATAACGACGTGACTGATCTGACCAATATTATGTATCCTCACACAGATGCTGTGGAGAAGCTGACCAAGCTCAAGGCCGACGCTGGTAAGCAGATGGTCAGCGATATGAAGCAGATCATGGAGCTAGCGGTTGATCGTGATCAAAAGGCCCAGCAGCTGGCTGATCTTGAAGCGGTAGCTCAAGTAGTCGTCGAAATGGTGGAGGACTAGGAAGCTACTGGGAAGAGTCTACTGGCGCGGCTTCGTGAGGCCCCCTAGAGACTTAGTAGCTTTTTCTCTGATACCTCTAGGGACTACTTGGCCCATGCTTTAGGATTAGTTAAATCCTTTCTCCCTTCCGTGAACTTGTCCTTTATTGGCGATGGGGTTGCCATTGGCTGCTCAGAGAAATTCTCTGAGTATGTTGCGGAGATGAAACCCATCGCTGATAAGGTTATCAGTAGCTTGGAGCTAGCACCAGAGGCTTAAATAGTTTGTTGTAATATCCTCTTGGTTTTTGTGTAGACGGGTGTCTGTTGGAGTACTTTTGACATTCTGATGTATAGTACTTTCTTTTAAGTTGACGGCCGATCGGCTGGTTGCCTTGATATTGGCTGTCTTGATTTGTTTCTTCGAGTACCGTAGTAGTCGAATGTTCTCTGAGTAGTCGACCAATTGTTGTCTCATGGATGTAGAGATCCTTTTGCGAGATAGGGAGCATGTCCGATTTGTAGGTCGAGTACTGGAGTAGTCGGATAGTTCGTCGTCTTGCAGACGAGAGGAATAAGTCTTCCTTGGATGTAGGGATCTAGTCCCGTCCGAGGATCATGATGGTAGTCGATCAATTGTTGCCTCGTGGATGAAGATATTCCTCCTACGAGATAGGGAGCATGTCCCGTCCGAAGATCGAGTACCGCAGTAGTCGAATAAGTTGATGTCTCATTGATCGAGGAAAATAGGGAGCTGGCCCCATCCGAAAATCGAGTAACTCAGTAGTCGATTAGGTCATCTCAGGGACGAGAAAAATCGGGAGCATATCCCATCCGGGGTTCGAGTACCATAGTAGTCGAACGAGTCTTCTCATGGTCGAGAAAAATAGGGAGCTGGTCCCATCCGGGGTTCGAGTACTATAGTAATCGAACAAGTCTTCTCATGGTCGAGGAAAAAATAGGGAGCTGGTCCCATCCGGAAATCGAGTACCACAGTAATCGATTAGGTCGTCTCAGGGACGAGAAAAATAGGGAGCTGGTCCTATCCGTAGATCGAGTACCGCAATAGTCGAATAGGTCGTCTCATGGACGAGAAAAATAGGGAGCTGGGCCCATCCGGAGTTCGAGTACCGCAGTAGTCGATTAGGTCGTCTCATGGACGAGAAAAATAGGGAGCTGGTCCCATCCGGAGATCGAGTACCGCAGTAGTCGATTAGGGCCGAAGGCCTCGACTACTCGATTCGCCGTGCCTTTGACTTTGAGTGAACAAAGAAAGATTGGTATTCGAGGTAGTCGAAGGAGTTACCACCCCTTGGGAGGGGGAGCACATGTCTAGTAGGTTTTACTCCTGAGGGTAGAGAACTTGTCTCTAGGGCTACAAGGCACGTGTCCCTTAGCCCCAGTTACTAGATTCGCCGTGCCTTTGACTCTGAATGAACAAAGAAAGGTTGGTATTCGAGATAACTGATCGAGTGAAGGCTCCTGAAGGTAGAGAACTTGTCTCTAGGGCCGCAAGGCACATGTCCCTTAGCCCCAGTTACTCGATTCGCCGTGCCTTTGACTCTGAGTGAACAAAGAAAGGTTGGTATTCGAGGTAACTGATGGAGTGAAGACTCCTGAGAAAATAACCCCTTGGGAGGGGGGAGCTCATGTCTCCTTCGACGAGATCCTCTCTTTCCTTCAATTTAGCAGCACTCAATTTTTATCTTGGCCTTTATTGGGTGTGAGACCTTTGAAAGACTTGAATATTTTTTCTTCTGCCAACTCGAGTAGTTTGGGGATTGAGTCAGAGCTCGGGCGAACCCATCCTAGCCTTTATTGGGTGTAAGACCGGGGGTAAGCCTAATAGATGACTCAAGTCAAAGCTCGGGCAAACCCATCCTAGTCTTTATTGTGTGTAAGACCGGGGGTAAGCCCAATAGATGACTCCTTTTGCCTCTTCTTTCTGTCAACACGAGTGGAGAACTGAGTCAGAGCTCGGGTGAGCCCATCCTAGCCTTTATTGGGTGTAAGGCCGGTAAGGCCGGGGGCAAGCCCAATAGATGACTCGATTGCCAGTGCGAGTAGTTTTGAGGTTCAGTCAGAGCTCGGGCGAACCCATCCTAGCCTTTATTGGGTGTAAGACCGAGGGTAAGCCCAATAGATGACTCGAGTCAAAACTCGGGCGAACCCATCCTAGCCTTTATTGGGTGTAAGACCGGGGGTAAGCCCAATAGATGAATCTTTTGAGTAACTGGCATGTCGAATTCCTTGTTGGAAGGGTATATTGCTCGTGTTGACTTTCTTTCTATTGTCTTTGTTGGCAAAAGTTGGAGGTGCTCCGAGTGCTTTGCGAAGAGTGCTGCATTGGAAGGTCGAGTGCTTTCCTTTTGGGTGCAGGAAGCATTTTGAGTGGATCTTCTGATGAGTGGAATCAGTCGTCGACTGCTTTGGTTGAGAAGGAGGTGTTGCCTTGTCGCGACGCCGTTTTCGCGAATTGTACCCGTAGATGTCAGGTATCCAGTAGTTGGATGTCGGACTGTATGTTTCAACTTCCTCAAGATCTTCTCTTTTGCTAATAATGATTGTTCTTGCATTGTGGCCAACGTTGATAACGTTGTGCAAGTCATTGTTCGAGTGGTTGAACGAGTTGCCGAGTTGTTGCTGATGTTCTGTCTCGAGAATCATCTTCGGGTTGTTGTCTAGATGGACTATGACTGTGATTCCTGGAGGGGGATTTCCGCATGTGGCTGCTGCTATTTTAGTTATCTCCAGTCCAGAGAGGAATTCGTCGTAGTCCAAGTCTTCCAGAGTTGTCGAATCACTCTCTCGGTTCGTAGCATCCGAAAGGAGAGCCATGAAAATTTCGCTATCGTGATTGCGAATTTTTGATTTTATGTTGTCCTCCTTGAGTGGAAGGCCTTGCTGGAATGATAATTCTTCATCTTCTGAGAATTGCTGCCTCTCTCCAGAGTGTAGTTCCATCTTTGCAGTAGCTGTAGAAATCGGCTCCTTGTCGGATTCGGTCTTCTTGTCCGAATCGGGTTGTGGCATGAGTCGATTTCTTTTGACATCCGAAGCCGGGTTGACTTCATTGTCTTGCTTGACTCGAGGAGGGAGTCTGAGGGTGTGTCGCAGAAGGTCTTCGTCGTGTGGAAAGTGGTCAGCTGGGGGCCATCCACCTTCGACTCGAACTGAGAGTTCATTTATGAATTTGTTGTATTTGTCCAAATTGTTCCGTTTTTCTGAGGAAGACGTCTGCAGCATGCGGTGATCCTCTTGCGGGGTAGGGGAATTCGGAGTTTGGATGACGTTGCACCAGCGATTCATGTAATCTTCCATTGAAACAGAGTCTTCTTCAGGGCGGAATTCAGACAAGTGTTGGTCCAATTGAGTTGGTGACTTGCTTTGTGAATCGTCACAGAGGTTTTTTTGCTTTGGACTGCTCCCAGAGAGCTTCAAGCTTGTCGGGATTGATTAATCCTTCCATGAACAAGTCAATATCATGTGCCCAATCAGCTAATTCATCTTCGAGAATTGGTTCATCCAATTGTTCGAGATATTTGGTGAAAGCTTGATCTTGTTCTAGTTCTGCAGAATTGAGAGTCCATTGAGTGGAGGATTCTCCAAGAGTAGCGTTGATGCTTAGTATGTCTTTAGCTTCTGGAGGCAGTGCTCGATCCTGTCATCGATATCATCGATGTTTGAAAAAGTGTTTTTCGACTGCTTCTTTTTACGAGTAGTTTTCTTGAAGCTAGTCCTTGACTTTTTCTTCTGGAAACTCGGTTCGGAGACGCGGATGCAATTTGAAAGTGCAGTCTTTCCGTTTGTGGAAGTTTCCCGCTTGGAATCTTCCAACAGCTCCTTCAAATCCTCTTCCAATTCGGAAAGTGTTTTGGCTTTGATTGCATCGAATTTGGGTTGAATTCGGACTTCATTGATGAGGTTCGAAACTCCGAATTCTTCGAGTTGATCGATGAATTCGTCGAATTCACGTTGTTTTGCAGCTTCTGAGACTTCTAGAGGATCTTGGTCAGTTGAGCAGCTTTCGAAGCCGCCCGATCCGTCGGCGATGAAGATCCAAGAGCCGGTGCGAAGGGAGGTGCCTTTTTCGAGCACAGGATTGTCGTCGAGAAAAGCCATCGAATTCTTCTGACGATCTTTGGTGAGAGCCCCACGGTGGGCGCCAGCTGTCGGTGTTTTACTGTCGGGTTCTCCAAGGGGTATCCCGAGGAGAGTGGTTATGAGTAGGGACTCGCCGATGATCAGAACGCAATGGTGCAAGGAACACAAGGATTTAGACAGGTTCGGGCCGCCGTAGCGTAATACCCTACGTCCTGTGTGGTGGTTTGTATTCCCTCTGGTATTGTTCGATGTTTTGGAGGGGTCCCTGCTCGCCCTTATATAATCCGAGGGAGCAGGGTTAAATGGAAGGTTCTAGCCGAGTACGTTTAGAGTCCTACTCCGAGTGGGTCAGGTAGTTTCCTTGTACATCGACTAGTTCTACTCCTATTCGGGTAGAATATTCCATGCCCGTGAGCAATCCTGCTACCCCGGGTCTGACAGCAGCACCATGCCCACGCACGAGCACGTCGTTCGTGCCGCCGCGCACGCTCGCTCTTTTCCCCATCAAGGCCGAAAGGCCCTATCCTGAGCACAGCCACCACCGTCGCAGTCCTGAGCCACCTCGCCGCCGTCTTTGTTCTGCTCCGCCACCATTCTGCGTGCGAGCGTGCACCGAAGGTCCACATGGACCAAGCCGTGACCTTGCCTTGCCTCTACCTAACTCCACTGGCTCTGTTCCCTTTGGTCGCTGCCCTATTTTGCCTTTTGCCGCAGTGCTCTGCCCCGTTCCCATCGAGCCGTGCCCTTCGGCCATGCTCACGACCTCGTCACCGACCCGCTGTGCCCTGCTTGTGCTGTTATGTTCTCGTCGAGCCCCCGCCTTCGTCCCGGCCTAGCCACGCCATGTCATACCTTCGCCCTGGCCATGCCAAACCTAGCCGAGCCCGAGCCGTCCCGTCGCTGTCACGCCAACCTTGCTCTTCTCTGCCCTCGTCGAGCCGTCAGGCCTAGCTGAACCGCCGCCACTATGGCCCTGCTCAACGCACCGTTGAGCCCTTGCCATCGTCGCCGCCCGTACAGCACAAACGCACAGCCACACCAACCCGAGCCACAACAGATCGAAGTGCCGCCACACGGGATTCTGTTGAGCCGCTGGCATCTGGGTCCCGTTTGCCAAGGAGAAGAGGAGGAGTGCCGACAAGTTGGTCCGGCTCATCAGCGAGGCCAAGGAAGGAAGAAAATAGAGGAGTGGAAGACATGGACTTGGCTGATTTTGGCCCAAAACCCGCGAAACCATAGGCCGGCCTGTTTCCTTTTTGGCCCGTTGAGCCCGCTAACACAGTAACCTTTTCCCTTTATCCTTTTTCCTCTAAACCAACCTGGCGCGTGTGCCCCACCTGTCAGCCTCAACTGTGAGACTGCCAGCAGGAACCACACGAACCACGGACCCCACCTGCCTGTTGGCCGGTCAACGGTCAACACATTGACCTAGTCAACACTGATGTCCGCAGGGCCCCATCCGGTGACATCATGCAGACGTCAGCATGCCACGTGCCATGCTCTGGTGCTGCCATGTGTCACCTCTATGTTTTTCTATTTTCGGTAATCATTTATTAATTCCAAAAAATAATTTAATCTTAGAAATTTCATACTAAATTATCGAACCTCCGAAAATTCTGAAATCAGATTTATAATATTTCTAAAATCATGGTCTACCCGTTAGAGTAGGCTTTGTTGTGTGGTTGGATCTTATTTGAGAAGTTTTGTCCACTCTTGCACTTTGGCTCCTATGTTTATACATAATTACGTTTAGGTCCCTACAAGTAGTTGACCGATGTCCCGAACGATCAGAGGATCTAGGAGGCCTTTCCAGATGCCCGGAGGATCTAGTAGGATGTATCGGACAACCAAAAGACCTCAAAGACCCAAGAAGATTATGAAGAACTATCAGGTTCAGGCCCATCTACGAATTGAATTCCTATGCATGCTAGTTTTGCTACCGCTTTACTTTATATTGAGATGAGATGAGCCTGCATAGCCTATTTATTTATCGTGTTCATTTTATTCCTACGACTACCTTGGTTGATCATTGAATTCTTTGGCTACCATGAGTTTGTGAATGTGTATGTGTAGGAATTCGTGATTTCGATAGTCTTGGCGTGAGTGGAGATCCACCATATGAGGAGTCGATGATTAGGGCTTTTAGCGGGGGCAAGTGAAATAGCTCAATCTTCGGATTGGGAGCCGGGGATTGTGTGTTAAGCATATCCTATGGAGCACCTGTGGTAGGTGCGAGTTCCCTTCGAAGAGGACGTTCCTTCAAAAACCTCTGTCGTGTTTGGCGGGTAATACCTATAATGGGTATCGATCGCGGACTGTGTTGACGAGCACGTATTTGGACGGAGATACTCGCCTCGACTCTTAAGTGAGAAAGTGACCCTGGTGACGGAACTCTGTCAAACGTGCACACCACTTGTCTATTATGGGCGCGGACCCAGTCTGAGCTAGCTACATACGGCACCAAGCCTGTAGGAGGATAGGGTATCCAGGTGTAAAAGGCTTTACAGTCCCGGACAACCTCTCGCGGGAGGACGCACCCTAGACCGAGAAAGCAGAATGGTGGTTGTAGCCCTCAGTTTCGTGATCGCGCCTCGGGGTCAGTCGATCGACAGGCCGGCTGGCGTCATGGCGAGTGGATACATGTGTATAATCCCTGCAGGGTGGAAACTTTACGTATAGTTGCATACTCGGTCATGTACAGCTCTTGATCCGGTCTACCTTTCTTAGAGTAGTGTTACTTGATATTTCTACCTCCCTCTAGTCTACTTTCCTGCTCAGATAGCAGTTGAGGTGCGAGTAGTGGGAGTTCTCGAACCAAATTAGGGGGTTTTCGGAGGTGTGAGTGACCAGGAGACCGGAGTGCCGGTATGGCCCGTGTTAAGATTTTTGGATGAGATATATGTATATATGTTTATGTATACTTGCTTGCTGCTTGCATAGGAGACCCCAACCTTATACTTTGGCTATACTTTTATGTCGTTGCATCCACATAAAACTTGCATACGGATAGTGACATGAACCTATCCCGTCCTTGATGATAGCCTGATAGATGCAGGGTCCGAGTGGAAGGATCAACCAGGATGATGAAGAAAGAAGTTAAGGACGAACGAGCTACACTTCGAGCTGCCTGTGGAGAAGAGTTAAGAAGATGAAGATGCCCAGAAGTTTAGCTACCGCTTCCATTTTTTGTTTGTTTCCTTTTAGCCAAGAGGCTATAATCAGAGATTCGTATTACAATCCTAATCCTTTAGATTATGTAATAAATAAACCCATGTAATGATTTAACACGAGATATGCCTGTGATATGGAAATAAATGAGTTATGTATGTGATAACTACTGATCCAGAGACTATCACGACGATATAGAGAGTCGGGTTCTCCCTTCAGAAACCCGAATCATTTCAGTTGGTATCAGAGCATACTCTGACCATAGGATGAGCCCTAGAAATGGTCGTTAGATTTAGGACCCTCTAAACGCTTTTGCCTATTTTCTATACTACCTTGAACTATATTTCTCCCTACTCCTTGATTCACTTTCCCTCCTACTTTGACTTGTTCTCTTACCTACGCTAACGCCACTCTTATGTATGCGCAGAATGAATGCCGCCGCTATGAAGGAAATGTTGGAGAAGGAGATCCACGAGCCGGAGATGTACGCCCACCTCCGCCAAGGGCTAGTTGTCATGATGGAGCGTTGTGTTCTGCAAATAGCCGGCATCAACCTAAATCGTGTCAAGCACTCTACTCAGGAGATAGAGATTCCCCGGTACTACATTAGCCGCACAGCCGTACTTGTTGTCATGCCTGACCCAGGAATGCCAGAGTTTCTTGGTGAAATCACCTCCAGTACAGGATTCCTACTCGCCATGACTATCCAGTTAGCAGCCAATGAGATGGCAAAGAGGATACTCGCTTAGTTCTGGGACGCCAGGTTCAGGAGACAAAACCTTATAGATTGATTCCTAGGGCCATATTCGTGATTGAGAATGTAATGACTGTCCCTAAGGCAATGGCTGATGCGCCGTTCCAATTGCGAGGGAACCAGCTCTTGGTTCACACCACCGGAACCTACCTGTTTAATGCGGATTGCCTGCAGTGGGACATGGAGAAGGACTGCCGTATCTTGCATGAAGGATTCACCGCGTGTGCACAACATAATCAGGCCCTAAAAGAGGACGTGTAGAAGTCAATCGAGGTTGCACGAATCGCCAGTTCGGACCATAGGAAGCGCTCAGAGGCTCAACAAGGAGACCAAACTGAGGACAGCCACAGAAGCCAAGCTGGTGCATGCAGAAGTTGAGTTTGCTGAGCTTAGGACAAGACAAGCAGAAATGGAGTGCAAGGAAGAAGTGTACCTCACAACTATGAAACAGATAAGGGATAAGGCTGACCGTACCTTGAAGATTTGGATAGAGTCAGACTCGATTCGAGTTGATGAGATGCAATAGCTACTGGACATACTGCCCGAGGAGTACCAGCCTGCCATCAGCAAGGAGGACTTCTCACCGATACCAACAGAGCTTTGTCCATAGGATGGCCACTCGAGAGCTTGTCATCGTCAGTTGGGACTGAGGACAAGCCGAGGATCATCACCGTCGATGATAAGATTCTACTCGAGGATTACCCAGGAGTGAGCCAGATGGTGCAGCCATGCAAGAAGCCCCGCTGCTCTAAGGAATAGAGCGTGTGAAGAGACTCCAGAAATAAAAGTAGAGCTGTAAGATATGTAGGATGCCGATGTCAAATGCCGGCAAAGTCAGTCGAGAGTAGTCCAGAATTGTTCAAGCAGTCATATTATGAGTCACCCACTTTCGTAAGCTTTTCGCGATGTTCTGCAAGGTTAGATGTAACCTCGAGATGACCTGGGTGTAAGACTTGTAATACTGAATGAATGTTTGGATCTTATGCTTTCTTAATTGTTTTACTCAATTTTTCCTATTGAGTGAACTTGCATTGAGTGTATTTGCTATCTACCCTCCTTGTGGTGAGTGACGTACCTTAAACAAGATAGATCCTTTAGTCTATCCTTCACAATAGATGCCAGTTCAAAGACCCAGCCATTTAATAGCACGTTTGAAGGAAATTGTTTCCATAGCATACGAACATGCTCAAGCATCTGACCCACCTGCGTAGAAAGGCAGAAGTGCAGCCCGGACTACTAGAGTTCCCCAAGATCCTATTGGATAGGTGGTCAAAGGAAAAGACAAGGAATAGGTTGACAAGGAGATCAACGCTAACCCCTATTGCCGAGAGGCAGAAACAAGCACGATCGCCAGCAAGAAGCACAACTACCCTTAGAGACACCCTAGGATCGTCAAGGAAGAGGCTGCATCATGCTTAGGGGTACATAGGAGGAGAAGCGGGTAGTTACAAAAAAATATCCCTTCCTCGCCATCGCACCCACCCCCGCTCAGGTGACTCGATAGGTGATGCGGAACCCTAGCTGCTGCCGCTCACCTTCCCGTCTTTCCCCGCCTCACTGTCACCGAAGGGGTTCACCGGAAGTCCGCGCGGCCCCTAGGATGGCGGCGGCGGGGCCAATCGCTGATAGGGAGCGCCTGTGTCCAACAAATCTGAATGGGAATGGTGCGCACTAGTGGCGCACAGGCTAGGCTCAGAGGGGCGGGTGGGGTCCAGAGGCGACAACAAGAGTGGCACGCGCAGGGCCATCGGGGCCAGCGCATGCTACTAGCCACGGAGTGCGCGACGCGAGAGGCCAGGAGGTCGCGCGCTGATGGTGGCTCTTGGCGCCTACCAACGTCACCTAGCGATGACGCCCGCAGACGCCAATTTGGGATGGCAGTATTTCATGAACCACTATTAGATCCGCAAGCGCACGGAGTACCGCAGTAGCATTTTACCCGGGAGTATACCGGGGTGCCATTTATATTTCCGCAGGAAAGGCGATGAGTGAGAGAATATATAGACCAGTTGGTGAGCTCTATCTAGATTGGATATTCTCATGCATAAACAGGGGTAAGATAATAATATGGTAGGAGGTAGTGTGACACACACACAAACTACTCTCTTGGATAAAAGAATAAAGGTTACTTTAGGCCGGGAGCAAGGTAAAAGTCAGCTCGAGTCAGCTGTGCTAGGCTAGCTATATCTACACTTTCTCATTAGTTAGCTCGTTAGAGATTAAACTACACAACAGGGAGATCGCTATCAAAGTAACGGGAGGAGCCCATACACCCCGGCGACTTTATGTACCTCCTACCCCCCATACCGAACGTGGATGATTACTAAAAGGCATGGACAGGGCTGTCACCACCTGCCGGCTACCTCTACAAACCGTAGGTATAGTTGACATCCATCAACTCTTAGCTAATCTAGACACCGTGTCTACACTAGTAAGGGATACTCTAGTGTCCCGCGCGGAGCCCCCACCCTCCGGATGGACAGACATCACACTAGAACAATCATATGAATACTGGAGCAGTTGATAGAGTTCTAAGAATAAAAGACTAACCATCTCCTGCACAGGGCGATCATGTAATGCAAGCATTGAATAATAACGCAACCATGACAAGAAGCATATACTCGATAACTCAGAATATACTTCAAGTAGATATCGGTAACCATAGTCTAATTCTATTACAAACGACCGAATATTATAAGAGAGAGCTAGAGATGAACCCATACCAGACTCTCGAGCAACTCCGGCGACTCGATGACTTCTAGACTTCTCCTAAACTCCACTAAGCCTAAAGACTATGCAAGGAATGCAAGAGAGGAAGAGGTGTGCGGGGTGTGTGTGTGTGTGTGTGTGTGTGTGTGTGTGTGTGTGTGTGTGTGTGTGTGTGTGTGTGTGTGTGTGTGTGTGTGTGTGTGTGTGTGTGTGTGTTCTATTCTCTACCCCCCCCCCCTTCTATTTATAGTAGGGAGCCACCAGCCGCAGCACCCCAAACCGACATTGTGAGCCAACAGGAAAGCGCCACGTGCCTTGGTTGAGACGGTGGGGCCCACGGGCCTGGCCGGCCGACCAGGTATGTCGGTCGGCCTGCCCGGGCCGCCAACCTCCCCCAACTTCCTGGAGTGGGCTTGTCTTGGTCTCCTCTTGTCCTAAAGTTGAGGCACGGCCTGCCCCAGCTGGGTTTGCTTCAGTTCTTGGGCTTCACTTGGTCCATTTGAGCCTGAATCGGTACTCTGATATTTTCTGTGATTTTGTGTCGGGCCAAAGTGTGCTTGTAACCTGCATATTAGCTTGAAAACACAACTTGCATATTCTAAAAGGTAAAGTGTGATTTAGGAACTTTATTGGATAAGGATGCATATAAGAAATGCAAACTCTCATGATTTTCTGATCAAGTTGACGCCTGGAAATGGTCGTTAGTGAGCGTCAATAAGATCCCCCAAGTTGTCCTTTGCTCGTCCCGAGCAAAGTAGGACAAATCCGGTTGTTGATCAGAAAATCACTTTGACTCGTACCTAACCTGTCATGTCATAGTCTGAAGCAAAGAGATTCATCTATAAGCTTAAATAAGTTGGTTAGCATACCTTTGCTCAATTACCTTACTCTGTCATGGGGCTTTTTAGCTGTCTCCTTGTCTTGGGCTGTTGAGAGTTAGAATGGTGCATAAAGCAGTACTTACTTGTTCATAGATCCTCAATCTATCTGGAGACACTTTTTTTGAAAGATTTTTGAAAACTTGGCAAAGCTCCAGGATAACTCTCTCGAGGCACTCATCTTGTATTTCCTTACCAGGGCAGTGTTTGCCTTTGATCTTCCCTACTACTATAAGCCTTTGTGGAGCTCAAGGTAGGATAAGAACAGGGCACACTTGTATTCTATTTATTGTAAAGTCAGAGAGGATCCATGGAGAAACAAGTCATGCAATCTCGATCAAAAGGTGCAAGTGTATGAATGGATGGATAGATGGATGAATATGGCTTACTCCTTGAGGTAATGGCTTTTATCTCTCGAATCATCCTTGTCTCTCTCTCTTTTTCTTTTTCTTTTTGAGACATGGTTACCCCCTTTTTCTCTCCTTTTTTTTGGGGTCATGCTTCTTTGGCATGCCATCTTTTCTCTTCTTTTTAGGGCAACCGTAATCTGACTTTATTTTATTTCAGGAATATTCTATAAGAGAGATCACCAAGACATGGAGCATTTATAGATGTGAAGTGGATGGTGGTGCTAATTCCCAGTGTAGGAATATAACAAATGAATGGGACGTGTATGTGCTTATGATCGAGAAAGCATGAAGAGCATCTTACTAGGGTCACCCAATTTGACAAAACTCAACAGAATATCAAGCAGCATATGTATAAGGGTTTTTCATGAAATATGACATATAGCTCTGGCAGGACATTGCATATCGCTGGGAAACTTGCTTTTAATTTTTTTTAAAAAAAAATTCAAAAACAACTCCAAACTTCAAGCATCACTAGAACAAGCTTGCATAACCTTATTTACCATATCTAAACTCACAATAATTTAGACTCGGATCAAGCATATGCAACCCACGGAACTTTCAGGTTTATTGGCAACATATTTGTATAACCAACGAATAAAAACTCAAGAGAACTCTTATTTTCAAACTAGGCATAACAGACATGATAGAGCAAAGCAAAACTCATCCTTTCAACTTATCAAAAGGGAGTTAAAACATTCTTACTGCACATCATGGAAAAAGGAAATAAAGCAGTAAATTTTTATTTTGTTTTTAAAAGTTTTTTTTCAAATTTTATTGAAAGCAAATAAAGGGATACAGTTGACTTAGGGGAGGGAACCTCCCCCAAGCTAGCTCTTGGTTTAGGGTCCGAAAAGCAGGACCTTTCTCCATACCTGATTAGGTTGAGGTCATTTCGTCCGTACCTGGAGAAGTAGTAGCGGTCGACGATGTCTTGTTCTTCTTGCGCCACACCTTCTTGGTCTTCTTTGGTGGCGTAGGCTGCGCAGGAACAGGGTCCTCGGATGTTGGATAGACGATTTCCAGATCTTCCCATACTGTATTGGTGACGAAATCAGGGATCTTCTGATCATCTTCCACTGGCTCGGTTGGTGGAGTATGAATTTCCCAATCCTCCCAAGCTAGCTTGGAAGAGGGGTGATAGTCTTTATCATCCCAACCGGGCTCTGCCCATAGCCCTTGTTTCTTACTATCCTCATGAATCAGGAATACCTCTTTTTTTATTTTGGAATTTAAATTTCATGGTCTTTCCCATGATACGGAGGCTGATTCTTTCTCTACCCACATCAATTCTGGCATGTGCATCCTTGAGGAATGGTCGCCCAAGTATGAGCGGAATTCCAAGATCTCCTTCCATATCAAGGACTACGAAGTCCACCAATATGTAGGTGTTCTTGACTTTTACCATTAACCTTTCCACAACTCCTTCTGAATATCTTATCGTGGAATCTACCAGCTGAACACACATAGTGGTAGGGGAAATTGATGGATAGCCTAGCTTCTCGAAAGTCACCTTGGGCATGATGTTAACGCTGGCTTCAAGGTCACAAAGGGCGTGATCAAATTCATAATCAAAGATTGAGCAGCTGATCACTGGGGTTCCGGGATCTTCTCTTATTGTGGCTGCCAACTCGCCCCACGCACCTCTTTTTGGGCGTGTGAGCTTCTCTGCATAGCTGAGGGATGTCCTGCTAAGGGGCTCTTTCCACATAGCATTGATGACATTCACGCTTTCCAGAGTTGATTCGGGTTGCCCCGGAATCTTCTCTAATTCAGCAGCAGGTGTAGCAGCAGCTAGTTGAGCCAATTGAGTTTCTAGCACCTTATTGAAACTCAGCTGGTTCTTCATAGCAGTGGAGAATCAGTCCATCTTGGCATGGATGGTCTCCATAGATTTGTCTGTAGCGACGAACTTCTTCTGAAGGGACTCATTGATCTTCGTTTGGCCGTAGACAAGATCTCTCAAGGTAGGCTGGTTAGGACCGAAAGAATTCGAATTCCCATTACCTCCTTGGTAATATGGGCGTGGTTGATTCCACCCCTTACCTTCTTGTGGACGAAACCCATTGCTGCCATTGAGGAATAGAGCTTCTTCTTGGGTTTCTGGGCAATTGTCGCCCGAATGTCCAATATTCCCGCAGACCTCGCACGTCATGCGAGTTTTCAAGGCTTGAAGTGTTTACATCTGAGCCTTATCTTGGGGATAATCCTCAAATTTCTTGAGGAGGAGATCAATCTTCATAGCGAGCATGTCCGCCTCCTTGACGGAGTGCATACCTCGCTGGCGCGGTTGGAGGCGATCATCGCTCCAACCTTCGTTGGAAAACATCTTCTCGATCAATGATGTAGCTCTTTCAATGGTCAGCGAGAAGAAAGCTCCACCCGCAGTGGCATCCACATGATCATGGGATGACTGTGTCAGCCCATTGTAGAAGTTCTGTAGAATGAGCCAATTATCCATTCCATGGTGCAGACACGCCAGAATATACTCCTGAAGCCTCTCCCAAGCTTCCGGAATTGAATCATTTGATGCCTGCTGGAAGTTCGAAATCCGACCATGAAGAGCATTAGTTTTGCCCGTCGGGAAGAACTTCGAGAGGAACACCTTGGCACATTTGTCCCAAGTATCCACAACAGTCTTGTTAGCATAAAACCATTGCTTCGCTCTCCCCAAGAGAGAAAACGGAAATAGACGGAGCCGGATTGCATCTTGCGATACACCCTTGATAACAAAAGTACTGCAGAGCTCCAGGAACTGCTGGAGATGAGCGCTGGCATCCTCATTGGCCCTGCCACAAAGTGTGTGTGTGTGTGTGTGTGTGTGTGTGTGTGTGTGTGTGTGTGTGTGTGTGTGTGTGTGTGTGTGTGTGTGTGTGTGTGTGTGTGTGTGTGTGTGTGTGTGTGTGTGTGTGTTCTATTCTCTACCCCCCCCCCTTCTATTTATAGCAGGGAGCCACCAGCCGCAGCACCCCAAACCGACGTTGTGAGCCAACAGAGAAGCGCCACGTGCCTTGGTTGAGGTGGTGGGGCCCACGGGCCTGGCCGGCCGACCAGGTAGATCGGTCGGCCTGGCCGGGCCGCCAACCGCCCCCAACTCTCTGGAGTGGGCTTGTCTTGGTCTCCTATTGTCCTAAAGTTGAGGCACGGCCTGCCCCAGCTGGGTTTTCTTCAGTTCTTGGGCTTCACTTGGTCCATTTGAGCCTAAATCGGTACTCTGATATTTTCTGTGATTTTGTGTCGGGCCAAAGTGTGCTTGTAACCTGCATATTAGCTTGAAAACACAACTTGCATATTATAAAAGATAAAGTGTGATTTAGGAACTTTATTAGATAAGGATGCGTGTAAGAAATGCAAACTCTCAAGATTTTCTGATGCAGTTGACGCCTGGAAATGGTTGTTAGTGAGCGTCGACAGTGACCAGAGGAAGCACGGCGATGGTTGAGCAAGCGCCCTGGCACGCGCGGGATTGGCTCGCAGGCAGGGTCGTGCAGGTGCGGATCCAGCGGCGCGCTAGCCCCACAGCGGCGGCAGGCCGGTTGTGAAGGACCCTCTGGTTGTAGATGCGCCACGACCGGTTCGCTCGCGTGCGGGATGGCGGTGGCCGTGTGCATAGCCCCTGATAGTGGGTGTCCCGATCTACCATCTCAAGGGAAGATCCACGGGTAGTGGCTACACGTGCGATCGGATCCGCATGTGGATGCATTGGATTTAGGCCCGTGAGTGGTGGTGCATAGAGGTTAGTGGCGCGTGGAGCTGTGGCATGCTGAAGTCGGCAGAGTGCGGAGGGTAGTGGCACGGAGGCAAAGGTTGGAGGCGACAACAGTAGGAATGCGGTATAGGCAAGGTGCATAGAGGAGTGACCGCCGGCGCCACCCTGTTGACGGTCATTAACGACCAATTTCAACCGTCAACTCTTGCACAAAAAGAGACTAAAATGTGGAATAAATGCTAGGATAGATTTATTTACTAACGGATTCCACAAGTGATGTTCTAGAATGTGTGCAGGTGATTTCCGGCTGATTTTGCAGTATAATGGTGTGGTTTGATCCAGGACATAACGTTCCAGCAATCAGGATGCGACATGTGTCAGAATATGGAATAGATGGCCCACCAGAGCAAGAAACCAACAGTACAAGAGCCAATACCCGTGCCAATGACAAGTGGGCCCAGGAAGGAACCCGTGGACCGAAAGGGGAGGTCGGTGGGCCCACTGGGAGGCCGTTCGACCAGGCCCATGGGCCCCACCGCCTCAACTCTACCACGTGGTGCTCCCTCACTGGCTCCCAATGTCGGTTCTGCAGAGAAGAGCTGCGATCTCGGGGTGGCTCCCTCCTATAAATACAAGGGGAGGGGTAGAGGAATGAACACACACACTTCTCACACTCTCAACTCACCCTTCCTCCCTTGGAGCTTGAGGCCTTCATCATAGATGCTTAGGTAGACTAGGAGGTGTAGAAGAAGAGGAGGAGAGTGAGGAGGAGTAAGGGGAAGTGCCGGGTTTGTCGGCACTCTTCTCCGCTTGTACCTCGACGGATGCTTATTTGGTTGTAAGTGTTTGAGACTTTCTTTGTTTGTTTATTTGGAATTAGAGTTTAGATCGCAAGTTATCATATCTGCCTTATATTAGTTGATGTGCATGCTAGCGAGTAGCATTTGATCTTAGCTTAAGACCCCGGATAGAAAAGGGTAGTCTTGGCCAGGGCTAAGGTTAGTAGGGAAAGGCGTAGACGTGGTGTCTAGGCTGGACTAAACCACTCAGTTGTCTGATAGTCCCACGGTTTATAGAGGTAGCCTGCAAGTGGTGACAGCCCTGTTCAAGCCTTCTAGTAATCCTCCACGTTCGGATATTGGATAGTGCATCATTTAGGAGCTATCGGCCTGTATAAGCCGATCGACACCTTTAGCTCGAAGTATAACGGCGACGTGATCTCTTCTTCTAGGCATAGATTCTAGATATAATAAGTCCTCTCTTATGTCTTCTCCACACCGGCGTATGTGTCCTTGGATGAACCTGAACCTGTAGATAGCGTACTCACGTTCCCTAGTGGATACGATACCTTGGAATACTCTTGGGTGAAAGCTACAGCGGTATTCGTGCGCTTGCGGATTTTATTCGTGATGTTACAAAATACCAACAAGCTTTCTGGCGCCGTTGCCGGAGAACGGTAGCTACATTATCTACGGACTCAGTCGTCCTCGTATCTTCTTTTTTTTCCTTTTCTTTGATTCTACCTCAACCCCCGCTACCCATGGAGCAGCTATCTCTTTTGCAGCTCTCTTCACCGAAGAGCGAGTTCTACGAGCCTGCACCCTCTGCTGACCCAATTCTTTCTACTAGCTATGAACTCGACTCAGGCTACATAGCCTTTGTTCAGGAAAATTCCTTTTTAGGAAGGGATTGTGAAAATCCCTACCATCATCTGCGCGAGTTTGAGCAAGTGTGTTCATGCAAGAAAATTTCGGGCATGACGCACGAAACTCTTAAATGGAAATTATTTCCCTTTTCCCTTTCGGGAGAAGCAAAGCAATTATACATTCATGTCGTAGGCTATGTGAACGGAAGTTGGATTGAACTTCGGGATGGATTTTGTTCTGCATTCTTCCCGCTTTCACGAATATGTGCCTTATAAACGGAAATTTTAACTTTCCGTCAGAATGATAAGGAATCAATCGGTGTAGTTTGGGCTAGATTTACCTTATTGGAAAAATCAGGCCCAGATTTGTCATTACCCGAGCATTTATTGCTCCAGCATTTTTATGCTGGTCTTGACAAAGAGTCTGCACACCATCTCGATCTTACCTCTGGAGGATCTTTCGCTCATCTTACCCCAACCGAAAGTAGGAAAGTCCTCGACAAAATCTTCAACAGAACCTCTTTCGTTTGTATCCACGAGCCAGTTCCCACAGAGCTCGTGATGCGTCAAGTGGAGCCTTCAGAAATCAAATCAGAACCCCCTGAAAGCCTATCAGTAGATTCGACCTATGAAACCGCCCCTGAACATAAATCTGAAATATCGGAGGAAGAAGACCCTCTACCTCCGGAATTTCTCCGAAGTATCGAGCCGGATGTCTTTGAAGATTTCGGCAACACCTCAAGATACTTCTGCCAGGAAGGAGAGTCATCCGTATCTCCAATTTATCTAAACTCTCCCTCCACATCATTCCGTTGCCGCCTCCAAGATCAAAATGTGGATGCTCTCTATAGTCCCGCTGTCAGAGCTAATCTCATGTCAGATGAGTTTGCCTTAGCTTTTCTGGGCAATTACAAACTCACCCCGACAGATAGACAGCTCAGGAGACCCTCAGGTTCTCTTATAAGCAGCTATGGGATAATCACCAATGTGACCTTATGGCACAATGATGTTAAAATCCGTCTGAGCTTTCACATCTTCGCAGACCTCAACTTCGACTTCTTGATAGGACATCCCCTTAAGGCTCTCTTTACGGATGTTCCTAAAGATGGATGTTTAAACATCAAATTAGGGAAAGACACGTTCCACATCCCCATGGATCGAGCATTGACATGCTCAGTGGAAGATCTCCCTATTCCAGAGCCAATCGAGGAAATTTTGGCCACTTCCACTTTCGAGTCTTTTGACTCAAACCTCGAGGAAATGCCGGAAGAAGTCAGTGATGCAGAAGAAGAATTCAGTGACACTTTTGAACTGCTCACGACTGAGAAGCCATCACAACCTCCGATTGAGCTAAAGCCTTTACCTTCCGGGCTTAGATACGCCTTTCTGAATAGCGGTGTAGAGTCTCCCGTGATCATTAGCGACAAACTCTCAGAAGAGGAGATGAATAAACTCATCGTTGTTCTAGAGAAGCATCGATCAGTCTTAGGCTATGCCCTACAAGACCTCTGTACCCACTGAATCCCATTGGATCCTGCAATAGCACCTTCTAGGGAACCCCAAAGAAGGTTGAACAATGCTATGAGGGAGGTGGTAAAGAAAGAGATCCTTAAACTCCTGGATGCTGGAATTATCTATCATGTTCCTCACAGTGAGTGGGTAAGCCCAGTCCAAGTCGTACCCAAGAAAGTAGGCATGACGGTGGTGGAGAATAGCAAGAACGAGCTAATTCCCCAACGAACCGTCACGGGATGGAAGATGTGTATCAATTACAGAAAATTCAACAAGGCCACTAAGAAGGATCACTTCCCACTACCTTTCATCGATGAGATGTTAGAGTGATTGGCGAAGCACTCCTACTTCTGTTTCCATGATGGTTATTCTGGTTACCATCAAATACCCATCCATCCCGAAGATCAGAGCAAGACCACGTTCACATGCCCCTATGGAACATATGCCAACCGCATCGTTCCAAAGGTGTATGATGTCCATTTTCTCCGACATGATCGAAGAAATTATGGAAGTTTTCATGGACGACTTCTCGGTCTATGGGACTACCTTCGATCATTGTCTAGAAAATTTAGACAAAGTCTTGCAGATATGCCAAGAGAAGGACCTGATCCTCAACTGGGAGAAATGTCAGTTCATGGTCCGTGAAGGCATCATTTTAGGACACTTAGTGTCCGAAAGAGGGATAGAGGTGGATAAGGCAAAGATTGAAGTCATTGAACAACTTCCATCTCCCATCAATGTGAAAGGAATCAGAAGCTTTCTTGGCCATGCCAGATTCTATCGAAGGTTCATCTCGAACGTCTCCCAGATCTCTAGACCCCTCACAAGTCTCCTAGCTAAGGATGTTCCTTTCCAATTCACGGATGAGTGCCACAAAGCCTTTAACACACTCAAAAAGGCACTCATCTCAGCTCCAATCATTCAACCCCCAGATTGGAAGCTCCCGTTTGAGATCATGTGTGATGCTAGTGATTACGCGGTGGGGGCCATACTTGGTCAAACGAAGGATAAGAAGCATCACGCGATTGCGTACGCAAGCAAGACACTCACTGGAGCTCAGCTCAATTATGCCACCACAGAAAAAGAGCTCCTAGCAGTTGTCTTTGCTATCGACAAGTTTAGATCCTATCTAGTGGGTACCAAGGTCATCGTCTATACAGACCATGCCGCACTCAAGTACCTCTTCACTAAGAAGGATGCTAAACCAAGGTTGATCAGATGGATTCTTCTACTCCAAAAGTTTGATTTGGAAATTAAAGATAAGAAAGGAGTAGAGAATTCAGTGGCGGATCATTTATCGCACATGACCAATATGAATACCCAAGACCCGCCAATTAATGACTTCCTACGGGATGACATGCTTCTCAAAGTAACAGCCACGCACCCCTGGTATGCAAATATCGTGAACTTCATGGTCTCGGGGTATGTACCCCCAGGGGAGAGCAAAAAGAAGTTAGTTCAAGAGAGCAGACGCCACTTATGGGATGCACCATATCTGTACCGAGTCTGTGCAGATGGGTTACTCAGACATTGTGTACCTACGGCAGAAGGACAAAAGATCATAGAGAAATGCCATGCAGCACCATATGGAGGTCACTATGGTGTATTTCGCACTCAAGCGAAAATCTGGCAGAGCGGTTTCTATTGGCCATCTATGTACGAAGATACAAAGAACTTCATCCACAGATGTCCAAACTGCCAGAGACATGGAGGGATCACAGCTCACGACTCAATGCCCCTAAACTACAATCTTCAAGTTGAACTTTTTGACGTTTGGGGTATTGACTATATGGGACCCTTTGTGAAATTCCAAGGATGCGAGTATATCTTAGTCGTCGTAGATTACATCTCCAAATGGGTCGAAGCCATGCCATGCAGAGCCGCTGATGCAAAGCATGCCCGTAAGATGTTCCATGAGATTATCTTTCTAAGGTTTGGCACACCACGAATGGTAATCAGTGACGGAGGGTCACACTTCATTGACTCGGCCTTCTGGAACTTCCTCAAGGAACTAGGGACAAGGCACAACATCTCGACTCCGTACCACCCTCAGACCAGCGGTCAAGAAGAAACATCTAACAAGCAAATCAAGAATATTCTGCAGAAGACCGTGAATGAGATGGGAAGGGGATGGAAGCTGAAATTACCGGATGCACTTTGGGCATAACGGACAGCATACAAGACACCCATTGGAATGTCACCCTATCAGCTTGTCTACGGGAAAACTTGCCACTTACCTGTAGAGATGGAGCACAGAGCACACTGGGCCATCCGGAGGTGGAACATGGATCTTAAAATAGCTGGAGAGTACCGGAAGCACCAGATCTTAGAACTGGAGGAATGGAGAGATAAAGCTTATCATAGTGCCTTGATCTACAAAGAAAGAACCAAGAGATGGCATGATAAGCGATTGAAGCCTAAGAACTTCAATCCCGGAGACAAGGTACTGCTCTTTAATTCCAGGGTCAAGTTATTTGGTCATGGGAAACTACGAAGCAAATGGAAAGGACTGTATCACGTCATCGACACATCACCACATGGAGCCATCACGATACAAGATGATGATGGTAACGCCTATAAGGTAAACGGTCAACGATTCAAGCTTTTCCTAGACCATAATAAAGCTCTTGATGAGGAGATAGACGTGATTGACTTAGTTGATCCCGTACTTACATTCAAAAAGAGCCATATAGGCCAAAAGGGCAGGTGGGCCCATCCTACCTCTCAAACTTATAGCCCCACCAGTTGATCCGCGCAAGCTGGGGCCCACTAGGGCCTAGCCTGGGCCGGTCGACCTATAGGTCGGCCGACTCCGGGCCAGCCCCAGTGAGGCCCAGCTTCGGGGCACGGCCACCTTGACCCACCTAAAGTCCAACTCCGCGGGGCATGACGGCGTTTCGCGATGAGAAAAGGAGTCTCGTAGCCTTCTTCTTTTCCTCAGAAACCCTAAACTCCATACCTTGTTTCCATCTATTCCCCAAAATCTCCATTGCTATCCACTAGCATCCCACCATCATCAACCCATGGCCGACAAGGAGATAGTCCCTTATGTTGCGCCAGAATCCCGCCGGGGTGATCCACTTAGCCCTATGGAGCAGTACTTCGCGGAGGCTCTTCAAGAAGAAGCCTTCTCAGTGACCGCGACCTCACCAGCAACACCACGAAGCAACCCCAGAAGGAAGGGCCCGAGGGACGCCAGGGGCAGGTCGGCCGATCACATTGGTCGGCCGACTTCCCCACGAGTCCGCTCGGCTCCAGGCTTCTCTAGTGGTTCTCCATCGCCTGGTGGAGCACTTACAGCCGAGGTACGGCGAAGCAAACCATGGAATAGGCCCTCAAAGAAGAAATTGGGGGTCTTCGCAGTCAAGTTGTTTCAAGACGAACATGCACCTGGGCCGAGGCTTAAGCCCGATGAGGAGTATGTGCATTCGTGGGTGACGAATGAGGGCCGAATAATCAGCCACGATTACCGACACAACAAGATATCTCCTGATGAGCCACCACTCCAACCACGCCTCACAATCTTTGGAGTTAGACCACCGGCTAGATCGGAAGACTATCAAGACAAGTCTGAGATAAAGAAACTTTCCAATGAGCTTACAAAAGCTCATATGGCCAATGCCAGATTGGACACATCTCAGCAGAGGTTGAGGGAAGAGGTCAGAGAGATGCAAGGGGACCTCGACCTTTACTTCAAGTTTCTTTATGAAAGGATGGATCGCCTAGTAGAGGCACTAGGAATCCAAGACTTTGAGTAGAGATCTTAGATAAGACCCCTCTCATTATCATAGGATTAGTTGGGCGCTAGTTTTAATCGTGTCATTTAGGTTTAGGTTAGTGTAGTCGCACCCCGGTTTTTATTTCAAGATTGTGAACTTTGGCTCCCCAGTGTTAATGCCGGCAGAGCCCCATTATCTTTCATATTTGGTTTGTTTTATCTATGATCGAAGAGCAGGTCGAAAACAAGTGTGGGGGGGAGATCCCATGAGGCTACACATTCACGATCACATTCACACATCACGTGCACCTCACGCTCTGACTCATGAGTTTGCATCACCTCACTTGTTTCCTCCCTTTATCGTTTCTAAACATGAGCATATCTTCTCAAATTCTTTAACCTATTTAAGAAATTTGCTAATAAGAGCTCTTGATAGATGCCTTGCATAAATGTTTTTCATGTTGCGCTTGAGTTTGTGAACCATATTTTATAGGTCCCATGATGCTTGGTTGTTGACTAACGTGATATATCTGGTTTAAAGTTGATCGTTTCTCTCATGTTGACCAGTTTGGGAATTTTATTTATAAAAACTGAGTTCTTGGTCTTATCTCTTTATCCACCATCCTACCAAAGCCATACGATACTATCCACTCGCAAAAATTTTGTCTCTTGGTTACATGTTGAGCTCGATCAAATTCTGTGACCCATTTTGGTTTTACTTTATTTACGCATTGGATTTAAGGTGTTATGCCCAGATGAACCTCATGCTCCTTAAATACTGTCTGACAATAGTATTAAAAGAGAGAGAGAGAGAGAGATGAAAAGATGGCATGCCAAAGAAGCATGACCCAAAAAAATAAGAGAGAGAGAGAGAGAGAAAGAGAGAAAAGATGGCATGTCAAAGAAGCATGACCCAGCAAATAAAGTCAGACATGAAAAGGAGCATGTATTTATCTGTGCACTAACCTGATTAGTCGTAAATATGAGTATAAACCTGTGGATCCAATCTTTGATCTTGCAATAGATTTGAGCCAAGCAGATGACATTCTACCTCATCCATCGAAACTCCACATATACCATCAGAGCCGGTGAGGTAAAATAAAGATAAATGCTGGTAAGAAGCTATGAGCGACTCTGAGAGACCCATGGAAGAGAGTATGTAACACCCTAATTCAAATTTCAGCATTTAGTAATAAATTTAATTGGCTTTATTTAATTTTCTAAGGTTTATTATGTTTAGTCTTGCTTTTAATTAAAATTTTGTTTCACAAGCAATTAAATTTTTTTTTCTAGGTTTAAACTTGTTGTGCATTCATGCTGGTGCATAATTTTATTTGATTGAGTGTGGTTTGAATTCAAATAGAGTTTAGTGTTGTTTTAAAAAGAAAAGAAGAAGAAAAAGAGAAGAACCAAACCAGCCCAGGCAGCCCAGTAGCCCAGCTTTCCCCTCTCACCCCATGCGGCCCAGCAACCGCGCACAGCCCAGCGCTCAGCCGCGCCCGCGCGCGTCGCCTGCGTCCCCGCCTCCTCTCGCTGACAGCATGGCCCCACCTGTCGGCCCCTTCTCCCTCCTCCCGCACCCTCCGCTCGCACACCGGCCTCCGCCCGTGATCTCCGCCTGGGCACGCCTCCCCGAAATCCCCGGCCTTACCCTTTAAACACACCCCCGCGACCCCTGCGCCCTCCTCCCATCCGCAGCCGCCACAACCAAACCCTAGCTTGCCGCCTCTCCTCGCTCTACAGCACAGAGGCTCTGCGCCGCTGCGGCCACGCCGCCCCGCCACACCCCGGACCACCTAAACCCCGCAAGAGCTTCGCCGCAGTCCCTTGAAGCCTCCTGAGCTCTCTGCATCGACCCCTGGGCCTCACCTCGCCGGAATTTTGCCCGAGCACCAACTCCGGTGGGCCCTGTCCGCAGCTCAATTTCTCACCGCCGTTGAGCATCGGACCACCCTGACCCGTTGTACTTCTTCACAGTGCCGCCACGCATTGAACCGTGAAGCCCAGGAGCCCGGAGGAGTCCTGCGCCACCCGGACCGCGAGCTTCGTCCCAGCGCCGAAGCACGACCTCGCCGTCGACGTCCCTGCGCCGGTCCTTCCTTCGATCCCGACCCGCGGTGAGCACCCCAGAGCCTCCCTTGTTTGTTTGCGCTAGGTAGCTCGGCCTGTAGGCCGCTCTAGTGTCTAGAACACCGTCGCCGGTGCTCCGCCACCGCAGCTCCGCCGTGGCGGGACTGCTGCAGCATGACCCAGCCATGCGCATGCCTTGCTAAGGTTCTGTACACACGCGTAGGACCTCCCTGCCCTTTTTGCAGCAGTAGATCGGCACTGGAACCCCCGAAACGCGAACTCCGGCGAGCTCCCTTGCCGCCGAGACACCTCCACCGCCAAACACCCCGCTCCATACCCCGCAGTGCAGCACAAACAACCCCAGTGGGTTATGCATGCTGCGAGCTTTCTCTTGGGCCAAACCGTAGCTCGAACCGACCCCTGGAACCTCGAAAATGCTGAAATCCGACGAGTCCTGCCGAGCGCCGCCGCGGGAAACGTCACCGGCGTTGTCTCGTCGCCGCCCCGCGTGCGGGATGGTTCCCCGCAGTCCGATCCCGAGTAGACGCGTAAGATTAGAAGCGCGTACCCCTTTGATCCGAGCCACCAGATCTGGATCTGACGGTCGATATCCACGCGTACCCCTTCGGCCTGGCAATCTTTCTAAAGAGCCCCTGGCTTTTCCCTGAATCAACCCTCGGTCCAGCTGTGTTCAAAAATATTTCCAGATCGGCCCAGAACTTTGCACGGACCCCCCTGAGCTTCTTGGATTTAGAACCCTCCATCCACCCTTGGCAGTTTTGCACGCTAACCCCTACAGCTATGGTTTAATTATGTTTAGGCCCTCGGTTTTTGCACAGAACCCCTAGAACTTTCAATTTTCTCACAGTTTAGCCCCTAGATCTTGTTTTAAGCCTAGTTTTCGCGTTCTAGCTCCGTTTTAGGTGTTCTTTATGTCCACGCGATCGTTGTAATGTGTAGAATAGTTCTAGCTTGGTTTTGCTTGCTATTTTTATGTATTGTTGTACTGTTTCTTAGCTTTTGTCTTTGTTTGCATGTATGTGTATGTGCTGGACTTGTTTTGGCGTTGCGATCGTGAGTAGACGTTGATCCTTCGGAGGAGTACCAGTACCCGGAGCAGCCACTGTCTTCAGAGCAGTTTGAGCAGCAGGAGAACTTTGAGGAAGGCAAGTATAACATGAACAACACCCATCACTTTTAAATACATTTTCATACTGCATTTTAATATTGTATGCCTATAAGGACTTTCCTAGCCACTTTATATCCTTTATATATATCCCTTTGGTTGCATTTTGGTTAGTTGTGCTAGGTTGCTGCGCTATAACACACTTGGTCCTTTTTAATTAATTTGATTAATGGTATATGCAACCTAATTCTGGGAGTGGCCCGCTTGAGTGGCTCACGTTTCGTTAAAAATTGGTTTTCTAGAAACTTGGTTTAGGGGGCTCGCACTGTGTTTTGTGCTAGCTACTCTCCATAAGGACCGTACGTCATTAGAGCGACAACCTGGGACAACCGCGCAACCACAAGACTGGAATGGGACGGTCTTGGCTTACTAATTAGGTCTTTTTGGTTTGGAGTAACTTACCTGCGGGGCAGGGGAGGTAAGCTTCTATGGCCCTCGTATTGAGTGGCCTCGTCTGTGCTTCTGTGTCTTGACGCCCACTAGACCTGCTCCATAGTCGCTGATCCACCCTCGCGGTTACTCCTTACCAACGAGATTCTTTGTAAAGGCCTCGTAGTGAGTTTGTTAGTCATCTCACCTAAGGAAGTGTGATGAACAACTAGCGTAGCTCACGACTTGTGGGTAAAGATGTGCAACCTCTGCAGAGTGTAAAACTGGTATACTAGCCGTGCTCACGGTCATGAGCGGCCCGGATCCTCCTTTTGATTAGTGGGGTTACCTTGGTGGTTTCGGTTTGGTTCTCAGTAGTTCATAATTAATTTTGATTAATTTCTATGTAACTGGGTTTATGGTAAATCATCCACTTGTAGTAATTAGCTTTAATAAAATTTTGCCAAGATTAAAAGCTAATGCAGTTGAGTCAGCCAACCTTAGAGCCTCATAGTTTGTGTTATACTTGTTGAGTACAAGTTGTGTACTCACTCTTGCCTACTCTACTCTTTTCCTCTTGTTCTCTTTGGGGACACCCTACTGCTGCTCAGTTCCTGCCGACGCGGAGGAGTTCACTCGGAGCTACCAGGAGTACGAGGACTTCTAGGCTGTCATCTCCCAGTCGACGTCCCTGTGATGCCCAGCTTCGACGAGAGTTTACGTATATGTTTTTACGCTTCCGCTGTATCAGACATTTTGTCATTCATGTAATAAATAACATTCGTACTCGCTTTATTATATCTTTTTACGTGATATGTGCTGTGATATACTATTCATTCTGTTGTATATACGTGTGACTTGATCATGGCACGTATATGATTGCTCGGTTTATGTCCTTTTATAAACCGGGTGTTACAGAGTAAGACCATGAACATTTTTTTCTGGAAAAATTCTTTCATAAATCCCCAAGTCTGGCAACATGACGGGATGACACTTGAAGCCAAGATCATTCTGTTCTTCAACAACTCAAGATATCATGATAGACACATTCAAGTTCACAAGCAAGAGCAAGGTATGGAATAACTTTTGTGTAGGATATTCTATCAGGAAGCTACCGCTTTACCTCAGTCCTGACCTTTACTCGGGACGAGCAAAGGGCCAAGTGTGGGGGATCTTGTTGATGGTCATTAACGACCAATTTCGACCGTCAACTCCTGCACAAAAAGGGACTAAAATGTGGAATAAATGCTAGGATAGATTTATTTACTAACGGATTCCACAGGTGATGTTCTAGAATGTGTGCAGGTGATTTCCAGCTGATTTTGCAGTATAATGGTGTGGTTTGATCCAGGACATAACGTTCCAGCAATCAGGATGTGACATGTGTCAGAATATGGAATAGATGGCCCACCAGAGCAAGAAACCAACAGTACAAGAGACAATACCCGTACCAATGACAAGTGGGCCCAGGAAGGAACCCGTGGACCGAAAGGGGAGGTCGGTGGGCCCACTGGGAGGCCGGCCGACCAGGCCCATGGGCCCCACCGCCTCAACTTTGCCACGTGGTGCTCCCTCACTGGCTCCCAATGTCGGTTCTGCAGAGAAGAGCTGCGATCTCGGGGTGGCTCCCTCCTATAAATACAAGGGGAGGGGTAGAGGAATGAACACACACACTTCTCACCCTCTCAACTCACCCTTCCTCCCTTGGAGCTTGAGGCCTTCATCCTAGATGCTTAGGTAGACTAGGAGGTGTAGAAGAAGAGGAGGAGAGTGAGGAGGAGTAAGGGGAAGTGCCGGGTTTGTCGGCACTCTTCTCCGCTTGTACCTCGACGGATGCTTATTTGGTTGTAAGTGTTCGAGACTTTCTTTGTTTGTTTATTTGGAATTAGAGTTTAGATCGCAAGTTATCATATCTGCCTTATATTAGTTGATGTGTATGCTAGCGAGTAGCATTTGATCTTAGCTTAAGACCCCGGATAGAAAAGGGTAGTCTTGGCTAGGGCTAAGGTTAGTAGGGAAAGGCGTAGACGTGGTGTCTAGGCTGGACTATACCACTCAGTTGTCTGATAGTCCCACGGTTTGTAGAGGTAGCCGGCAGGTGGTGATAGCCCTGTTCGAGCCTTCTAGTAATCCTCCATGTTCGGATATTGGATAGAGTATCATTTAGAAGCTATCGACTTGTATAAGCCGGTCGACACCTTTAGCTCGAAGTATAACAACGACGTAATCTCTTCTTCTAGGCATAGATTCTAGATATAGAAAGTCCTCTCTTCTATCTTCTCCACACCGGCGTGTGTGTCCTTGGATGAACCTGAACCTGTAGATAGCGTACTCATGTTCTCTAGTGGATACGATACCCTGAAATACTCTTGAATGAAAGCTACAGCGGTATCCGTGCGCATGCGAATTTTATTCGTGATGTTACAAAATACCAACACAATCTCAGAACGACTTCCATGGTTGTGGTTCTAGGAGTACCAGGCTGGGTACGTCCAGCAGTGCGGGGTGAAAGCCTTTGCCTGCATTCTTGCTGGTGGCAATGGTGGTGTCACCCTTGGGCGTTGTTCTCCCCGTTGGGGCATCATCTTGGAGCTCCATCCCTACAGTATGAGATTCTCTAGGTGAAAGCCATGTCCGGTTCTCTGGACAAGCGACGACGGGCCACTAGTGTCATCCCCTCCTTGGAGGCATCGTCTCGTGAGACCCAGCTCGGCTTTGACATTGCTAGTGAAGACGATTCAAGGGAGGTCCCTTTTGGTGGCACTGCAAGGCGGCATTGTGCAGGTTGGCAAGCTTCATGGGGGTTGCTAAGCTCATGTGGTGGCATTCGCAACTCTGGTGGAGGCCAGGGGCTGCGCCGGCTGACGTGGCTTGGCAACCATCAGTGCGGTGTGGGACAACTTGGGAGACAGTGCATGCGGCACCGGCATCGTGTGGCGAGTTGGCTTGCAGCGTACTGTGGCGCGTGGCTTAGCTCCGCTAGGCTATACACCGGTGTGGTCATTGGAAGACGGTGCAAGTGACTACCTTGGCTTCCTAGCATGGCGGTGGGAGCCTTTTCCGCAGTTGAAGAAATGAGGCGATGTCGGCCTTCAGCAGCGGCTTGGCTTTTCGATGGAGGCTATAGGAAGAGGGCATCACTGCTCTCCATCCTGATGGCGACTTCCAAAATGGGACTGTGGCATGGAGTGTTGTGGTGGATGTGGCGCCCCCACGTGCAGTGTTTCTTCGAGGCAACAAGAGCGAGGTGGTCCAATGGTGGGAGAGGTGAGGCCCTTGCGTGCGGTGTTTCTTTGAGGCGACGAGAGTGAGGTGGTCCAACGGTGGGAGGGGCAAGGCCCCCGCGCGTTTGTGCTTTAGTGGTGGCGACCCCGAGGCATCCTACAAGACGTCCGGATCTGACGTGGTTTTCACCCTGTCAGGTGGAGCGTGGTAGTACAATGGCACTTCAGCGTTGGATCCAGCATGGCGGTAGCCTTCTTGGTGCTGTGCAGTATGCTTTTCTCTAGTGTCCCCATTGACGCGGGTCTCGGTGGGAGGTTTGGGCAGCGTCTTTTTAAGAAGTGAATGCTAGTAGGTGCTGTGTTTATCCTTCATCCTTGCTGTCGTTGTCGAGTGGAGTAGTGTTGTAGAGCGGAGTGGTGCGGCTGCATTGATATCCCAATTCAACCGGTCGGCATTTTTTTTGTGTTGAAAGCGGTTGTTGTGCACTTGAGTTGAGTTGGCATGGTACGGTGAAGTTGATGTCCAAATCCAAACAGTCGTTGTCATTTTTCTTTTGTTTGCCCAGTCGGATATGGTTTAGAAGGACTTTGCGTTGGCGGTTTCAAAATGGAGAAGGGGGTTATATCTTGATCCAACAATTTACGTGACGACGGTAATGCCTGTTACCATTGGTAACATGTAGCAAGCTAACGGGATTGAAAAGCCCGTTTTGTGATATCAACAGATATAGGTATAACAATTAGCTTCAACTGCTCGCCAGTTTCCATTATCAATAATATATATGTAATAACAAGCTTTGTTTTTTTGGGAGGATAATAACAAGCTTTGTTGATGTCCAGATAAATATATGTAAACGAACATTGGAAATGATAGCTAGTCATAAACTATGGATGGAAATGGGTCGGGTCGACCCATTGGGTAGTTGACCCGACCCACAAAAATAGGGCCGATGGATTATAGGGGCCGACCCTACATTTCAAAATGGGTCAATAGAGACGGTACCTATTGACCCGATGGGTATTATGGGTCGACCCACTTGTCATATTAATAATTTTTTATTTGATTTATTGGTTTTCTTCATTCTTTTGAATAAATGCAACAGGTCATAAGTTGTTAGATTCTATATACTTCAAAATATAGTGAGGAATATTATAAGTTGGAAGTGAAAATGGATAAAATTAACATTATGGACTGCTAGTAAATATGTTTAATTTGATGCATTGCCAACAATCTTAACATATTATTGAGATATATGTTAATCTTGAATCTTATCTTTTCTAAAAGTGTTCATAGTATTCATGGTTTAGGATTATAGAAAAATATTTGGGTCGGCCCATAATACCCAATAGGCCATCAAGGCCATAACATCTAGGAGATATGGGTCGACCCATGACCCTTAAAATTGGCCTCGAGGCCATGGGGCCGGGTCCAAGGCCAGGGCCGGGTCGGCCCATTCCCATCTTGACCATAAACCCAATACTGTACAAACAGCAGTACAAGCATAAATACCCAGATGTGAGGCAGCGTCACGTACTTGGAAAATTAAAGTTACCTCTCGTCACTAGCTCTCCCTAAGCTGCAAACTGCATGTTACGGGCGTACGACCAACATAGGACTGCTTGCATGGAAGGGACGTAACCCTGTTAGTTAACGCCCTTGTATTGTGACCGGCCGGCCGGCCCGCCCGCCGGGGAAGAAATAAACGGAGTAACTCCCCTCGCCGCTTGCCCTGCAGTAAGCAGTAATGGTTAGCTATTTAGTTAGTTAGATTTAATATTGCAATAGAAAAATAGAAAAAAGAGTAATCACTAGTGATGAATAAATAGCTGATATATTTTATGTAGTTCAAAAATATGTGAGAGGAACGTATAGATCCAATAGTATAAAATAATTTTTTATTTCCCATCTCCACATCAACAAACTATATAGTACTATCTATTATCATTGCGGACGCACTAACAGGTCAACTGGACCCAGCATGCAACCGGGGGTCCGGCCTCAAAAACTGCAAACGAGGGCCCAGATGGTGGGCCCGGCGTCTGTTTTGCTGGCCTGGCGGAGGGCGAGAGCCAGGGGATCACGCAGGCTACAGGGAGGAGCTAGGAACAGTGTGTTTCGGATGGCCGCATCCGCGCCTGCCTGCGGCATCTGCGTGCATGCATGCGCTAGCTGAACATTTGCATAGGTTGGCTAGGACGACTGTACTTACTGAGAGCAGATGAACCAGGGAACGAAGTTTATGTCCACAATGACTCAAATTAAACGACCTAATTTGAGTAATTTAACAAATACACTTATATTATCATTTTGGTAGCCATCCTCTATTTGGTTGGGCAGTATACTATGGGTCGAAGAAGGACAATCACTCGTAAGTAAGGACATTTCAAATCGGTGACGAATTATTACATATGAAAGGAGGGACTAGTGTTCAACAATAAGCCGTCATCTAAGTGCTTATTCGGTTAATCCCCTCCATAAGAGGATCACAGAAAATTTTGACTTGTTTGCAATATAATTTATTTTCTTTAATCCCTTCCGGTCTCTTCAATTCCTTTGAACCGCACACAAACCCTAAGATGATGGTTGTAGAATCACGTGCACGGGCATAGATGGATTGGTTGCCCGGAGCGCGCAAGAAAAGGGGCGCGAGATCGACGGAGATGGCCTGCCGGGCCGGGGTATGCATGATGGCCTTATGATTCGAGCCCTAAAAGGGTGTCCTGCCCTTGGTCACTGTTTGCCCATCTTCTCTCGCTGTCCTCTCTTTTGTCTCTCGCAAAGCTCTCTGTAGCAAGGAATCCATCCAGCACCAGCTCTCGCTGTCTTTGCGTTCATGGACCATGCATGGCAGGCCCACTGTGGCCCAGTGAGCATCTGCCAGGCGCCAGCTCCTATCCTATAGTATACTCCCTCACACACACTCCCTCTCTCTCTCTAAAGAAATAATAAAAAAATAAAGCTCTCCATCACTCCCTTTTGACCCGAGATTTGTTGCGTTGGACCGACCCTTCGGTCGATCAATTCAGTAGTACTCTCTCTCTCTCTCTCTCCTCCCTGGCCATTTGCGCGATCTGTCTGCATGTCCTCCATGGCCAATTGGTACATGTGTGTTGTCTGGAATTATTTGTGGGCGGACAAAACGGTCTCCCACCAGCCACCCTACGTGAACTGGGCCGACATTTGTTGCTTTCTCAACTGTTTACACACGAGTACGTACTGGTGGAGGCGTGGAGCAGCACGTAGTAAATTATTGAAGGCGCGCGTGACGAAAGCTAGGGTGAGATGTTTGTTTCGGCTAGATATTCTGAAAGGCAGATTGTGGGTTGTTAAAATTTTGATTGTACACAACCTATGGTCCAAATTTTGGTTGTTGTTTGACATATCGGAATGTGGATTGTGGCGACTTTCTTCCCTTTTTTTCCCTCTCACTTATATATGGGTTCTATGCTATCTTTTTCCTCTCATCTCGTCTATCCTTCCCCAATATCCAAGGAAGGTGACTATGGCTGGTGGTAGGGATGAAAACGTATCGGATATGGATAGATATATGGGAGCTTATTCTATAGAAACCAGCCATCTTGTACAAATTTTGGAAACTGCAATCAAGACCACAGAATGGTCATCCGAGGGCTAAGGGCAGAAGTGGGTTATTTTTGCGTTGCCCGCCGTTTGATATAGATATGCATCCGCATATCAAATATCTTGCTATAGGGTCTGATTGTTTTAGCTTGTCGATTATGGATTGTAGCTTGCCGAGGTTATTGTGTACAATCCAACATTTCACTTTTTTTCCCAGGCTTGCATATTAAAATTTTTAAAGCAGACAATTTAATATAGTAGCAACCTGCATTCTAACATTCACGGCACAAGCTGGAACAAACGTGTGTGACCTTATAATATAGAAGTCACAAATCACAGTCCAAAATAGAAATGGGGAACACAAACCTAAATACTAGCTAGGCGCACCTTCTTTGAAAGGATCGGACTCGGTGGTGTGCTTAGAGACATGTATCAAAGGACAAAATGCCATTACTTAAAAGAAAAATTGTAAGCTTCTACCTGACCCCCAATAAATTCTTCTCTCTCTCTCTATCTCTCTCTCTCTCATATATATATATATATATATATATATATATATTCACCTTTATAGTATAGTTAGTACATGTATGCGTGCTCCGCACTCCTTCCATCATCGAACAAAAGCAAGAATACACCCCACAGGTATGGTCCTTGTCCGTATCTATCGAGGCATGCATGTTGTCCCAGTCCAGCTGGTGCCCTATTTGGATGCCATGGTGGTGCAACAAGAGGGCCCCCCGCCGGGTGGCCGTGCGGTCCAGACAAGCGGCACTGCAGATGCGCAACTCATACCACAAGTCCACAACAGAGCATGGTTTTAGCCCTAGAGCTAGGGTAGTCGCAGCAAATGCAAGGGGGGTGTTAGCAATCTCCACTACAAGAAAAATGAGGTTTCGCCTCGCACGTCCGTACTGGTTAACTTTTGATCCAATAGTAAAATTGGCACGGAGTCATTTTAATACCGGATCCAAACTTGAAAGCACCCGGAACCATTCTAGTACTGGGTCAAAATACCGACCGGTACTACCTTTTAGTATCAGACGGTATTTTAGCCCAGTACTAAAATGGCGCGGCTATTTAGTACCGGTCAATGACACCAATCGGTACTAAAGGGTGACATTTAGTACCGATCGGAGTCACTACTACAATAACTATTAACAGAGGTGGGCAAAAACCTATTAACCGAGGCGTTTCTCGCAACCGCCTAGAATCCAAGGTCACGGTAAATGACCTATTTTCTGAGACGGTTTGCTCCCTACATTGGTTAATAATCAAATAAATAAAAGAAAAAAAGAAAGCCCATCGATGAGCCCGCTCGCCGCTCCGCGCCCCGCCGCGCTCGCTACCGCTGCAGGCGCCAGGTGAGAGAGGAGTGTGTGTGCGTGACAGAGGAGTGAGGGAGGGAGAGGAGAAAAGAAAGGAGATGTGAGTTCGAAACTCTAACTCAGATATATATACGGAACACTGGTAATGGGCCTTCTGGACTTTTTTGGGCCTTGATATTTTCCTAGGCTGATCCTTTACGATGCCTGCCTCGGTTAACTGATTAACCGAGGCGTTTGGCTTAGAACAATCGAGGTTGTCATTTTAAGGGTGCTCGCCTCGATTAATCTATTTTGAGAGGTGATTTTTTTAACCACATCGGTCAATCGATATCATTAACCGAGGCGGTTGAAGTTTCTATCCACCTCGGAGGTGTTTTAAAAAGGTCGTGGTAAATCATTTTTTATAGTAGTGAGTATTGGTCCGGTACTAAATAGTCCTCTAGGGTTACTTCAAAAGAAAAACATCTCTCACTTAGTTACATGTGATGCGTAAGTGCAATGGTAAGAAAGCAATGTGCGAGGCTGGGGGTCGTGGGCTTGAATCCTTGCAACCGCATTTAGCACCAATCGCTGCGACATTTCAATGCTCACAACGATGACAACCAGTAGTGATCAATCCCTAGTTTATCATCACTTCATCAGTGACCCACTGACCATAGACCCTCTGATCTAGGTTTATCGCAATGATGAATTTAATTTAGTAATTTGTGGTATCAGCTCCTACTTCCCTTATAAACTAGATCAACTCTCTTTTTGTTCTTGTCCGGATCTTTTGGGGGAGAAAACTAGTAACTTGTAAAACAGCATCAAAGAATCACTCTGTTCGGCTGGTTGTGGCTTGTGACTGGTGTTAATTTGTTGTGAAAGAAAATTAGTACTGTTGGCTGGCTGGTGGCTGGTGCTGATTTGGTATGAGAGAAAAATACTACTGTCTTGCTAGTGGCTGGTCGTTTCATGAGGCGACATCGTGGAAGCACCCACTTGCGCCCCACGTTTCTAGATGGATGAGCCTCGTCTGCGCTACTGCTGAGGAACTAGTCCCTTCAGTTTCCACTCGGATTCCCTGAAGCTCATCATGGCGACTTTTGTTTTTACGCTAAGGTCAATCTCAATGGAAATGTTATAGGAGTATCATGGACACTAAATTTGCTAACATGTATCAATAGAATGAGGAGAGAGGAAAGACACAGTTCTCAAGTTTTCAATCTTGGTAACTGTGTCGATGACACTCCCACTGAGACTGGCCTAAGGCGACTTTGAATCACTATTTAATTTGTGTCCCATGTCACACATCTTGATTGGACTGAATTGGCTCGTGCAGTCGTACCATTGAACGGCCCTTCATCCAAGTTGAAAACAAAATTGAGCTCGTTCAATTCTTTAGCTGGCAACATGTGATTAGGGGTGCAAATTGGTGTTCTTAGGTGCACCTTCAACCGACCAACTCTCTTTAATTCAAATATTTATATCATTTTTCTAAAATAAAATCTTCTTTTGAAGAAGCAGTACAAATATTTAAACTAAAGATAATTGGAAATCCACGGTCACCCATTCACACCCCTGATATGTGATCGTCGTTGGAGCTTGCCCCCTGTTCGATCCTATGGCTGTACAATTGCTAAGCTAGGTCATAAGGATAGGATAATATGAAAACACTAGGATTTAGTAGAACAATTATATAATTTTGATAATCTGCTTTGAAGAACTATAAGGTATCAGGTAGACGATTCTCTTGTTCTCCAATTAGCTAGATTTACTACACTCACAAGTAGGGGTGGTAATGGACCATGGCCCTAGTAGCCTCTTCACAGCCCAACAAGGTTTTTAAATTTTTTAGGTCAAAATTGTATAAGATTATAGTCCGGCTCTTTTAGGGCCCGGGCCTTAGATTTTCTAGTTCAAAATTTTGGGCCATTTACCACCCTACTCACAAGTCACGTAGCTATAAGGTTTTTATTTCTGGCATGTTAGATTAGATAATATAATAGCGACAAGATTGTAAGTTGTATATTCTTTCCTCAGGTCAGGTATAATTATGTTATCTGGGTCCCAGCATTGATACGCAATTTTAAAACAACTTAACATAGAAACTCTATAATAAGTTGTTTCTAAGTTGTCTTGTGGTGACTTATTGATATCTCAATTTCTGTGTAGCAAGAGAAATCCTTGAGTTGCATAATGATAAATCTTGTATTACTGACGCTACAGTAATCTAGTCCTAAAATTCAGTTTACCAATCAGCTGCCTCAGGAAACGACCACTTTCTTTCGCATCCTTTTCTCTCCACTTCATCACAAATCAGACTTATGTGTGCATTATTTACAAGAAAACGGTAAGCAAACCACAATAGTCATCACCGTTGTTAACTTATATTTCAGCAGCAGACCAGAGACTACCAACCCTCCTGGACCAGAAAACCTTCAGCACAAACATAGTACTCAGGGGCGTCAACAGCAAATAGTGTGGCGCCATCATTATTATTTATCGAGTTACATGGCTCACTCTCTTTCTGCCCTCGGCTCCAGAGCAGTGGTTACCCTTAGCATGGGCCAGGTTTAAGCATGTAGGTACAACGCGAGAACACCCCCTTATAGAAGAGTTGGCAAAAGGAACACACACAAACATGAGGGGGAAACAAATGCTCTTTGGGTGTGTTTTTCTAAAGCTACTTAGGTGTTACAGAAGTAGTACAGCTTATGCACTATACAAACATTGCTTTGATCTACTATGGAAACAACCAAACTGTTCGTTTCCAGTGTATCTTTTCAGTATCGACGGCCACCGCCAGTTGACAAGAGCACTCTAGTTGGTTTCTTGCCCTTCTTCCCAGTGCCATTTACTTTCTGCATCTCCGAGTTGTTGTCCGTCGCTGTGGCAGCTCTACTGGAAGATATGATGCTGGCAAATGATAATGCAGGTGCCGCTGATGACCCTGCATGAACAGAATACATTGTTACATGGAGACTTAATTACAAATTATGTTCTGATATTCCGAGCAGTATTCTAGCTCCAAAGAGGTAAGGTACCTACCTTGGTCTCTTGTGCTATCATTTTTACCACTTGCATCCCCAGTTTCAATTCTTAGGGGAGGCGAGTCTTGGGCTGATGCAAAACCCAGGCGTGTTACATCAGAGAAAAGCTTTCTTTCACCAGCTGGCGGACTCGTGGACGGCCCAGCATTGTTACCTAGAGCTTCAGTGGAAAGAGATGTGAATTCAGAGCCGACAGGAAATATACCGAGATGCGTGATAAAGCAGACAGGAAAATGGGATTGCAACCAGATGCAAACAAAAACTGTAATATAAGGATATCAACAACCAGCAGGGAACTTCCATCAAAAGAATTCTGGAACAAAAGAAAGCAGTAAACAATGCAGGCATAGTGCTGCTGTCATTCCAGTTGCAAAATTACCTTTGAAGTCATCTAGAGAGAACATGACATCGTTGTGACTTTGTGAGAAATTTGTAAACTCAAACCGCATAGCTGATGCCTGCACAGCGGCAGCAACTTCAGCTTTCACTCTCTCACTTTCTTCCTACAAAAACACCAAGCAGGAGAGTGAAAAGGACCCAAAGCAAGCCATATACAAGGCACATGGAAAGCAAACCATTGAAACCTAATGGCCCTTGTACAGAGTTTTTTTAAGATCCTTGTCCAGAATGCTAGCTTATATTGTATTATAGTCCCATTTGCGACTAACTGTAAGGAAATGTCTGGATCCAAATTAACCAATTAGGTCCGCAACATATTGGTAATATGAATTGTGATTTAAAGTCGGTATGAGTTATCATCCCAGACAATTCTGCACACTCATCCTTGCTATACATGTACTAAGTTTCATGTGTTCCATTGAAAACAGACAAGCTGCTAAAACCAGTTGAAACAGGCTTTCACCAATTCTCAGCTGGGATACTTCCCATACGCGATCCAGTCCTGCACTTGCCAGGTTTTTTTTTTGGGAAATAACCAACAAATAGTGAGACAAAAACCAAGCAATAACAAGATCACTTTGCATCTAGGTATTATACAAACATCATTCTTAAGCAATGAGAAAACCGAGATCCAAACACATAAAATGCATCAACCAACTCTTAATACTTAATAAATTCAGGGTTTAATATAGTGCTGGCAAATCCAAGAACATAAGGACTTGATTGTTACATAGCGCAGACAAATCGAAGTGGCATTCTTTTGAGGGATCATCATTTTTTCTGGATCCAATTTTCCAATCCTGACCACTTCGCTCATAAACTGTTCTCCCATGCATTTACTAACCTGGCTTCTAATTGATGACCCGTATTTCAAACCCCCAAGAAATTTGAGTTTGGAATTTTGGTAAACAGAATCTTGTAACCATCTGCCTTCCACCAGATAACAGATAACAACCTGGCGGTTTTGACCCCAGTCTCTACAACCTTAATGCACAGGATGGTTCTGAATGGTTCAACAAATAATGTGCAATACAGACAACAATCTCAGTACCTTCTTTGCAGTTCGTTTTCTTTGCTTCTCACGCTTCTTAATTTCATCCAAGAATGGAGCCAATGAGCTAGGAGGTACTATATCACTCAGGTCGATTTCACAGAACTGCATAATGTGTAAAATGCGAGACATGCTCAAGAGCAGAACTTGATTTTCACACCAAATCAATCTGGGTATAGCTGTTAATTAGAACACATAATAATTACCTGGAATGTGGTTGTTAATGAGAAGTGGCTCAAAAACCGATAGCGCTTCCTTATAGCCTCAGATTGTGTTACAGTTTCCAGCTCCAAAATTCTTCCAGTTATTCTGTGCACAAGTTAACTAAATCAGTAAAATTTAACATGATTCAAGCACTGATCAGAAACCACACCAGTATTACACTGTCCAAGATATTAGCATGGTCATGGCATTTCAAACCATGCTCGTATTCAACGAAGTTTTATGGGGCCGCGATAGGAAAATCCTAGTAAAACTAGATTCTACACATGGTGCAGCACAGAAATTGGCCCTAAAAGTTTCGTGGAAGCACAGTACAAGGCTACAGCAAAATCAACTGGAAACAGGGATGAAGGACTGAGATATTTGATAATTGGCTTAAAACAACTAACATCGTACATTAAGTTTAACGATCCACATGCCTTTTGTGAGAACCCTAAGCACAAAAAAGTATGATTGGACCAAAGATCGCAGAAAGTTATGCAAGCGTCAAGCCTTCCCACTAACAACTGAACTGTCACAAGTGAAGTATATGCAGTACTGTGTTCTTGGACATTTAGGTAAATTGGAGTACTAGACCTGGTAAGTGCATTCCATGTCCAATATCTTGAGGTCCTTATTGCTTAATTATAATAATGCAAGTTACACTATCATACTAGAGTTGCACTTGTATGTTAAATAAGTGATGCTATGGCTCAAACTTTCTGGAATTTAGCAGATCACATTACCTAGGAGGGAGCATATCAGAACCTCCAAAATGGTTGAGAAGACATCTCATGTTTAGTGGATGAAGAATTAGGTGTTGGCCATCCGACACCTGCAACAAGATTTAAAATGATCGTGAACTTCGAATATGTGAAGCTTCAAGCCTTCAGCTAGGAAAGATCATTAGCACTAAGAGTCTGAAAATCTCAGACCTGGTAAAATGTGTACGATTCATGTTCATTTGAATCAGTGGTGGTGGTACATTTCTCATTCATCTTGGATATTGCTCCTTTATCAGAGCTTTTATTTGACTCAGGAGACATAGAGAGTGCTGAAATACCACTGACCATATCTCTATCTGAAACAGGGGAAATCCTGTGCCCATTGTTCTGTTGAGAAGTATTCACATCAAAGGAGTTTCTAGACTTGTAACTAGATTCAGGAGAGAAGCTATCTTTCGATGGAGGGCTACAACCATAATTTCTGTACTCAGTCCAATATTTCATCCTTTCTTCCAGTTGTTCCAAAGCAGCAGAAACATATGGAAGTTTCTCCATGTCATCAACAAGGCCCAAGTCAGCCATATGCAACCAATTAGTAAGATCTGATTTTGCCTCTCGAACAGATAACTCCACATCAGATGTCAGAATAAACTTTGAGAAAACATTACATTGATCTTCATCTGCTGAAGAACATTCACTGGAGGTGCTTTTAATAGATGGAGTAAGAGAATTTCTTGACCTGCTCAGAAGTGTAAATGTAGCAATGTCACCAGCACGGAAATTCTTAACTTGAGTAATATGTATGGTATACAACTCCTTTGTTGACACCATCATGAAACACAGAGGACACTTCTTCCAGCATTCACCTTTGTAATCCTCTTTGCCCATTGTTAGATAGCGTAAAATGCATGGAAAGCAGTATATATGTCCACATGATGTGATCTGTGGGCATAAAGGGCTCTCCAAGCAAATAGGGCATTGTACCTCAGAAGGGCTATAGAATCTTACACATATAATATCTTCCCACTGAAGCATCTTATCAGGATCCATTGATTCAATCTGGTAATTCCCTGTATCCAACACAACAAATTTATAGTTTGCTTGGAGGAACAGATCTTTGTTGTATGGTTTGATCTTCCTTTGTCTTCTGGGAGGATACATTCTAGGGCCTCTAGGCTGCGACCGAGAAATAGGATCATACTGGAAGTTCAGTAGATGATTAGCATTCACAGCTTGACTCTTCCTAGCAGCCATCTGAGTCCCATTACCCTGAAGTCCAGTAGAACCTGAAGCCAAATGGTCAGGCTGAAGAGATCCCACCATCTCGGTTCTCTCAGGATATGCCCCAACTGAGCCAACACTGTCTATAGGGAAACCCAAATTCCCCTGTTCAGAAAAGTGGCATTCTGAAATATTGCCAACCTCTTGAGTACATGTATCATTCTCTTCCCCAGAGATTCTAAATCCAACTACCTGAAAGTTAATGCATTTTATCGATAAGTTAAGAACATCAACTGGAGTATTTAAAGCCAATATACAAAGAAAAGAAGATGAAAATGGCAATAAGCTCCACAAGCACTTCACCTTTTCGGGAGCATTGATAGATTTTCTAATAGCTGGGTCAGCTGGGTCTGCAAAATATGAATTGCATTATAAAGGTTACTCTGAAACAGGAGAACTTAACATTAGCAAGGGATCAACAATGAGAACACAACATTACAACAAGTTATGCATACAGTTTGTCTGACAAGCAGACAACGAAAATGATGATTTAAGAATTTAACAATAACCAAGTTGTTGAATTGAAATAACAGAGAAAGCACAATGAAATACCCAGGAACCACAACAGCATGAATAGAACAACTTAAAGGAAATTAACAAGCAAACTGAATCCAAGTATCTTCATTGTCATAGGAATATTCACTTCACTATCAATACTACATTAGGTGATGTCCATATGAAACAAACGGTTCAAGATTTTAAATGCTAACACTAAAGCTTCGGCAGCATATTGTTTCACTAGCACTAAAGAATAGACAGTAGGGTTAAAACGTATCGATTATAAGCCAATGTTGATCAAACCATAAGATATTCAATATGAGATTCTAACTTGAATGGATCAGTTAAACATTGAATATGAATTTTAGCTAACAATGCGCTGATCTGCAAAAAAATGGTCAGACATAATCACCTATGATCTGTACATTAGTTAGACAATCTTATTGTGTGCAATGAATTGAATCATGGTCATACATAGAGTTAAGCTCACCAATCTTGATCACATGCATGAACATGGAATATCATGGAGAAACAATGGTTAATTTTCCATCATAAATCGTATCTGCAATTATATTTTCTGCCGGATAAGATCGAATTCCAAATTTCCAATGAAAAATACTAACACCTGGGTGCCTGAATCTATCCAATCTTTCAACACAATAAACAGCAACTCAGCAATGTTTTGCATCTGTATTCCATCGAAGCTAAAAGTAGTAACAATCTAGCAACTCTATACTGTTACGTTTGGCCAAGCTTCCAGAGAACATTTAGCCATCCAAGCATGCCGAAAATATTGGCTCCAGGCTATCAAACCATTCCCGGCTCAGCACGAAACCTAGAATTCATGGCCATTCACATGAGCTAAGCCAATGGAAACCCCAATCCCTAATACGCAAAGAGAAACAGTAAACTTGCTTTGCTAGGGGGCAGAAATTCCCTCCAAGCTTCAGCCCAGTCAACGCACGGGCGGCACCAGCCACTCAGCGGCACGTCATCAAACCAAACCCCCAGCAGAGTTGGTGGCTCCCAAACTACCCAACAGAACCTAGATCCAACCTCACCGGACAATCCATCTGCGGGCGCGGGGGAACGAGAGAGCGAGGGGAGCTGCGCCGGAAGGAAGAACTCACCGGAGCTCGCGCCACTGCCTCCGGCTCCGGGCGCCGCGGCGGCGGCGGGCGGCGAGACGGTTGCCGGAGGGGAGCGGCGGCCGTGGCGGCGTCGTTGGCTGCCATGCTGCGGGCTAGGTGTAGGGTTGGGCGCGCGCGGGTAATAGGATCCTCCGGTGCGTTCGCGTGGGGAGATGGACATGAACCCGAGCGGGAGCTCGTGGGGGTGGGTGAGCGGCGGCTCGGTCGGTCGGCGGCGACGGGGAGGGCGGTGGCGCGGGGACGGGGACACGGCGGCGTGGGATTAATACGGTCGATGCGTGGCAGGCTCACCGGGTCCTGGGCGCGGAGCAGGCAAGGCCGCGCTCACGTGGACCAGAACACGTGGAGGAATACAAGGGGCAGATAAGGATTTCGGGCCCGCAAGTCAGTCAGCTGGTGTCGCACAAGTATATGGACTGGGTCCATGTACTTAGAGGTAGATGTGCGGATATGGGAGGCAGGTGTAGGATACGCGGTTGGGTCGGGGAATCGAAAACTCCGTTATTTTGCACATGGTGATGGGCCGGACCGGAGGAAGCAGTCGTGTCCTTCCATCACAGAAGGCCCACAACGACCCATGTCCCCGCTGCCGTCAACCAACCTCATCTCCGGCGCCGCCGGAGACGCCACCCTGCAATCCGCCCCGCCCTAGTTCTAGCCCACCAGTTGTCCAGCCGACCGCCGGCAGCCAGCGGCTCCCGCCGCCTCGCCGCCCACTCAACCCGCCACCGCCGCCGGTCACCCTACCACCCCCACCCCTTCTTCTAAGGCCGCCGGCCACTGGAAGCTCCGGCAGCACCCCTCCCCGAACTTCAGCCACCGCTGCTCGAGGTAGAAAAGGAACAGGAGATGGAGCCCACCTGGCAGGGACGTCGCGCGGCTTCTGCGACTCCTCGTCTCGCAGTAGCGCGCGCGTCACTGCTAGTATTTGCGGTAAGGGCCGCCAAATGGATCAGGCCCTTTTTTATCGTAATGGATTAGGCCCATTAGATTTACTTGCCCTTGACATCTCAAAGACCATCAGGACGCGAAAGGGAATGTAGGCCAGTAGTTATAAGATCTTGGTAGCACCTTAGATTCTCGGTTTGACTCTCTATGGTAACGAATATTTTAAAAATTAATGGTATTGTGCTTTCAGTGGTTAGGTGATGTTCCCGTCGACAGTGAGACGACTTCGGTGATTTCGTCAATCTTTACTAAGTCTTCGAAGATACTCCTATAGATAGAGTTTGCGCTCGTGCGTTCCCATGGTTGAGTGTATCACATAGGGGTAGTGTTTGCACTTGTGTGTTCATAAAGGTGAGTACGCGTGCGTTGTGAGCGACTGAGTTACATTATATATTCTTAAAAAAAATTAAGCGTTCTCAAGGTGAAAAGGCACGTAGTCTAGTGGAAGCTTATAGAGGTAGGGTTTGCGCTCGTGCATTCATAAGGGTGAGTGTACGTGCATTGTGAATATTTGAGTTGTACCGTGTAATCTAAAAAAATCGGTATTCTCAAGGCAAAAGGACCTATAGTCTAGTGATTACAAAGTCCCGATAGCACATCAGGATCTGGGTTCGACTCCTCGTGGAAGCGAATATTCTAAAATTTAACGGTGTTGTACTTTTAGTGGTAGGCGTGGCGCCTGTGGTTACTTCATCAATCTCGAGAATTTGTCGGCTCGTTTGGGAGAGCTCCTAAAGCCGATTCTCTGCTGAATTCAGCAGGAGCTCTGGCAAACAAATTTTTAGTGAGAAGTGATTCTTTGCTGATTCTGTAAAAGTGATTATGTGAAATGAATTAAAAGGGTGGGAGCGGAAAAAAAGTAGCTTCTCCTAATTCCGTAAAATGATTCTCCATCCTGATTCTAAGAGTTTAGGCTACAGAATCAAAGGGAATCACTTTCAGCCACAGAATCACTTCTATCATAGAATCAGCTTCCATAGAGAATAAGAATCAAATGGAGTTCTACCAAACACATCCTTATATTGAATAATCTTAAAAAACAGTGCTCTCAAGTTACCCCTCAATAAAAAAATCAGTGTTTTTAATGTTTAGAGTCCATTTTTTCCCTACGTAAACTATTATATAATGTTGTAAAAGCCGTTTGATATGTTGTTTTTTCCCGAGGTACATGATGTTTTTCAAATTTAAGATTCAGATTCGTAACACTCACTTGATTCCAAAATGCGATGAAGACATTTTAGATCGTTACTAACTAATTAGATACTGTTGTAAAAGCCGTTTGATACGTTGTTTTTCCCCTGAGGTACATGATTCTTTTCAAACTTAAGAATAAAGATTGAGATTCGTAACACTCACTTGGTTCCAAAATGTGATTAAGACAGTTAAGATCGTTATTAAGTAATGAATTGCAAATCTTAACTTTAACCAAATTTGTTGAAAGATGCACCAACATCTTCAACGCCAAATTAGTTCCATAAAATATTTTAAATAGTGTATTTATTTGGTATTGTAGATGTTAGTATGTTTTCTATAAAATTTGGTTAGAGGTATGACAATATAACAAGATTCTTACATTTTGTAACGGACGGGGTAACAGATTTTGTATATGTTTTTTTTAACAATTTCAATACTATGCATATACTGTCGTAGACTCACAGCAGTTCAGATATATCATCTGAGCAAATCAGATGTCGGAGTTCCTTTACAAGATGAGAAAATAGGACACAGCGTTCCCTCTCCGCTGAACCATATGATACTAAGCTCCTGAAGCTGAAAATTTTGCCCAGATGAACCATATGACTTGGTAAGCAACAGGATTGCCATCTCTTATAATAAGTCATCTCTTATAATAAGTCTTGACCGCTAGTGCTGAGTGCTGACAAAGTTTCTCATAGAACTCATAGACAACTAGAATTTATTCTCGAGTACACATCAGATGCACACATGCACAACCACCACCAGAGCTCAACTATACACAATTGCATTGCTGAGAATAATTACTTCCAAGAATCCACCGCAGATACACAACTGAATTCTGCTAGTCCAGATCATTCGAATGCTATAAACCTCATCTCCCTATAGAACACAGCCCCCCAATACAGGTTTCTGACATAATTTCCAGAACCAGTCCAAAAAGAATCGAATGCCAATAGCCCTATACCAATCTGTACATTCACTTACAAATGTCATCTTCTTTTGCGGTAAATATACACCTAGGTGATTGACTGACTATAGCTTATCTGCAATCCTGCCAAGGGCATCTGCGAGCCTGCCCAGCACAAGAACTAGGCTGTTAGCTTGGTCTTTCCTCTGCTCCCTGTCGAGCTCACAGTTCTGGTTCTGTGCCTCCAGCTGTGCCGCCACCATCCGGCTGTTCCGGTCTAGGATCTCAATCAGCTTACTCTGCAGGTCTGTTGTGCCTTCTCCAGCTTCTTCATCAGTCCGCGGCCTCTTCTGCCCACCCTGCTGAGATGGTGCATCCCTCTCAGTGCTTTGCTCAGGCTGTTTGTCTTTCGATGTGCCTGCTTCAGAGAAGCCATTATAACTCAATGAGTTTTAGCTTTTTTAACTCATCCTTACAGATAATAAGTACAACGAGTATGCATAGTTTAAAAGTTTACAACCCAGTTACTATCTTTAAAACAATGTACAGCATCCAAAAGTGAAATGAATATAGTTTCTTAGTCATGCATGTTCTTTCACCATTTGACATTTCAGAGTTGCTCAACGGACAAGAAAAAAGCATATAATAATCCATCATTAGCTAATATGACACCTAGGAATGTAATATTAGAATGTCCCATTCACATCATTTCGAATTTGCAAACAGTGATAGGCCAAACCAATCATCTCAATTTATCAAAAAATAAAAAGGATCCCGAATAGCAAATCTACACATATCAGTCAAAATTAGGCTCATGTCTTGTTTGTTATAATAGCACACATATAAACATTTTTTTTTGTAGGTATACATATGTTAATTTATTAACATAGCATACATCTATGTGTATAATTGTGGACGTGCACAGATCAAGTACGCATGCCACATCTGTAGATAGTTTACCATCATTGCACGTATATAAACTTTCTGAGAATATTTTGAAAATTAAAATGCATATGCCTGTGACTTTCAGTTTTTTCCTATTTACATCTCGGCTGCTCAGTGCTCACTCTTTTCTAACGTCATTGTGGAAGCTCTTTACCCATTTTAAGGCAGCGCTCCATAGGTTCTCTGTCAGTAGCTTGCCACTAACAGCAAACTTTCTCCACATGAGCCAAAATGAAAGAATCTAGTTGAAGTGTCAAAGTATGTACCACATATAGGTGAGCATTTAAGTGGATGCAAATACAGTAACTAGAACTGCCAAATGAAAATATCTAGATCGAATATAACACCATTAGACTCTTCAATAGTTTATGACAAAGTTTAAAGCCAATGATCTGACATAAACTGCCCCACAATTGAGGTATTTCTTTATGCGCACTAATCAATTATTAAAAAAAAAGCTAAAACTGATCATTTTGAATATTTGAACTTGGAAATGTAGACATCAAAGAGAAAGGAACTGATAACCGTGTTCCAGAACTGCCCGTACGGAAAAGTTTGACGGACATGGTAACCACCAAATCCTGCCATTTGCAGGTTGCTTGCACTTCCGTGTAAGCTGGCACTCTTGCACAGTATCAGATTGGTTTCAGCGACCCCACGCCCAAATAGCAATATGAGTTCATAATGTCTATTGTAACAATGGTTCAATGATGATACACTTCACATTAGTTATGCAGACAAGGACATTCTACAGTACAATTCTACCGCAGCTTTGCTGATAAACTTGAAACTTCATGTGCAAAGTGAATTTCAATAATGAAAAAGAGTGCACCTGCCATATGCTGTAGTTATAATTGCTAAATCACAACATTCAGCACTAATGTAACAATCGACTATTCATAATATGCACACAGTAGGCTAATGAACCCAATGGAACATTGGAAAAGTAAAGTATCTTCAGCAATGCTGCAAGCGAGATGCAAGGAAATATAAAGGAAACTAGAAAACACTAAATGGAGTAAAAGTCAAAGTACCTTGCTCAGCGCTCTGTTGTTGCCTTGATGCCTCAGGCTTTTCTGAAACGGAGGACACATGAAATTAATCAAAACAAATCAATGGACCTACCAATGAAATTGACAAGGCAAGAAGCAAGTACGCCTAACGAACACAATCAGAATTAAGAGAAGAACCAATGAAAGTTGCCAAGCTGCGATCTCGAGTTTATATTCCACCAGACCTAAATTGTTATTAAACTGAAACATCCAGCGCAGAGTAACTGCTGAATTTTTCTGCAGAAATGGAAAAAAACAGCACCAAGAACTGAAATTTTGCACCACGTCAAAGAACCAAAACAAAGAACACAGATACATCTCATAACCAGATAGTTCTGAATAGTCTGTCCAATCAAGACCATCTGATCAGAAGAAAGCTCTTGCGTTTACAAGTTTGGAGCAGTAAACATCAATACCTAGGTTTTAGCGTGGGCGTGAACCAGATTACCAGAAAGCTTCCCACATTTTACCTCTAACAAACAGTGGCAAAACGAACTCGCAATTAAAAAGTTTTGATTTATATCACCAAAAAGCAAGCTGAACTCGAATTCATCAAATAGTCAAACACTGCAAGCATGGGGAGGCAGCAAATCGGTGAAGAACGCAACTTTATATAGAGGAAAAGCACACAATTTTAGCACTAAGAGTCAACGAGCAGCTCACCTGACACCGGTACAGCAATCACCGCCTGTGGCGGAAGAGGAGGAGGAGCCGCCGCCGGTGCCTCCTCTTCCTCCTCCTCCTCGTCCTCCGAGAACAACGCCTCCTCCGTGGCCGGGCGGCCACTGTCAAACACGGCCTCCGCCGGCCCCGCCTCCTTCTCTTCCTCGACGCGCGCCGCCGCCACCGCCTCCTCCTCTTCTGCGGCATTTCCGGCGGACCGACTGGCGAGGATCGCCCGCCCCCGGCCCTCGAGTATGTCGTACACCTCGCGGTCGAAGAACCCCGGGAGTCGGCGCTCCCTGCGCGCGTCGTTGCGCATGGCCCAGAACGACGGCTCGCGCGAGGCCGCCGCGGCCCGCTCCCACTCCTTGATCTTCTTGTAGTCGCCGGCGAGGTTGCTCCAGCGCTTCCGGCACTGCACGGGGCCCCGCTCGACGCCGTGCCGCCGGCAGTACTCGGCCACCGCGGCCCACTTGGGCTCCAGCGCCGCAGCCGCCGCCGCTGCCGCGGCCTCCCCCCCGGACGCCGACGCCGCGGCCGCGGCCGCGGCCGCCGCCAGGCGGCCCCTCCCGCCGCGCCCGCCGCGGCCCTCCACCATGCGTTTGCCCTCGATGAGCACCAGTATCTCCTGCCGCGTCCACCGCGGCAGCCTCGGCGCGCGCCCCGACGGGGTAGCCGCGGCCGCCGCGGCGCCGGCGGGGTCGCCGGCGTTGGACATGCCGGGGGCTGGGCACGGGAGGCGCGTGCTTTTGTGGCAGAAGTTGACGTGACGGCGTGAGGCGGCTGGTGTAACGGCGTGAGGGAGGGAAGGGACGCGTGGGGAGGGGAAGAGAAAGCAAAGGCCCAAGGAGCGCGAGGGGAGAGAGAAAGGGGTAGGAGGGAGGAGAGAGAGGGCTGTGTCTTACTTAAGCAAGGGATTAGAGAGAAAATGGCGTTTAATTAGGCACTCACTCATGTGAGCTGTGACATATACCCAAATCCAAATGGTCCTGATCTGTTATTTCCTGAATTCCTTTTGTATTTTTCGTGTCACGTCTTTTTTTTGGGGGGGGGGGGTCAATATCACAAATCCAGGAACGCCAATAGTTTCAGCAAATTTTGTTATATTTTTTAAGCAGAGAGGAAACTATAGTTAACATTCAGGTACAGAACAATTATGTGTACAGTGATCATGTATTAGGATTGCATGAGCTCACCCTCATAGAAAGAGATTGATTACTATAGTCATCCTTAATGCGTCAACAAACTTTGGAGCCACCTGATGTGTAGAGAGGTTCTTGAAGGCTTGAAACAAGTTGTTCGCCACAAGCCCATAAGGTACAAGTGGCATGCTGTCAAACTAGCCATCGGTGGGCATGCATGATGACGTGATTGATTCGAAAAGAGCTAATAAAGAGGAAGCAACCTCGAAATTCTTATGATCTTGAAATTCTACGTGATGTTAGGGCTACTAGATAGAGGTCTTCCAAATACTAGGTTCTTAATGAAGCGCCCATATAATGACTTCACAATTTAATTCTAGCTTAGCTCATTTCTATTTTCCCCCCCAAATATATACATACTCAACGCCCCCTCTCACGCTGGCAGCCCGAGTTTGATCCCCGGGGCTGGCACTGGGGGGCTCCTCTGCAGCCTTCCCTCCGAAAGAGAAAAAGGCCTCAACTAATTTATATGAGCTACCTCCATGGAACACTGGAAAAAAACGAAAAGAAGATGGAGCTAGAGGCAGCAGGCTACACGAGAGGGTTAGTTGGGGCTGAAGATAGGGAATCGGTGCCCAATACCAAGTGCCCATGCATGATGCATCCTCCTATGGCCACCATGATGTAACAGGCAAAAGGTGCTTCAATTCAAGGGTTTTCCTTCCAGTGTGTGTGTGTGAGAGAGAGAGAAAACTTTTTGGATAGAAGAAACCAATGGTGGGGCGTGGCCTTGCAATTGCAAGAAGTAGTGGTGGTACCTTAAGGGAGGTGCATTAATTTATTGTGCGATTAGGAACCTACGATTAGAGCACAACAATAGGCGGCCTCCCAACGGTCTCCATCGCCGTGATGCGATAATTTTTTCTTTTTTTTTCCAAAGAGTTTATGGATCCTTTTACAGCAGGCACCTGAAAAGAATTGACAGGACTATTTGTGTCCGCGCTTGGGTATGATTTATTGCGACACGTGTCTATCCGAGAGGGGGTGGTTTAGGGGAAGATAGATGGGCTTGGTTAAGTGGTTAAGTGCTATTGGAACCATGGTGAGCTAGTAGGTGACTAGTGCTCGCATAAATGATGTCGTGGGATACGATGCTAGATTTTTGTATAAATTGTACGCTTGAAAAATAAAAATGGGTGAAAAAGTTTTACAATTGATTTTGAGAAGAGATGCTACATACTATATCTGTAGTCTTGTTGCCTTTATACATGTCAATTATTGGGCAAAAATAGCAAACAAGATGGGCTTTGTGGTGCAAACTTCTGGTTACACACATTTGTACTGCTAGACAGAGACAGACAGAAACATATAGCTGGAAAGCGTAGTGAAATTGGGCAATTAGGCTCATCATGAACTGTCCTTTCCTCTGGTCTTATGATCATTTTCAACTAGCCTCACCAGTTAACAGCAAAAGGACCATTGCATACAGCTTCCGTGCACGACTATTTTTTGGCAGCGAAAAATAAAAATAGAGGCCAGGCCTGTTGTGGTGCGTTTGGTGACACACAATCGACGGTATTGCAGAAATTATTGTATTGGACGACTTGGTGTACTCCATCTCATGCCCAAGATACCTCCTAGAGGAAGGCTGGGCCTCACCTATGCAAATTTATATAATTAGGGTCAGTATTGGTTTAGCTGTCCCTGCCTCCCTGGCCTGCTCCTTAAAAATTTTTGGGAGGTCCATTTCAATCTTATATGGGGCCGAATTGACCTCACCTACTGCCAGGTTCCTTTCAACATGGCTGTAAACAACTACACCATTTGTATTCTGCTGGTGCCCCTACATCCAGAAAAGATGTGTAGTTTGGTTGGCACCAACATCGTATGCTTGCACCATATAGACCATATTTAGCAGTACAAAGCCCATCTTTTTCAGATAGAAATAAATTTGAGTATGTCATTGCCTGTAAAGTATGCTTGGTAAAAAAAATTCAGATAGCAAGCAATGCCTGTTCTTTGATTTGAATATTAATGTATGGTACATATATAATTATTCAAACAAAAGTTTAGGCAGTTTTCATTTCAGATAGTTAGTAGTTGCATTAATTAGTGGCTCTGATCCTCATGAGAGAGGTCAAAATATGCTTAAAGTAAGGGCCTCCATGATCAGTGCTCAATTCAGTCAACTTTAATTAGCTTTTGGTTCTTCTCCATGTCCTTGTAACTTGTAAGGATACCACTTGACGTTAGTAACCGTTTCTGTACCACTGTAGCCAAGGTCAGAAAAGGAGAGAACTGAATGCAAAGCACCGAGAAGATATGAAAGATGGGGGCATGATCCCAAAAGGACACCACCCATGGAGACAGGTCCCAGCAAGAGGTGTGACCTGAGTGATCGGCCTCCTCACATTGGCTGTTGACACAATCCTTGCAGTGTAACTTTCAGTGTCAACTTCTGCTTTTTTGTGTGACCAAAGGGGCCTTTGCCCTTTCAGCCACTAGAAGAGGCTGCTGCACAACCCCCCCCCCCCCCTGGTATGGACGCATAGATGTATACAAGTCCATGGGATTGAGATCATGGCCTCTTTTCCCTGGATGCCGAGATTCCCATTTGCAGAAAACGCAAGTGCCCCCGTGTGGGGAAGGGTGCTGAATTGCGGAAATGAGTGGGTGATGGAATGGGACCCCTTTTTCTAATAAAATAGGGTGATCTTGCGGGAGAGGTCGATGCATGATTGGTGCCTCACTTGTTGGTGTCTTGTAATCCTTTCTTATGTTGACGATGTCAGGATTAACCCCTTGTTTATTTGATTCCGTGAGATGTGTTATGCGTTGAAAGGTTGCGAGAACGGAAAAAATTGGATATTTGGGCACTTTGCAGTTTTGCCATTTCTAACATTGATTTCACAAAAATAGGTCTCCAAACATGCGACACTCTCTTTGCAACCTCTGTTTAGATCAATTTATCGCAAAACTTCCTTTTAAATAGGTAATAACAAAGGCCTGTCCCTAGCATCAGTTGTTAAGGTGGAAAAATAATATGTAACCCTTTAAATGCAGTACTCTCTCCATTGCTAAATAAACGATGTTGTTTTCTAAAATAATTAGCTTGTTCTATAATATTTATTTATTTACGAACATAAGGAGTAGTTTCCTCCGTTCCATGGTATTTATTCCTTGTATATTTCTCTAACGGGAGAGCATAAAGCCGTGGAACCATACATTTAATTTCGAGCGTATTTCTGAAAGAGAGAGGACCTTGGTCTTTCAAAAGAGAGAGAGAGAGGACCTTCCTGATTTTCTTTTTGAAAGGGGGAAAACCCAAGACTGTTGAGGAAATACAGCTTGCTCCTAGTTGTCTTCTTTGTGTATGACGCTGCTTGTTCCTGTACTGCTGACAGTCTGACCTCACGTAACGCTAATGCTAACGGCATAGCGTTCTAGGGAGAGGCCATTCATGCTCTTGGAGTTTTGTTTATCTCTAGTCCCCACACCACTCCAAGTGTGTGCATACTATTTTATATTGCTGCCCCCACAGAGGTGAGAGGCCGGCGACATCGTGGGGCAGAAATGGCATTTGGAAGAACCGTCACAAGTGTTAGTGCAGTGGGGCATGTGCATGTGTGGATCAGTGTAGCTCAATGATGCCCCGGTCACCAGTCATAACCACCACAATTAGGAGGTAACACAAGCAACAAGTGTTTTAGGGGATCCGGGGCATATGTTTATAAGGGATGCACTTGGAGTTGGAGCTTAGGGCCTAGGGATGAATGATATCCTAATAAGCATGGATGGGTCTACCTCTGATGAGCTAACAATACAATGATTGTGCCCTGCGGTGCCTTTGCCTCTGACCCATATTATTAGTGGGTGGATTAGAGCCACCCACAACGCAACACACGGTGGTGCAGAGATTTAGTTAGGCCGTGTTTAGTTCCATGCGGCTGTAAACGCAAAAAAATTTTGCGACAGAATCTTATCAATTTGAAGTACTAAATGAAGTCTATTTACAAAACTTTTTGCACAGATGGGTTGTAAATTGCGAGACGAATCTAATGATGCTAATTAATCCATGATTAATTAATAATTAGCGGATGGTTACTGTAGTATCACTATTGCAAATCATGTATTAAGTAGGCTCATTAGATTCGTCTCGCGATTTACAGCCCATCCATGCAAAAAGTTTTGAAAATAGACTTCATTTAGTACTTCAAATTAACAAGATTCCTTCGCAAAATTTTGCGTTTTTGCGTTTACAGGGTGGGAACTAAACAGAGCCTTAGTATCTGTCGGTACCTCTGGACTAGGGTACCCCCTCTTACTGTGTCCAGGCGAGAGCCTCGTAGTTATCCTTAACTACGCGCTGACGGCCTGAGCAGCCAGACCTCCGCGGTCCGAAGCCATTCTCACCCGGTCAGCGGCCCCAGACCCATTCCTTGCTAGGGAAGGGTCCGGTGGCGCCGTGTGTCCTGGAGAAGAGAACGCTCAGCCAAAACAGCCGGGGGCCGCGGACCTCCCATGGGGTCCCGGACCCCATATACTATCCGGACCCCTCAGCGGGGAGGGAATAGACACCCCGCCTAGGACAGGTCCGGAGCCGCCACGTGTCCGCAGGCGCAGGCACGCGCGCGGCCGCGAAGCTTCCTCGGGAAGACTCACCCACCTACCGCATTCAATACGGGAGACGTAAGTGCGCTCTGCCACAGCAGAGCCCGAGGCGACTTTTGTCAGGTTGCACTGATGATCGCGCGTTACCAAGGCACACAGTGCAGCCGCTGGCGCCGCCCACGCCACGCATGTCAATCTGCTACGCCAATTGGACACGACGGCTCACCTTCGCCCATCATGACGCCTACGCGGTAGACCCAACAGTCTACGCCGCAACCTACACTACCTCAACGGGCGCCTCGCCGACGTGACAGGTGAATCCACTCCTCGGTCAGAGAGTCCACAGGGCGATGAAGCGTATCTGGGGAGAGATTCTCAACCACTGTAGCATCATTAATGCCTTCTGCGCGGTATACTATACATCCGCGTTGGACCCACCTGTCGGGGTCTCAACGCCTGTGTACGCGTCCCCTTGGGCTATAAAAGGGAGACGCCCGTTAGAGAAAGGGCAGGCCAAAGAAGTCCCGGCAGAGGCCAGTACCCAGCCTGGGCAGAGGATAGATTCATTCATATGCAAGAGCAATACAACTCACAGTGGATGAAGGGTATTACGCTCCGGCGGCCCGAACCACGCTAAATCCTCGAGTGTTCTTGTGTTCTTGCTCCCTAGGTAGACCTGTCAAATTGCTTAACGCTTCCCCGAGTACTCACCCTCTGGGATTAGACGGGTGCACTACGCCACCCGACTGTGGGTCTCCACAAACCACAACATTTGGCACTGTCCGTGGGGATCCCGCAGGCGTAGGCCAGATCTCCGCTCACCTCTAGGCTTCTGAGGTTGAGCTCATCCTCTGCAACGACGATGAGAAGATGAAGAAAGGAATGGCGTCACCTACGCCGCATGCCCCGGCACCGAGGCGGCAGTGCCCTCGGTGCAGCGGTGCACGGCAGCGGTGCCTGCTGTGCGTCGCCACTACGACACCTCAGAGCCGGCGCGGTGGCGCGCAGCGGCGACGCCTGCTGTGCGTCACCCTACGACACCCCAGCGTCGGCTCAAGGTTTTCTCTCAAGCAACCACCAGAGTTCCCCTGCGGCAGCACGGCGTCGGCTCAAGGTTTCCTCTAAAGATGGAGCCTGGAGCCGACGGCTGTGACTCGGGAAAGATGACGGTCGCCTTCTCCCTCGCCTGGCTCAAACCTCTCTCGGTGCTGCTACAGACAGGCCTCGACCTCTGCCACAAGGTGCGGGGGCCCTGTGTCAGCGCCGGGGGGAAGCTGGCGAACGACCGCCCTTCTCCACGCTCCGTGCTCGTCCAAACGAGCACACGTCCTTCCGCTGCGCCAGGGTGTCATGCCGACTTCAGCTCACTGTGAGCGGCCACCGGGCTGGCTTCCGACGGCAGCCGGCGACGGCTGGGCCACTCCCATTCAAAACCAAAGAATTTGTTCCCCTGCTATCTGAGCATGGGACAGTTCTTGTGCTGGGAAGAGCCCTGCAAGCTCCCGAGGTGATGCTGGATGATGCTGTACAGGCACGTCCAGGTCGCCTTTGCCTCCGACAACTGAGAGGAACAACCAAGGTGGCGATTCCTCTCCAGCCAGGATCGTACATGCCTTACGGGACGGCGGCTGTAGGTTGCCCCTAGATAAGATTAAGAGTGCTCCTCCTTTGTAATGACGTGGTGCCTATGTGCGGTCCAAAGCGGTAAAGGTCCGCCCTTGTAAACCCGACCTCTGGCTTCGTCGCGCAAACAGGCGACACCAGCGAGTGGTCCAGAACGGTAGAGGTCCGCCCTCTTAATCCCGACCTCTGATGTACACCACGCCAACCATATGAATCAAGTAATAAAGAAGATTTGCTTGCTCAGTCTTATCTTTACATTAGCTTAATTGCACTCATCCATTTCGGTTTGACTGTTTCCTTCTCCCGTGCGGAGTCTTTCCTTTGTTGCTGACGATCCACATTGAGTTGCTGGCTTGTGGTCAGGCTGGGATACCCCTTCTAGCTGGAAGGCGGCCCAAACTCCTAGGGACCTGCTCCGGGGAAGTGGTGCTTGTATCCTGGGGTGGAGAAGTTCTGTGTAGCCGCTTAGCCTGGTAATGTACCCTAAACCTACGCACTTCACTGCCCTATTACGAGTCCCCTAGTATCCGAGGCTGCCTTGCCTAGAGGTCCGGACTCCTTTCTAGTATAAGGCGTGGTTTTCTATGCCCTACCACAAGGTCCGGTGACGTATCTCGTTGGATCAATGGCGACAGCGCAAGTCCACTCCGATGGCCCGCTCCGGCGGAGATCGCTCGCCACGGTCGCCCAAGTCCACTCCTGTGGCTCGCTCGGCGGAGACCGCTCGCCACGGTCGCCCAAGTCCACTCCGGTGGCCCGCTCCGGCGGAGACCGCTCGCCACGGTCGCCCAAGTCCACTCCGGTGGCCCGCTCCGGCGGAGACCGCTCGCCACGGTCGCCCAAGTCCACTCCGGTGGCCCGCTCCGGCGGAGACCGCTCGCCACGGTCGCCCAAGTCCACTCCGGTGGCCCACTCCGGCGGAGACCGCTCGCCACGATCGACCAAGTCCACTCCGGTGGCCCGCTCCGGCGGAGACCGCTCGCCACGGTCATGAGCCAGGTCCGGGAAAGTGGTGCTCGCTCCCTGGGCGATCCGAGGACCGTGTAGCCGCTTAGCATCGTTCCGTACCCTAAGCCTACACCTTCACCGCCCTGTGGAGAGTGCTCTAGTACCTGAACCTGGCAACAGGTGCTCTGGCCTCTAGTGGGTCCGGAGCACCCGCTCTCGACATGAGCACGCCAACGCAACCAGGTTGCGTCGGAACACATCACGATAATGGCCCCACTTGCAGGTTCGTACCTCCCCCGAGGTGGGCTCGGGGGCCACTGTCGGTACCTCTGGACTAGAGTACCCCCTCTTGCTGTGTCTAGGCGAGAGCCCCGTAGTTATCCTTAACTACGCGCTGACGGCCTGAGTAGCCAGACCACCGCGGTCCGAAGCCCTTCTCACCCGGTCAGCGGCCCCAGACCCATTCCTTGCTAGGGAAGGGTCCGGTGGTGCCGCGTGTCCCGGAGAAGGGAGCGCTCAGCCAAAATAGCCGGGGACCCTGGACCTCCCACGGCGTCCCGGGCCCAATATACTATCCGGACCCCTCGGCAGGGAGGGAACAGACACCCCGCCTGGGGCAGGTCCGGAGCCGCCACGTGTCCGCAGGCGCAGGCACGCGCGCGGCCGCGAATCTTCCTCGGGAAGACTCGCCCACCTACCGCATTCAATACGGGAGACGTAAGTGCGCTCTGCCACAGCAGAGCCCGAGGCGACTTTTGCCAGGCTGCACTGTTGATCGCGCGTTACTAAGGCACACAGTGCAGCCGCTGGCGCCGCCCACGCCACGCATGTCAGTCTGCTACACCAGTTGGACACGACGGCTTACCTTCGCCCATCATGACGCCTACGCGGTAGACCCAGCAGTCTACGCCGCAACCTACACTACCTCAACGGGCGCCTCGCCGACGGGACAGGTGAATCCACTCCTCGGTCAGAGAGTCCACAGGGCGATGAAGCGTATCCGGGGAGAGATTCTCAACCACTATAGCACCATTAATGCCTTCTGCGCAGTATACTATACATCTGCGTTGGACCCACCTGTCGGGGTCTCAACGCCTGTGTACGCGTCCCCTTGGGTTATAAAAGTGAGACGCCCGTTAGAGAAAGGGCAGGCCAAAGAAGTCCCGGCAGAGGCCAGTACCCAGCCTGGGCAGAGGATAGATTCATTCATATGCAAGAGCAATACAACTCACAGTGGATGTAGGGTATTACGCTCCGGTGGCCCGAACCATTCTAAATCCTCGAGTGTTCTTGTGTTCTTGCTCCCTAGGTAGACCTGTCGAATCGCTTAGCGCTTCCCCGAGTACTCGCCCTCTGGGATTAGGCAGGTGCACTACGCCACTCGGCTGTGGGTCTCCACAAACCACAACAGTATCCATGCTTGCCACGCCAATGAAGAAAAAAAAACAGAACAAAGAATAATAATAAGAAAAATAAAGCGTGAGGGAATTGAAAAGGTTATCTACTTTGAGAAACCCTTGCGCGAGGGTAGGGAGGAATTTATTTAGAAAAGTTCAGTAGTTGGAGCGTGTGTAGCGCACAGAGCCCGGATTTATCATCACTGTGGTTTGCTATACCTTAGTTTATGCCGGGAGGATTCTCTACAGTACTGCCCTCTGCAGTTGATCAGTGAGGGGCAGTACTGTAGAAGAGTTGCTTCCAGTTTATGACTATCCTGCCACCCATGGCCTCGTCCACTGTTCATCCCTGTGGGACTTCAATACATGGATTACTGCGGGACGCAATCGGCCAATCGCTTCCACTGCTAAACCTCAACAGGGTTAGGGCCCAGGGTCATTAACCATGGAAACGGCAATGATCAATGGCTTGTTGCTGTGCCTGACTAGGTGTTTTGGCAAGATTAGTATAGCACGAGCATGAGAGTGACTAGTTTTTTTTTTAATGAGAGTGACTAGTAACTAGCAAGAGCCAAGAGGGAAAGCTATTTGGAAATTGTGGGCCATAACTGGATTGACACGGGTAGAAGCTTTCGAAATGGGCTTTGAATGGAGCCCACCCATTCAAGGGCTGGCTAAACCGGCAGTTTCCATGTAATCTGGCCCGATCAGGTAAATGAAGACGGCAGACGGGCCCATTTTCATTTCTCCGTTGGACCACAATCTAGGAACCTGGATGGCATAAAGCATTGTCCAAATAGCCTCCTGCTAGACCCAGCCCAACCTATTCGGACCCATAACCAGGGTGCCATTTTGCTGATTTTGAGGATTTTTTTAATTAATAATTTCTGTATTTTCAAAAATAATAATCTGGAAAGAAACTTGCAAGTCCATACCCATATAGCTGTTTCAAACTAATATAACCATTTGAAATGGCTATATAGATATAGATTTGCAATTGTTTGTTCAATGAAAATACAGAAAATATTCAATACAAAAATGAAAAAAAAGAGTTTCTGACGTCTGAACTCCGCTTTATCGAGAACCCCTTGAGACGTTCATCAACTCATCACCTGCACCAAGTTATATTGTACGGTGCCATCGACAATGGAAGAAACATGCAGCTACGATCTATTGCGCGAGACGACTCCAAGGCAAAGTAGCCTCGCCTCCGCGATCGCTGATTTACAAGCGAAAAGCCAACTTTATTCTCCGATCAAAGCTTCCTGCGCGTCGATAGTGTGGCGCCTATGACAGTTTCTTTAATCTTACGATCCGGCTTCCTTATTCTCCGGTATGTGTACATCCATTCATAATATTAAGTAAGTTTGTGCCTGTAAACATGCATTTGTCTGAGCTTCCGGTACTTTTGGATTATTATCTTCTAGAATCTCCTTAAAAACCCATAAGCCAAAAGCACACTATCACGAGCTTTTCAGCTTCTTAACTTTTTAGGGCACGTGGTTCTTGGACATCCCAAGAACTAGTAGTACAAATATCTCCAGAATTTCAAACAAACATGATTTGAATTTTGGAGAAAGAAACCTAGTAAGAATTATGAGCAAATAACACAAGTTAATGATATCGTTAGGATGGTCCACTTGATGAGGTCACCATGCCGGATACGTCCGAGATTTGGTCTTCTACAAGTTGCAAGTCGTCGCCAACTTGGTCTTCGTGTCCGAATCAGACGACCACCATGAACGGAAACGACGATATCTCCTTCGTACTACATCGAAATGAGTTGTTCTTTGATGCGTTGGAAAGAAGAAGACGAAACCTTTCTTTTGGTTTTGGTCCCGGCTCCAAAAAAGATGAGGATCATCCTGTGTAACCACGACAAGTGCTGCGTATCCAGTTTTGGACCGAATCAGGCATTGTATTGTGTTGAGCCTTAAGAGTCCAGGTTGTGCCCCCCTAGTCGCCCCGGGACGCCCCCTCTTTCTCTCATAAACTCAGCAGCTGCCACTCGAGAGCTGCGGATTTTGTTTAGTTCTAATTTTTCATTGAGAAACAGACATCATTCATTGATTTTGTTTAGTTCTAATTTTCCATTGAGAAACATACATCATTCATTGTAACTGTGACGTCGAGAACTTTTAAATATGGCCCCATTTAGACCATTGTTTTGTAATTTTGGTGATAAAATGACAACACAATTAATGAAAGTAATGAGATTGTCAAGTGAACATTTTTAGATCACAGGGATGAAGTAAAAAGCCCAAGCAAAGCAAAAATGGAGAAAGAACTCGAAAAAATGCTAAATTGGACGGGTTATGCATAAAACAGTAACACCGGTTTAACTTACGCCTAGATATCGGTCTAACCGATGGACACAGGATAAACCGACGCAGAGGCATCGGTGCAATGAACAATGCGTTTTGAAGATCAACTGAAGAACTCAAGAGGCATCACTAAGAGAGCATGTCAAGCGCACAAAAGCAAAGCCTTCAGCACCGGTTGAACCGATGGTCATCGAGGCATAACGTCGGTGCAATGACGTCAGCAAGAGAAAATAAAGGGCAATGGCTTTGTGACGGTCCAGAGCGACCAGTTAAACCGATACACTAGTATCGGTTTAACCGATTCTTGCAGACTCAGCTGCAGAAGTGTCAGAGAAGCCAACAGATAATTTTAGCCTGTGAGTGACCGGTTGAACTGACGCCATACCATCGGATGAACCGACGCCTACATAGAAAATTGGACAACGTCTACAAATGGCTAGTTCTACTTGATGGCCTATATATATGGCATCCCCCGACCATTTTGAAGTTTCTAGAATTCCTAGATGTCACACCCACACCCAAGAACGTCTCCAAACCATCCAAGTGCTTAGTGATAAAATTTTTAGTCCTTAGCACACCTTTGATAGTGTTTAGTGCTAGTTTTTGCTCTTGAGAGAGTGTGAGAGCAAGGTGTTGAACCTTGTGTGCTGGTTCTAGAGTGAACCAACTTGTATCTCGGTGCGTCGATGTAACATCCCGAAAATTCAACCAAGGAAATTACTCGCTAAAAATAAATTTCGAAATCATTTCAAAATTTCTTTCATCGTTGAGCTCAAATTTCCTTGTCACCTAGATTCTATCTTTTGGCTAAACCTCCATTTAGCTATTCTCTCTCATCATATATGCTCCAGCTAATTAGCTTCCACCCTCACTAATCTCTCTTGTTTTGTTTCTCACCTATGCACTCTCACATACACAAGTTGCACTCGCGTAGCAGCTTTTAATCACCTGCATGCAGCCTTAGCATCAAGCTAGCATCCACGTGTGCATGCAAACTTTGCAGACCGAGGCTTTCGCTGTGCTCGCTCTCGCTGGCGCATGCTGCAACACTTAATCGCATGCATGCTGCCATTAGCTAGCACCCAGCAGCAGCACATGGCCATGGCACGCCAAGCTCTCGCACTAGCGGACAACCTGGCCAAAAGCCGGATACCCCGGCGAGCTGCTGCAAAGCGACGCTGCCCTCTGCTCGTGCCATCCCATCACCCAGCCGAGCTGCTCGCCGTGCCAAAGCTGCGCCGGCCGCCGGCCACTGGGGCGCCTGCCCGCCCCGTCTCATTACCGCTGCAGCCCCGCCGCCCACAAGCCGACGCCCGGCCACAGTCGCCGCCATTAATGGCGGTGGTTGAAGCCGCGAGCTGTTGCCGCTTCTTCGGCCTATAAAAGGCGAGGCCGAGCTGCCCTCCGTCGCCACCTTCAACTCGCCGAGCAGCCCCAGCTCCACCACACACCGCCTCCCTTCCTCCCTGAATCGAGCTCTCTCTGCTCTCCCTCCCGAGCCGCAGTAGCCGCTCGTCGATCTCCTCCTATAGGCAGCCCCGCACCAAGGTAAGCAGCTGCCGCGCATCTCCACAGCACCCTCGGCCTTCCCCAACCAGCGCCCCTTCCTCTGCTTGCCACTAGCAAGCTCATAAGCCGCGGCCATGGCTTCCACGCGGCCGGAGCCGACCTTCGTCCCATGTCCGGAGTCACCAAAGTAGAACCCCCTCGCCCTCCTCTCTCTCCACGTGCCCTCGGATTCGAGAACGGTGGCCGGAGCTGCCGCCGGCTCGAGCTCGAGCACCCCAGCCATGGCGGATGAGAGAGAGAGAGATGAGCACGAGCACCTGCGTGCTTCTCTGCTACCTGTGCCCCTCTCCCTTCCTATTATCTCCTGGGCCCACAACACTAAGAAAATCCAAAGGCCCAAGTATATACGCATGACCAGCTAAACAACCTGTGTGCTGTTCGAGTAGCCCACGTGACCTTGCCATCATAAGAAATATACTAATTTAATTACGCAGTTTAATTATCAGTTCACTTTAGCATCCAATATCTCACCCATCCAAGCTCCGATTCCATTGACTCTTTTTCCTAAATTCATCTAAAATCAAACTCTATCTAATACAACTATATTTGTATAATGTATTGATGTATGTGCTTTGCTTGTTTGCGTACGACGAAGTAGAACCGATTCCAGAGGAGAACCCGGAGGAGCCGGGAGACCAGGAAGCCACCGCCGCCGCGTACGTAAGCGAAGGCAAGTCTCATCGATCCCTTACGTTGACCATGATTGATCCTAAGTAATGTAAATATAAAATTTACTAGACTTAGGGATTGCATGAGATGATACACTGAGGGTATGAGAGAAACCATTGATTGAAGCTATGTTGCATATTGATTTACTGTTAGACTGGCATATTATCAGACCTTGTTAATTGATGAAACTGGAATGGGAATGAGACCAGGGCAGTGTGGAATGTGTTGGTGCACGCGCTACCGTGGTGGTAGACTTGGGACCGAGCTCTGTCATGGTGACATCTCGGGTTTGGTTGGTTATGGTTGTTGGCTGCCCTGATGAGCCTTAAGGACCGAGTGTTGTGGTGCCATCTCACCTAACCTACCTTCAGTATGACCACATGAGCTTGTATGGGTAAGCCTTAGTCTAATCACACTGGCTAACCTGGTAGTCGTCCGAGGTGGATATGTTTTGGGGTGAGACCTGGATTGGTTCAGACCCGGGGGTTTGTGGGCGACTAGTCGGGGTTGAGCCACGGTTGGGTGTTGGCTATGACGGAGCCATCTCTAGACGGTGAAGTGCGTGTGGGTAAAGTGTGCAACCTCTGCAGAGTGTACAATCCATTCGAATGGTCCGTGTCCTCGGTTTGGACAGGTTACGGTGTGGACATCTCAACTAGTTGAGCCAACTAGCCCCTGCGATGGATGACTGTTTGGGTTACCTTTAATACTACATTTGTTATTATTCTAGTTGATTAATGGACCTTTGCATATTAATCTGTAACTCCCTCCCCGTAAGGGTGAGGTGGGACTTGCTGAGTACTTTCGTACTCAACCCTTGTTGATTATTTTTTTTTCAGAGGATCCTGACTTTGTGCCTGCCTGAAGATTACGAGTAGATCGTGTCCGCACCCAAGCTGATCGAGTGGAGCCGTGATGGACGAAGAGCTAATCTTGCATGTCGTTATGCTACTCGTTATCTTGTGGTTATTTGCGGTAGCTTTGTGTTGTCACTTTACTCCTCGTGTACGGGTTGAATAAAGCTCTGTATGACTCTGAACTCCACTTGATGTAACATGTATTGTACCGGAGACTTGCTTTGGTTATTAATACATGGTTTAGCCTCGATCCTTGGGTCGGGGCGCTTCAGTCGACCATCCTTGGAGTCTTGGTGGCTCGCTGGCACGTGTCAGACCCAGGACTGCCCACGGGCACAGAATATTCTAGAGTAGGGAGTAGCACATGAATATGCCCTACCTCTTTTGTATCTACCTGAATAGGATTAGAACTAGTCAACGTACTCGGGAACCAGCCGAACTCCTCGGACTAGGATCCTAACAGGGCTCGACTAGGACTTTCCATGTAACCTTATTCCCCCAGATTATATAAGGGCGAATAGGGACCCCTTCAAAAGGGTCGAGACATATCGAACAACACCTAAAGGAATACAAACCACCACACAGGACACAGGACGTAGGGTATTACGCTCCGGTAGCCTGAACCTGTCTAAATCCTTGTGTTTCTTGCACCATCGCGTTCTGATCTCGGTGAGTCCCTACTCATAACCATTCTCCTCGGGATACCCCTCGGAGAACCCGACGGTAAAACACCGACAGCACGTCTTTGACCCTCCGGCTTGGTGCGGAGCGGCGTCGACGACATTGTGCGAGGGACGTGGAAACCCCCATCCTTCATGGAGAAGCTTCTTAGTGGAAAACGGGGCAAAAGTGACCGGAACTTGGGTACACCTTGATGGCATTGTCTCTGTGGCAAGTCAAGGTGTCCCTGGAAGAGAATTGGTGGCCAAAAAGCGATACTCTTAATTGAGTGCTTCAACAATGTGGAGTAGGAGTGACTTTTGCGTCAAGAGTTTGTTTCCTCTCATCCCATATTTAAGCTTTCACATTTAATATTACAACTTCTGTGCATTTACTTTCTTAGTATAGTATCTTACTAGGATTGGCTATAGGCTATAAAACTCTTTTGGGATGAGAGTTTTACACTAGAAGAATCGTAGTTGCACATCTATATAGTATGCAGTAGTTTAATTTTATGTACAATTAGTTGGAGCCTTGGGTTAAGATTTTAAGTTGCCTAATTTACCCCCTCTCACTCTTAGGCTACAAGCAACGAATCTCCAACGTCAGTGATAAACTAGAACCTCAAATTCATCATTGCTTCATACACATTTGCAATTTCAGATTGTGTTTATCCTTTCTTGCACTGGCGGAGCCAGGTGCAGGAAAAAGTGGGCTATTGCCCTCTTGCCATGCAAAATTTCCACTAGATGAATAGTAAATTTGACACTATTTATTATTTTAGCACCTCAATTACCAAAGGTTGCCCTCCCTAATTCTTTGTTCCGGCTCCGCCACTGCTTTCTTGTTTGGTGAGGTCAATGAAGTGATGCTTGGTTGATAACCAATGGAGTAGCGGTGTAACTGTTGCAGAGAAATCGTGTCTGTTTAGAAGCCCGAATCGCCAACGTCAAGCCTCCACCAATCAAAATTACCATACCTATCGGAAGATTGGACCAGTGCTGCATAACCACTCACCCAAACTGCATCATATTGGAAGATCGAACCAATGCTACATCTCCACACACCCAAAGTGCTTTGGACCCCTTAATCTTATTTTTCCTTTGAAAAGTTGGACCTCTTTAATCCTCCTCCAAAGATTTTTTTTTTAAATCCCGCAGATAAACGGAGCTGCGATTGCTTAGTATTGCGGCTCTCGCCACTTGTTGGGATCGAGAACATTTTGGCGTGGGCTCGACCTAGAATGTCGACAGGTTTTCTTGGCCCTTTTGACTCGAGCTATTGGAAAGCTCGATCGGGATCCACCTTGTTCCGGCGGCGACGACGGAACACGAATGCCAGCACCCACCCCCACCTGTCGTCTCTCCCGGTCTGACCAAACATGCATGCGTCGTCCGTCGTCACCGGCACTGCCGCGCACGCCGACGAATAGCCTCGTAACGCCTGCGCGCACCACGAGCCTGCTGCCTGCCTGCCCTACTCCGATCCGGCCTAACCGCCCAGCTCGTGGAGCACTGCACTGCACGCACGCGGAATGATTTCAGAGCGGGCGCTGTACCTGGATGGGCAACCGGTCTGCAAGAAGAACGGTGGTGCTCTGCTGCGGCCGGCCATCGACGCCGAGGCGCCATCGCCCGCCAGCCGCCGGCCTTCTGGCCTCCGCGGCGGCACCGACCGGATCAGAGAATCGGCGCCAACGCGGGACGGGATTTTTATACCGGAATCCAATCACGCCATTGCACGCTACTTGTGCTGCTAGCAATCGATCTGACAGTCTGTCATCGGGACCTCCTCCCGTGGGCCTTCTCCCGTAGGGTTTCCCCTTTTCTTTGTTAGCAACATCACAAGGTAATATTACAAAATAATATTAACATTCATGATTGCAAACACCACAAGGTAATATTTTCAGAGTGTTCAACTTGTTAGCAATATCACAAGGTAATATTAACATTCATGATTGCAAACGTATATAAGCCAGCAATTATTTTTTTTCTAGCATTATTTTTTTTCTCACCATACAATTTGTGCTTTATAAGTCAAGTTCAAAACTTGTCATACAATTTTTTAATAAGTTATGTACGATGACATAAATTATATACACAAGGTTTCAGACAACTCGCACATCAAAAGTTGCGTATCATAAGTTATGCATCATAAGTTTCACAAGTCATGAATCATAAGTCCAACATCACAAATTATGCATCATAAGTCCGCATCATAAGTTGTGCATCATAAGTTGCGCATCATAAATTGCGTATCACAAGTTATGCAACAATTTAGAAACAAGTTATGCAAACATAAGTTATGAACGCACAACAGCAAGTTCAGGTTCACATCATAAAAGTTATATGTAAAAGTTGTATGTATCGTAAAATTATGATACAAATTTATCTCTTAGAAGACGTGTGCAAAAAGTTATACGTAAAAATTGTATTTAGACATTATAACTTTTCAGAAAAAATAATGTGGACAAAAAACCTTTCCAAAAAAAGGAAATAAAACTGATGTCTGAAATCGCGCGCTGCCAACCCTCCTAGCACGCGCGCTAATTAGCTTGCCCCATTTTGGGGATTCCTAATTCGCGCATATGTAAAAGTTGTATGTATCGTAAAATTATGATACAAATTTATCTCTTAGAAGACGTGTGCAAAAAGTTATACGTAAAAGTTGTATTTAGACATTATAACTTTTCAGAAAAAATAATGTGGACAAAAAACATTTCCAAAAAAGGAAATAAAACTGCTGTCTGAAATCACGCGCTGCCAACCCTGTAGCACGCGCGCTAATTAGCTTGCCCCATTTTTATAGCGCTAGTGACTGGTTTGGGTTTGGAAGAACTTCCCTTTTCCAGGATGATGATTGATTGGATTTCGAAGCGGTCCAATCCAACACGGCCTCATATGGCAGGCCCAAGCCCAAGCCCTGCTCTACCGTGTGGGCCCCAACTGCACGTTCCATACTGCTATTTTTCCTTTCTTTCGTTGAGACGAGATTGTCATGTTGTTCATCCGCCCCCAAATGACTCAAGAGGACAGAAAGAACGTTGTACCACGAATTTAGCAAGAATCAATCACTTTAGGGGTGTGTTTGTTATTTGTATGTACCATTAGATTCATGCATGGAATGGTTCCATCTAGATGGTGATCCTTGGATAATTAAAGAGTACTATACCAACTCTTCCGGAATGAAGACACTCCACTTAATATAATTTTTCAACAAAAAATGAAATGGTTTGAGAAAATTGGTTGAACCACACCATCCAGGATCATCCATATAGGCGCCATTTGGTACATGCAACTAAAACACATGCTTAATTAGTCCACTCAGCCATCATCTCTCCGTTCTAAGCCTAAATGTTTTCTTGACTTAGACATAGGCGAGAAATTGAGACGTTTAGCATGCTCTCGTCACAATTGACAATCAGATTCAAACTGGTGACTTCGCGTCAAGAATTTGGAGTTGCCCACTATCTCCGCAACCAGGATCTTAAGCTAAGTTTGGAGTCCTCATTAAGATCTGATATTTCTTTCCTTTTCATGATGACTATGATATCGCTGGATCCTTTGACGTGAATAAGTGAGTGGTAGGATTTCTAGTTGGTCCATCAAAGCCTCTTTTTTTTTTTTTGAAAAGATGGTCCATCAAAGCCTCATGATGGAAATAGCGACCAGTCAGACCAGAAGCCCCGTTGCTACGGTACTTGTTGTGGCGTTACGGCTGTAGATGGCACTTGGTAATAACTTTTTTCTCTGAAAAAAAACAGAACTCCCATAATGATGATCAGAGTTATTCTGATGGGAATTAAACACAGTTGCCATGTCTTTTTGAACTAGCTAGCCACCGATCAGCCTCCATATGGTCACGTATGGATTTTTTGTACCTCCTGAAGCTCGCACGCACACGCACACGCACACGCGAAAAGGACTCGAGAAACTGAAATAAATCCAGCACGGCAGCTGCGGCATCAACCGTGAGACGTCGCCGGCCAAGACATCGACGAAGCATCTGCCGGATATTTTACGAGGGATTATTTAATGAGCAAACGGTAACGTCACACTGTCACACCAGCTTAAGAACACTTGACATCAGGTTAAATTTTCTGAAAACTTTATTATAGTACTACCTTTTATACCATCACACAGGTCACAGGTGGTGTGAGATTCTGACCGGACAATGATTGGACGAGGAATTAAGAAACAAGAGAGAGAGAAAGCAGGCTGCAGGCAGCTATCACAGCATCTCGCAACCTGGATCATTCCATGTTCGTACTGCTCGCAAAATAATTTGATTACCTACTCATCATCAGTCAGTCAGTGACTGCCATGCGTCGTTTGCTAGGTGTTTATCTCGAAAAGATGAGCAAATCTTGTCTCGCCCCCAACCGCTGCTGATTGTTTATTTCACGGGCCTCAGTGATTGATTGGGGGGGGGGGGGGGGGACAAAAGGATTAGGTCAATCATGCATGATGATAGTTTTCACTTTTCTGACGCCCCTCTTCTTTGCCTTGAGCCGATCATCTTCTTTTAATTTCTTAACAAAAAGAGAGAGCAGAGCGCCCTTGAGCCTACCGCTCAAAAGGCAGCAGTACGATTCGTGATTGGATTAAACTAGGAGAACTGCATCTAGGATGGTCCTAGTTGTCACCTTTAAATTACGCTTCTTTTACTTTATCTCATCCTCCAAGTGCTCTGTGTGCTCTGTCAGAAATGGTTTTTAAGTCAGTAAGAGGTAGTAGTAGCTGTGTTAGCAGATGTTTAGTAATAGGATATTGTGCTCTGAGTCAGATCTGTGATGTGTGTACTACTACATTGCATGCCAAAATTTGGGTGACTCCTAGGAAGCAAGGCGGCCGTCAGCTTTGTCCGTTCCTTGTCCTCGGTACTTTTATTTTTCTTTGACAGACCCCTTGGTCAGTTTTTTTATCTCCAAAGCTCGTATAGTACGTTCCGAATGAAATTGATAAATGGATCGGAGACCACATGAGCAAATTCAGTTTATTACTCCGTCCTGCTGTCCCTCACGTGCATGAATGCGGGCGCATCCATGTGGCTCCCACTTTTTTTTTTTTTGAAGAAGCATCCATGTGAGTCCCGGCAGAAGAGAAATGAGGCCCTGCCCAACTTTTTTCAGAAGTCCGTATCACATCAAAAAGAATCTTACTATTTTATAGTATTAAATAAAATCTGTTTATAAATGTTTTTTGACAGCTGAGTGCTTTTTCGCGAAACGAATCTAATGAGCCTAATTAATTCATAATTTGCTATAGTGATGCTACAGTAACCATTCGCTAATCATGAATTAAGATACCTCATTAGATTCGTCTCGCAGTTTAGCCCCAGGGTTCTGCAGTTAGTTTTATAATTAACATTTATTTAATACTTCTAAATACTAAAAAGTCTCTGGGACTTTTTTGAAGTCCCTATTCCAAAACACCCCTGAGTAGCATGCCGTAGAGACGCCCTGTCCTGATTGCAGGATGAGATGTCCGGTCAGTTGAGATGCCACTTATATTCTCAATGATTCCAGGCTTGTTTATTGTCCATCCTCCATTCCTCCGGCCGGTCCATCGATTCTTCCCAGCCATTGCCACACAGCCGATTATCATGCTCGCTCGCTCGCTCGCTCCCGGTCAGTCCCAGATGGGTTCAGTCCGGTCCGGTGGCTAACGCAATCATCCCTGTTCCTCCGGAAGCAGATACACAAGACGATGGACATCGAACGAGAGGCAAAGGCGGGAGCTTTTATTTTCTCTCCCTTTCTTTCGTGCGCCAAGTTTTGTTCCCATGTGGTGTGGCGACGAGGAATGGGGGTCCCACCGCGACGGCGGGACGCGCCGGGCGTGGGCCCACGAGCAGCACTGGACAGCCGTACCGTGTCCGCGTGTGGGTGCTGTCACGCACGGGGGGTTTGCATCGCCGTTCTTTCGCTGCTGCCTGCTCTGCTGGGGATTCAAGCAAGCTTGGGACGATGATGCGTGATGGTTACCCGGAATCACTGCTGGCGTAGGTGAGCCGAGATGGTAGGCGACTGTGCTTGGGCACGAGTTACGGAGTAGTAGCAGCAGCATGGCAGGGGGTTTGCGTTGTTGTTGATGGCCTGTGATTACTGGTAAGCTAGCCGATGCTGGATCTGGAATGGAGGAGCAGTTCTCGGTACAAGTACGCCCAATAATGCAGCAAATCATTCGTTCAGGCTTTAAATTCGGGCGAGACGGATTAAGCGCGCGCGGACGCGCAGGGCCATGTTTGGTTAGGGGTGAAACTTTTCATCCTTTGACTACTAATTAGAGATATTAAATAAAATCTAATTATAAAATAATCTTCAAAACTATGGTATTGTAGCATGTGCTGTAACAAATAAGGCTTTTGATCACATAATTAGAAGATAATTTGGGGCAATTGTTGTAGCATCACTATAGCCAATCATGATGGAACTTGGCTCATTAGATTCGTCTCGAAAAGTTACACTAATCCATGAAAAAAATTTACACATAGACTTTATTTAGTACTCCATGCGGATATTCGTCTTTTTATGTAATTTTGATGTGACAGCTAACCAAACACGGCCCACATTCGCTTGTTTCTGCTGCTGCTGGGTCGCCTTCAGCGAGTGAATGCCCAAGAGCAGGGGGTGGCAACCGAAAATATGAACGGCGAGGCTAGCAGGCCAACTTTTTTTAAACCACTTAGGAGCATTGGGGAGTCATGTAAAATTTTTAGACGTCTATGTTGATCGGACTCAACGCAGACAAGATTATCCAAATAATCTTGCAACGCGCTATACCGAAAAGGCACACCACCACACACGCACACACACACCCAACACACGCACACAGCCTCAATACAAAGCCTTGAAAGAAGGGGCGTTATTGTCAGGACGATACTACAGTGCAATGGATGAGGCTAGTTAGGCAGGGCGCCAGCCGGCAGCACACGGTTGAATGAAGGCCCCTCGCCCGGCCGTGCGATCAGTCTGGTGTCTGTCTTGATCGGCGCGTGTGGCTTTGCTTGCTTGTCTCGACCACAGCCAATAATTGACCAGCACACGGTGATTGAGCAGTGATCAGCACCATGCATCTACTGATCTAGCTACTCCGCTTTTCAGACCGGCCTTGGTCACCCGCACCGGCTCGCATCGCCGATTCGCCGCACACCGCCAACTGGAAGCGAGGAGAACGAGAGGGCCCACTACTACAGAATCGGGTTATTTGTCCCGATTCCAAAGGGCTATTTGTACCAGTTTTGGAACCGGGATTCGGTCGTCGAGACAAAATCCTCCCAGGTGCTAGAATCGGGACAAAATGTTCCTCGTGCTAAAAAATCTTTGTGCCCTGAGGGATTCGAACCCAAGAACTATTGCCTAGTGCATGGCTTCCTTACCAACTCACATAAGTAGTACATATGACTCAGTAAAGAATAACTCCCTTTTGAAATATCACGTGGAGGGGCCTTTTGTCCGGGTTGGTAACACCAATCGGGACAAAAGGGTCATTTTGTCCGGGTTGGTACCATCAACCGGGATAAAAGGGTCACCATTTTGTACGGGTTGGTGTTACCAACTGGAATAAAAAGGTTGGGCTTTTTGTCCCGGATGGAGCCACAAACCGGAACAAAAGGGGGACCTTTTGTCTGGGTTGGTATCTCCAACCGGGATAAAAAGCCCCTGTCTCCCCTGTTGGCCCGGCTAGACTTTGGACCCGGGACAAAAGCCACCTATTGTCCCGGGCCCAAAGACAACCGGGACAAATGGCCTGGAACAAATGCCTATTCTGTAGTAGTGGCCGAACGGGATCGAGGAACACTAGCGAGTTATTTCGGCTTGGTGCGTGGGAACTCGGCTCATCATCAGCTCGTCTCCAACATTTCTATTGAACGAGTCAAGCTAAGCTTAGTATGTGTAACTCGTTTGTTTGATGATTTGATCCCATAAAAAAAACTCGTTTGTTTGATGAGTCGAGCCGATGCCAAGCTAGCTCGTTAGCTGCTTAGGGTGTGTTTGGTTTGGGAGCCGAGTGGGAAGGAGCGGTTCCCTCCTATGTTTGGTTCACGAGCGTGGGAGCGGAGTCATCCCAAAGAGCCAATATTCGCTTCAGATGCGGGATGGCTGCGTCCGGCAAAATTGGGCGGACCGAGCGGCTCCAGTTGGATGACGTCTCTCGCCGTGAGCCCGTGATGCTCTGACATGACGAGGCACAACACGGGGGCGGAGCATGGCAGTCGACGCTCGGTGCAGAGCAGGGGCGGCGCTCGGGCGGAGCCCAGGCAGTGCTCGCGCATGGAGCAGGGGTGAAGCTCCGGCGGTGCTCGGGCGAAAGCGGTGGGGGCGGAGCTCGGCGGGGCAGAGGTGGAGCTCGGGCAGAGCTCGACTGGAGCTCGGAGGGGAGGGAGGGGTGGAGCTCGGGCGGGAGCGGTTGGAGCAGAGCTCCACCGGAGCTCAGGGCGGAGCGCCGGCAGATCGAGGGCGAACGACCTCCGCGGCGGTGGCGTGGCGGACTCAGGGCGCAAGATCTCGACGGCGGCGGCGCGGCGGACCGACGACGGCGACGCGCTTCTTCTCCCCGCGAACATCTGCTCCCCGTGAGCTCGGGCAGCGCGGCTGGAGCTCGGGCCGGGCGAAACGAGGCCACCGGCGGAGCTCGGGCCTGGCGGAGCAAGGCCACCGGCGTCGGTGAAGCGTGGGCCAAGGCGCGGGGTCCGATGGCGCTGGGGATGGAGGCCGGTGGCGCGAGGGAGCAAGCACAGCGGCGCAGGTAATCGGCGAGAGAGGGAGGGACGAAGAAGAGGGAATAGGGGGAGAGAGGAAGGAGAGGATAGTGCGGCTGAGATGCGGGCCCCACATAACGGTTGTTAACGGGCTAGGAGCAGTTCCATTCTTGTACCTCCAACCAAACAAGAAATGGAACCATTCCATCCCTCTAACCAAACATATTGTATAGAGCCATCTCATCCCTGAAATCTGGAATAGAACCGTTCTATTCTACCTCACTCTCCAATCAAACACACCCTTGGGTACATGCTTACGAGCCGAGGACAAAATTAAATAAGGCGGGCAAACAACGACGTAGCTAGCGTCCAATTCTGGCCCAACCAGCAACAACAAACGCACAACTGTACTAGTACTAGCCGAATTAGTCCCTTAATATGTGTGCGCTTGGTACACGAGAACGATTTTTCTTTTTTAAAAAAAACACGAGAACGAAGTTAATAGCAGGGGAAGGGAGCGATCGAGGAATACTTGATAAAAAAGTTATACTTAATATCCTTGAAATTTGGCGGCAATGATGGGCGTGGACCAGCACATCCCACGAGTCAGGTTAAGCGTGGCTGGGAGTAACTGAGGGTACATGTGTCTTTTTTCTATTTTCATAATCTGTCTATAAAAATCTAGAACATCTTATATTTCAGAACGGATGGAGAGCTATGGTTTCATATTACGTGAAATAAAAATATGTTAGTACCTGCATCTTATAAAGGGTGCAATTTTGGCATTAAAAAAACATCTCACAAAAGAGTGCACAATCTTTGACGGTGATCCACCAGAGTTGGATGCCACGCTACACGGATTGCTTGTGCTAGATTGCTGGTTGATTATATTATATAAGGTTAAACTTGATTAATTGCACATGGGAGGCACCACGATTATTTTAGTGCACTACTAATCTGTCAGAAAAAAAAATCTGCACTTACAGTTTGAACCACACTTAGACCACTTGTCATATTCCACCATTACTTGCAACAAACTGCATCAATCGATCCCTTGGGAAATATCGGCAGGCACCGCGTCTCATTCCAGCCGGTTCTGAGGCCAATCTCAGTGGGAGTCTCATGGGAGTGTCATGAACATTAATTTTGCTGACGTGGCAACTTCATGATGAAGAGAAAGGAGGAGGAGTGTTATAGAATGTGAGAGGAGTGTCATCACCATGACACTCCTCCGGCTCGATTATCTAGTTTACTGTCTTGTTAACTATGTCGATAGTACTTTCACTAAGATTGGCTCTAACCGTGGAGAAGCGCTTCATCCCCAGCCGCTGATTATTAGAATTAGGAAGACCGGATTGTTTGTCCCGGCCTTCCGCATATAGACCTAGCCACCCTACCCTAATTCAACCGAAAGAGATGAGGGGACAAGTGCTTATCTTGCCCGTCCTGTACGTGTATTTAAGGCAGGTTTAGCGCCAGTAGGTGAGATGGCAGTTTTTGGTTTGCATCCAGAGGATAGGCTGGTGGTTGGGTTATCACTTTGTTATTAGTGCTGGAGTCAAAACATCTCAATCTTCCATTATCCTCCCATAGTTAAGAGGGAGAACGGATTAACCAGCCGCCGAGATGTTGGATCATTATGCAAGAAGTGGTATTGCTCGATCGGCCTCTAAAGCACACCAGCAAATTAAAGATGCACACAACCAAAAACTTAATTAATTATTAATTACATGTATTCTACTAATGGATCAGATCTCCCCTCCGGCCGCAATCGAACACGCACCGTCTGATTTTTGGATTAAACAACGTGCTGGTTCGTGCCGTTTCCTAATCGTGGTCGGGCCATGTACAGAGCGAGTGTCAACGTCATGCTCATCGATCATGAGGTTTATCTTCTGGATAGTGTATGTACCCATCTTTGGGATGATCCTGCCCATATCCGCCTCGCGGGAAGAAAGAAAATCTTGGAATAATAATCCTGCAATGCGAAACACGATGATTAACGTACATGTTGGTTGACGTTTCCGTTGATCCACAGCTCTGTCAAACAGGACGCTGATCGTTTGCAAAACACGATTCAGTGGCAGAGAGAGAGAGAGAGAGAGAGAGAGAGAGAGAGAGAGAGAGAGAGAGAGAGAGACGTACAGTAGGTGGATAGGAGCACGTACAAGACGATGGCGTTGCGCTTTCCGGACCACACACACGCCCATGGCCATGGGTCACGCTCACGCCGATGCGTACGCTTCCAACTAGGAGGAGGCATGAGCGTCACGCGGGGTTGATTACCCCGCACGGAATGCTAAACTAGCTTGCAGGCGCCCGGCCGGGTCCAAACAAAACCCTGCTCTCATTAGGACCAGCCGAGCGCCCAAGACGGAGGACGCACGCACGCTAGGTCGCTAGCTGAACGCGGGACGGCGTCACGCCGGAAGCGTTCCCGCGCGCACGCGAATGCCGCCGCGCCGCTCCCGCGGCAGAACACGCTGCTGCTTCTCCGGCACTGGAAACCTCGCGTGGTGCAGTACGCACGAGTACTAGTTCGCAACGCTTCTTGTTGTTGTTCTTCTCCTTTTAAAATTTCAGGGATCGAATAATGGTAGATAGCAATCAGTCTTTCGGCCTGGGTTTTACAGGGACTGTCAATGTGGACTTTGACGGTCCTTTTCTTTAAACTGGTGACACATCAGCTGAGACTTTGCTCCAGCGTCCTGCCAATTCACCCATCACGTGGCGAAAACTCGTTTTTAAGCCCGGCTACTCGAGTAGTCGTTATCCTGTCCGCACGGTCTGCACCGAGATCTGTGCATTCTTGTCCTATGTGGCTGTATTTCCTTGTATTCTATTTTTTCACTAACGTATTTCTTCTATGCACAGAGTGAAGGACAGCATGGATGCGAGAGAAAGCCAGACCGTTTCTGTCAGCCCCTCTGCAGTTCTTCACGCGTGGGAGATTATTTTATTAACCATTCTTATTTTATTAACCGTTCAATCAACTCTTTATCTTGTACTGCAGCTGCTGCCAGCAATAATATTTTCTTAGTAGCGTGCTCACTAACGTGTGGTTGTGGTTAGCTGTTACTAATATTTTATTATTTTATTATTTTTTTGGACTGTAGTTCCTGCCAGCGATAATATTTTGTTGATAGTGGAATAAGCATGTACCGGTTGATACATGCTGTTACCTTAACAATAAATACTTACTTGTAGTGTCACATTTACACCATTTTTCTGAATTCACGTGTGCTGGTACCGAATACACTAGTGTCATTTATACAAGTACGCATTTGTATGGTACATTGTGATACCTTTATTAGTGTTCTTTTAAGCAAGTGTTATAGAAAGAAGCCAACTAAACTCAGTGCAATTTTTTTTGAATTTTGAATTGAAGTAGCAGACGTACAAGAACAGATTAGCTTCTCGAAAAATAGCAAGAACATCTATTTAAGAGACATTATCCAGTACCATCTAGTAGCAAAATACATGATTGATCTACAATTGGAGAAGCACTGGGGAGGGGATGGTACCTACAGAACGTGAAAGCATACATTCAACTCTCAACTTAACGACTGCCACTTGATTACAGATGGAAATGGAAATAGTTATCTGGACCAAACTAAAACGAAAACAGATGCTCCGTGAGATCACGGCCTCGAGACGGAACTGAAGCGCAGGAGTCCCAGCAACAAGCGGGAGAAAAATAAGTACTCACTGGTACCTGAAATCATATCTATACCATATTTTTTTTCTAACTTTATGTGCTCGCTGGTACCTGAATGCACTAGGACCATCTGTATAAGTACTCACTAGTACCATATGTAGCTCTATGTTCCTCACCGGCAAAGCACAGCAAGAAGCAGCTCTATCTGCTTCTCATTTCTCAAATCGGCAAGCACGAAGAAAGTCTTCTCCCTTTGTCTCAGCAATTTCTTCTCCACAAAAATAGTAGTATCAGGGCAGGAGCACTCCTCGCTCTGCTCTTTGTTTTCCCCAAATCTCAACTGCTCGCACCTTCCTCCTCCACATGCCGAGAGAAACACAAAACACAAATCAGCATATGACATACAAGTACATATTGGCATATAAACACCGAGAAAATGTGAAGACATAAAAGGAGAGGAGGTTGCTCTTAGAAGTACCTATCGACTGCTGCTTGCGGAGGAAGACGCAGATGTGGTACCGATGACCATCGCAGCGCGCGCATAACGCACAACGCTGCCCCCTGATTGCCAGCTGCCCCGGTGTACCTACTATAAACCAGAAATATTTTCAAAACTCAAGAGTAAAGATAAATATAGAAGAAATTCAGTACATGTGTACCACTTTATTTAAACATGAATGCACAAATGTTGTACAAGAAGACAACCATAATGCAATTATTGTCAGAATATGCTTGTTTCGGGGTTTTTTTCTCTTGAATGATTAAGCAAAAGAAACAATGTGCATGTACCAATACGCACAAACATTCTGAGAACTAAAAATGCGAATTTTAGACCAAAACTCAACTACATTCTGACCAACCTGAAGAACCAAAATATTGCTACAATTGACAAACCTGAGCATGAGGATTGTGGCTGGCTTCGATGGTGAGCGTAGCTAGCACCCTCAGCTTGAAGGGGAAGAAAGTGATAGTGTGGCCTCAGGCAAGGCGTCACATCTGCAGACTGTTGGTTGCTATTCAGATAGCAAACCCTGATAGTACTGCCTCATCCCTCATAGCACACCTAAGCAGCGATTTAAACATTGAATTACTGAAAACAACAATAAAAATTCATCTCAAATGAGAAAGATTAACCAGTTAAACAACAACATGCTTTAATCATAGTACCACGTGAAGCAATGCGCACATGAAAGAGACGTTGAACAATTAGAGCCTTAGAGGAGTGCATTTAGGCAATTTACACAGAAAGAGATGTTGAATATGAAGCAAAAAAACTGAATGAGCAGGTACACTCAAGCAGACGATTAACCAACCAAAATAGTAGGATGGGAAAGGACAAACATCATCCGTAAATGAAGCGCATACGTTCTACCTTCAAATACCAGAGAACTGATGAGAATTTTATTGATTAATCTACACGATCCGGAATTTCGCATATGTTTCTTTATACATGCCAATACACATTTTCTCGCTGATTACACTACACAATCCAGAACTTTATACATACCTAGACAACCACACTCCGACAGTGCCGATGAGATCTACAACTCACGAATCAAATTTTTTTTAGAACCAAAATCAGATCAGCGGAGTGCACAAACCTCCTCTGGGAGTGTGATGTACTCCACAGTAAGCAGACTGTCGTGGTCATGGTGTGCCTCGACGGAATGGAGCCATGCTGGTACGGAGCTCGGGGGGCCATCCCTTCACAGGACTCGGTCATGGCGACAAGAGATCACGGAGGTGAGGATGTCAGGTCAAGGAAGCAAGGACGGCAGGAAGCGGAGCAAAGAGAATCAAGTTTTGGGGGGTGTTGCCCAGCTGCACACATATTAGAACAAAAATTAGGATAATTCCACCCAATAAAAGCAATTGGCAAGAAAAAATGGCTCATGTACCAGTATGAAATTTACACACTATAGATTACCAGCATAACAGATCCACCGTAACAAATTGATTCTGTCGATGTGCAAAAGGATCCAACATATGTATAGTTCTGACTTGTAACTTTGTGACTAAAATTGGCTACCACACCAACACACGGAGTTTCATAGTGTTTAGCATTTTTTACGGACTAATGTGAATTAGGAAGGCAAAAATCACAAAACATCCATGATATTTTTGGGGCTGGTACAGAGCAAATAAAATGAGCCAAAAACAAAGTCATGAATCAAAATTAAAAAAATGATAACTTTTCCTTGTGTTCATGCAACACCAACCATTCTGACCAACTCCATAACCTATTTTTATTCAGTAGGAAATCATTCAATGAGCTAATCTCCACTAATTCTTTGGAGGCCCATACACGGATGCTAGTATGCTACTACTACATGAATTGCTCAAATTTTGGCTGACATGCGCGCACACACACGCATAGAGTGAGAGAGAGCTCAGCTCGATTGAGCGGTCACTGACTCACCGTGGCTGGATGGGGCAGTCATGAAGTCACTGTCGGGATGGGGCAAGCGGGTGTGGCTGAGCTCGTAGCTTGTCAGCGGTCAGGTCCACCTGCGGATCGACGACGGGCACCCACGCGACCCTGGGCCTGATGGTGGCGCACAAGCTCGGCCTCGTTGACCCTGGGCGGCGGTGCGGCAACCCGAGGGCTCGGTCGTCTTGCGCGGCGGCCTTGGACAGCGCCGACGCGGACGTGGCGATGGGCACTACCTTGCCCTCGGCGAGCCAGAGGTTCTCTGCCGGGGTGAGCACCGCGTGGCAGCGTGGGGGCTCTGGGCTGTCCGCTTCTTGGGGCGGTGCCAGCTCGCCGTTGAGGACCAGCACGAGGGAGGTCGTCTCGCCACGGTACCCCATGGAGCCTGCAGATCTCGGGCCGCCGACACCAGATCTAGCACAGCCGGACGTCGCCGTCCCCGCCCATCACCGCGCCCTGGGCGGTAACATCAGCAACAGGCTGCTACGCTACCCATGGTACAGGGAGCTCTCGCATGGGGACGACAGCGCCACCTCCCGCGTGGCCGCACAGCTCTCCGTGATGCTGGGCTATCCGCGCCGCGCGCCGACCGCCGCGCCAGGTAGCTGGGCCACCCGCACCTCCGCAGCTTGAGCACGGATCTCGCCCCGCCTACGCTCCGCCGGCCACGGCAACCACCGGATCCAGACCCGCGCCACCGTATCTGACCTCGTCGGCGCCGAATCTGGGCTCGGGAGGCAAGCGCCTCCGGCCGCATCAACTGCCAGATCTCGACCCGCTGCCACCGGATCCAGCCTCGCCGGCCCTGGATCTGGGTCTCGCCGAGCGGGCGGTGTTGATGATGGAGTCGCCACCATCGCCTTGGCATGCCGCGCCGCCTCCGCCAAGAGGACCAACGCCGCCGCCATGGTGGAAGCAAGAGCGATTGTCGGTGTAGAGAGAGAGAGAGGAGAGAGGGGGAGGAATGGTTCAAATGATCGGTTGGGGGATAAAATCTGTACAAAGGAACGGAGTGTGCGGTACAGAATCGATACCATATATTTAATGGGTACATGTTACATCGTACACCATACCGTAGCTATGTACATGACGTGACTACATCCATCGCTACCTGACAGCTTGCTGTCCCTGGCATAGATCTCGGATTAATAGTAACGGTACAGATAACGGGTACCCGAGTACCCTGGTCCTATAAATCTTCATTCCAATCAATTCCCCAGAGTCAATCCGGACCTTGAAAAAGGAGATGAACAAAATTTTGTTTTGCTACTACTGTATTCTATTGTCCTTCCGCAGGTGTTATCATCTGATCGAAATAAAACATCCTATCCCGTCCCGTGCTGCGTGAGTCCCAATACCGGGAATTCTTCACTGCACTGTGGTGTGCTGCGTACAAAGAATATAGAGATTTTTACATGTACATATTGTTAAGTGTTTTTGACCTCCATATCTCTATTTTTTTAAGTCGCACATGTATGTCCTACCGCCAAGTTATCTTTATCCCTATACCCTTTTGAACGGAATATGTTAGTAGTTAACGGGAGCAAAGGCCAGACAGGTGGCACAGAGCAATGAAAATGACCATATTGCCCATGTGCCCTCTATCCATATTCCCCACAACAACAAAAAAACCTGGACCGACGCCTCCCCAGTTGGATCGGGCGCTCGCCTCCCGCACCGACGCCTCTTGCACCGACACCGCCGCCCACCGCCGCCGGGCGCGGCCAGGCCGCTGCTGCCGGTGCCGGACCGCGCGCGTCGGGTCACGCGAGACACCACCAATTTTGTCCCGCTCCCCGCCGGCGCGCACGAGCACCAGGCCCGGCGACAGCGGCGTTTCCTCGCATCCGCGCCGCGGGAGGATTCCAGCGTGCACCGCCTGTTATCGCCAGAATTTGACCAGGATTGGTAGGCCAAATGTCAGAAGAAGCCCACGGTAAAGGAGTCCACTTAGCCAGGCTTGTAGCATTGTTCTTGCTTTTACCTTGGTATTACTCGTACTGAAGCGTTTTTATGGCGAGTAGTGCTAGTTATCCTGATGTTCGTAGTATGACCTTTAGTAGATTTATCATGCACTTGTTGTTTATCATCTACGAATATTATGTTATCTTTGCGTGATCATGTATTAATCTTACGCTAATTCTCGTTGCATAGAGTTAGTCGCGTAGAGATAACACCCTGCTTCTTTTCTATCTAGTAGATCTAATCTGTTATGGTTTGTTCTTATACTTAAGAATCGGCTTAATATCTGTTAGGTTAGGCCTTGCAGACGGGTTGGACGATCCGACGACGTATTAGATGCTTTGCCTTGATATTAATAGGGATTGATCCGGGAATCAGTTTTCGCTTATTCTTAGGCCTCTATTCTGGTTAAGCTTTGGTTATCTATTACGCTCGTTAGGCCTAACTACGTGTAGGATGTTCCGATCTAGCAGTGAACCTTTTACCATCGTGGATTGGATTAGCTAGATCTAATTGAAGCAGTTTTTGCAATTATTTGCTTTATCTATTAATATCCGGATATACAGATCTGATCTGACACCGGGACTCGATCGACTCTATAAAGCCGATGCAAGAGTCGTCCCGGGGAGCCGACCACGGCTCGGACTAATGTTTACACGTGTTTGTGCATGCAGGCAAATCGTCGAAAGCACATTCGCACCTTCCTGATCGGGTATAGGTCAGGTGTGTGCTAGGATCTGGGCCTTTGACCGAAGGACCGGTGCCAGCCAGCGCCCCGGCAGCCTCCCGGCTCTTCGTGTTGCCTGTCGCTACTCGCCGGTGGGTTTTGACCGACAACACATTCTGGCACGCCCGGTGGGACATTCATCAGCAACAATGTCCACCGCCGGGATGACTGGACCTCAAAACCAAGCACCGATTCCGCCGACCACCAACACTGTCACGTATGAGGAGCTGACCCCCGAACACCAGCAGAAGTATGATGAGGTCAAAGCTCAGTTCGAAGCCGATCTCATCAGCTCTTTCGAGAGGACCCGCAGCCACGGCATCAGGTGAAAGGGGTTCTCACCCGAAGGCGCTCTCGACAACGTCGACCTGTCCGTACCGTCAGAGGAGCGCACCAGAGCCCTGCGCCAGGAGATGATCTACATGGTGGCTCACTCGCTACATCGGCACTCAGAAAGCCTGGTGAACGAGCTCGAGCATGTGGCACATTGCGTCGTCCAGGAGGTGATCAAGAACCAGTACTCCCCATCGGGACCAATCCTGGGGAGTCACAGGGGAGAAGCCCCACTTCAGTCTAGGCCGCCAATGCCATACTCGCTCACAACTCTAGGACCGCAGACTTCGCCGATCTACGTCGTCTACAAGATCGGCGGTGATCCCAGGGAGGGCCAGTTCATGAGCGAGCCGCCTAAGGATATCCCGCACGGCTACACGTGTGTGTACATACCTAACAACATCAACCCAACACGCGCGGGACAGCTGGTGAGTACAGGAGCTTCAGGGGCAAATGCGGAGAAACAAGCATGGCTAGCGAAGTACGCTACCGGGCCGAGTGTTGAGCCCTCGGCCCCATGAGCTCTTAGTGTGGAGCGGATCAACGCAATACTAAGGGACCAGTTCGGCATTCTGCCCAAGAGAAAGGCTATTGGCTATTCCAAGCCATACCCAAGCGACTACGACTTGATCCCATTGCCACCCAAGTATCGGCTCCCGGAGTTCACCAAGTTCAGCGGGTCAGAAGGGGCCAGCTCCATCGAGCATGTGAGCCGATACCTAACGCAGCTCAGGATGATTTCAGTATCGGATCATCTGAGGGACCGGTTCTTCTGCCAGTCTCTCACGGGCTCAGCTTTTGGATGCTACACGTCATTGGCCCTAGATTCGATCTGCACTTGGAGGCAGCTGGAAGATCAGTTCCACACCCAGTATCGCTCAGAGGCTACTGAAGCTAGGATTGTCGACCTCGCCCAAGTCAAGCAGAAGCGAGGGGAAAGTGTGTCGGAGTACGTGCAGCGCGTCCGAGAGGTTAAGAATCGATGCTACTCATCGCGCATCACAGAAAAGGAGGCAGACGATTTGGCAGTTCTGAAGCTCGCTAAGCCGATCTAGTATCTGGCTTTTTAGTTGGAATTCACCTCTCTGGCGCACATGGTGCAGAAGCTCACGACGTATGAACACTATCACCCTGAGCTGTACCAGGAAAGATTCAGGCGCCATGTGAATATGGCCCAAGTAGATGATTCTGATGATTCTAGCGGGGAACAAGAAGTTGCTATGGCAGAGTGGACCCGGGGGGCAAACCCCGTCCCGTGCAAGTGGGTCAAACGGAAGGGGCTTGTGAAGGGCTTTGACTTTGACGTGGCCAAGGCAGAGCAGATATTCGATCTACTGCTCAAAGAAAAGCAGTTGAAGCTCCCAGAAAATCACAAGCTGCCAACGACGCAAGAGCTGCGGGGGAGGCCGTACTGCAAGTGGCATCACTCGTTCACCCATGCCACGAATGACTGCAAGGAGCTGCGTCGGCAGATCCAATCGGCTATTGAGCAAGGCCGATTAATTCGGGCCCAACACACGATGAAGGTTGACAGTCAACCGTTCCCGAAGGCTAACGTGGTAGGGCTGTCAGATCTTAGACCTGAGGGCCAGAATTTTGCGTTCCAGATTAACATGGTGGGACCCGTACGCCGCCGTGAGGAGCAGAGGAAAGAGGCCGATTCTGGCAAATGGCCCCAGGATGAAGACGAGTCAGAGCAGCAACATATTACTGATGAACAAGTGTGTCACATCCGCAATCAACTCCTAGCTTCCAATCGGCTTCTTGAAAAATACGAGTATCAGAACAAGCTGTGTCGCCGGTATGAATCGGAAGAGGAGGAGTACGAGCACCGCACAGGGAGAACGCTGGGGAGGCGCCAGGCTATACGCAATCACTGGCATTGCCCGTTCTTCAGGTACTGTTGGAATTCTGGCATGAGCCGATTGCCTAATATCGATGATTGCCTGGAGTGCAGGCCTCGGGGACGCCAGTCAGGCGAGACGTCGGTGTTCCGGCGCATGGGGCCCAAAGCGCGTCACGACGACCAGGTTGAGCGGCCATCCAGGGATGATCTTGAGCTCGAAGGTGAGGATAAGTATCATCGTCCACGATGGTATCCTGACGGACTCAGTCGCTCGCAGAAGCGCAGAGTGCAGCGCTTACACAATCTCGAAGAAGCGGAAGCAAGGTACCTCGACGTATTGAGGAAGGCACGCCTGGATCTCGCGGGGCAAGTCAGGCGCCCTCAAAGAGTGGCAAGGCACCCTCCAATGAGGGAGTGGCGTCCCAAGCATTTAAAAGCCGATGAGAAACCGTTGGCTGATGTGAATATGGTATTTGTGCTCCCGTCGGAATTTCGAGCGCCTCATCCAGAGGAGCTGGCCGTCGCGCAGCTGGATCTTGGCCCACAGCCGATCATCTTTGAGAAACTTATGGAGAAAAGCTACAAGCACCTGAAGGGGTTATATATCAAGAGTCTCATCGACGACAAGCCTGTAAACAGGATGTTGGTCGACACCGGCGCCGCAGTCAATTTGATGCCGTATTCAGTGCTGCGCCGATTGGGTCGTTCTGCTGCTGACCTTATCAAGACCAACATAATGCTCAATGATTTCAATGGGCAGCCGTCGGAGGCAAAGGGCGTCCTCAATGTGGAGTTGACAGTTGGCCGCATGACCGTCCCAACCTCGTTCTTCATCGTCAACGGTAAGAGTACGTACACAATGCTGCTTGGGAGGGATTGGATTCAAGCCAATTGTTGTGTTCCTGCCACAATGCACCAGTGTTTGGTTCAATGGGATGGCGACTGTCAGTACCTCTGGACTAGGGTACCCCCTCTTGCTATGCCAAGACTCGCGTAGTTATCCGTAACTACGCCCTAAAGAGCTGAACAGCCGGACCCCTAGGGTCCGAATCCATCTCACCGGACCAACGGTCCCGGACCCGCTTTCCGCTCAGGACGGGTCCGGTGTCACCATGTGTCCCGGAGAACGGAGCGCTCAGCCAAGACAGTCGGGGGCCCGGACCTCCCACCGGGTCCCGGACCCCCAAATACTATCCGGACCCCTCAGCGGGGAGGGAACAAACACCCCACCTGGGGGGTCCGGAAACGCCATGTGTCCGCAGGCGCAGGTACGCGCGCGGTTGCCAAGCTTCCTCGGAAAGACTTGCCCACCTATCGCATTCAATGCGGGAGACGTTAAGTGCGCTCTACCACAGCAGAGCCCGAGGAGACTTTTGCCAGGCTGTACTGTTGGTCGCGCGTTACCAAGGTGCACAGTGCAGCCGCTTGTGCCACTCACACCACGCGCGTCAGTCTGCTACGCCAGATTGACACGACTACTCGGCGATGGAGTATCATAACGCCAACGCGGTAGACCCAACAGTCTACGCTGCAACCTACACTACCTCAACGGGCGCCTCGCCAATGGGACAGGAGAAGACCCCCCTTGGTCAGAGAGTCTACAGAACGATGAAGCGTATCCGGCAAGAGATTCTCCATCACTGTAGCACCATTAGTGTCTATTTAGTATAGTATACATTCTTGTTGGGCCCACCTGTCGGGGTCCAACGCCTGTGTACGCGTCCTCCTTGCTCTATAAAAGGGAGACGCCCGTTAGAGAAGGACTCAGGTCCAAAAGAAGCCCGGCTGGGCAGAGGATAGACTCATTCATACCTAGCGCAATACATCACACAATGGATGTAGGGTTTTACGCTTCGGCGGCCTGAACCAGTCTAAATCCGTGTGTTCTTGCGTTCTTGCCCCCGGGTTAGATCGGCCAAATCGCTTTGCACTTCCCCGAGTACTTCCCCTCGAGGGAATAGGCGGGTGCGTTCCGCCACCCGGCTGTGGGTACCCCCCAAAAGCCCATGACATTTGGCGCCGTCCGTGGGGAAGGCTCGAGCGTTGGCTAGATCTCCAGGCTTATGAGGCTGACCTCATCCTCTGCAACGGCAACGAGAAGATGAACAGAGGCATGGCGGCACCTACGACGCATGTCATAGCGCCGGGGCAGCGGTACCCTCGGTGCGGCGGCGCACGGCAGCGGCACCTGCTGTGTGTCGCCACTGCGACACCTCAGAGCCGGCGCAGTGGCGCGCAACGGAGACGTCCGCTGTGCGTCACCCTACAACACCTCCGCGTCGGCTTAAGGTTTTCTCTCAAGCAACCACTAGGACTCCCCTGCGGCGACATGGCGTCGGCTCAAGGCTTTCTCTCAATATGAAGCCTGGAGCTGACCGCTGTGGCCCGGGGGAAGTCTACCATCGTCTCCTCCCTCACCAGGACCGAGACTCTCTTGGTGCTGCTGCAGACAGGATCCCGCCACCAGGCGCGGGGGCCTAACACCAGCACCAAGGTCGAGCCGGCGAACGACTGTCCTTCTCCATGCTCCGTGCTCATCCAAATGAGCACCCAGCTCGTGATGAGCAATCATCGGGCTGGCTTCCGGCGGCAGACGGCGGCAGCTGGGCCACTCCCATTCAAAGCCAAAGAATTCGTCTCCATGCTACCAAGGCATATGATAGTTCTTGGGCTAGGAAGGGCCCCCCGAGCTCCCGAGGTGATGCTGGATGATGCAGTTCAGGCACGTCCAGGATACCTCCGCCTCCGACGACTGTGGAGAACTCAAAGGTGGCGATTCCACTCTGGTTGGGAAGGTGCATGCCTTACAAAAGGCGGCCGTAGGTTACCTCTAGATTGGACTAAGAGAGTACATCCTTGTAATAACATGGCGCCTATGTGTGGTCTGGAGCGGTAAAGGTCCGCCCTTGTAAACCCGGTCTCTGGCTTCATCGCACAAACAGGCAATGCCAGCAAGTGGTCCAGAGCGGTAGAGATCCAGCCACGTAATCCCGACCTCTGATGTACACCACGATAATCACAATAAAAGGAGAGTTGCTTCCTCAAGTCTTATCTAATTTTTACCCTGGTTACACTTATCCGTCTTGGTTTAACAGTGTCTTTCTCCCAAACGGAGTCTTTTCTTTAGTTACTAACGATCCAAGATGAGTTGCTGGCTTGTGGTCAGGTGGGGACACCCCTCTAGCTGGAAGGCAGTTCGGACCCCTAGGGACCTGCTCAGGAGAAGTGGTGCCCGTATCCTGGGGTAGAGAAGCTCCGCGTAGCTTAGCCTGGTAATGTACCCTAAGCCTACGTACTTCACTGCCCTGTTACGAGTCCCCTAGTATCCGAGACTGCTGTCCCTAGAGGTCCCGGGCTCCTTTCTGGTATAAGGTCTGGTTTCCTACACCTTGCTGCAAGGACCGGTTTCATAATATATGGGATCGTCAGCAACGACTTCAAGTACACTCCGGTGGCCCGCTCCGGCGGAGACCGCTCGCCACGGTCAACTCAAGTCCACTCTGGTGGCCCGCTCCGACGGAGACCGCTCGCCAAGGTCGCCCAAGTCTACTCCGGTGGCCCGCTCCGGCGGAGACCGCTCGCCACGGTCGACTCAAGTCCACTCCGGTGGCCCGCTCCGGCGGAGACCGCTCGCCACGGTCGTCCAAGTCCACTCCGGTGGCCCGCTCCGGCAGAGACCGCTCGCCACGGTCGACTCAAGTCCACTCCGGTGGCCCGCTCCGGCGGAGACCGCTCGCCACGGTCGCCCAAGTCCACTCCGGTGGCCCGCTCCGGCGGAGACCACTCGCCACGGTCTCCTGGAGCCGGGTCCGGGGAAGTGGTGCACGCTCCTTGGGAGGATCGCGGTCCGTGCAGCCGCTTAGCTTGGTTCTGTACCCTAAGCCTGCACCTTCGCCGCCCTGCGGAGAGCGCTCTAGTACCTGAACTTGGCAACAAGTGCTACGGCCTAGAAGGGGTCCGGAGCACCCGCTCTCGACAAGAGCACGCCAACGCAATCAGCATTGCGTCACGATAATGGCCCCACCTGCGGGTTCGTACCTCTCCCGAGGTGGGCCCGGGAGCCACTGTCGGTACCTTTGGACTAGGGTACCCCCTCTTGCTGTGCCAAGACTCGCGTAGTTATTCGTAACTACGCCCTAAAGAGCTGAACAGCCGGACCCCTAGGGTCCGACTCCATCTCACCGGACCAACGGTCCCGGACCCGCTTTCCGATCAGGACGGGTCCGGTGTCACCATGTGTCCCGGAGAACGGAGCGCTCAGCCAAGACAGCCGGGGGCCCGGTGTAGGGTCGAGATGGCGGACTAGAGGGGGGGTAAATAGTCCTTTCTAAAACTAATTGCGCCGGCTAACCGAAACTTATGCGGAATTGAAACTATTCGCTTAGCCAAGACTACACCCCTCTAACTATAACTCTAAGGCACCTCCAAAAGATCCTACACAAAGCAAATGGAGTGCCAAGCTAGTAAGAGCTCTCTTAATAATTCTAATGCCAAGTCACACAAGCCTAAGTACTAGTACTTCACAAACCGGGGGAGCTCCTACACAAATCTTATGAGCAAAAGCACAAAGCCAACCTAAGCTCACTAGATGCTCAAGGACAAGGATACACAATCCAAATCCAAGAGCTCAACTTGCTTAGTTACACAATCTAAGCAAGAGCAACTAATAAAGCTACACAAGCTAACTAGATACACTAGGATCTCTACTTCTAGCTACACAAGCAAGAAGATGATTAGCAAGCTACACAATCTAACTAATCACTAGAGAGCAACTACACAAGCACAAGATATAGAAGAATGTAAATACAATGCTTGTGATTTGGAGAATGCAAACCACCGAGAAGAGTAGACAAAGTTGACACGGTGATTTTTATCCCGAGGTTCACTTGGTTGCCACCAAGCTAATCCCCGTTGAGACAAGCTCCAAGGTTGCCGCCGATCCTCTTGCTAGTGGTGACTCTCAAGTCACACTCTCCCACGTGGAGTGCTCACACCGAGCTCTAGCACATGATCCGGCCGGACCACTTGTTGCTCTTCACGTCTCGCTCAACTAGAGTTGCTCTTCGCGGCTCCCGCGGGGTGAGCACAATACCCCTCACAAACTCTTCTCCGGAGCACCGCACAAACTTCTTGCGGGCTTCAATGGAGTCTCTTGCCACCAAGCCGTCTAGGAGGTGGCAACCTCCAAGAGTAACAAGCACACCGGCTTGCAACACGATCACCTAGTGCCACTCGATGCAATCTCTCAAAGCAATCGCACTAGAATCGCTCTCTCACTCGATCGGATGATTACTATCAAGTTAGAGTGAGTAGAGGGCTCTCAAGCACTCTCACACATGGACACCAAGTCCCCAATGTGCTCTCACAACTCAAATGGCCGGCCACACCCTCTATTTATAGAGGGAGGCCCCAAACTAGCCGTTACACTCAAATCCCGTGAAAACTGAGTTTTCGCGGACTGTCCGCCTCACAAAAACCGGACTGTCCGCCATTTAAAACCAACGGCTAGAACTGCAATGATTATGTGTCAGAGTCGACCGTTAGAGCCCCGTGCGGACTGTCCGCACCCCTGGGGCGGACTGTCCGCGGTTCAAAACTTCGAAGCAACCGATTTGCAAACGTCTCTGACTAAATCTGGAAGTTACCGGCGGACTGTCCGCTCCCCAGGGGCGGACTGTCCGCAGTTCAAAACGTGAGCACACACAGAAACCGCAGTGTTTCTGTCCCAGAAATTTCAGTAGGAGGCGGACCGTCCGCCCCCAAGGACCGGATGGTCCGCAGGTCATTTTGGGCACCCAAGACAGAACAACCAAGTTTCTGCGCCCGTTTCACCTTTTAAAGGCGGACCGTCCGCCCCCATGGACCGGACGGTCCGCAGGTCATTTTGGACCACCCACAGAGCCAAAAACGGTTCTATTTGAGCTCAACCGAGATAACGGCGGACCGTCCGCCCCTCAAGGGCGGACCGTCCGCAGGTCTATTTCCAGCAGAAATGTACCTCGGTAAAACGGCCATAACTCTTAGCTCCGATGTCCAAATTAGGTGATCTTGGACTCTATGGAAAGCTAATTCAGAGGGCTACACAACCCAACTGAATTCTTTATCCAAAACACAATGGATCAAAGCAGTATTCCACTCCAAGAGACAACCTAATTTCCGGAGAAAACCAAAAGACCTTTCTTGCTTCCCAAAGTTGATCAACATCAACTCCAACTCTTTCTACTTTGCAAATGTGCCAACACCACCACGTGAACAACACCATGTGCATGTGTGTTAGCATTTCACAATCATTTTTAAAGGATTTTCACTTGATCTCATCACGCCACTCGATCCTAGCAACATCGCAATGTTAGATCGCTCAAGTGGCACTAGATGACCGATATGCAAACAAGTTTGCCCCTCTTGATAGTACGGCCATCTATCCTAAATCCGGTCATGCACTTCTCTACACAACCTTTGACCGGTGAAATGAAATGCCCTACAAGTCATACCTTTGCCTTGCGCATTCCATTTCATCTTCCCAAATGTTGATGCCACACAAGCACCAAACTCCATCAAGCCTTTTGATCATCATTATGAGTCAACACTTGGCTTGATCTTTCTTAAATGATATGATCCACTCCATATCATCACATGACCTCTTTGGTCCATCGATCTTGACCTTGCTCGCTCTTCACCGTTGCCTCGGTCCATCGGCGCCAAATCTTGCCCAAGCTTCACCGCCTCGCGGTCCCTCGCTTCAAAGCCTTGACTTGCCCTTCTCCATTGCAACCGGTCCATCAAGCCAAGCCTTGTCTTGATCTTCTCCACTTTGGTCACATAACTCCATGTCATGTCTCATATGCAATGAGCTCCTCGATCACACTATATGAGCATAGCATCAACACTTAGCCATTTCTCCTCCATGGCACATGTTGCTCATACTAGTGTCTTTGTGTGGACTAATCTCCTGTGTATCTCAACATAAACACTTATTAGTCCACATAAGTTGTCACTCAATTACCAAAACCAAACAAGGGCCTTTCACCCGGACCGCCCACCGGGTCCTGGACCCCCAAATACTACCCGGACCCCTCAGCGGGGAGGGAACAGACACCCCACCTGGGGGGTCTGGAAACGCCACGTGTCCGCAGGTGCAGGTACGCGCGCGGTTGCCAAGCTTCCTCGGAAAGACTTGCCCACCTACCGCATTCAATGCGGGAGACATTAAGTGCGCTCTACCACAGCAGAGCCCGAGGAGACTTTTGCCAGGCTGTACTGTTGGTCGCACGTTACCAAGGTGCACAGTGTAGCCGTTGGCGCCACTCACGCCACGCGCGTCAGTCTGCTACTCCAGATAGACACGACTACTCGGCGACGGAGTATCATAACGCCTACGCGGTAGACCCAACAGTCTACGCCGCAACCTACACTACCTCAACGGGCGCCTCGCCGATGGGACAGGAGAAGACCCCCCTCGGTCAGAGAGTATACAGAACGATGAAGCGTATCCGGCAAGAGATTCTCCATCACTGTAGCACCATTAGTGTCTATTTAGTATAGTATACATCCTTGTTGGGCCCACCTGTCGGGGTCCAACGCCTGTGTACGCGTCCTCCTTGCCCTATAAAAGGGAGACGCCCGTTAGAGAAGGACTCAGGTCCAAAAGAAGCCCGGCTGGGCAGAGGATAGACTCATTCATACCTAGCACAATACACCACATAGTGGATGTAGGGTTTTACGCTTCGGCGGCCCGAACCACTCTAAATCCGTGTGTTCTTGCATTCTTGCCCCCGGGTTAGATCGGCCTAATCGCTTTGCACTTCCCCGAGTACTTCCCCTCGAGGGAATAGGCTGGTGCATTCCGACACCCGGCTGTGGGTACCCTTAAAAGCCCACGACAGCGACGAAGTGGAGGTGGTCTGTGCAGATGACTCCAGCGAGGTTTCGCTCGCAGACTTGAACGCCTGGGACGCGAAAGGACAAGAGCCGATCTCCTCCAATACATGAAGTATCCGGATCTGGGGGCATAAGTGGAGATTTGGTGATGAAATATGGAGACCCATACAAAAATTTTCGTCCGGATGAAGAACTACCACCGGTGCTCCTATAGCTTCTTCGTCATCGGCTACTTCCGCTCCCTCGCTCGACTCTGTAGTTCCGGCCATCGACATCGACTACTTCTGCTCCCATGTGGGCGTGGGAGTGTCTGATAAATTAGCCGATCGATCCGGCCAACAGTACTTCTGCATCGTCATCGTCATTGGTTATTCCCGTTCCTGCGACACCATCGACATCGGCGAATTCGGTTCCTACGGGGTCAGGGCGTTCATCGCCATCGGCTACTCCTACTCCAACGTGGGTGTGGGAGTGTCTGTTACATCAGCCGATCCAGCAAATCGACATCGGCGAATTCAGCTCTTACGGTCAGGGCATTCGTCGCCTACGGATGGGTCCGCCTCGCTCGACCCCCGCGGATAGAGGGTCAGGGCGTTCGTCATATCAGTCAGCTGATTCAGCTTCTGTGCTCCTTCGATGCGATCAACATCGGTTACTTCATCCACGTCGACAAAGCATTTGAAGAGCTCTCTACGATTGCGATGTGCTGATTGGACTTTAGGTCGGCTTCATCATTAGGTCAGCATGTATTGTTTCCATTATATATATATACATATACATATATATATATATATACATATATATACATATACATATATATACATATATATATACATATATATACATACATATACATATATATATACATATATATACATACATATACATATATATATACATATATATACATATACATACATATATATATACATACATACATATATATATACATATACATATATATATACATATATATATATATGATTCACTTGTCTACTGCAGGCTACAGATGTTCGGCTTTCTAACAGCCGATAGTTGTGATAAGAATGCATTATGGCAAGTACGGCTCGTCAACAGCCAATTTGATTGGTAATATTCAAACCCACCATTGCATCATCATACAGTATATGCGTTTATCACTTGCACTAGCTTCCTTGTATGCTTAGAAGCTTCTACTTGTGTTTTGTGTATATATTTTGAGGTGTGGATGCTGGTGACCATGTGTGGTTAGGCTCATTTGAATATGTTGAATATCTGATACCGAGCATGGCTTTTATTCTTTTGAAAATCTGAAATATGGTCACTGCTTTACTTGGATACTAGTATGTGTAGGCTGACTTTGCTTTTACTATCTTGTACATGCCTGGTACCTATATCATTTTCTTGGAATCATTTATGTAGCTCGAGTCTCAATGCTTATATGATAATCTTGTGCTAAATTACATTAAAATCTGAATGATGTCCATGCTATGCTATAATGAAAAGATCCAGGTGGGTTTGTTTTGTCTCACTGATCTAGTTCGAGAATGTTTGCTATTGCACTTTAGCATGAACTTGGACTAGGCTGTGAATGACCAAAACCTTGCTTTAAGCTTCTGATGGTTCAACAGACCTAGGCTTAGCATTGGTTGGTAAGAAGTGGCCTGATAAGCAAATAACCCCTGGCACAGAACAAAATGCTTGTTTGAGTTTCAAATGCAATATGTTTTAACCTGCAAGACCTGAGGGCATGATTAATCAAGCTTGTTAAAAGATCCTTGTATCGGAAAGAGCTCACTGGTGTAGATACTTGCTGGTTTTTGCTTGTCATGCTTTAATGTACTAGTTGGTTGGGCTAAGTGGTGATGCTTTCTATTTTGAAAATCCTAAAAATTGCTTGCTCATGTTCTAATATAGATATATTCTTTTGAGGTTTTCTATGCGGTGTCTTTATGCTATACTCTCACTGTATATACATGCTAGCACTTGTAAATGCTTTGAGACATACCTGGAAGCTCACACTCACTCTTTGCATGACATAGCATATTTTGTGTGGGGGGGAGAAATTTTTATCAATGATGATGATTTGGTTTGTGTGGACTGTTTGGCTTACCGAATATGATTCATCAGCTTTTAGCCGATTCATAATGATCTTTGTAGCGTCGGTTCGGCAAGTGATTGTTTTGCAGGAGAGGCCGTGTGTGTTGATGCTGCGCTGATGAAACACGAGGATGATCACATAAGTCAGTGCCATCCATGGAATATGAAAACTAGGACCGGTCTGCAACAACATTGAGATTGGTCGAGGAAGGCGTGAGGCCGGTTCAAGCAATTGGTCACAAAGTCAGTTGGCTAATAGCCAATCTATCGGCTTGGGGGGCAAGACCATCAATAGCATGAGAAGACAATTTGAGGAGATGATGTTCTTATGAGAAGATTCTGTCATATTTGGCCAAACTTGGGGGGCATGTGTTATCGCCAGAATTTGACCAGGATTGGTAGGCCAAATGTCAGAAGAAGCCCACAGTAAAGGAGTCCACTTAGCCAGGCTTATATCATAAGTTTGGCCAAATACAATGATAATTGGGCACTCAAGGGTCAAGTTGAGATGGGGTCACGGGCCTAATCCATGTTGAAGCCCAGTCTATTCACGAAGCTGGATTGCAGGAAGAGGCTGCACTCGTTGACACCTCCGACGCGCTACATGCGGCCATCGGCCGATCCCAGCCGACGTCTGCGTGGGAGATCTGCCTCACCCGACCCCGCAGCAGGGGTTCCCGATGCTGCTGGAATCACGTCAAGATACGTTCGGAGTCGACGGGGATTGCCGAAACAATAAGATCTGCCACGATTGTTTCGGCTGATATCTGGAAGCTTCATGAAGATTTGGATTGACGGAAGGTAGGAGTCCAGATTTAGTTAGTTATTTAGATATTATATTTTGTTTCCTTTTGTTAGTTAGAGTTTGCCTTACAGGTCAAGTCATCTAAACTATAAATATGTACATATTCATTTAATGAAAGAGAAGAACGTCATCACGTCTCGCAACAACAATTCTCGGCGCACCGCCACCCCTAATCCTAGGGTTTCATCCAAGTAAGCGCCATGCTGCCCTGATCACTTCTTGCGATCAGGGCAGCATTGTTCTTGCTTTTACCTTGGTATTACTCGTACTGAAGCATTTTTTATGGCGAGTAGTGCTAGTTATCCTGATGTTCGTAACATGACCTTTAGTAGATTTATCATGCTCTTGTTGTTTATCATCTACGAATATCATGTTATCTCTGCGTGATCATGTATTAATCTTACGCTAATTCTCGTTACATAGAGTTAGACGCGTAGAGATAACACTCTGTTTCTTTTCTATCTAGTAGATCTAATCTGTTATGGTTTGTTCTTTTATACTTAAGAATCGGCATAATATCGGCTAGGTTAGGCCTTGCAAACGGGTTGGACGATCCGGCGACGTATTAGATGCTTTGCCTTGATCTTAATAGGGATTGATCCGGGAATCGGCTTTCGCTTATTCTTAGGCCTCTATTCTGGTTAAGGTTTGGTTATCTATTACGCTCGTTAGGCCTAACTACATGTAGGATGTTCCGATCTAACAGTGAAGCATTTACCATCGTGGATTGGATTAGCTAGATCTAATTGAAGCAGTTATTTGCTTTATCTATTAATATCCGGATATGCATATCTGATATGACACCGGGACTCGATCGGCTCTCTAAAGCCGATGCAAGAGTCGTCCCGGGGAGCCGACCACGGCTCGGACTAATGTTTACACGTGTTTGTGCATGCAGGCAAATCGTCGAAAGCACGTTCGCACCTTCCTGATCGGGTATAGGTCAGGTGGCACGCCCTGCATCTCCGGAAGCGTCAGTGTGTGCCAGGATCTGGGCCGTTGACCGAGGGACCGGTGCCAGCCAGTGCCCCAGCATCCTCCCGGCTCTTCGTGTTTCCTGTCGCTACAACACCGCCCCGTCGTCCTCTCGATCTCGCCGGCGCCATGCCCGGGCGCTGGACGTGGCAGAGCTCGATCGGCAGCCACCCGTCTCCTCTGCCGCCACCGGGGCGAGCCGTGTTCGGGACCGGCTGCAAGACGCCCACCGAGCCTCCACGCCCGCGGCCACGCCGGACCTGAACGAGCCGGAAGGTCCGGGAGCCGGATCAGCCCAGAGCTCCACGGAGCGAGGCTGCGGGGCCGCTGGCGGACGTCGAGTTCGCCCCTGCCTTAGGCCGCCGCTAATGGGGACGTGGGTTCCCGATCTTCCGTCAGGTTCTGGATAACTCTCGTTGTAGGCGGAGCGAGACACACCGATCCGGCTTCAGATCCTAAGACCCGAATCTAGCAATCTTAGCACCACAACTCCTCTGGTTATCAACCGTGTCACAACCCGGTTGACCTCGCCAAGAAGGCTAATCCTTGCAAGCACAACGAAGAACACAAGCAAGAACTCGAAAGAACGCAGCTCAAATGAAGTGACTCTGCAGATGAATGATTAATCTCACGAGTTGGGGTTTCACAAACCGATGAACAGCGACAACTGTTCTTGACAGAATGAATCTAAACAAAACCCAAACCCTAACTAGGGTGGCGGCTACTGAATATAAAGAGTTTATGTCATGAGAGATCCCCCCTGGTCGCAACCCTAATGGGCTCAACTCGATACATGGCCCAAAGGCCGAAAAAGCGTGATGCAACACCGAGACAGATTCTGGATGCCATATTATTTCGACGATTCCTGTCGACTCCGGATGAATTTGGGCCTAAGACTAGTGCCATTGGAAGTGTCTTGAAATTATCTTTCCATCCATACCAAGTGCGCCCGAATCCGACTCTGTATGAGACTTGGGCGTCCGTTTTAGTGCGGGTTGTTCCTGGAGTCCGAAACTGAAACGAAGTCGAATCCGATTGGGCCTCCAATTTGGGTTGGACGCCCTCGCTGGCCTCCTAAGGAGGTGGCCAAGTTGGAGGACGTCCAAAGACTTTTTTTTGACATGTTCTCCATTTCATGGGGTGTGCTCCAACTTGAGCCTGGGTCCCAATTGTGAATAACAAGCCCGTGACGATGACATATCAACTTTCATGGACTTGCACTTTGAGAAAAATTTTCACCAACAAGCAAATAATGACATGTACATGTGAAACCAAGTGAATTGTGCCAAAAATCACTCTAGAAAAGTAAGAGGAAAGTCACCTTATAAGCAATGGTCGTATCCGAAGGTGTCATGTCCTCATCAGCTGCTGCTCTCCGAGCTGGCGTCACACGTGCGCCCCTGCCCTCCTCGCCGGCACAGCACTCCGAGCCGGCCGCGCGCGCATGCGCCCCTGCCCTCCTCGCCGCCGCCGATTGATTTGGTTGGTTGATTTGGTTGTGGGCGCGCGTCCGACTCTGGTGATTGATTTGGTTGTGATTGAGAGTCAACTCAACTTTTCAATGCAACACCTCCTCCACATAAGGGCAAAATTGTTTTTTTCCATCTCCGTTAGCCACTGTAAGTGATAATTCCGTCTAAAAGGGTATAGGGGTAAAGATAAGTTGGCGGTAGGACATACATGTGCGATTGAAAAAAATAGGGATATAGAGGTCAAGAGCACTAGACATAAGGATATACAGGTAAAAGTCTCAAGAATATAATCCTGAACACTAAGGTTATCCGCACTCGTACTCTAAATTTATCCCTTAGAGCAAGTATTATGGGTGGTGAAGAGCTGGCTGAGAGTCTACGTGGACAAAGAGAGAGAAAGAGACCGGCGTCTCCTCATGCGCCCACTGAGGCCGGCGGAGAGACCATGCTACAGCTGCTATTGGCTGGACCAGCAGACCCCACGGCCATCATAACATGCATCCCCGCCGGCAGTCAGCGGTGCCATTAGCCATGCTCTTAGAAGGAATATTCTTGTTTGGTCATCAAGATTCTTTTCTCTATATTCAGTACTCATCATACTCTATATCTCATTCTCTATATCAACTACCAATACGCAGGCGCACATGTCATACACTATTTCATTTTTTATCCCACCCGCCCGTGACCCGTCGCCCTCCTCTCCTGTTTCTCTCTCCGCCGCCCCCTCCGGGGGGGAGCAGGGTCGCGCCGCCTCCTACCGCGACTCCCTCCGCTCCGGGCGGCCAGCGAGGGCTCGAGCTCCGGTGGCGGCGTCCGTGCCTCCTGTCGACCCATCCCAACGGCGACGAGCTCGCGGCGAGGCGGGACGGCTCGAGCAGGCCCTCCCCTCCCTTCCATGGTTGCAAGCTCCCTCCCTGACTCCTCCCTTCGCCGGCATCCCTCTCTCCCCACGCTCGCCATGGCGCGGCTGCGGTGGAGGCCCGCGGCAGGGCGGCCTACACGTGGTATGGCGTGGCCCCGCCCCCGACGGCGGGCCTCAAGCTTCGCGGCCTCGAGCTCGCCGGTTCCCGACGTCCGGCGGCGGAGTGGCTCAGATCCTGGTGTCCGGCGGAGTGCCTCCCTTCCCACCGACACAATGGCTCCTCTGCAACGCCGCACAGATCTGGCGCCATGCGCAGCTCCTCTGCAACGCCGGTCCATGGCTGCGGCGGGCGCACGGCCGGGGCAGTTGGAGCAGGCGGTGGGAGCAGGCCAAGGTGGCGTGTGCCGTTCCTCCTCTCCCGCCGCTGGATGTAGCGTCCCTGCTCCCGAACTCCATCTTGGAGTACAGGCTATCCGCACTCATCATACTCTAAATTCATCACCTAAAAGGAATATTCTGTCCTGATCATCAAGATTGTCTCCTCTATCCACATTTCTCCTGCACTCGTCGTACTTTATATCTCATACTCTATATTCTAGTCATCTATGTTTTCTACTCAAATCTACCCTACCCACCCCTTCTACAGCCACCGATGAGTGGGACCCACCCAACCTTATCTCCCACCCTACCCACTCCCCTCTCTCTCCTCCCATGTTTCTCCTCCGCAGGGAGCGGCGGCGCCGTCCTTCCTCCTCCCAGCAGGGCAACGGCGGTGGCGCGTGCGGTGGGCGAGCACGCCAGAGCAGGGGCGAGCAGGGCCGCGCGCCCGCAGATCTGGGTGACGTGGCGTAGTCGCAGGTGGGGCAGCGTGGCATGGGGCGCGGGTCTAGCTCCGCCTCCTCGAGCTCCCTTTGTGACCATGGCGGGTCCACGGCGGCACCCCTTCCTCCTCTCCCTCACGGGCGGCGGCGCGCGCGGCCCGGCGGGGAGGCCCAGCGGCGTCGAGCTCCCTCCCACTACCTTGCCGCACCAACGCCCTCCCTCCTCCCTCGCCGCACCGTCCCGGCGGCCCTCCTCCCTCGCTACGCCTTCCCTCCCTCTCCGTGGTGCTGGTGGACGCCTCTGGGGGGCCATGGTGCCGGCGACTGGACCCGCTGCCCCCTCCTCCCTCCCTCTCCCATGGCAGCGGCGGCGGCGGCCTGCGGGGCACGGCAGACGGGCCCTCTCTCTCTCTCCCCCCCCGGTCACCTCCGCTGCCTGCTCGCCCTCCTCCGCTCCGGCTCGCGCGCGCCTTCCTCCCCCTCGTCCTAGATCCCGACGTGCTACGGCCGGAGGGTGCGGGCTCGCGGCGATGGCGGCCGTGTGGTCGTTGGGATGGCGCACATGCGGGTCCCGCGCCCCGTCAGCCGATAGCGTTGGCCGTCACCTGCGCTGGGAATACCGTTTGGAGGCCGATACAGAATTTTACCGTGTCGGATACCGTCCCCCGCTGCGGACGATTTTCTGATGTTCTGATCCTCTAGGACCGGATAGGGGACACCACTGCGGACAGCCTTAGCGTCCCCCGCTGCGAAAAAAAGACGCTAAACGCGTACTACAGCGAGCAATGGCAGACGAGATATCGTCCCTATTGCGGACAGCCTAAACTTTGGCCCTCTCTTTTTAACACGATTGGATGGACTAAATAAGGGCTAATTGCAAAACTAATTGCAGAAGTCACAGCTAATTGTCGAGACAATCCATTAAACATAATTACCAAAATCAATTCTAATTAAGTTTAATGGATTCGTCGTGATAATTAGCTTCTATTTATACAATCATTTTTGTAATTAGCCTACATTTAACACTCTTTATTGATGTCTGAATATCCAATGTGACGGAACTAAAGATTTTAGTCCCCGTAACGTCTAACCACAATACTACTCCTGAATGGATGGTTCATCCACCATGGAGTATAATACAACCTTTCAAGTCACTGCCCGATCGGCAATTTCATTTTGCTTAACAAAAAAACAATGAAGAGAGACGAGAGGGAACTTTCAGGAGAGTGGCGTTTCTCCAGGGCCGGTGGCCGGACATGGCGTCTTTTTCTTTCTCGCCCTTTATCCCCGGCCTTTCTTGACCCAACGCTGCACCACACAGCAGCATCTCAGCAACAATAAACAAAGCAGCCTGCGGGAATAATGTTCATTGGTCTTCGCAGCTGCTCCTAACCTGACGCTCATGTGCCTCCCAGATGAAGCATATCTTTACCGCAGTGTCAAGATCATTCACCGGTGCTGCATTTTTCTAATCCTAACCGGGAATGCCTGGTTCACATCACAAACCTAGGAGCAAGACTTGCAATCGAATCGGATCCTGTCCTCCTGTTGTTGTTGTTGTTTAATTTTTCCCCAACCCCTTTTGTTTCTAATCTTTTTTTTAGGGCCCCTTTTGTTTCTAATCGGTCAGTAATTGAGTACTATACTAACGCGCCAGGAATTGGCGCGCGCTCATGCGTCGCGGCCCCACGTGGGCCTGGGAGTACTGTTCATCATTTAAAAAATAATAAAATGTACTGTTCATGTGGGGTCGGGGGTACTGTTCATAATAGAAAAATATAATTCGAAATTAAAAATAAAAAAATTAAAAAGTGGCCCCATGTGTTTAAATGTTTAGTTTTTTATGAAAAAAAATTATATACTACATTTACCTCTATTATATATTAGATTTTATTTTCACTTTGTGAACTCGCAAAATATAATTGAATCATACATTCATTTCTAACCCTATCATTTTTTCTACCAAAATTAATAATTAGTGTAAGCTAATCCATCAATTATATCTACTAACATACACAAAATAAATTCTTCTATGTACTAATTATACAGGGATGGGCCCTGTGTGTTATTTAGGTGTTACCCACATAATATTCAATTGGAATCCACCCACAAAATATATTTAATTATTTATTTACATGAAAACAATAACCATATTTCATACACTACGTCTACACGTGCTAGCCCCTACTACTTATTGGATTTTAATTCCACTTCATAAACTCGCAAAATATAATTATATGACAATCTATCAACTATACCTATCACACTTCATTCAATACATCAACACGTTGCCAAAATATATCAGCACGATATTGCTTTAACTGTAATGTACGATAATATATTTTTATTATTATTTTACATCAAATCTTTTGCTACAGGCGCGCAAAGCGCGCCAACCTGCCTAGTACTAGTACTATCATGACAGCTCTGGACCTCTGGTGGATCAATGCAATATTCTTTGTCAACAAAAAAAAATGGAAAAAGAGCAGCTCTGGATGAACCAACCTGCTGGTCCAACCCAACAGGCCAACACCACAAAAAGAGTAGTGAGTCCGTCCAACTCGGATGGATCATGGATGGATGTGAAGACGACGATGGCAATCAAACGCGAGGCCGCGAGGGGGTTGGGATAATCCTCAGAAATCCGCGCGGGTGACAGTGTGCGCGGGCGGGCGGCACCAGCAACGAGGCAGTGGATAGCGGGCAGCATCTTCCTTGATCTTTATTCCAATAGGTTCATTCATGTGTGGGGGGCCAGCCAGCCGAGCCCCACCCGGCGGCCCCATGCTGCCCATCAGCCATCGCCATCCCCATCCATGGCCTTGTTTGGGTAGGAGAAAACTTTTTTTAATTTTTTACCACTAATTAGAAGTATTAAATGAAATCTAATTATAAAATAATCTCCATAATTATAGTACTGTAACATGTATTGTAGCTAACAAAGCCTTTGACTACATGATTACAAGATGATTAGGAGCAGTTACTATAGCATCACTATAGTCAATTATGGTGGAGTTTGGCTTATTAAATTCATCTCGAAAAGTTATTTGTGAAAAAGTTTCGCAAATAAACTTTGTTTAGTACTTTATGCATACATTTGTTTTTTTTGAAAAAAAAAATTCAGGGCCCTAATCAAACATGGCCCATGATCCGTGCACAGCATAGCAGCAAAGGCACAGCCATCAGAAGTGACGGTGGGAGAGAGAAGTAAAGGACATGTTTCGATACAAGAAATTTTTTCAAAAAAGACGAATGTATGTATGAAGTACTAAACGAAATTTATTTGTGAAACATTTTTATGGATGGGTGTAACTTTTCGAGACGAATCTAATGAACCAAGTTCTACTATGATTAGCTGTAGTAATGCTACAGTAACCTCCCTTAATCATTCTCTAATCATGCAGTCAAAGGCCTTATTAGTTACAGCACATGCTACAGTACCATAATTGTAGAGATTATTTTATAGTTAGACTTCATTTAATACTTCTAATTAGTGGTTAAAAGAATCACTCCTAACCAAACAAGGCGCAAAGAAGGTAACGGAGGTGCGGTGTCAGATGCCTTTCCCTGGGCTCGTCCGATGAGCCGGCGAAATTAGGCCCTTTGGTTTGTTTGCGATAGAAAGTATCGTAATTTTTTACCAATAATTAGGGGTACTAAATAAAGATAAGTTACAAAACTAACTCTACAACTTTACTCTACTTCGCGAGACAAATCTAATGAGACTTTTGGCCGCATAATTAGAGGTTAGTTACTGTAGCGAATTATTGATTAATTACTGTTATTAGATTTGTCGCGAAAAGTTACACCCATCCGTGAAAATTTTTTGTAAATTAACTTTATTTAATACACCATACATAAAAGATTTTTTTGTGATAGATGTGATAGGAGTCATCCAAATGGGGTCTTATTTATGCAAACCTGACACAGCTTCCTGCGGCCTGCCGCATATTCCTGCCATTTTTTAATATATATTATATATAGTATATATTATTATTTTATACACACTATTTTGCGTGGTACCGTCAGCAGCAGTGCAGGTCCGGGCTTGCAAATTGCAACAGAGGAAATGAGCCCCTGTTGGACGACCCTGCTGTCTGGTCCCCCGGTGGCCCAGCATGACATGACATGTCCATTCTGACCTCACCGCTGCTCCCTGGCATTGCATGACTCTCACTTTGATCCTCTTTTCACACTCTAGCGGCCTTTTGCTTTGCGTAAAGTTTTTAACTATAATTTTTTCATATTTGAAGTGTTAAACATAAACTAATTATAGGACTTGTCTGTAAATTATGAAATAAATTTATTAAGACTAATTAATTCATCATTAGCACATATTCACTGTAGAAATTTATTCACTCTGTTTGCTGGGCTGGAGCTGGAGCTGGTGGCTGGAGTGGTGTGAGAGAAAAATACTGTTGGCTGGCTGGTGGCTGGAAACTGGTGCTAGAGCGGTGTGAGAGAAAAACACTGTTGGGTTGGAGGCTGCTGGAACTGCGGAACAGAGTGATTGTCTAATTACGGTCTAATTAGGCTCAAAAGATTGTCTCTTAATTTATAGGCGATCTGTGAAAGTCGATTTTTTTCCTCTATTTAATACGTCGTGCATGTGTCCAAACATTGATGTGATTGATGTGTAAAGTTTTTGACCACGAACTAAACAAGGCTTAAGTTAGAGGTTAGAGTTAGTATCTAGCTCATGGCTAACTTCGAAGTAACTCTAACTAAAGAGGTGTTTGGATGAAAGTGTTACACTGACAATAAATATACTTTCTCAAAACTCCTTTTCCAGCTAGATCTGGTGTGGTCGGCTCTTGTGTAGCCGGGGGTGGAGGGTGGCGGACGCGAGCTCCTCGACTCGCAGACGTCATAGGGATGAAAACGGACAGAAACGGACGGAAAAACTTTATTTCTATTTTCGTTTCTATATTTTTTGGCGGAAACGGGATCGGGTTCGGAAAATACGGGTATGGAAACGGGATCGGGTTATGCGGAAAATACGGACGTTGAGCCGGAAAGAATAACGCGATCAAATATTCTCGAGTATAGATTAACAAAGTCACAAAATAATATACACGTACGAAGTTATTGGTCCAATATTTACTAGTATGCCATGTGTTAACATGTTAACATGCATACTTAGTGATTGATGTGTTTTTGAACATATCAATTTTTAGACATATCTTATGTAGATTAAAAACGGGATGAAAAACGGAATAAATATGGGTCAATTCCATGTAAAAACGGGATTCCTCGGAAACAGACGGAGAAACCTCATTTCTACTTTCGTAAATACGAAAACGGAATCCCACAAATACGAAAACAGACGGACAAAAATAGAAAACGGAACGGGTCGGAACGGGAATATTTCCGTCTGTTTTCAACCCTACATACATGAGAATGTCGGGGCCGGGAATGGAGGGCGGCGAACTTGAGGGCGTCGGCGAAGCTTGGATCCAGTTATGGGGAGCGGACTCGGGGGGCGGCGGGCGGGCGATGGGAAGGGCAACGGCGGGTCAACAAGAGCGGCACCAGCGGCAGCGCGCCCCTGGATCAGTGGGGAGCGGTGGCACCCCCTGGACGGGGAAATCGCGGATGGGGGAGGGCTGGTGCAGAAAGATCCGAGAAGGAGAGAGAGGGGGGAGTGGAGCCTGCCTCAAATAACCCCAATAAACACTCCTTGGGGATAATTTTTTTGGTGGGTTATTAGATGAAAATAATCTCAATCTAACCTTCATATTTGGATGCTTTGGAGTTATTTGAGCCCCAACTGCTCAAATTAACTCTAACTCATGGATCCAAATAGAACCTACCGGAGAGAAAGAAAGGCTGCGAGCTTTCTTAAAGCAAATTGCTGAACACCCGGGCACCAGACTGCAGAAAGAAATGAGTCTCCTGAGCAGTGGCACTAATCGCTCGAGCAGGTTTGAACTCTATACGTACTCCTGCATTTGATGCGGTGATTGGGGGGAGTGGTTGAGCCGATGGATGTGATGGTGCTCATGCTAGGAGCACGTCAATCGTTTTTTTTTTTTGAAAAGCTATCAGTTGTTGGCTTACCATCAGGGAGGATGAGGATGGAGTTGGGCGGCTTCTGCTTGGACGGCTTAATGGATGCTCTTCACTCCGTTCAGTCGTGCGACCTCACCTCACGTGCATTGAAAAAATTAGATTGTGTAATTAGTTATTTTTTCAACTATATTTAATACTCTATGCATGTATCCGAACATTCGATGTGACATATACTATAGGAATTTTTTGGAATTAAACAGGCCTAAGCCAAGGCACGGAGAGCCATCAAGAGGCCCTGTTTGTTTTTTGAGAGGCCCTGTTTGTTGAGCACGTAACTTTTGTATGCCGGTATGATGAACCGCTTTTGATTGGTGAATTTGGCTATCCTTTTTTTCAATAAATTGGTCAATTTTGGCTGTCCTTTTTTTTAATAAATTGGTCAATTTGGCTATCCTTTTTTTAATAAATTGGTCAATTTGGCTATCCCCTTTTTTTGAATAAATTGGTCAATTTGGCTATCACAAGTGTAGTGTTGGCACAATTGAATGTGCATTCCTGGCACTTTAGCAAATCGTGCCGGGAACACGTAAGGAAAAACAGAGGCATTGACACGGAACGGCTTTCGTGTACCTGCCCTGCCAAGACCATGATTGCCGTGTTTTGCTGACAATCAGTAGTAGTGTTTTTCTCTCACATAAAATCAGCACCAGCCACCTAATAATATTTTTATCTCATAACAAATCAGCATCAGATACAGCCAGCTGAACAGAGTGTAGTGGGTACTAGCTCGTGCCTAGCCTTTTTATCACATAGTCATTGCTAGAGGTGTAGTAAAACAGACGTACCCTGTCAAGAGAAGAGAAATTACATATTACAGTCTCTGTTTTCATTTGCATGAGCATGAATAAGTTTGGTACTCCCATGTGACACTCGAACAGATGGAATGCTGATAGCCTGATACGCTACTAGATTTCATCCATAATCCTCTTTCGAAACAAATCACCTTAACATAAATTAAGTCAGTGACCCTGTGGGAACCTGTCAATCGAAAGAACATCGAAAGCCATCCGCAAGTTTCAAGGTTAGTTTTCACTTTTCAAAGGTTGCAAGGTGCAGACTGACGTGCAGGAAACAATAACCCACTCGCCGTTTCACGTACCAGTACCATCTAGGCCTCTAGGGACCCTGCACGGCAGTGTGAGCCAACTTTGCCACGCGCAGCACGGCAGCAGTAACGGAAACAGCGGAGGAGGCGTAAGCGGACGCAGTACGCGACCGCCTGGCGGAAGGCGCGCGTCACGGGGGCGTCATCGGGCCCGCCCTCGACCCTGCAGGTGGGCCCACCAGACCGGGAACCACCCCCCACACACACCTCCGTAACGTGCAGCAGCGTCGCCCGTCGCGTGCGCTGTACTTGTATACACCACGGCGGGCGGAGGCATGTACCGCACGCTGCTGCTACGTACGCTAGGCGGCTACTGGCCGCAGTGAGCGAGAGCCGTGGTAGGCTAGGCTGGCGGTGGCGGGGCAGCTCGGCGCGGAAAGACACGCGACCCTTCCCGCGCGCGAACCCGGCGACGGCCGACGGGACTCGGGAGGCGCGGCGGAATCCCCGGTGACCCCGAGCCCGAGGGTTTTCGGCAGCTCCCCTCCCCGCCTGCGCCGCGAACAGGATTTCGATCCCTCCGAATCTTCTTCCGCGCGCGGCGTCCTTTTTCCCACGCGCGCGGCGCCTAGCCCGCGTGGCTGCGCGGCGGGGCCCGGAGGGAGAGGGAGCCAGTAGGAAGGAGGAGGATGCTGGGCTGCTGGCTATAGCTTTTTTTTTTTCTTTCAGGGGGCAGATGCTGGCTCCGCGGGGTCCTTATCCTCGGCGGGCGTCGGGGCCCGCGGTGCGGGCACGGGGTCGGATCCGTCCGTCCGTCGTCGTCCTGACGCACGCGGGGGCAGAGCCGCAGAGGTGCCGGTTCGGGGTTCGGGGCCCCCCTCGGCCGGTCGAACTGGGAGGCGCGGTAAATGGCGGGGCCCACCTGGGATCCTCTGCGGCCCGTCGCACTGTTGCGTCTTTGGGTGCAGTCCCGCCCGCAGTTCAGCACTTGCCTCGTGCTCCTTCGGGCACCGGGTCGGTCAGTGCTACTAGACACTAGTACGGGTAATCTTCACTCATTTTTTTCGTTTTCAAAATTAGGGTGATCTTCTATCCTTTTGCGTTTCCTGGGTTGAACAGTTATCTACGTCTATTATCTGACATGCTTAGTAGGACGGTCCGCGCAAAAAAAAAGACATGCTAGTTTGGACTCCGGTCTAACTCACAACACGACGGACCACTATGTATGGATGAAAACAGAGATTTGGGGTTTCCTTGATATGTGTGAAAAAATCTTCTTCTTAATACAATGCCGTGAGGCAGTCTTTCTTCAACCTGTCAATTTTTTTTTGTTTTAAATATCGACATGCTTATCGCCCGAGATCATCTGTGTTTGGTAGATACGTCGTGTAGGTGTAGTAAGTAGCAAGTCGATTGATACTGCTCCTTGTTTTCCACGAACCACGAGAGCACAAGGAAGAACTTAGTACATGCATGAAGGGGCACTGATTATTCTTCTCAAAACATACTCTCTCCGTTCCAAATTATAAGTCATTCCAAAAATCTTGGAGAGTCAAAGTTTTCAAATTTAACCAAATTTATATGACAAGATAATAACATTTATGATACCAATTAAGTATCATTAAACTCTTTGTTAGCTATATTTTTATAGTGCACCTATTTGATGTCATAAATCTTTATATTTCTCTCTATAGTTTTGGTCAAACTTTGAAATGGTTTGACTCTCCAATTTTTTTGAAATGACTTATAATTTGGAACGGAGGGAGTATATAAACTATGGCACAGTGGATTTTAACCAACAACATGATATACTAGGAAAGACAATTACTCCACGTACTAATTGTAGCATGGTGTGGTAGAAGACGTTACCAGGAGATTTTTTTTGTCATGATCTCTTAAAATCTGATAGCTACAAGAAAGGCAGTGCTGTAGCCCTCTCAGGGGATATGCTTTCGAAGCAAAACTTGTGTGCTAAGTAACTTATCCCATTTAGCACTCGTGGTGATTATAGTAGGGCATTTCTATTTCCAGCCATATCATATTAGCGCTGAATATAACTATCGAATGTGTGATAGAAGAAACTTCAATACCATGACTACCTGTGCATACTACCTAAAACAAATATGGCAAAGCATCCATCTAGAAGAGACATGTTATTAGAAAAATCACGATGGCAAAGCATCTGCCGGAGCGATCCAACCACAATCACGACAGCAGCGGCAATCCGCTAGAATAGCACCGGCAAAGCATCCACCAAAGAAGAGTCGCAATACAATGGTGGCAAAACATCCACCAAAATCACCAAGGTGTCAAAGCATCCGTCATACAGGAAGCGGAAACTGGTAGCAGCACAACTAAGTAGACTTAGGGGTGGTAACGGATCATGGCCGTAGTAGTCTCTTCACAAACTAACTTTTGACCCTTATATATTTTTAGCTCAAAATTATATAAAATTAGAGCTCAGCCTTTAAATTATCTAAGTCAAACTTTAAAGCCCTTTTACCACCCCTAAGCAGACCATGGTGAAGAAGACATGAAGCACACACAACAAATTAAAGACGACACTTCCTCTCGAACAACCCATATAGAAGATGAGGGTGAAGCAGGTACATGATGACCAATGGCCGACCAACTAGTGGCGGAGGGCCCAGTGTGGCGAGGTGTGGCTCTCGCCATACCTCGGCCCGGCCCATAGTGGGAATATACATCGGCCCATGAAAAAAGTCCGGTTTACCTCCCTGACCCTAGCAGCCGCAACTTCATCAGTTCGTCCTAGTCGTCCCCGTTGCGCACCGAGGCGCCGCGCGCCCGACGCCCTCGCCCAGATCCCGGCTCCCTGCAGCGGCGCCCTCGCCCTCCGCCCCTCCGGCCCCGACGCGCCTAGGCACCTCGCTGCCTCCCCGGCTCCCTACAGCAGCGCGGGCGCAGCCGGCAGCCCCCTCTCCGGCTCCCCGCAGCGCCGCTGCGGCCTCCGGTACTCCCTCCCCTCATCCCTCTTCCCCTTACCCTCTCCCTCCATCCCTCAGTCACTCTCAAATCTCAATTACAGAATTATTCACTCACTGCAGTAGAAACTAGGGAAGGGAAGGCAGTCGCCGGCTCAAGCTCCATGGAGCAACAACCAAGCTCTAGCAGAAAAGGAAAAAGAAAGGCACAAGGAAGAGATGAGAGAAGTAGTGTTTTTTGGGTGTTGTATAGGATTGGGAACTTAAGCTAATTTACTTTAATGTGAATTTGACTATTTATTTCAGATCTAAAGAGCTATTTTAGTCCATTCAGATCCAGTAGCACAAACCCAAGCACTCATGGAAGTGAAGTTGGTAATGCCATAATAGAGGAGGAAGAGGTGGTGGAAACTCATTTGGAGGACACCAATACCATAGGCCAACAGGCAGGTAGCAACGAAAATGATCAAGATACAATAACTGAGTTCAATCCGGATTATATCATTTCTGATCCGGGGCTTCGGATTCCAATTGAGCAATTTAGTCCTAATATTAGAGATGAAATTAGGAGGGCTTTCATGGAACGAGGTCCAACTCAACCTAGTAGTCAAGAAGGCTTTTCAAAAGAAAAAAGATAGAAATATGCAATTGCCAAAGTCTCCTAGACGCAACTAATAACAAATATACCGGTATAACTCTATATTCTAATTGTGTATCTTGTATTACATTTAATATTTTAACTCTAATATTTCGTTACTAATTTATATTTTCTCTTTGTTTGATAGCTTCTTTGGTCCAATTGTTGATTTGATGCGTACTTTACGTGTTTTTCTTCATTTGAGGTACTTCTAAGCTATATTTTTGTTGTGAACCTTTATTTCCGTATAATATTTGAACATAATCTAGTAATCCACCGCCACACCTAAAATTTTCGGTGTCCTCCGCCATTGCGACCAACGACAACCACCTGTGACTATCGCCACTAAGAAGATCGGTGCTCACACCAGTGGTGAGGAAGCCGGGGCGCCGGCACATGCCGCAACACCTACATCGGTGCCAGGGCACTAGCAGCGGGAGAGGCACTAGGGCTACAGGCCCATGAGCGGCGTCCTCGAGCAGTGGCTACCATCATTGGGGAAGAAGTGTTGGAAATATGCCCTAGAGGCAATCATAGAGATGATCATATTTTCTTGTATTCATGATTAATGAAGTGTTCCTTGAATATCCATGAAAGACAACTTGTATTGATTGACAATTATGTGAATTGTCTGTGAGACTCTTTACGTGTATGATTATTCTAAAGCTGTTCCTAGTCGGAGTTCATGTGAGGACACATATAGATATTAGACTAGCACATGTATTAGTTGATGACTATGTTTCACAAGTCATGGATATATAGATGTCAAACTAATAATGTGGGCTCATATGGGACATGAGTCTGAACTAACCCAACACGAGAGATGATGATTTCTCATTACACAATATGTACGCTGTGTCCTAAGACCTGAGATCGTCGTATGTACTCAAAATGTGAACCGACTTACTTAGAAGCCATCAAATGTGGCACCATAACAGGGTAGTCATAAAGGTGATTTTCGGGTCTGTCAAGAAGCATGCTGTGAGACATAGTCGGTCAAGATGGGATTTGCCCCTCTCTACAAGAGAGAGATATCTCTGGGCCCCTCGAGTGATTCGGATCAGGAAATGCATGGCCATGCAAGGGCTAAGAGTTAACTAAGGATTCCGAATCACAGGATCGAGAAAGAGCGGTAGGCTTGTGTAAGGATCACCGGGGTATCCGACCCTAGAGGGGGAGGGGGTGAATAGGGTCGCTAATCGCTTTTCTAACCTAGGGCTCAATCTAATTGCATAAGATAAACCTAACACGTCCTACACAAGCTAGTTATGACTAAGGTTTATCTATGCTACCCTCTACTTACCTCAAAAGACTTGCAACCTAAAGCCAATCCTAATCAAACTAACTAGGAAAGTAAAGGTAAGCAAGAAAGAGTAAATGCGGAAACGTAATGCGGTAAGTAAAGCGGTAAGGGAGAGGATATGCAAACTCCCGAGTAGACACGGTCATGTAACGTGGTTCGGCACAAACGCCTACGTCCACGGGACACCGAGGCTCTTCCGATCACCGTCTTGCACTACGCCACCAAGGCGATGCCGGCAAGCAAAGGCAAGTGCACACAAGACACCGAGTCTAGTGCACCGCCACCGTCTCTCTCGGTCACCGGCCGAAATCCACTACGGAGCTTCTCCACCAAGGAGGGGGCCTCCTCTTCCCCCGCACAAAGTGTCGTTGCCACTCCACACCAAGACGGAGGGTCACACGACGGATCACAAGTTGCTTGCCGCAGCAAGACTTCTCTCAAGGGAGCTCTCGCAAGAACTAATCCCTAAACAAGCACTAAGCACTCTCACAAGTGTGCTTAAGCCTATATGATGTACAATGAAGCTCTATGGTGGTTGGAGATGTTCTTGGGTGTGTTTGGGATGTTCAGCAACTCCAGCACACTTCAAATGGCCGGGGTGAGGCGTATATATAGGCCACCAAGTCTTGTAGCCGTTGCTCCAACGGTCAGCTGAAAATCTGCTACCACCGGAAGAACCGATGCCTCTTGGCAGGGTAGCGTCGGTTCATCCGGTCACTCACAACATGAAGTAGCCGTTGAAGTCCTGACAGCTGACGCAGAGACCACCGGTTGAACCGATGCAATGCACCGATGCCTCACCGGTTCAACCGGTGCTGAAAGAATCTTCTCCTGGATGCTGACGTCATTACACCGGTGGTATGCACCGATGCACCGTCGGTTGAACCGGTGCTGAAGAAACTTCTTCTGGATGCTGACGTCATTACACCGGTGGTATGCACCGATGCACCGTCGGTTGAACCGGTGCTGAAGAAACTTCTTCTGGGCACTTGACATCGTCTCTGGTACAAAGGACGGCCATTGCACCGATGCCCTATTTTGGACCGTCGGTTCAACCGGTGCCTATAGGCTGACTTGGCTTCGATTCCCTTCTGCACCAAAGTATCAAGGCGTCGGTTCTTCCGACTACCATCGGATGCTCCGATGCCCTGGCGTCGGTTCTTCCGGTGCTCCTGAATCAAAGAGCTTTCAGGGCGCTGCCCTGAGACCCGCGAGGGGCGGCTCCCCCTCGACCCCCGTCCGCTAACCGGGTAGCGGAACCCCCGTAGGGGCAGTCCATCGGGCCTTGCTACGCCTATCTTCTCTTTCTCTTTGTCATCACTTGAACCTAAAAGCCTGAGAATGATCATCTTAACAATCATATTAGTCCAAGTGTTGTGTTGTCATTCGATCACCAAAATCACTCGAAATGGCATCAATGGTGCCATGTTCGTTACAGCTTGGAGCTAGACCAAATATCGTGAGGCAAAAGGAACAACATGTATATGACATTGTGACGGCTTGTCTGATATGATCTTTGCGTGCGTATAGGAGTTGACATGTCTTACTAGAGGCCGCTGTTTACTATTGGGACGAGTAAGAGTACTCAGGCCATGTCTATTCGCATGTGAGCCCATAGGGTCACACATTTAAAGGAAAGAAGACTGATAAAGATGAGATCCGAATTAGACTGGGCTTAGGTGCACTAATGGGCCTTTTCGGCCCAAAAGGGTGCGCCCAAGGTGGGGCCCAAGATAGTCCACCTAAGGGGCTATATAAACAGAGGGAAGAGGGGCGCCTAAACCCTAGCCCCTTTTACTACTCACGGGTACGGTTCACGTGAACAGTAACCGATGCGAACAGTAGCCGCCCGCTCCTTCGCGCCCAAGCCCTAGGTTGCCTTCGCGGATCTAGCAATCCGGATCGCGACGCTTCTTCCCATACATGTGGATACCTTGGAGGTGCCGCATCTGCTGCACAAGGACGAGCCGCACGAGAGGAGGTTCTCGCAACTGCACTGCCGGCTTCCATTTGCACTACACCGACGCGCTACAGAAGTTCCACAACCGTGCGTCTAGTGGTAATCCCGTGATTTATAACTGCAGTAATCCTGGTTTATGCAGTAGAAAAATTTTATTTTTGCTACCCCATATTCCTACAAGAAGGGCGGCCGTGAAGGCGACCCAACACCCAAGCCCAGGGGGAGCGTCACGTAGACTAGATCGGGAGTAGGGAAGCTCGAATCTGGCAAGAGCATGGGCGGATCCCCCCTCCCCGACGGTCAATGGCAACCAAAATTGGAGATCAGAGAGGCGTAAGGGAAGAGAAGGGGAGGTTTTTTTTGGGGGGGGGGGGAGGGGAGGGTGGGGGAGCAAGCTGGATCGGCTACGACGGTCGGCCAAGGGTGGGAGGTAGCGGCGCCGTGGAGTCGCCCTTATGCCACGATGGAGAGTTATGTGTGTGGATGTGGGAGGGGGGTGAGTGTTTTTTTCTTGGTTCCAAATGTTTAGGTTTTGCCTAAGCCTAATTTACCTTACAGAAGAAGAAAGAGAGACTCACAAACCTTATCCCATATGGTACTCAACACGATAAGGTTGGGCATTTCTAGTTTTATTACCCACGACTATATCTGAACGTGCACCGCAAAAGTCCAGTAATCAATGACTGGTTTGCCTTTTATTTTTGGCTAATGGACAGAATCAATTTCAGGAAATATTCCAGTCACTATCAAAGGCAGAAAAAAGGATATTGCAATGCATTGTACTCTTAATGCAACTTTTAATACAATATACTATAAGTAAAGCATATTGTTCAATCCCAAGCTGTTTGAGCAGCACACCAATTTCCCTGAAAATTCGCATGTACGTCTGTGTCATGAATCAAACAGACTGCCGAATTAAGCTGGGTTTGCGGAGGAAAAAGCTTCGGTTAAAAGTATTGTCAACCAAAGCCGGCAATAGAAATGGGAAAAAGTAACCTGATCCAACTAGAGAAGAGAACCATCTAAATCTCCGGCGCAAGCAACTCGTCTCAAGGCCCGCCCGAGGCCGATCGATCGATGCCTTGTCCTAAACCAACTCAGCCCAAAGCCGTCGCCTCCCAGAAACTCCCACCACCCAAATTTAAACCCACCTCCCTCCCCCGCGCCGCCCCCACTGCCACCCTGGCCCCACCTCCGTCCAAACCCACTGACAGGTCAACCCGTCCATGGGTGGGCCTCTTCTGTCAGCGATTGAGGTAGAGCAAGGCCCCGGGCCGGCGCGTGCGCCGCGGTCCCGTGCTCCGCATTGCGGTCACCGGGCGTCACCGCGGGGTGCGGTATAAAACGTGTGCCCCCCTGTCTCGCCGCCCGCATTTGGGTAGGTAGTTGTTGCTCCCCTGTCCCTGAGGCCCGCGTCTCTGCTTCGTCTCACCACCCACCACCACCTCGCCGGGACCCCTCGCCGGAGCCAGCGAGCCTCCGGCGAAGAACTCCGGCGGGCACACCACAAGGGGGCGGAGCGGGGCGACGTGGGCGAGCGCCGGAATGGGGGCCAGCGGCCGGGGGCGGGCCGTCGTCGCCGTCGTCGCCGCTGGTGTCGCGTCGCTCTAGGGTTAGGTAGGTGTTCGTAGCTTTCTCCTTCCCTCGCCCCCGCGGGCGGGGCTCCGCAGCCCAGGCATCGCATTGGGGTCCCCGGCCGACCGTCGGGCCGCGTGATCCACCCGTGCTTGAGCTCGGAGAGGGTCCCGGCTGCGGGGCATGGGGGCATCTCTTCCGCCTGCTGCCGCCGCTTGCGAATTAGGCCCCAGCTTTTCGCTCTGAGGAAGAGGAGGTGGCCGCAGGCGCCGATCTGGTGAGCACCCGCTCGCTTCCTGCTGTTTTCGTGCCTGCTCTCGCTTGGGGATGTTTGAATTTTGGGAAATTTTGGAAGGTCGCCTTTATTCCTTGCTTGTTTCCTGTGTTCTGAGTTTGAATTCGGGGGGCGGCAAGGTAATTTGGCTTGGACGGCGCTGAATTCTTCGTTTTGTTTTCGCGGTTTCTTTGATCACAAGATACTTGCGTGTTTGGGGCTCGTGGAGCCCGAGGCGCATTGAATTCCACATCTTCTGTGCTGTTTTATTGGGGGAAATTAAACATTTCCAGCACAAGCTTGTGGGATTCACACTCTGATTTGTCAAATCTACTGGTTCTGATTCAAAAGCAGTATTGATTTTCGAAGCTTGCACGAACTAAATTTCACATTTTTTCTGCCGCCCCTTGGGCTCGGTTGTTGCCCCGAATTTCCGCCCGCAAAATCGATCTGATTTATTATGTTTGCCCCCCGACGCTTCATCATTTCTGCAAAATTCGACCAATTTTGCCTTGATCCCGTGCAGTTGCGCTACCATGCAGTTTTCAGGGTATTGTGTCTAACACTTAATATGGTCTTGGCTCCTGCAGGATGCCATCTCAAATTATGGATCAGAGGCGCTACCTCTCCCAGTTCAGCAATCCCACCATGGCCGCATCCTCCTTCTCTGAGGAGCTTCGCCTTCCAACAGAGGTAATCATCTGCAATTGCAAAATTGCTGCTCCAGTTCCCATTTTTTCCATTTTTGGTTTGTTTGCTATGGTCAGTGATGACTTATTTGAGTTCTTCGTGATTGCCACCTTTCATTTTGTCACCTGATTATTGTTCTTGACTATGGCATATACTAATTGTTGATCTATATTTGCAGAGGCAGGTTGGATTTTGGAAGCCGGATTCATTGCCTCATCACATCGGTTAGTATTGTTTTTGATGCATTCCCCCTTAGCTTTTTGCTCATGTACGTGCTAATGATGCCTTTTAGCTGCAAAATTCACATGTTATTTAGGGCATTTTGTGAATTTAATGAGTCACAACTTTCTATGCACAACTAAATAACAAACATGGATTGGAATGCTTTCCTACCTACACACAAAGAATTTATTTGCATGTGATGGATGTGATTTTAGCCTAGCAAAACTTGCTTGAGAATAAAAGGCTTTGTTGTTCTTGTTGTGATGGATACGATTTATTGCAAGATTCATTCTTTTTTCTATATTTAGGTCAACATTGTTTAATATTCACCTTGGTTTGCCAAAGATAGTTGACAAATGTGCTGTACATGTTATCCCCTGATAAGCAGTTGGTTGCTGCTAGTTTTTCCTTTTATTATTCATTTTTCTTTGGAGCTGGTGTCACAGTCTCTATATGTTATCGTGATGGCTCATGCATTTTGTTGTTCATTATCATGATGCCTTCTCAAAACGAGATATTTCTATTGTTGCCAGGAAGCAAGTCAGTAGCATCATCTCCAATTGAAAAGCCCCAACCTATTGGGACAAAAACTGTGGGTCGAGTAGATCTACAAGCATATAAGCTGAGGGACCAGAAGGCTGCATTTAGCCTTGAGCACAAAATTTTTGGTCAAGAGAGACATGTTAACCTGCCACCATCTCTGTGGAGAGCTGATCAAGACCCTAACCGCCAATCTGATTCATCCTTATTCCCTGATGGAAGGAGGACTAATCCAAATGAGGCATACAATGAGAATGGGCTTTTCTCAAGTTCCCTATCTGAAATTTTTGATAAAAAACGTGAGACACTTTACTTTAGCACTTGTATTTACTTAACTTGTTTTCTCGAATATGCAAGAGAACTGTCTATCATTGCATTAAGAAGTACAAAACATTTACAAGACACCAACTAACTGATTATGGCAATCGATTGGACTGTGCGGTGAACCTGAACCATGAGAACTGTTCACTTTGTTATAGCTAAGGCAATGAATTGTATCACATCTATTGGCAATTGCACCCATTCCATAGCATCTTTTTTGTATGGTTGCACCTTGAAATTAAGAGAAAGGAATAAAAAGTACAGCAAAGGATATGAGTGAGTATGAAAGGGATGGGTAAAAAAATGAAAAGATTTCCCACTTATTTTTGAAAGAATCTTGTTTGCTTTATCCCCTTTCTTTGGCCAAAAGAATTCTTTCACTTTAGCTTGGTAATTATTCTTCTATTTTTCTGGCACATCTTGTGCAGGAGTTGAGCAGTCAGACACTCTAATTCAATCATTGTTATCGTAATAAGCAATATATTGTTCCTATTATTGCTTTCCTAACCAGTTCTATACTTCAATCTGTAGTGAGACTGGGATCCAAGAATGTCCTTGTACGCCAGCCTGTTGAAAAGGTTGATCCAACTCATGTTGATGATGAGCCCTTTGAGTTAACAGAGGAAATCGAGGCCCAAATAATAGGAAACATACTTCCTGATGACGATGACCTGCTATCAGGCGTTCTTGATGAAGTTGGGTACACAGCTCATGCTAACAATGGTGATGATGTTGATGATGATATATTCTACACTGGTGGCGGGATGGAACTGGAAATCGATGAAAATAAAAAAAGTACAGAGCCTAATGGTGGAGCTATTGAGGGTCTCGGGTTGCTAAATGGCACATTGAATGGTGAACATCCTTATGGGGAACACCCTTCCAGAACTCTTTTTGTCCGAAACATTAATAGCAATGTTGAGGATTCTGAACTAAAGCTCCTATTTGAGGTATGTTCCTTTTTCCCCCAATTTTTGCTAAACCTATTCTTCTTGCAGACCATATTTGTTTCTCAAAGCCATTTACTCTTTCCCCACAGCATTACGGAGACATCAATAATCTTTACACTGCCTGTAAACATCGTGGTTTTGTGATGATATCTTACTATGACATAAGGTCAGCACGGAATGCCATGAGGGCACTTCAAAACAAACCGCTGAGGCGTAGAAAACTTGACATACATTACTCCATTCCGAAGGTATTCACAAGTTTTTGTCTTCCTGGCTTGATTTGGAGACATTATTTGGCCCTTGATAACAAGATACTCATTCGTTGGGCTTGCGCTAATTGTCACTTTTTCTCCTTAGGACAATCCTTCGGAGAAGGATATTAACCAGGGAATGCTTGTAATATTTAATGTTGACCCATCTGTAACAAATGATGGTATCCACCAGATATTTAGCGACTATGGTGAAATCAAGGAGGTATGCTATGCTCTAACATCAACTTACTCGTGCTCCATATTAACTAGAACTATAATGTCTTTAATTTTAATTGCAGATTCGGGATGCTCCGCAAAAGGGTCATCACAAAATTATAGAATTTTATGATGTCAGAGCAGCCGAAGCTGCAGTTCGTGCTCTAAGGAGTGATCTTGCTGGCAAGAAAATAAAATTGGAGACCAGCCGTCTGGGTGGTACTAGACGGTATGTCTTAGAAATGTCAAACCACAATGTTCTGAATCATTTTTCATTATCCGTTCTTATTGCTTTTCAACAATCCCTATTCAATCATTGTCCATTTGTTCGCATTTTGAGCCCCCCCCTTCTTTTTTTCCGACATGCTGAATGATTCTTGCCTACCCAATTAGCCACAACTGACACTTGTTCTGTATTACGGTACCACTGAGGATAGTATGCACTTTCTTTATATACTAAGTGGATTTTCATTTTCTTTTGTCAAGAGTAAATCTCTTCTAGGAGATGTAAACATGCGTCCTTTTCTGTGTGTGGGCTAGCATGTTCTAATAAAAACATATTTATGCTATATTTAGGTGTGTTAATATAAAATCGTGTTAGTCATTTAATTGACTGGAAAAATAGCAATTACTCCCTCTATCCATCTATGTAAGGCCCATTAGGAAATCTGAAAAATCCATCTATGCAAGGCCTATTCTGGTTTTCCTCATAGTTGTTGGCTTGCGACGCTTCGGCACCGTCACGGCAGTAACTCCGCCTCCCCCCGCTGCGCATGGGGATAAAACTCCGAGGCTTCCCAACGGATCTGCTGTGGCACCGAGTTGTTTTTCCATCTAGTACTACCGCACGCCCTCTCTGCCTCCTTTTAGCGCTGCACAGCCGATCCCAGCCGCCAGTCTCAATTAAGGCGGGGTTAAGCCCGATCGTCTCAAACAAGGAGGAAGTAAATACTCCTCTCTCCTTGCTAATTTTTCTTTGGTCTTTGAGCCCAATGTTTTACAGTCGTCCGACTAATCGCAATTAGTCGCGATTAGTCGGGCTTATCGTTCCCTTGGCACCGATAAGGAGCAACGACTAGGTATGAATTGAGCCATGAACAAATGGGCCTTGGATAGTTGGATGGAGGGAGTATTATATGATGCAGTGTTCTAGTCCTGGTTCCATTGTACATGATTACGTTGATTTAGTCACTGCTCTTAACACTGATTTTAATGTTGTTTTATAACAGCTTAATGCAGCACACATCTCCAGAGCTGGGGCAGGAAGATTTTGGTGTATGCAAACTGGGTAGTCCGAGCACAAATAGCCCTCCAATGCCTTCGTTAGGTATGGCATTTTTTTTTTGTCTTACTATATGCTTACCTATAGCTGAATTTCCTGACATGGAGGCTTACTCTACATGGTTCGTCATATATGGCAGCAATGACATCTTCTGGCCGTGAAAATGGGAGTATTCATGGTTTACATTCTGGACTTCTCACATCAATGAGCCCATTCAGAGAGGCGTCTTTTTCAGGCCTATCCTCTACCATACCACAGAGCCTGTCCTCTCCCATTGGAATTGCATCTGCTGCTACTCATAGTAACCAGGCTTCCCTGGGTGAGCTCAGCCACTCACTTGGTCGGATGAATGGGCAGATGAATTATGGTTTTCAAGGCATGGGTGCTCTTCATCCCCATTCCCTGCCTGAAGCTCACAATGGAGCAACTAATGGCACCCCTTACAATCTAAGCACCATGGCACCAGGTGGTATCAATAGCAACTCGAGAACAGCTGAAGCAGTGGACAGCAGACATCTTCATAAAGTGGGTTCTGGCAACCTCAATGGACATCCATTTGATCATGCCGGTGAAGGAGGTAAATTTACATCCTAATATCCATTGTTTAATGGCGCCACTAGGATTTATCACACTTTTATGTTTCAACCCATTCTCTCTCAACTCCATCTCTTCAGCATTACGTTTTGTAATTGTAAAGCTGACAGGTTTATCAGGATTGTGAAAGCAATACTGTGAAAGATTATCAATTGATGTATGTTGTTTAACCACTATCTGCATGGATTTTTTTCGCAGCTCTAGGGTTTTCAAGAAGTGGAAGTGGTCCTCTCCGTGGTCACCAGTTAATGTGGAACAATTCAAATAACTTCCACCGTCATCCAAACTCTCCTGTGCTGTGGCAAAATCCAGGATCATATGTAAACAATGTTCCATCTCGCCCCCCTGCACAGATGCATGGAATTCCAAGAGCACCGTCGCACATGCTTGAGAGTGTTGTTCCCATGCATCATCACCATGTGGGCTCTGCGCCAGCAATCAATCCATCACTATGGGACAGGCGGCATGGCTATGCAGGGGAATTGACAGAGGCATCAAGCTTTCATCCTGGCAGTGTTGGAAGCATGGGATTTCCTGGTAGTCCTCAGCTTCATGGTTTGGAGCTAAATAACATATTTTCTCACACTGCTGGAAATCGCATGGATCCAACTGTGTCTCCAGCTCAGATTGGCGCACCATCTCCTCAGCAGAGGGGTCCTATGTTCCATGGAAGGAACCCTATGGTTCCCCTTCCATCATTTGATTCACCCGGTGAGCGGATGAGAAGCCGGAGAAATGACTCAGGTGCTAATCAGTCTGATAATAAACGGCAGTATGAGCTTGATGTTGACCGCATTATGCGGGGGGAAGACTCACGAACTACACTGATGATAAAGAATATCCCTAATAAGTATGTTTTCAAGATCACCTAATTTTATTACATTTATGTTCCATCTCAACAATATTTGTTGTTCTAATTGCCTCATCTGGGTTTCAGGTACACCTCAAAGATGCTCTTGGCTGCTATTGATGAAAGTCATAAGGGAACTTACGATTTTATTTACTTGCCAATTGATTTTAAGGTACATTGAATCTAATTCATGTGCAATCTTGCTTCATATTCTATCAACTGTGCTTGCCTGTTCATGTTACTAAATGAGATCTATCTCCTACTTTTTCAGAATAAATGTAATGTTGGCTATGCTTTCATCAACATGACCAATCCTCAGCATATCATTCCGTTTTATCAGGTGAGATAAAATTACCGAATGGGCTAAGTGCTGTACTAGTGTACTGCTTCAAGACAGTAATGGCTGTTTTAGCCGTTGGTCAATTTATGCAGCTTGTCAAATTCATACTTTGATAAAATATGAAGCTTCATATCAACATGCCATCCTGAGATATTTTATCTTCCTTTTCAGACTTTTAATGGCAAAAAGTGGGAAAAGTTTAACAGTGAGAAGGTGGCATCACTTGCTTATGCCAGAATCCAAGGGAAAACGGCCTTGATTGCTCATTTCCAGAACTCTAGTTTGATGAATGAGGACAAGCGCTGCCGTCCCATACTCTTCCACTCTGATGGTCCTAATGCAGGAGATCAGGTATGCTTTTTTTTCTACCTTGTTTTTTTTTCCTGGATATTGCTGCCCATCTTCATTGTTCTCCAGTTACATTATGTATTGCTGCCCTGTGACAAGTTTTTTCTCTAGACCATCCTTATCATCTGCAAATACCTTAATGGCTGCTAAACACATGTTTTATGCAAATAAAAAAGCGGGAGGTAAATGCCATGTGCCATTTGCTGAATTAACTTTACGGTAGTGACTCCACAATTATAGAAAATGGAAATATCTGTGGTTTACTTGTCATCTTTATTTTCGTATTGTGCACCAGTGAACTAAGATACTAGTTTGCTACGAAGTTTGCAACCATACCATATACTTTTTTTTTTGTCTCAGCGTCTTATAATTTCCGAACTTACAATATAATTGTCCCTCCTATGCTTGTAAGCGTGTGATTATGATTTTGACATTTTATCGTGATCATCTCTCTCAGGAACCATTCCCTATGGGTACAAACATCCGTGCCAGGTCTGGGCGATCCCGAACTTCCTCCGGTGAAGAAAATAACCATGATGTCCAGACAGCCTTAACCAATGGTGACACTTCTTCCAATGGAGTTGACAGCTCAGGCCCCAGCAAGGATGCTGAGTAACTGAGCCGCAGCTTGCTGGATTGCTAACCAAAATGGCCCCGAGCTATAACTTTTTGCAACCTGAATTTGAGTTTCTAGTTTTTGTCCCTTTTCCATTTTGGTTTTGGCTGGTACATCCCTGATCTGTATTTATTAACTTCCATGATGTGGGTCACCGAAGACTTAGATTGCTGCAAAAGTTTTGTCTGGTGGGAAGCTATATGCAAGAGGGTGCTACTGGTTTCCCCAGAAGCTGTTAACCTGAAGGCCGAGGAAGGTGAAAGGCGCAGGGAGAGCCTCCAGAATTTGGTCGCTGTAAGAATTAACCCCATGCTGTACAGCAGGTCCCAGTAACTTGTGCTGAGGGGGGAGAGCGGAGGAGACATTCTCATCAATTTTTAGTGGTGGTGTGTGTGTGGAGAGGAAGAGTCTTGCCTGCATTTTCTTTTGGAACCTTCTCTCGTGCCTTCACCTGTGTTGCATTTTGAGTCGAGGGCTCCTCTTAAGTTGTGTGCAGAGGAGCTCGATTTTGTTAGCTGGAACAGAGCGCCTGTGCGTCTGGGTTGACCCCTGCCTCTTTGGCTTCACGGCACTGTCACCGTATTTATCAACCTTATGTACATCTACATCTATATAGTATGAGTTTTGCTGTCATGTATTCTGTGGCTGTCGTTTCACAAGGGCTTATATCAATTACCAACGTGTCTATACTTGCGCTGTGTGTAAACCCGCTAATGAACCTTGTCCTTGTCTGTAAAAAGCCTGAGAATGCAAATTCTACAAGTGTGCAAATCTGTAAAAAGCCTGAGAATACAAATTCTGCAGGTGTGCAACCATTGTTCAAATCTTTGCGAGTACAAACAAATATGCAAGGTGGTTTCTTAAATCGCAGCTCTTCGGTTTGGCTAAGTAACTAAACCAAGGCTACAGCAGTGACACAGAGGAAGACTATCAAAGTGGACATGCGACTTGTATCAGACATTCCCTCGTTGCAATGCTTCACAAATTTTATCATAGGCCACACACAAGTACCTACAATCTGGAAAGCGGTTCTAGCCACTAGGCAGCGAAGGCATGGCTTAACCACATCCTAAATATCTCGCAACCGATTTTCAGTTAAACTACATACGCAGGGCAACAACAGAAAGAACCACAAGACACCTATAGCTAGATAGTCGCACACAGATCATATATGAAATGATTGCATCTACAATTCACAAATGCATTTGCAGGGAAATGTGGTACTGCATCCGACAGTACGCACATAACCATACAGACCAGAACAAGTTTCCACGCCAGAATATTTCATTTGTACAAATTTAACAATGTGGTTTTTTTGGCCGTTTTCGACTCGAGCTGTTTTCACCTGTTAATGAGGCATATCCTGATATCCTCCAGTTTTAACATGGTCTCGTTTGGGAGACCAAGCCCTCTCTCCCGCAGCCCCCTGTGGCCGCCGCCACCCGGCCGGCCGGCCGCCGCCGCCGGCGGCCCATGGCGGCGGCGGCCCACGGCTGCGCTGAAGTTGGCCAGCCGCCCTCCTCCCTTAGCCCCTCTCTCCCTCAACCCAGTTACTTAAGTCACCCCTCCTCCTCCGCCTTGGTCGCCGGTGGCCGGATCCGCCCGCTCCATCGCCGAATCCGTGCCTCCCTTGGCTAGATAAGGTGTGGCGTGGCGTTCCTCCCCCGGCGGTGCCGGCGCTGCTCCCCCGCCCCTTGCGCGGTGGTCGCTGGCCGCAAGGCTGGCGCTGCAGGCGCAGCCCCCCCCCCCCCCCACCCGCCTCCTCTACCGGTGCTTTCACATACGATGATGATCCTGTCGCGAGGTTGGCAGGTGTGGGCCTTGGGCCTCATGCGGCACGCGGGTCGCAGGTGGCCCGCCGCCGCCAGGGGCAGTTGTGGATCTGGTGGCTCTTCAGCGGCCGTGGCACTGGTGGCCCTTCTACGGCCGTGGCGTCTGGTTTGGTGTGGTTCGGTAGGCTTTCTCGGCCCCATTTCGCTCGCTTCACCTGGCTTTCTTGGCGTCGCGTTCTTGAGTGAAGGAAGGGGGCTGAGGCGAAAGCCATGCCCGCTTGTGGGTCGATGACGACAACGCCCTTGTGCGCCGCCTACCTTGTTGAAGGCAGCATCCGCGGCGATTCGTGGTGATTGTAAGACGAGGTCTGCTCGCGTGCAGGTAGGGGTGATAAGCGGCCGTCAAATTTGACCTAGATAATCTAAGAGTCGGGGTCTAATTCTATACAATTTTATGCTAAAAAGTTTAACAATCAAATTGAGCTGTGAAGTGATTACTACAGTCATAATTCATTGCCACGTCTACATGTGCATGTGACCAAGGGCAGTGCGCCGCCCAACTTCACCCTGAAGGACCAGAATGGGAGGCCCGTGTCACTGAACAAGTTCAAGGACAAGCCACCAGCTGAGAAGTAATCGCGGGTCGACACTAAATGAAGAAGCTAAGCTAGCAAATTAAGCTACATAGCTCCGACACGTCTTCAGCTGCAACGTACAATGTTTACATTTTTCTTTTGATTAAGTACAATGTTTACATAGCTAACCAAATACTTGCTCCATTCAGGCCCGTGCAGCCCATACGACCGCACAAGGCCACCAAATTTCAGGACCCCCAAAAATATATTGAGTATACTAGGTATAATAATATAATAGGCTTTGTTTTAGTTGTCTTTTGGTCCGATACGAAGCAAACTATGGTCCAAATATGTCATAGAAGAGGAAACGTGCTGCTCGATCGTTGTCTTTCAATCCAATCTGTAGACTGTCGTGCGATCTTTTCCGCTTCCGCCGTCACTGCTCGCCAAGCACGACGCGAGTCACGACGTCTGCACTTCCGCCTTTTGGACTTCGCTGGGCACTAGGGCCATAGTTCATAGTTTCGCACAAGGCCTCTGGATTTGCAGGCAGAGCCCTGCTCTGTTTGAGGTTAATTACTAGTGGCATTTCCGTGTCAGGACGAGTTCTTTGACCTACGGTCACTCTTTTTATATGCAACTACTATAATATTACATAGAATCATAACGCAAATAGTTTTAAATATGAACTTAATACCATAGATTATTTTGCATTCTAAAATTATTCTGCCAGATCATATAATTTTCGCAGCCGTGTTGTCTAACGTACGACCGGACGTAATTTAGGCCGGCCATTAGAAAAGTTTAGTAGAATAAAAAATGGCATTCCATATTTGGAAGTGACTCGAGTCAGTACATATAAAAAAGCCTAGTAGCACAACCAATCTTCTACTAAAATTACACACACCACCCCACTCATAATCTGGCCACGTTATGTTATTTCTACTTCACTAATACTACCATTCAACTCAATAGTTACATGAAGCAACTTTTTGAGACCAATTAAACAAATTTATGAAGAACACTAAGTAAATTAAAAGATATACAAATGCAATTTTCACCCCAACTCTCCAACAAGCATCGGCAACAAGTTTGATGCAATTTTATACTAGAATTACACACACACACCACCCCCAACTCGGATCCAACTCTAGCACCGGCAAGCAAGCAACTAACGCATGTGCATGTGCACTCTCCGTCAAGCAAGTCCTCATGCCAGCTTGCCTTGGTCCTCAACACCACATCTACAACAAGTTTGACAGATTAGAGACGCATCTTCGCATCTATGGCGGCAACTCTCCTACTAGACCTGAAGAATTGGATAGTGGAATAATACCTGGAGGCATGGCTGCAGCTGATGCTGAAGCTGATGCTCTCGCTCAGAATGAAGGCGATGCTCAGGAAGCTGCAGGTACAACTTATGGATTTGCCTACCTCTTCGGAATATGCAAATGTGTGCTGCATTATACACAATTACTTCTCCAAATTGTCAGGGTATGTTGAAATAACACAATGATGTAGAAACTTGCGGTAATATGCTAAACATAGAACTGAACCATAAACATGCTGCTATATGATCTTACAGTATCAATAGAGATGTGATTCAAAGCAAAAAAAATCTATCCCTATTAAGACATCACGCATATGCCTCCCAGTCAATAGAGATGCAAATTCACAGTTCAAGGTTATTTTTCACAACCTAGAGATCATGTAAAGCTACCCCCTCCCTTCCCACCCCAATTCCCCGGTTCATGTCTTTTCTACAACTAACCAGCAAACCAGACACAAATAATAAATTGGGAAAAATACTTATTGGGAACCATATTATTGTCCATCTATAATAATATTGTTGCCTAATTTCTACATATAAATTACCTAAAATTCTTACCTAGTCTTGATATTGTGTTGTTACGTATGGAGAAAATGCATATTGGGAACTATATTATTGCCCGTCTATAATAATATTGGTGCCGAATGCCTACCTATAAATTGCCTAAATAAACTTGAGGGTTCTAAGGTTGGGTGACTGGTGATCAAAGAGGAGAAGCACTTACCGTTGTAGAGCTCCTTGAGTGACAGAGACAGGTGGCATGGGCTCGAGATGGAGATGGGCTCCGACTTAGCGAGGCCACAAAGGCGCTTGATGGAGAGCTCCTCGAGATGGAGGTAGG